>NC_051049.1:28308212-29018212 GCF_904848185.1 Acanthopagrus latus
CTGTACATCTAACTGGTTTTACATTTACAATTGTTTTAATTGGCCCAACCCTGTAACTGTAACGGTGACATGCTCATAATGTCAGTGCTCTCAAACTTGCTGTTGTCTTCCCAATCCCACTCAAAGTCCACCTCATCTCCATTACCTGTTCAAACCATTTCAATCCAGTTTCCACTCACAGCACAGCACAGAAACAGCCCTTCTGTTGTCAGACTCTAGACTCACCACAGCATTCTCATCCTAAACCTAAGTGAAACTTTCGCCACCATTACCCACACCATTATTCTCACCTCCCTTGAATCCTCCCCGAACATCACCAGCACTGCCTTCTCCTGGCTCAGGTCATTTTTCACAGACAACAGTTCATCAGGATCACGAACTGCACATCCTCCACCGCTGCTCTGTCTCAAGGTGTCCCTCTGGGTTCGGTGCTTGGTCCTCTCCTGTTCATTTTTCTCTCACCAACACAGCCTCCACTCCACTGTTATGCTGATGATATCCAGATCTACATTTCCGTCAAATCAGTGACCACTCTAATCAATAGCCTCACTGAAATTAAAAAGTAGATGCAAGCCAACCTCCAACAAAGCTGTGATAAATCTGACAATATCATCATCAGCGCCAAATCCGTAACCAAAACCACTCACAACTTCTGCCTTACCATTGATAACTGTACTCTGGCTCCCAGTAATTTTCACTGGTATCCTCTCTTTCCAACAACACACCAATCAAATCACGAGAACTACCGTCTTCCACCTAAAAACAAAATAATTGTGGCGTGGCTGCTGCATCGATGCTTCATCGCGTCATCTAGAGATTTAGAGTCTCGCCTATTGCTACCACAGCGCAGCCACAGATCTTGGCAAAAAATCGACCTGAAAATGACCTGTAGACACGCACTGTCTCTGGTGGATGTTGGATGTTTCGGATCACATCTGTCCATTTCTCTCTGTAGGAAAATCACTGCAGGAGGATAAAGATCTTGGGGGACTGTTACTACTGTGTGTCGGGACTGACCCAACCCAAGGCAGACCATGCCCACTGCTGTGTGGAAATGGGCCTCGACATGATTGACACGATTGCGTGAGTCACACACACTAATGTACAAATACACATCTACATCTTCTCTATAACATTCATGTCCCTTCCCACACACACACACACACACACACATACAGGTCAAAACAAGGTTTAATCTTATCTGCATGAATGACAAGAATTGAAGAGGAACTGTTGTTGTTTTAGACACATTGACCTTAAGTTATAACTGATACAAACAGAAGTGGGAGGCTTTTTTTCAGTGAAGCTACTGTTACCACCAATAACTAACTTCTGTTTTCAGTCCACTATGTTGGTCTGTCAGATAGATTGAGGAATATTTCATGAAATCATCAGATTTTAATGAAATTTGGAATCTTTATTTTTTCAGAGCAGAAAGAGCCTCCATGTGACCATTTATAAAACACATTTTAACTCATGTAACCTGTTTTTGTTTTCGCATTTCAGTTTTCTTAGTAGTACAGTTACAAATTTCACCTAATCTTCACTAAATGTTTTAACACACCACACAAGTCAGTTTTCAAATAATAGCCAGAGTCTTGGGGGAATTGCTTGTATTTTAAGGGCTCTAATTCCACTGGTTCCAAGTGCAACATTTACCCATATCCAATCCCTTGTAATTTGCATTTTTTTTTATTGCTGTGAAGGTGCCAAGTAGATGGCTTGTTGAATGCAGCTTCTCTTTGAGTGCAAATCAAATATCTTTGACTCTGATTTTGACCATCCTAAACTAAATGGAGCATTTTTTTGTCATTTGACAAATTCTTTCTGCACTTTTCTGTCACACTGTCACAGAGCCAATCGCCTAACATTTAAGTTTGTGCAATACACAGTGCAACCCACATACAAATGGCATAAATGTGAAAGGAGTAGACAGAATTAAGCAGCATGATCTGGTTTGTTTTTTCTGGACATAACAAAGCAATGCATGAAAGAGTCTGCAAACTAAGACAAATTCAAACTTTGACAGTTTTTCAATGACAAACCCTCTGGTAGCCCACACGTGCGCAAATACACACACAGTACACACAGAGAGCCCTTACCTTGTTTCCTCGTGTGAACACTCGTCTGTCATCTTCCCTTTCCCTGCAGCTCTATCTGAGTGGATGGATGCTGCTGTAGAGCTGTAGATCTCAGAGGACAGGTGCTACCATTCGCAGTCATCCCTCTGTAAATGTGTGTGCATGTGTGTGTGTGTGTGTGTGTGTGAGGCATCCTTCCTTCAGCCTGATGGACAGTGCGCATTCTCTTTTTCCGCCACCCTGTAAACATACACACAAACTATCATCTGAAGTGTCTGACCTTTCGCTGGTGACGATGCGCTTTGTGTAGTGATTTTCACTGGAGAGGAGAGGTTTTAGAGACGTCCTGCTTCATCTGTTTTGCCCCACAACAGGAAGTGAAGGTGATGTGCCTACATTCTTTCACATGCACAACTATACATACAAGTTAACAAAGACACAGGCATGGACACACTCTAGATTATCCTAATTTTAAGAAGATGCATTACAGATCTTGCATTAATTCTTGGTAATATTCTTAAAAAGGTCAACAGGTCAACAGGTCTGCAAATCTGCGATCTAGACCAGAGGAATTGTATTCGTGTTGGTCAAAAAGGAGCCTGTCTCCTACAGAGTTTTGGACGAATGAATTGAAATCAGAAACTATTTAGTGAATGTATCTCTCCACCCAAGGGCACTGTAGCAAATTGTTTGTAAAATTTGAAAATGAATTTGGATCCATTTCCAGTTCAGTTGCATTCAATTATGCACAGTGATAAACAAATTATTGTATGAAAGCTCATCATTTCTGAACTCAAGTAAGTTAGTTAGATCCTAAGAAAAACACCACCCTTACGAGAAGCCTACTGCCATGCTAGCAGCTGTTCATAGGCATCTTGGTGCTTTGAGATACAAGCTAAAATTAGCATGCCAACAAGCTTACAATGGTGATGCTAACATATGGATGTTTAGCAGGTATGATGTTAACCAATTTCACCATTTTAGTTTAGCGTGTTAGCCCTAATTGACTTTATATTTAATGCCTTCATCTAATGTTAGCATGTTAAAGGGATATTCCGGTGTAAGTTTAATCTATGTTCTAACACACTGTGACACCGAGTAGGACCCCCCCTTGAGAGATAAAGTTTGCAGACCACTAGCTTCAGTCAGCTTGAGTTTTGTTTGTCTTTTCAGACAAATCCAGCAACGATATCAAATGTTTGATGCCTTGAAATATGTGCTGGGACCCTGTTTCTAATGTTGCTGAAGTTTGGTGCTGTTCTGAGCATTATTTGTGGCTTTTTGATGGTGGTTTTATACTTGGACCCATTTCCTGCAGTGTATTGTTGTCGTGCTGTAGTTTCTGAGGATGCTAAAACTACGTTAGCTAGCGGTCTGCAAACGTTATCTCTTGAAGCTGGGTCCTACTCAGTGTCACGGTGAATTAAACTTACACCGGAATATCCCTTTAAGGATCATTTTATTAGTTTAAACAAAGAAGGTATTGAGCATTTTAAACTTTAACCTCATGATGAAGTCAGAAAGAGTCATCCTCTGGGGACCATGCCTGTCTATACAAACTGTCATACCAACAGTTATCCAACAGGACTAAAGCACAGACAGACCAAGAAACATTGCCCTACCTGGAGCCTTGCATATGCGTACCACATTAGCACCCTTAGTATTAGTCTGTACTCTTTATGTATTAAAATCTGAACATTCCAATTTTTGCTGAAATATATATTGCATCAACAAGATGCTATTTTCCCTGTTTTCTACGCTGAAAACTTTTTTGACATTACATCCCCCACAACATGACTTGTTTCACTGTCAGGAATTGCTCCATTTGGTTTGATAACATTTGGAAAGTCGAGAGGAACCACAAAATGAAGTAATTTTATTCCTATTTAAGTTAGTGGAGGGCTGGACTAGAAGTTGGCTATCTCAGGCCCCACGATGCAGAAAGTATGAGGGTGATTCAAGTCATTTTATACCTGAGAAAGCAAACTCTTTTGACTTATGGCTAGATTCCATTCTTTCCATTCATCCATGAGATGGAATTACCCTTTAAACCGTGACTTATACTTTGACCCATTGCCTAAATGTCCACCAAATTTTGCTCTAATCTGCAAACAGTGCTCTTCAAGGTTTTGTTGAACAGAAAAATACACAAAAATGAATTGGCCTCCGTGGTGAAGGTAAATTTCAGTGGTTTTGTTTGTACAGTTTTAGAAATTAATCTTCAACCTCTTTTTCATCTGCCCTGCAGGTCGGTGGTGGAGGCGACAGAGGTGGATCTGAACATGCGTGTTGGTCTGCACACAGGACGGGTGCTGTGTGGCGTGCTGGGCCTCAGGAAATGGCAGTATGACGTCTGGTCAAACGATGTCACACTGGCGAATGTGATGGAGGCCGGAGGGCTGCCAGGGTCAGTATGACTGTAACACTGACTGAAACTGGATTCTGAGTGGTCACAGTACACACACACGCACAATTAGACACACAGCATCCCAGCAACAGATATAGAATACAGCCTAATAATGTGTGCATCCAATCACAGTCATAACTTAGTTTTGCATGTTTTGTGTAGGTGTCCACCACAAAGGATGAGACTGTCATCATTTTACTACTACATTATTGATAAAAAACAAATAACAAATTGACTAAAATGACATAAAACAAATGTTGTCTTGAAATTATTAATCTGTATTATGACATAAATCTCTATTACAAAAAAAGGTCTCAAAATTACAAAATCACTATTGAACAGTTATGAGATCTGTATCTCATAATTACAAGGCAGTTATGGATGATTGTAGACATATACATGTCCTTTGATTATAACAGTTAAGATGTAGTACATGTGTCATGATCATGAGATTTCCCAATGCGACATATTGCGATGAGATCTTTTGTCGTAATAACGAGAGACAGTGGTCAGGATGAAAAAGCAACATCTTCGCATTTGCGTGACATACACTATATTTCTTCTATAATTATAAACATTGCAACTGTAGTTCAGAGCCTGGTGGACACTATGTGATTTAGACAAATTGAGTTACCAAAATCCAATAACAGTGTATAAGATAGTAAATGTGTGGAGGCTCAAAGCACTTCTGGCTGTGTTTTACAATAATTTATTGTAAAGAATGTGCAGAATGAGGATTTTGTCCCATCTCTTATATTGGAGGCATATTAATAGGTGACATTTTGAGGATTACAGCAAGCAAACTGCTTCAGTGCTCACAGTGTGACCTGACTATTGTTTGAAGACAAACCTGAAGAAAAGATAACTTTTGCGTAAAAGAATTTTGACCAAAATATTTCACAGTTGAAAACTAGAATGGCGATCAGATGATTGCCTACCTTGATCAAGGCCCAACAGCCCCTTTTAATCCAATCAAGATAGATGATTTTCATGCATTTTCTCTGGAGATATTAATGAAAACATTCTATCTGGGAATGGTAAAAAGAAAGTGAGAAAGAAGTCATTGATCTGTCCTTTAATCCAGATCTGCACCAAAAGTTAATGGGGTATATTCTGGAATGAGATTTGTAGCATTCCTGCAATGCATTTTCTTGCTGGTTTACAGACAGTATTTGCTGATATAAATACAGGCCAATATATCATCCTAGTTAGTTCTTCTAAGCCTGTTGTTCCACTGAATATTCCAGGTCACATATCCATCAAACATATTACAATGAAGTTTCAACTGGATATGAAACCGTCGCAGTGTAATGGTGATGCAACCATATGACCTACAGAGGCAAAGAAGACCATCAGCAAGAACATTTGCGGTTTCTATAAGATTATTCTTCATGACTGTCACTCAAAGAGTCTCACAGCCCAAGGAAAGAAGCTGCTCTGTAGTCTGGTGGCTTGGCAGTTGATACTTCTGTATTGCCAAATTGCAGCAGAGCAGCTGGCTTATAACGTAACATTTTATGTTGGCCTCGCTATCAAGATATATGTCCCTGTTGGCTTATAATTGTGAAGATTTAAGATATGAGGAAATAACTTTAGTAAAAAGTGAACAAATATGTTAACTATAAGATTAGGTGTTACCTAGGTGTATGAACACTAACTTTACTAAATCAAAGTTTCCTTTGTCAAGATCAAGATCTTTACAACAGGAGGTAGTGGTGCTTATTTTTTCAACAGGGGCCACCAGAACAAAAAAATTGAACCTTTGTGGTTCGTTATACTAATCTGATTGAGATATTGTTAGTTTCGTAACACGAATCAGATAAAGCAAAACATGCCGTCAAATATTTGAGACAACAGAGCCGTATCCCTGAGCATAACCAGTGGTGTACACACTGTAGAAACTGTAGTTTCCATCGCAGTTGTTTCAGAAAAAAAAAACAATACTTACCAGCTGCTAATGAAGTATGTCATCCAAATGTTGTGCTTCTAATTGAACGTTTTTCGACAAAATTGTTTAAGGGCACAGAGATATGAGACCTTGACTGCGCAGGCAGCAACAGCAGTTCATTCAGTTGGTTTTGGTCTTTTCATGCAATTTATTAATAAAATAAAAAAAATATAATGTTATCCTTTAAAAAGTCACCTTATGTCATAATCTGGTTTAAAAAATTGGTAGGATTACATTATTTCGCTTTGATCCAGTCTCGTCAAATTACTCAGCGAGAACAGTAACAGCAGCATAAAATGTGAAGACAGAACACAAGTGAAATGAATGTGACTTCAATCAGGAAAACTCATACACAGTAACAAGCTGATTCAAATTTAAAAAGTGGTGAAATGAGGTCACCTCCTTGGCTCAATTTGGCCTTGTTTCAAGTGAAGTATTAAGATTTTGGAAGTTGTTACCAGACTAAATGAGACGTTTGGATGAAAATGTCTTTGCAGTGGAGAATTTTAAGCAAGCCGAGGGGGCTATTAGACCGATAAAAATAATGAGGGGGATAATGATTTGAGACCTTAATGCCAGACTTTTATCACTAACTCCCCTTGTGTCCTCTGCTCTGCTTGTGCTCGCAGCAAGGTGCACATCACAAGGACCACCCTGGAGTGTCTGAATGGAGACTACGAGGTGGAACCGGGCTTCGGCCACGAGAGACACGCCTTCCTCCAGAAACATCACATAGAGACATATTTCATCGTGCCATCACACAGACGCAAGGTATGCCAGAATTGTCTCTCTTTTGCATTTTCTCTCTTTCTCTCGCCAGTGTGCCACGCGATAGGTAACAGATCTGTCAGTGTTACAATAGTTAATCCACTGCTGCAGAGAGGGAGGCGGGTCATGTGTTAAGCTGGCGTAGACATGGCTAGTATCACTATCTGACACCAACTGTACATGTGAACTAGAGCTGAGTGTGTGCCGTAGCATTTTAATTCCGCAGCTAAGAGCTCGCACACAGTATTTGTGTGAACACACAAACACACTCACACAAACAAACACTTGACATATCCAGGGTTTCAAAAGGTGCACACTTACAGTTTACTGTAGAACTCCCACTCAAGCCTACTGTTTTTCCATGAATAGGAGAAATGAGACAATTCTCCAAAGTCCTTTAAAGGGATGTTGTGGCATCCTTTTCCTCTCTTCCTTGACTGAATAATGCACATTTTTGTCTCTATTGCTTCAACTATACGTTGAAGTTACCATGCTATAGGCACACACATGCCAACACGATGCCAAACAACAATACTCTAAAACATGTTAAAGCACAATAATTTGTATACTTCTTGTACTAAATGATATATAATGTATAATGACAACATATCCATTTTCTGACTAACCTAAATTTACCCCTTTTACCGCATTTATTCCGTTTTAGTCTACTTTCGTCTGATTTGCTGGCTTTATAAGTCTATTTTTGTTTGTATATGGTATAAAGCCTTCAAACAATATGTGAAACATTAATGGCAAACATCAGTTTTCAAGCTCCTGTAGCTGTTGCATGCTAACACACTAACTGTTAACACACTAACAAACCCACTTTTTTGTATATCTTTGAGTTTAATTTAGTCTGCTTTGTTGGTTGTAATACCTTTAAGACAATGTGGTATATGTTAAAACAATTAGCTTGTGATGCTAAATGCTACATACTGTACATTTTTTAACCTCCTAGCTGTAGGTACTGATGACTGAACTAAGACCTTTTACATCTAATAGACTGATTTATATTTGTATATTTGTGTATGTTATAATACCTTAAATTAACATGTAAAGTAACCTTCAATGTTAGTGCGTTAACATCCTTACAACAACTGAACATACATACAAAACATCAGCTAACAAAGTGCACACAGTGGAACTGTTCATGAGGCAGTGAGGCTGAGAGGATTGATCTGTTACACCAATAGTGTGTAAGGAGATAATTAACAGGAAAAAAAACTTGAAGTGTTTTTTTTTTGTTTGTTTTTTTTGTTTTTTTTTCACATCTTATTAGCCTCTAGTTCTGTCTTTTTGTTCTGTCCATCTCACTATTTTTGTTCTCTTTTCCAGATCTTTCCAGGTCTTATTCTATCAGACATCAAACCAGCCAAGAGGATGAAGTTTAAGACAGTGTGCTACCTGCTAGTGCAGCTGATGCACTGTAGGAAGATGTTCAAGGCCGAGATCCCCTTCTCCAACGTCATGACCTGTGAGGATGACGACAAGGTATGTAAAAGTATGTCAGACAGGTCAGTTTGTGTTTGCTCATGTGTGTAGAGCTACGATTTGTTGTCAACTATTAAATTCATCAGGCAGCTATTCTGATTAGGGATAATGGTTTCAGTGATATTATTTATATTTATTTCTATTTCTATTAAGTCAAAATTGTCTGATTCCAGCTTTTTAAATATGAATATGTCTGGGTTCATTCCTCTATGACAGTGAAATATATATTTTTAGGTTGTAGACAAATCAAGACCAGATAAATTGATAATATAAGCAACAGATTAAATGACAATGAAAGTAATCGTACAGTGTTGCCCTGCCTACAGAATAGGTATGATATTGCTGGTTTACGTAGTGAGAGAAATCCTTTTAATGGGTCTGTATGTCCATTTGTATTGGAGTAAAATCCTGCTTGGATTCTTAATCTGCCACACACACACACACACACTAATCTGGATTTCTAGATTTCGTGACACACTGCATTACAACTACTTGTTGAAAAGTAAACCGGTGGAATGATATTATGAGCAACTTCTGACGTCAGCTCACGGCTCTCAGTCTTGCTGAGTGTGTGTGTGTACATCTGCAGACACTGTACGTATTGATGCGGCCGTGCTTGCGACATTAATTTGAGCTCATTCATGTGTTCTTGTCATGGGTGCATTTGCTTTAAAACCACCATGACGCAGCAGTGCAGTCACAGTGCCGCCAGTATTCCCGAGGATTGACTGTTGGTGTTTGGAGGTTGACGATTGGTGTTGTGGCGTCAGAAATAGCCTGCTAGCTGTAATCCGCCCGACTGTGTGAGCGCGGCCAGGCATTAGTACTTCATGATTCTGATGAGGTTGCATTATGACTGCTGGTAATCACCCACAGCCTGGTATCATCTCTTCTAATAGCATTAGCCACATTGTTACATGATTATCCAAGTAGCCAAAATCCCAGCGTTGTGACACAGTGGAATTTCATAATGGAATTATGACACTGCAAATTATAATAGTCAGAGCTGCCACTCTCTACTGACTACAGGTATGATGCAGAAAGTGTCAGCCAAAATAAACTATGGGAGACAGAACAGTGTGACGCACAATATGTTTGGGGAAATGTAATCAGAAAGCTGCTGGATAAGAGCTTAGATTTCTGCAATCACCTCCAAAATCCTTTGTCCTTAAATAGTCTGTACAAATCCTGGCAGGGTTGTGGATTTATTTGATTTGAAGATTGAAATTCCTTTTCTTTAGGCTCGGCATTCTACAAAATTCCTGAAACAAGGGGAACTGCACCAGAAACCCACTGGTATTTTTAAGAGAATCACCTCAATTGTTTTTAAAATGCTTGTTAAGAAAGATGTGTATTAGGACCAAAATACTATTACAGTCTTTGTGTCATCTCCAGCTAGACTAAGTGATTACGTGAGAGAGTGTTTTTTTTCTTTTGTTGAAGCATTTAATACACATTTAATACAATCTTGTTGCCGTCAAATACCAAAATGACACAGATAACTTGACTCACAGCCCTCTCTAATCAAACCAACAGTTAAGACTTAAACTGTAAATCAGCCTATAATAACACACTGTACCATACAAAACATGATTTATATTTCGTTATTGTGAAAGAATGATGACGTTTTTATATAAAATCTAATTTCAACTTTGGTCTGATTTTACTAGTTTGTGGCATCATGACAGCTGAGCTTGATGAATAGCTTAGCACTAGAATCCAAGACTAATTACAGCAATTTACATTTTCATGGAATCTCTCAGACTCACATTTTCAGATGTAGAGACCAAGCTGTGCAGATGTAGGAAAAGACAACATACACACATTCTTTATCAAATCTAATTCAAAATCTCATTAGTTGTTGTGGAGTCATAGATCTTTCAACCAAAAGGTTTGTTAAATACGGTATCCCACAGTTTTGTCTAAAATGCCATCTCAGTCACAGCTTCTACAAAGAAATAGTTGTCAAATAAATAAATAAATAGATAAATAAAAAATTGCTTGACGTTACTTAAACTTGCTTTACATTTTGGACTGTTTTTATCGCTTTTATGTCGCTTTTATTTGGCTCTTTGGCTGTTGACCTTTGCCAAGCGGTTATGTTTTTGCCTGTGACAACAGACCCTGTTAACTTTTGGTTCATATCTGGATAATGGGGCAGATTGAGAAATTGTTGCTCACTTTCTTTAAAATTTTCCTTAATTTCTAAGGAATAATGCATGGATCTTAATGAAAAATATCAGGGAACAAGGTGCCATGGATAACAGGGACCTGTTAGGCCTTGGCAGAGGTATCTACTGAATGCTAAAGTACTGTAGGTAGTAATTAGCCATCGTTCATTTATTTTCTTACAATGACTGTGTATGTGCATTCCACACATTTAAGGTACATTAATGCATCTGTACACCAGCTGGTCCTGCCCAAAGATTTGTGAATTGGTGAAAATGTTCATTTTAAAAGAGCAAAAGCAGCAAATCTAGCAAACAACCCTCGGCCAAGCTTTACATTTTTCTGCCTCACCAGTGGCAATGAGGTGTAGAATTTTCTGTCTCTTTATGTGTTGTGGTACATGACAAGCGCTGCAGCCTCACAGGGGAACGCCAGCATGGCTGCAGCCTTTTCATCATCAGACAGAGGCTGATTGTGTTGTCTGTTTGGTGTCTGACAGCGGAGAGCCCTGCGGACTGCGTCGGAGAAGCTGAGGAGTCGGACGTCCTTCTCAGCCACCACCGTGCAGCATTCGCCAGGAACGCGAGTCAACCGCTACATCGGGCGGCTCATCGAAGCGCGGCAGACCGAGTCAGAGACAACAGACCTCAACTTCATCACCCTGTTCTACAGGAGCAGAGAGAGAGAGCGCAGAGTGAGGACACACACGTGCACAGACACTGAGCATCTGCAGAGAACTTGTTTCTATTAACAAAAGGATGCAAAATGTAACAAATATATACTTTCCTTATTACACACAAAGTAACGTGCTTCGTGACTGCACTCCCCCTGTCTCTCACACACACCCTACACAGTCTCTGATTCTCTTTCTCCCCTCTCTCCCTCTCTCCTACGCCTGTTGTCTAAGATGTCTGTTTGTGTGTGTGTGTGTGTGTGTGTGTGTGTGCGTGTGTGGATGAAGAATCCACCCACCCTCTCTCAGGAGGTGGTGCAGATAATGATTTGGGAACGTCTGAGCACCACACGCGATATCTGTTTCCTATGTGTGCGTGGGCAGAGCCATAAAGGAACAGGGACTGTGTGTGTGTGTGTGTGTGCGTGTGCGCACATGTGTGTGTGTGTGTATTTGTGTGTATGTGTTTCAGTATCAGTGTTTGTGTTTTTGTCTTTGTGCAATCCAGACACCCAAAGCCTGTTCACAGCGAAAACTAGTTAATTGTTTCTCATTTTAACATATTTTGGGAGTCAGGAAATCACCCCCAGCAGAAAATTGAGGACACAAATTAGTACAAAGTGTTTATTTACTCCCACACAGCTGCGGTAAAAATATTTCTTTCATAAGATGCTTGCAGAGTTCAACTGTTGTTCCAGAAATGTAGATGTGACATCTACACATTGCCCCTGGAAGGTCGGTCAGTAGTTGGGTGGTTTGTCTGTTGGCTGTTGTGAAATATCGTGGCAACTGGGTTGTCCTGTGCATGCAGGGGAAGCCTTGGGGCTGAGTCAACAAGTAGGACTGCTAACCTCCATGCTCAGCTAACTGAGCCACAGTAACTAGCCTACCGTACAGCAATTTGCACTTACTTTAGCAGCAACGCTAGTTAAGTATCTGGAAACTCCATAAATCACCTTGATACTGTTACTGGCCTCATTCTAAGTTTCATAGAAATTGTTTGATATAGGCCCAAGCCTGCAGAAACCTGGCCTGTGGCAGCTGACCAATCAGGGGAGACTGGGCTTTCTGGGAGGCGGGCCTTATAGAGGCTAGAGGCTGTAGAACTCTAGTAAATACTCCAAATAATAGGTGAACCTGAAAAGGAGCATAATAGGCATCTACATTAAGAATGATGGTTTTACACTGTGTCCCACATGTGCTTTTTGTTTGTAAGGTGATGATTCCCCCTCAGGAAAGGATATATTACCTGTGCCTTCTTAGATCCAGATAAACATCTGACAGGATGGATGGAGGAATTCCTCTTATGTTGACATTTTCCCTCTGTTTTTTTTTTTTTTTTCATTTTCCTCAGTATCACCAGGTGTATGATGACCATTTCATCAGTGCGGTGGTTCTCTCTCTGATCCTCGCTGCTCTGTTTGGCCTTATCTATTTGCTCATGATCCCACAGTATGTACGCTCACACACTCACCACACACTCCTCCACATTTGCAGCTTATCCATTCGTGTAGTGTAATTGGATCGATCTCGCTGTGGTGTAGTGAGACCATTAAAGAGAAGGTGTTTTCACTGCAGTCGGTGGAAAACTAGGTGAAGCCCTTCTCATTCTGGACTCTCCTCTGCTCTGCTCTCTCAGGGGGATGCTGGTGCTGCTGCTGCTGGTGCTGTGTGTGTGTTTCCACGTGGCCTGTGTCATGTACCTGCATCTCACCAGTGTTCAGGTAGGACTCACAGACCTCCTCCTGCAACATTCTGCTCAGAAACTCCACTCCTCGGTCCGCAGGGTGCGCACTGATGCCATTTTTTTCTCTTGATACAACCCTATACAAAACAGCTGAGTGGCAAAACAGAGCATCAGGTGGCTGCTCTCTGAATAGTGAGAGTAGTGATACTGGAAAGAAAACAAAGATATTGACAATAAAGATGCCATGGGAATCAACAGTAATCTGTGCGTTAGCAGTGGTTGTTGAAATGTTGCCAGTTTTTTCACACTTAAATGTGTGAAATCATTATTTATGGTGTTGGAAAGTTTTTTTCTGCAGATAAGACCGCTTCACAATGACAGATCCTCACATTTGTTTCGCTGGAAACAGGGAATGTTTGGCATTTTTTTCTGGATAAACGATACAATATTTTCTGCTCCTGGGAGTTTCTCAATTAAAGCAAAAAATCAAAGAAAAAGAAGAAAGCAAAACGATCAATCTGTTGTGGCTCAGGCAGACATAACACAGATCTCATTGTTTTTATAGATTTTATTGTGGAAAGGTTTCATAGTATATCTTTACTAACCTGGATGGGGATACATTGTAACCAGGCAGCTCTTCTAGACACTCCAAATTTTATTGGACTGAATTGCCCAAATTCTGACATTAAAATGAGTCATTTCGCAGGGGTTGTGAGGCTTTAATTACCATTTTACAGATGCGTCTTTCACAATGTTAGCTTTCTTGAAAAAGTCCCCAGTGCATCACATGACGATGTAATTACACAGCTTGGCCACGACAACAACTGGCTTCAAGGCCTTTACCTTAATGATGAGGCCAGCCATCTTCTTTGCGGAGGAAGTTATAGTAAAGCCAACTGCATTAAATAGTCCTCCTCATAGCCTTTGTTGGTTTTACTGGTGGACTAAAAACCACACCGCCATCCACTGAATCGGAGTATATAACATCATGCTATCCATTGACAGGTGCACTGTTTTCAGTGAATGAGAATGGGACGCACTGGTCCAAAAATAGAAAATCAGTATGTGGTGGCCATTGTTGATTTTGTGGTCGACCGCATTGCAAATAGTTTAATGTGTGGGAAACACATAAAACACGAAAAAATGTCTCTCTGAGACTGTAACTCAGGTAGCGTCACATCAAGAAGGTCAACTGAAAATGTAAAATAAAATTAAAAACATCCAGAATTTTGCAGAAAATTTTAAATCCTGGCTTTTGGTGTCTGTTTTCTTCCATGAGAAGAGTTAATGCACTTAATAAGAGATGGGAACACCTTTTCTGAATAGGTTCAGACAGCTATCATTTTAACTCCTTTGACAACCTCCTCCTCTGCAATCCTGTAATGTTTTTCCAACTGGAATATTGGTGCCAGCCTCTGCCTATCTCAGTGACCAACTCCTAATAATTGCATAACAGTATTGGAGGGGAACAAGCATTATTTCACATTTTGTTTTGCCAATTTTCTTGAAATCCCATTAAAATTCATATGGAAACTTGGAAACTTATTTTAATGGTGCCTTTTAGCACAGTGTTAAATAACTGTTATGAGAAAGTTCTTACACTCCACAAAGTCAGCTGTGTTGGATCATAAACTCTTATTAGGGGCTATATTTTCTGTCTATGGTCCCAGCCCTGTTTGCTCATGCAAATTTGATCTGATGAAGTCCTGAGGATTGAAATAAAGTGATCAACAGTGTGCAGGGTTTTTGACTTCTCTCTCCGTAAATGTGACACTCCAGATGCTGATTGCCGGAGACTTGTCGCAGAGTTTGGTGTGACCGTGACAACTTCTATTTGCTTTGACATCACGTTCACACCCTCTATATGACACTGTGGAGTCATGCTACATTGAGCTGTCATCATATCCTTTAAGCGTCTTCTCTAATAGGCCTGCACATAATGAGCCACGTCACAAAATGCACTCATTTCATCTCCACTCCTGGCTAATGATGTGTCTAAAATGCTACTGAGGTAGATAAACAGGTGCTTAATTTACTGAATCGCTAGCCTCCCCTCTCCCTGTTTTTAGTGCCAACCAGGCTGCCTCACCATCCAGATCCGAACGGTGCTCTGCATATTCCTCGTTCTGCTCACCTACTCTGTGACCCAGGCCTGTGTGGTAAGTGTGTCGGTAAGATCCCAACCAGTTATTTTATATATTTAATAATTATGTCCTGAAGTTCAAGATCATTTGATAAGCGCAATATTGTACAGAATTGATTTAAAAAGTGTTTGACATTAAAAGAATATATAAATCAAAAGGCGCAAACAGATTAAAACATTGGCGACAAAGGACAAAAGAAAGAGAGAGAGATGGAAAAACAGAGGAGTCGTTCATGGCCCTTCTCCTAACCCCAAGGCCACAGGGCAACACAGTTGGATCACTAATGCTGGATGGATAAAAATAACAATAATAAAACAAAATAATACAAAATGCAGAAAAAAAAATACTTGAGTTGATATTTCCTTGTTCATCCAGCAGACTTAATTGTTCGCACGTCTCTGCAGTACATTAGTTGGCAGAGTAACGAATCACAGCTGAGCAGATGGTGCTGCAGAGTCTCAGAAGAATAAAACATTTATTGTTCAAGTGTAAAATACTCATTAAAACATTTTTCACGAAAATTGGTTAATGTCAGCATCAGCTCCAGAACTCAATCAGGCTCTGTGTGTGTGTGTGTGTGTGTGTGTGTGTGTGTGTGTGTGTGTGTGTGTGTGTGTGTGTGTGTTTTAATTAATCAAGTCTACAAATGATGTCAAAAAGGAACCAGAGCCTGAAGAGGTTCTTTGAAAACAACTTGTAGGAAGAAATATATCAACAAGACTGAGAGTCTGCAGCCATGCTACCATCTCTGTCAGGCTACTGACTTGTAAATTAAAAAAAACTTCAAAAAAATGATTACTCAACTTACAGTCTTCCCAAGTTCAGCTGAGACATTTAAATCCACCTTTCCAACAGAACTGCACATCTTATATGTTTATTATATCATAGACGGTGTAATAAACCATCTAAAATGAATAAGCTCACTCATATTAATGGTGAGTGGTTGCTTTATGTGGCCCACTTCCTCCAGGTGGGATGTGTTCCTTGGGGGCGAGTTGGGACAAACTCCAATGACTCAGTGGAGGACGTCCCTGCCGATGACAACAGCACAGGAGTGGACAGAGCTTGTCCCAACATGGCGTACGCCCTGCTGTCCTGTGTGGCCGGCACCCTCACTCTCGTCCCCTACCTCCGCGTATCCTCGCTCCCCAAGATCCTCTTGCTCCTCCTCCTCTCTGTCACTTACACCGTTGTCATGGAGACCAGCGGCTATCGGCAAGCTGTCGGGTGAGGCGGGGATACATGTAATTTTTTGTTAAATAAGGGAAAATGTGTGTTCATGGTCCAGTATGGTTTAATTTGTGTCATATTTGCCTGTGAGTATATATCTATATATGTGTGTGTGTGTGTGTGTGTGTGTGTGTGTGTGTGTGTGTATGTAAAAGGAACCAAAAACCCATTCTTGTGTCTTTCAGAGGAGGGTTTCTCCACACTCAGGGGTATGATCCTGTGTTGGCAGTCTTATTGTTTTCTGGAGCTCTGGCTCTTCACTCTCGACAGCTGGACCTGAAGCTGAGGCTCGACTACCTGTGGGCAACTCAGGTACGTCTGACATACATAACACACCTGTAACTGCTCATACAAGCGCAAAGCTCTTAAAGCTTTTAATTTGTATTAATACTGCAGCCGTTGGTCTTTCTGTCAAGGAACCACATCCCTAATAAAGGGTCATACAGATGCTGAGAATCTCAGATATTTAAGTGAAAATAAGGTTGTTGCAATGTCACTGAAATGACACTTAAGTGACTGGTGTAATGAGATATTTTGACCAAATTGTTGACATACATGTTTGGTAAGATTTTGAGTTTTTGCAGTTGTGAAGTTTTTTTTTCTGTCTTTTTTAATGTTATCATGAATTCATGCATCTTTGTTTTCGTAGTATATATTATATTAGTATATTTACCTCAGTCTTTTGTAATTTTTTAGGTAATCAAGCAAAATACAAAAACAGGCACACATATCTAAGAAATTCTGAAACAACTTGATTTAAAAAAATGAAATTGGCTTAATTATTCTGCCTGAATTTTGAAAAAATGTCATTCAAAACACTTTGGTATAATGTGTGTTTGTGTGTTTGCATGCAGTCCGGTTCAGTCTCAGTAGATCATCAGTGTTTTTTCTATTTTAAGAATGACAGTGAGAGTTTGTCTTGTTTGCAAATCATTATCTCCCTCTAGTGATAAGGAACAGCTATTACATCTCCCTGTGAGCTTTGTGCTGCACTGAAGCTGTATTGTGTTTGAACAATAGAGCATCAGTTTCGCTTTGGATCTGCATACCACTCTGTGAGGTCTCACCTCTCTGTCTCCACCTGTGTGTGTGTTGTGTGCGTGTTGTGTGTGTGTGCGTGTGTGTGTGTGTGTGTGTGTGTGTGTGTGTGTGCGTGTGTGTTGTGTGATTGTTCATTCAGGCGGAGGAGGAGAGAGACGACATGGAGAAGGTGAAGCTGGACAACAAGAGGATCCTGTTCAACCTGCTGCCGGCTCATGTGGCTCAGCACTTCCTCATGTCAAATCCCAGGAACATGGTGAGCATCCACAGGCGTGTGTAGGCTTGTCCACCACAGATCATCAGTCTAAGGAGAGTTAATGCCTCATAGTTAGGGGTGGGTTGTTATTTTGTTATTGATCCGATAGGACCAGTATGGCCAATACCGATACTTTTCACTTGAAAATTCCTGATCATTGAATGATTTTGTACTTTTGTTTAGTTGATCATGATTGTGATGATAATAAAACACAGCACAAAGATTTTAGCCTATGAAGAAAACAATATTTAACATAATTAAATCTATAACCTACCTGCATGTAGCCTAAATAGGAATATTAATGTTCCTTCATCAGATACATAAAAGGGTTATTATTTTCCATATTCATTCCATATTCTATATTCCATATTCATACTTCAGGTTTGAAGTAGGCTATATATCTAAATATATGTATACATTTTTGAGTTCCAGTATCTGAATATATGATAATAGTTTAATCACTCTGCTAAAATTACATCTCTGACCACCAATTACACTAACAACATTAATTAATGCTGGAAATAACTTGTAGAAATTGCTACCTGTGAAGTGAGCGGAGTGAAAGAGGTGGAGAGGAGAGCTGCACATAGAGACGATGTGCTTACTCTGGGAAGAAATATGAGTGATTTGCTGAACTTATAGAAGAGAAACTACAACAAAAATATCGATGTCATCACGCTAGTATTGATCCGATACCAGTACTCACTTTGGTATAAATACTATCGATATTTGGATCGATCCGCCCACCCCCTACTCACAGTGTTTCCTCATACACCCGGGAGAAGCTGGTTTTGTGTATTTGTACCTTCTTTTGCTTGTTCGTCTGAATATAAAATAGATTTATGTGTTTGAATGACCTCTCCAAGCCTAGGGGGGTAAAAGTAAACACTATTACACAAGGAAAACGCAAACATTAATGAAATGTTTAGAAAAATAACACAACGTTTCAAAAAATAAGATAAGATGACATATGTATGAAAGGAAACATTGTCTGGTACTCACTTATGAGCTATTTTGGGCTCCTAGCTCCACCATGCATTTAAAAGACTATATTTCAGTTTTAAACAAGCCTTTAAATGTAAGGATATAAGAGAAAAACATAATAAGATTATTGTTAAATTGTTATCACAGAATGTATGTTACTATGATAACTAAAAAAACAAAAAAAAGATAAATGTGGACAAACTCAAATGTTCAAGTATCCAAGCATGTTATAGGGCTGCAATTAACTAACAAACGGTATTCATCGCCAATTAATCTGTAAATGATATTCTCAATTGATAAAATGTCAGAAAATGGTGGAAAGCTGCTTAGCTAAAAGCACTCCAACTGAAGTGGGTTCATGAGCTTGACCATGCTTTGAGGATGTAAATAGCTTCTTTTCAAGTCAGTTTTGGAGCTTGTTATATTACATTTTATAAAAAGTCTCCATCTACTTCAGGTGTTTAGAGGAATGCTGCAGTGCTGTTTTGCTGTGAGGCGCCCAACATGTTTAGTGTTAGTCAGTAGTTAGTAGTTAGTGACTGAATTTTCTGAATTTCTGAATTTGGGTGAACTTATCCTTTGAGCTAGCACATACAGCTGCATTCCCAAAAAAATCTATCAATTTAGATCCTTAAATCAGGCTGGTAATCAATCTGCTGCTTTGGCAACTGAAGAGGAGGACAGTTGGCCATTTGTATGCAAAATAAAATGTTGAATAATTTAAATAAATGCTCTGTCTTACTGTGGGAAACTCTCCCAGCTGTTTGGGACAATGGCACTGCCTCTCTGTCCGTGTGCTGTGGTGTTGAAGTGGAAGTGTGAGCTGACAGCCCCGTATGTCTGTGTGTCCACTGACTGATGAACATCCCCTCCACTGATCTCGGTTCCTTCCTCGTCCCCCTCCTCTTTCAGGAAGTGATTAAAACATACATCCTGTCAGGAAATTCAAAGCCCCCCAGGAGGATGAGCTCTGTTTGTAAACACTGAAGCTAAAGCGCGCGGATCATTCATGCTACAGACCTGCAAGTATTTGTAGATGTGTAGGAGTTACAGCATAGACAGAAACACAAAGTATGGAGCTAATGGGTCAAAACCGGCAGAAACTGTGCAATACATCCTGTCAGGGGATCTTCAAATTACTATCAAGAGAAACAATGTGGAGGTCAATTCACATTCCAATACTGAAAACTAGAATATGTGTTTAGTAACTAAGATATGTGGACGAATATAGCATCAGTTACTAAAATTTGCTTTACTGTTGCAAACTACATAATAGTAAATGTTTTCATCTTGTGTTATGAAGGATCATGTTTATTTGAATGACGATTGGAACTTTATATACTACAAAATATGTTATGTCATTAGAAGAAAACTGCAATTTGGACATAGCTTTGAGGTTGCAAGTCAGAATTCAGCCTGTTTAGCATATTAGAAAATATTTTGGGGCTGTAATTTAGCATAATGAGCTCAAAAGTTGCAAGAACATTGGCAACACATGGGTCTTTGACTGACATGTTAGAATCCAATCTACAGAAGTTTATTTTATTTACAGTATAAAGTACTCGTAAAGCAAACAGGTTTTGCACCAAATCCTTCACAAAGACAGACAAATGTATGTATACAGGCGTAAAAACATATTTCATAAAATGACAACGTAAAAATCCAATAAATAGATAATAAAAAGATAAAAAGATATTAACAGGTGATTAAATCCTGCAAATGGACCTGATGGTCAACTTAAAAGCATCAATAGATGCAGCCTGTCTAATGGCCCACAGGAAGCTACTCCAGAGCCGAGGAGACGTTAAAGAAAAAGCACCGTTCCTGGCCTTTTTTCTCTATAAATAGGGTGCAACCAACATGCAACAGTGGGAGAGTCTGGAGGTTCTATAAGGGTGTGAGAAGACATGAGTTGATGTATGCAGAGGTCAGACCATGGAGAGATTTCTGGACAATCGGGAGGATTTTGAAGTTGACCCTGCTGCCACTGTGGCCTAGTTAGTAACCAGGCAGTTTTAGTCTAGTTGTTGATGGGAAATTGTAGCCTGGAGATAGAGAGAGATACAGCAGTCCATTTTAGAATATGTTTGTTCTCAAATCAGAAGGTGTGAATGCCTTAGTTTGGCGTTGGTTTTGAGCTGACAGAAGCTGGACCTGTCAACAGAATTTATCTGCCTGTTGAAACTTAGATCATGGTCAAATTAAACTTGCAGAAAATGTATTATTGCAGCTTACTCAGGATAGATTTAAAGAGATTTAAAGTGATTTCAGTTTTACTATCATGATGTTACAGGATTCGGAAGATAAAGTAAGAGCGGTCAAAATGGATGCAGCAGAGGCTGCGATATCCAGACTTTAGGTCACTCATGGGTTGAGCTCCAAAAATGCGGGATTGTATATTTACCAAGATGCACCTTGATGCACCTTTTTTTTATCACACCTTGTCTGTTTGTCCATGTGTTTCCAGTAATGAAAGGTAAAATGACTCAAGGACTGTACTTTCCTTGTACACTATTCCTTTTTTAAATCCAGTGCTCCCAGTTGTACTGAAATCATCCTAATGACATCACAATGACATCATGTGGACTCATTTTCTCGCAACTGACAAAGATCCCACAGAGCTACAGAAAATGTATCAACAAACCTCTGAAGAGATTAAAAACAAACAGGTTTCTCCTGTGTAGCCACACATAAGTCCATCATTAATCAAAAACTAATGAAAACACATAAAAGAGTAACAGGTCAGTGTTTGTTGTAGACTTTGTTCAGGACTTGATATTCTACCATGAACAGACGTTACTGAGCATCCTGGTTCCTAGTTCGTATCCTTTAAAAATCGTTGGGCTGTGCATCAGGCGGCGCAGGCAGGAAGTCAGAAAGTATGTTTCCGGCACATTGATGACCCCCTCGGAGCTGCAGTGTATAGAGAGGCTTCCTCTCTTTCCTCTGGGCTAAAGTTCACCTTTACACTGTATTCATAACACAGCTCAGTGGGACTCTGCTGCCAGGAATTCAAAGTTTTACTGTTCCAACAGCGATTGAAAAATCGTTTTTTATTACGATGAGAACTAGTGGCCGCCAGAGAGTTCTTGAGGTTTCTGCGAAAATTGAAACTAAAAAGGTCTCAAATGATTTATAAAACTATTTAATGTTTTTGAATGACTTGGCACCTCAAATAAAAGTATGAGTTTGCTGTCGTAGACAACAAGACAATGAAGCTCATTTGAATCTTGGATCTGTAGCAGCTGCAGTGCATATGCCTTTCACTGTGAAATCTATTTCTGCATCAAAATACACGTACATTCATGAGAATCATAAAGCTCTGTATGTGCAAACACTTTCACAGTTGGAATGTCACTCCTTTGGCTCAAGGATACAAGTTTCCCATGTCCAGCTTTTGCAAGGACTAACTTTGCGAATAGGTTGCATTCTAATGAACCTGAATGTGATTACAATGGGAGTAAAGGCCATAATGTTTGTTCTTGTTTTACTTTGTGAAGGCAAATTATATGTCATAATGAGCTGTTCAGCAGAGGTTAATGCCTCCTATGGTGGTTTATTCAAGTAAAGGTGCAATACCACACTGTGAACATTCCTAGTAATATGTATTTTTGGACATTTTTCATCACTGCTGCATACAGGAACTCTTCATCCCTCAACTTAAAATGAACATTCAAAGTCAGCACATTTGGATACACATGGTTTTCAATGGACAAATTGTATTCTGAAAAGTAACAGGAGCTGTCAGATACATGTAATGGAGTAAAAAGTGTAATATTAACCTCTGAGATGTGGTGAAGAAGAAGAAGTTGCATAAAAATGAAAATACTCAAGTGAAGTATAAGTGCCTTCAATTTCTACTTCGGCCTCTTCAGCCAAATAAAGTCTTGGAAAATGCATCGTCATAAAGCTGGAAACAGGCCGTTTTTCTCACATGATGAAACATCGTAAAGATCTGTGGTTCTCACAGGAGAGCCACACTACAAACATGTGATGATCTTTATGATGCCTTGCTTACCCAACAGTGTATAAAGTAGTTAAAATGACCTCAAACTTAAGCATCCTCAGCAGTTAAATGCAGCATGAAGCAGTACTAATATTAATGATTTGTTAATCACAAAACTCAGATATGATGTCAAAGCACCGACAGGGAGCATTTTACTGCACTATGACTACTTATACTCTTCATACTTCAAGTCAACTTTCTGATAATTCTTGTAGTTTTTAACTTAGTATTGAATACTTCTTCCGCCACTGCGAGTTCCAGATTAACTATAGCACTGTAAAATGTGATGACCCTATGTCAGTTCCATTTCCCAAGGAACACTGTGAGATGTGGGTGAGAGCTTTGAAAAACCAGCACAGGAGTAAACAAACTGTATTTAAAACAGAAGTTACAAGTTTCTTCAGGTGTGCACTTAAACTACAATCGTGACCAGTTCCTATCCAGTTCTGACTCTACTCGTCTCCCCTCCAGGACCTGTACTACCAGTCCTATGCTCAGGTCGGTGTGTTGTTCGCCTCCATCGCCAACTTCAATGACTTTTACATCGAGCTGGATGGAAACAACATGGGTGTCGAGTGTCTCCGGCTGCTCAATGAGATCATTGCTGACTTTGATGAGGTGAATAAATCTTTAGTTCTGTAGTAAATCTGCAGCTTTTATATATTTTCCCTGCAGGTCTCGTGTTTGCCTGCTGTGCCTCTGGAGGATTTGAAGAGAAATATGACCTCTGTAATGTCAATTTCAAATACGACGTTGTGGCCGTGGTTGAGGCTTTAAAAAAATTACCATGTTTATAGATGCAATATAATAAGCAATGGTTGCGGTTGGGAAAGTCCTTCAAAATAAGGAATTACTTACAGATGACTTTTGGCCTGCTTCAATCTATAATCAGGAACATGAAGCATTCATTTACTCAAACATGTAAAAATAGTCCATTTTAAATTGCATTACACACGGCCTATAATGCATATGAACTTAAACTGACAGTTTACACCAATTTGAAATTTGTGATTCTGATGTTTTCCCCCTTTTTTTGACCCTTTTTTCTTATTTTTCCCCCCTCCAGCTGATGGACAAAGAGTGCTACAGGGATATTGAGAAAATCAAGACCATTGGCAGCACATACATGGCTGCAGTAGGGCTGGTTCCTACAACTGCCTCCAAGGTACACACATGCAGTATCAATATTTAGATCTCCCTCAGAGTTAAGCATTCTTTAGAGTATTTCCAGGTGGTATGCACATAGAACACATGTAATTATGTCAGGGAAAGAAAACTGGAAGTTAACATCACTTCCAAACTTGTGCATACATTCCAATATGTGCGTGTTTTTCTGGGTCACAGGTGAAGAAGTCCATCACCTCACATTTATGCACAGTGTCAGATTTTGCCATCGAGATGTTTGATGTCCTGGATGCCATCAACTACCAGTCTTACAACGACTTTGTCCTGAGAGTGGGTGAGTGAAACGACACACACACACTTGCACACACATATACAAACACTGGTGTCAGACCTTCTGACCTATTGCACTGGACACCATCTACGCTCAGTGCCGGTAAGTTTGGAAGGAAATGCATCACAGAAAGAGCATTCCCTCCAGGAAGCTCGTCACAGCGAGACCTGAAGTTCTGGGTTCCATTGTGTTGGGTATCCTGTGGGGAGCCTGCTGCAGGAGCCCTTGTTTAATCCCGGTGTAGCCTGGTGTATACAGTGCCATCCTGTCTACAGACTGTGGGGCTCCGTGTTTGTGTGTTCGGCTGAACCCTCTTTGCAGAAACGTAACTTTTGGAAAACTGCGTAATGCTGGATTCCCAGTAAGTGCGCAAAAAAACAGTCTGACCTGGCTGTATTTGTTCTGTCCAACCATGAGAACCTGCAGGACTGTGGAGACGAGGCAGAAACATATCATCACAGTCATGCAGTTAAAATCATTGTTTTATTTCCAAGTGATCCAACCATGACCACAATATCACCAGACTCCCTTAACAAATTCCAATTTGTGAGTCGTTGCATGAGAAAGTCTTTAAAGAGTCAGTTTGTACCAGCCTGTCTGCTTCTGTGTTTAAATGTGAAAACATGAAGTTGTTTTGTTTTCCTGCCATCATCATTTACCTCAAAGGGATATTTTTCAAGTTTTTAATACACCTATCAGCATGTGTGTGATTTATGCGTGTAAATGTGCTTGCTTTATACAAATGTATGTTCATTTTTATTGCAACAATCAAAAACCATGACAACTACTGCCCAGAATATTCTCCAGAATAACCTCAAAGGTACTGCGTGCTCAAAAAATATGCTGAAATCATAACATGGCGAGCTCAAGCCCAACAAGGTTCACCTAACGCTAGCAACCCAAATGAAGGCCGGTGACCCACAAGTGGCTCCAACAACTCTGAACCTCAGCGCTCACACGTCTTTAAACTTATGTTAAATCCAGGTCTGGTCAGTCTCATATCTCCCCTACATGAAGTACAGAAGCAGATTTTGGTTGAGGAGTTTTATAGATCACTTGTTGATGTCACTGAAATTTGCATTTGCTAAACTCTTAATGCAAGATGTTGTTGGACATATTTTGTGTTTTAATGTGTTTATTTTGCATATCAAAATAGGTGAAAATGAGACGAAGTTGGTTCTGATCTCACTGAGAGCCCACAAGACCTGAAATTTGGGTCAGACTGAAATCACACAAATGATTCTGATTCTGTAAAGACTATGAGAGCAAACACATTCAAAGTGTCAGGATTTGACCTGGTAAGACCCTGACACAATGACAGATAAATGAAAGAGTTATGAAGGCTTAGCAACACACTTTGACTATTTCATCATTAGACCTATTTGTTGAAAAGACTTCAGCTCAGATGTTTAAAAACACCACAGACAGCGTTGACAAGAGAGTGTTTATATTATATATATAGACTTGACACTGGCTCTGACAAGTCTTGATATCTGACTTGGACTCAAACCAGAAGACAAAACCTGCTGTGGAGATGATCGATGAATTTGTGCACTAGGGAATATAGAAGGTTTTGGTGTCGTTAGTATGTTAAATCAAGCTAGGTAAAAATAATCTTAAACTTTCATTAAATCTTCTGATTCTGACACACTTTGTTTCAACTCTGGATGTTTTAATTTCAGGTATCAATGTTGGACCGGTGGTTGCAGGAGTGATTGGAGCTAGAAGACCTCAGTACGACATCTGGGGAAACACGGTGAACGTGGCGAGCAGGATGGACAGCACCGGAGTACAAGGAAAGATACAGGTATATTACCTCAGTTCTCTTTTCTGGCTTTATGCAATTACATAAAGTCTTACTGAATAAGAACAAATAGACAGGCCTAGAACATTGTTATGAATGACAGTGTATTTGCTGCCACACCAGAATAAGAGAAACTTATCAGTATCACATTATAAAGTGAAAAGTTTATTGTTAAAACAAGATGTTTTTCATTGTAACAAGGTTTTTTTTCACATTATTTATTATCTTATAATAACATGAAAATATCTTGTTATAACATTAAAGGTTTCATGTTAGAACATGATACTGCTGTCATGGCAGCAATATGCTGCCACCATCACACATAAATGAGCAAAGAGAAAATTTCCAAAGAAAAGTTGCAAATACTGGTCTTTGAATTAAAAAACAAAACATCCCAACTTGAATTCAAAACCAACTCGTTGTGGTTGAAGGGAGACTTCAGTTTTGCTGGAACAGTTTCTCGGCATGCAGCAGCAGTGCACAGTGAAAGTCAGCGCTGTTATTAGTTGCCATGTTGGTTTCCATCGTAACTTCACAGAGATCTAAAACTTGTCTCACACCGTATCAAGCAACCCACGCTGCGGTCTAAGACACCGTGCGGGAGCGCTGTGTGGATGAACAAACTGTTTTTGGTTAAGAAACAGTCCCAACACCACAGATTATTTTGTAAGTGTCACGCTGAGAGCAGAAGGTGGACCCAAATGCAACAGACAGCAGGCAGCCAGATCAGTGGGAGAAGTTTTATTTAGAATAACAGCAGGATCAGGTTAAGAGAGCAGATAACTACAAACAGATACATACAAACTACATTAATGAGGGGATGAGGTTCAGGTGAAAAAAACGCAGGTGAGGAAAATTATGTGAAGAAAGAAAAGAGCAGGAAAGTAGCTGAAGGAAAAAAATGGGAACAGGGCTGATGAGGCTGATCCATGATAGATGTGGAAGTCAAAACAAAACACATTAAACACAAATAACAGCAGACGGGAATGAGATATATATCAATATATATCTCCACTTCCTCCACTGTATGAAGGTAAAACCCTGGATATGGGCACTGGTAACATCATTTGGAGCCAGAGTCTGTGCAATAAGAATCAGGCAGTGGAGCGGCATCATCGAGGACTGCCGTCCGATAAATCAGAAGTAGGGCTCAGCCAACAATCATGATGCCACACCCCTTCTCTGTTTGGAACACTTGCATATATGTGTTGCATATGAGGGGAACTGAAAATGACTGAAATCATCTTTGGAAAACTCTATTTGACTCAACTGTGACCCATCTGCTAACGTGGAAGCAGAGGAGGTGGAGTTTATATTTCAACCAACATGTTAGTAGGCAGACAGTCCGGCCAATATCTTTGCCCTTTTTCATAGACGTTATGCTAAACTAAGCTAATGTATCATGGCTGCAGCTTCATATTTGAGTTGAAAGCGAAACACACACACACACACACACCACTTGTTTCCTCATGGTGCAGGGAATCAACTCCCAAAGAAAAGAAAAACCTTTTAACTTGAAAAAAGGTTGACGTTTCGGTCACCATGACCTCTTTTTTTTTTGTTTTTTTAAAGTTTCAGACTGCATGACTCCAGATCTGCTAGAGATTGTCAACATGTCTCTCCTCTCAGGTGTCTTCCCCCAAGCCATGAAGACAGCAGTCGTTAAACCACTCATGAAGAAGAAAAATCTAGACACATCAGTAATGGATAATTATAAGCCCATATCAAACCTCGCAATTTTGAGTAAAATCATTGAAAAAGCTGCTTTTAAACAGCTGAAGAATTTCTTAATAATAAGTGACTGTTTTGAAGTTTTCCAATCAGGATTTTGACCACATCACAGCACCGAGGCTGCTCTCATCAGAGTCCTCAGTGACATTCATTTAAACAAAGTTATATTTAAAAAAAAAAAAAATCAGTCTTAATATTACTGGGTCTCAGTGATGTGTTTGACACAATCGAACCTAATATACTGCTGGGCCGACTCGAAAACTGGATGGGTCTCTGTGGCACAGCACTAAATTGGATTAAATCCTATCTAAATGATAGAGACTACTTTGTTTCTATTGGTAATTACACATCTGAGCGGATGAAAATGACAAGTGGAGGACCTCAGGGCTCCATTCTGGAGCCTCTTTTATTCAATATTTAGATGCTTCCTCAAGCTCAAATAATGGAAAACAACAAGATATGTTACCATAATTATGCAGATGACACACAAAGTTATATAACCATATCACCAGGGGACTATAGTCCCATACAAACACTGAGTAGAAGCGTCGAACGAATCAATGATTGGATGTGTCAGAGTTTTCTTCAGTTAAACAAAGATAAGACTGAAATAATTGTTTTTGGAGCCAAGGAGGAACAACTAACAGTCTCTGCTCAGTTTCAATCTGTAATGTTAAAAACTACAAGCCAAGCCAGAAACCTCAGTGTAATCATGGACACTGGATTTCAGTAGCCACACTAAGACAATTACAAAGTCGGCCTACTGTAACCTTAAGTATATATCCAGGACAAAAGGACTTATGACTCAACAGGATAAGAACTTGTCCATGCATTTATCTTCAGCAGACTTGACTACTGCAACGCTTTCTTTACAGTACTCTCTAAAAAGTCTATCAAACAGCTGCAGCTGATTCAGAACGCTGCTGCTCAAGTCCTTACAAGAGCTAAAAAATTAGATCACATCACTCCAGTTCTTAGATCTTTACACTGGTCTCCTGTCTGTCAAAGCTCATTTTCAAAATCCTGCTGTTGGTTTATAAAGCACTGAATGGTTTCAGGCCAAAATACATTTCTGATCTGCTGCCACATTATGAACCATCCAGACCTCTGAGATCTTAAGGTAAAGGTCTGCTTTCAGTCCCTAGAGTCAGAACTAAACATGGAGAAGCAGCATTCAGTTATTATCTATCTGCATTCATATCTGAAACACCTGAAAACTGCAGGTCTGCTCCAACTCTCCCCTCTTTTAAATCAAGACTGAAGACCTTTCTGTTTGCTGTTTTGTTTTTATTTTCCTTTTTCTTGATGTATTCTCACTTGTTTTGAGTGTTATTATCTAAATCTCAGAAGGTGAATAACTTCACCTTTCCCAAAATGTTGAATTGATTTCTTTAAACTTTCTATAAATCTGCAGTGTGGAACTTTTGTCTCCCCCCTCTGGCAGAAAGAGTAATTACACAAACATTGTCAGCATGCTCATGGCGCCATAGCTTCCCCCATTCTTTTATTTATTTATATACTACAATTGAACCCCCTTGTGTTCTGGCCAGCTAGTCATTGCTGCTTGACGTCAAATGATTGCCAAAAGTCACCACAAACTGCTGATGTCAAAAAATTGTAAGCTGTGAATTGAAGAGTGATTCATCTGGTGGTGGTAGAGGTTCTTTATTTGAGAATATGAGGAACTGACATCTATGTTTCTTCTCCAGGTGACCGAGGACGTCCATCGCCTCATCGCAGACTACTATAACTTTGTCTGCCGTGGCCAGGTCAGTGTGAAGGGCAAAGGTCAGATGCTCACATACTTCCTGGAGGGGCGCAGACAGGGCAGCGTGGTGTCTCAGGGCCAGAAGCAGCCCGGCAATGCCGAGCGGCGTTCGAGCGCGTTCACCCACGGCAGCGTGTGCACCAGGCTGAGCCCCGCCCCCACGGTGACCACCTACGCCACCATCAGGACCCCGAGCGTGAGCATGACCAAGCCGACCACCTCCACCAGCACCACCAGGTACCTGCCGTCTGTCCCCACGGTAATGGTGTGACAGATGCTGTCTCCATGGTGACTGTGAAAAGCTATAAAACGAGAGTGGATGTAGGGAGAGAACAACAACATGGCAGCAGCAGAGAGAGTTTGTGAAAAGAGGAAACAGTAGAGGCGTTCTCCACTCTTCTACTGTCAGCGGGAGACTGATCATCTAGGGAGAGGCCTGCATGGACTCAGGCCTGGAGTCAGAGGCGGCCTCGGACCCGCGGACTCTCCCTCCACACTCGAGGTCTGTTTGTTGTCTCACACGGCGGGGTGTCGTGAACAGGATACAGGATGCTTTAGCCACGTTGCTTCGTGTCGACACCCAAAACTGTGTCCACAACGACAATAAACTCAATGAAAAAATAAAAACACATCGCAGTGCACGATAGTGTAGCACGCAAGCTTCTCTTAACCACCGCATCCGGAAATTCCTTTCACAACTTAGCTGACCCGTTTTCTCTCAGTGTGAAACCAAGCCAGTGCTGCTGCCTTTGCGACCACTCCTCACAATGAGTTTCTTGCCATTTCTTTTGTTGCCTTTTTTTTTAGATCCTTTATTGGATGGATGAATTAATCGCAGGAGAGATTTTTAAAGCCAAATGTACAATTGTAAAAGGCAGTTACTGGTATCAGCTTGCCAAAACGCAACAGGGCATTGCCTTCAATCATTTCCAGGTCGGTGACCGTTTCTGCCCCCTTCACTTTTACCTTTTGAACGGCACATGAGCTAGACTCTTGATTCCCTGAGCCGAGCTGCTCTTTAAGTGCATGATGCCACTGCTGCATTCCAGTCATGTTTGCTGTCTGTTTCCCTGTGATGCTTGACTTCCAGATTCTTCCTCGTCAAAGTGTAGCAATAAAGCGGTTTGTCTCCTATCTCAGCCTATCCACCCTTTGCATGCTGTAGCCAGCTGGATCCTATTTTGACCTGATAGTGTATGTAGCCAATAGAGTGTGCGTAGCTAGCCACACCAGTCTGTATCTCTGTGGAGTTGAAGCATGACTTAGAAAACTTATTTTCTGTATTGTGCGAGTGTGACTTCCTTCCTCATGGAGTTATATTTAAAAAACGATTTTTCTGCGTGCTTGTTTATTATTAAGAAATATTTTCTATGATTAAAAATATTCTGTTTTACTATTTTTATGAACTTAAAGCTGCTTTGGTAAGGGATAAGAAAAACTGCTATTCACGAGGAGACACCCAAACCTCTGAGTCTGGCTTCCTCGTACAAATCCAGATGATTTATTTTATGGTATAGCATGCTACTCACAGTACGGCTTACCACAGCCATTAACTCTCCTCTAATCTGTTCTAGCATGCACTGCCTGCAAGCCTGTGGCTCTTACATGCATGCTTTGATGAAACATTAATACAGGCTGAGCAGCAGACACACAGTGACTCTGTTTTAATGTAGTCCTCATGCATGCGCTCAACGGTAGCGGTCCTCTTGAATGTAAGGTGCTTTTTTGACTCGTGTCTTCTTCTTCTTCATGAGTTTTGGTGTGCAAAACCTTTTTCGAGGACATTTTTTCAGGACGGTTCGACATCAGGCCGGGGGTTCCTCCTCCTCCCCGCTCCTGCTGTAGTCAACAGGTAGCCGGTTTTCAAATGTGCCAACCTATTTTCATAAACATATCAGACTTTTCTTGTTGAGCTGTAGCACAACTTGAATGTGTGGCTACGGTTATTTGTGGATTTTCCTTTTTGTTGGATGCCTGTATTTTTACTGTTTGAGCTGTTTCCTTAACAGTTTTATAACTCAAAATGATGGCAAGTGTTGATTTTGGAGAGATTTATTTGGACACCATAACCTGACTGAAATGACGTTGTTGTACTTCTTATCATATTTAAAATAGATTTTAAGGTCTATATAGTAGCTCAAATGCTTACTTTGAGTTTCTAAGAGATTAAAAATGAGGATTTTTATACAGTTGCTTTAAACAGTCGACAGAGAGTTGATGGAAAGGGGTTATGTAAAATGTTTTTCCTGTAAATTAGATATTTTCATACTGTATGATACGGGTTTCAATTGTTATATGTAGGTATTACTAGCTATTATTGTACATTGTAGAGTCTTTTTCAGAGATATATTATGAATGATCCAATATTTGTCAAGTTCTTTTGTTGAAGATGTATTTATTGAGATGTTTCATGTGAATGTAAATTTTGTTAAAGATGATATTTTATACTAAGTGTTTGCACTGCGATGATATTGACGTATTAAGGTTCTAAAAATAAAGCCAGCAGGGGACGACTCTCCTGGAGTAAGAGAGCTGCTCATGTACTTATTTTCACCAACACACACACACACACACACACACACACACACACACACACACACACACACCACGGTACATATGGAGAGGCCATCAAACCCAGTTATAAAGTTACATAACGCGAGAAAAACAGAGTAGCTGATGTAAGAAGTGACGTCGGGGTCAATGTCAGCTGAACTCTGGCAGTGTTATTCAGAAGGAGCCTCATGTTGATTTTATGAACACATCTGCTACCAAAAAAAGATGATGGCAGTGATTGTGTTTGTGTGGAGAGCAGATGCTGTACGATGTGTGTAGATGACAGAGCTCATGAGTGTGGCGATCGCCTAATTCTGGTATTCAGTGCTAAAGTTTGTTAGGGTAGCAATGAAAAGACAGACTTGTACAGTACAAGGTCAGGCAGGTGTCAGGTAGCAAAAACACATTGTACGGCCCTAATCACAGTATAGAACATGTGATTAGAGCTGTAAAAAAAAAGGTTGTGTTTTTGTTTTCAGTCAGTTCACAATTTTGAATTATTCATTTAAACGGGTACTTAATAATTTTTTAGAGGAATTCAAACTCTGAATTTTAATATTTACAGTATTAATGAGGTAATAATACAAAATTAGAAATATTAATGATTTACATAACTGAAAAAACAAGCACTTCTCAAAGTAAAATAAGGTTCCAGAACACTGTTTAAAGGTGGCAGTAAAACAGTATAAATTGTGTTGTCCTTTAGGGTCAGTTTGTTTCGGAATAAAAATAAAAAATCAGTCAATGAAGTGCTTTCTCCTCTGATTGTCTGGGCACAGGTTCTGGTGGTGCTGGCAGGAAAATGGCTGCAAACCTGCCCAAAAAACACATGAAACACAAAAAAAATGATATACCGTATCTACGGGGAATGCCAACGGACACTAATAAATGGATAACAGTTATGAAAATACCTCTTCTGAGATAATGAAACTGAAATATACCTTTCCCCAGTAGTGTAACATCATGGTGATAGGCCCCGGTGCATTTTTTTATTTTTTGCCCCCCACCCCCGCCCTAAACTCTGCACACACGCATACACACATGCTTGGACACACACGCACAGCTGCAGAGAACTGCTATTGTAGGGGTGGACTGGCCATTGGTGGGCCGATCAATAATGGGCTGATGGATGGCTGTTCTTTATTTTATTTTTTATTTATTCATTTATTTATTTTTCTGCTGCGCCTCACTTTGGTAACTATGATAACTCTCCTGGCCCGGGGAGAGAGACATGCATCGGCTTGGCCCACAGTGCCTGACATCACTTCATCGCGACTCATCATGACTGACAAGCATCAAGGTGATTGGACAAATTACGATTTCCCCTCCTACCGACCCGCCCCCAGCTACTTCATTCACAAAAACAGGGGCCTGTGGCAATTCTGGACAGCTGTTTTTTTTTTTTTTTTGATGGCATCTTGGGCCCAGTGCAGCTACACCGGTTGCACCGCAGATACTTAAGCCACTGTCTTTCCCCAATGAAATGAACTAGGACAAACCTAAGGTGTATAGAGGGGCTCAAGCAAGGACGCAAGTTTGCATAGGGAAGATATGGACACAACCAAAGTTTGGGAAAGTTTTTTTGCAAACTCGTTTGTTGTATTAAGCATATTTAGAGACCTATTTTTCTGACGTGCCCTCTCAATCCAGTCTTCAGTGTCAGCTGCAAGGCAACACGTTTAGATATGCTGCCATTTGACTGGCTGAAGGGTTAACACATTCTTAGCACATGAAGATATAAAAGCCCCATCGTAAAACAGAACAAATCACAAACAATGATGACTGCTGGTAGAAGTGGGAAACAAACTGCTCTCACTGGACTAAACCTACCAAATTGTAATTTTTTCTGGTGAGGACTGTCTCCCTGAAAGAGTCAGGTGTGTGAGAAAGGTGTCAGGACCTCAGCCAGTTGTGCATGTGTCTGTCTCTCTCCTCACCTCCTCACCCACCTCCTCACCCCCCAACAGAGGAATCTAACGAACGAACGAGGGGGTTTAAAAGGAAAAAGCAAACAAAACAAACGCGGGGCCTTATCATTGTGTGTGTTTGTGTGTGGAGCTGAGTGCGGAGGGATGTTTCAAGTCCTGTTGCAGGAAGAACCCACTTCCAAACATTCATCAGTGATGTGAGAGTGTGTGTGTGTGTGTGTGTGTGTGTGTGTGTGTGTGTGTGTGTGTGTGTGTGTGTGTGTTGCTGCTGGTGTGTGTGTGTGTGTGTATATAGTAAAGCAGCTGGAAGTGCTGTGGCATGCAGAGCATCCTGAGTGACAGGTTGTCATGGCAACACAACAAGATCGTGCCCTGACATGAAACCATCAAGGTTGTGTTTTTCAACAAGTAAATGATAAACCAGTCGACCTCACCCCCTTCCTCGTCTATTAGCTTTGTGACTCATCCTGATTGTGTGCAATCACTGTGGAGGATGTCAATACTCCACTTTCTGTTGATAACCGACAAATTTACAACAGCGCTTGTGTGTGTGTGTGTGTGTGTGTGTGTGTGTGTGTGTGTGTGCGTGTGTGTGTGCGTGTGTATGTGTGTGTTTGCCACCTGCTGGACTCTCCGATATGATCAAACACAGCCGGCTCATGAGTGCCAACGCAAACACTCACACAATCTGAGATAAGCCAGCGGAAATGGGCCTTGTCAGGCCTCGTTTACAGCTGTGCTGCAGCGGAACAGACGTCTATCAGCAGCCTGAGTCAAACACTGCCGAGGGGAGATTGGAGCAGTGACGCAGCCGAGCAGGCCGCTCTGCAGGGTTGACGATAGTTTTACTGCTCCCGCTCCCTCCCTCGCTCTGCTTACCCATTGACCCCGTGTGTCATAACATCCCTTACTGTAAACCCTACTGGAATTTGGACACTGGAGCGTGGGAGGAAGAACACAGCCCCGCTGCTTAAGTGCGTGTGTGCAACTTGTGCGTAAGTCTTGATATTTATTTGCATGCATGTGTGTATATCTCTGTCTGTATCCAATAAAGTGAGTGCATTTTTGTGTGTGGGTGAAGCCAAACAAGCGGTGAACTTGCAACACCAAACGTGGATTACGTCTGCAGCATGGACCTGAGAACAAACTTATATTTCATAACATTAAAACCCTGTGTAAACCCTTGTTATCCCCGATATCAGTGGCTGTTAAATGGTAGTCATCATCTTGTTGCTAATGCTCGCACTCCGTAGGCGCAAATGAGCAGCTGGGCATCGGACACTGTAATAAACAAGTGCTGGATCATATTTAGAATAAAGTGCGTCTGAAATGTCTTTAGCATCATCAATTGCGTTGGCTGATGAAGTCACACAAGCTAGCAAACATTCACTCAGACAGTTTCTTAACATTGGCTAGCGCAAACCAATACTAGCTTCAAAGAGCCACCCCACCACCACCACATTAGAATAGGGCTGAGATGTCACCACTGGGTTTACCTGTGCTCCACACAGACACCACGACCAATGGGCTAGATAAATAATAAACTAAGGAAAATATAAACACAGCAATTAAACACAGGAAGCTACAAAGACACTATGAATGAAAAATAATAAATGAAATGTCACTGTACAAACAATGTCCTATGTAAGTAAAAATCCTGACTGCTCCTTTAATTATGCTCAAGGTAGGGTGAGCAGACAGAGCAAAGCCGAGCAGCGTAGACAGAAGAGCGGAGATCACCAGCGAGCAGACGGCTCAGGGTTGGAGATAAACCACCTGCCGTGGTTTACAGCTTGGCCTACAAGCGCACTAAACACACTTGAATTATGAAAACAATTGCACTTGAATTATTAGGGGAAAGGTAAATTGAAATACATTCTGGAGATTTTACCTTATAATCCCAGTGGGGAAAACACGATCCGACACAGACAGCGTCTAAAACAACAACACCACGCCACTACGTGGAAACCAGGCTCCGTATAACAGGGAAGCACACCACATGTGATGAGGAAAACGCTCACCTACATTAGGTCATTTTAAATCATTCAAGTTTACATCATAAAAGTTTGACCATTTTTGATAAGGTCAGATATCTCAGCCATACTGGCAACATGAGCTGTGTCAGGGAGTTGGCATTTGGCTGTAAATATTTAGGAACAGCTAATCTCTATGTAAGAACCAGTTTATGTGGTGTTACCTGTTTTGATTTAGTGACCTAGAATGTTAAAACTCATGACCGTTTCATAAACTAACTGATAAACTCCGTGTAACATTCCTTTGTATCGCTTGTTTTGATGATTTGAAACGGTTGTTTTGTTGTGAAATCTTACAAGCTGTTCTAGATCTGTGATCTGGATCCAGATCAAGTTCCGAAGACAAACTATTTGCTCCACTCTCAGTCTCCCAGGACCATCTCACTGTCAGCCACAGAGCACAGTGTATAGTCGAAGAACATAAATCATCTGGACGGATTACATTTTATTAAGTCCATATGGACGTGCTGAGCTCTCAGATGCTTACAGTGTTGAAAGTGTTCTTCCAAAACATCTGGTATCAAAACAGAGCTTCTGCAAGGCTGTGAAACACAAAACAATTCTTAGAGGTCTTCAACAAGAGCCAAAAACAAAAACTCTGATTAGTCGAGAAAAAACATCCTCCCACAAGATTGTTTCTCAACACGGATTTCCCCACTGCAGGACTGTTATTCTGTGTCTGTGTGTTATGTTTTCCCTGCAAGCACATCAGCACAGCTACACACAGGGTCAATGAACTGAATGTTGTGTAAGAACAGCAGTGACCCTTACTAACCTCCTCCTGCTGCTCCTGCATGTTTGGTCTCTTCTGAATGTCCACGCAGATGGAATGTGACGAGCTGAGAGAAAACACCTTCAAACCTGTACAGAATGTCATAATAACCGCCAAAACAGAGCAGATCATGGTGACATGAGGTGAACTGATACATTCTGTGAAAAACAGACCAGGACAACAATACTTTGACCTACAGACTGACGTCTCTGCATACACACAGGACGTCGAACTGACAAAATCATTTTAAAACTGTTGACATCATGTTAAGTTTTTTCATATTTGTCTTTAAGGTTTCTGGCTTCATCTTCATACAATACAAGAACTGAAAATTACATTTGAAAAACATATACATCTGTCTGTCTCTCCTGAAACAGCATCTTGGTCACTCAGTATAATCAACTGACCTGAAAAATTAGTCAGGCGATCTGTAGATTACCAGAAACTGGGTCATATTTTTTTGTAATTAGAAAGACAGGTTTCCATTTAGTCTTGAAATGTTTTCAATGCCCTGATAAGTGTGGTGGGACAAAAAGGAGAAGTTGGGGTCAGAACAGCAGCTCAAGAGACAAGCTAGGAGGAGTTCCATGTTGTGGGTCCTGCTGAATAAATGGAAGTAACCTGAAATCCTGAAAAAAGAAACCTCAATCTGTTGGTATTTATTATGGGAAAACACGTAAGAAGCGGAGGGAAGGCAGCAGGAGTGTAAAAGTTTTGTTTTCAAAACTCGATTCGTGGGAAAATGACGACCGATGGTGGCGACGCGAATGTTCCCGGAGAACAGGCTCCCCAGCTTACAGTTAACCCTCCTAATCCAGCTCCAAGCGCAATGTTCACGATTCAACCTCCTGAAGCGTCCGACTTCTCAAAACCCCAGGCCTGGGAGAGATGGATCCAGAGGTCTGAAAGATTCAGATTGGCTAGTAACCTGCATCTTAGCTCTGAAGCCAAGCTTTATCCAACACACAGAGACAACAATACAGAGCAGTATAAGACTCATTTGAAACATATTTTGCAGCTGGATAGATATTTGACCTTGGAAAAGGCACTAAACATGGCAAGGCAGTTGGAAGTGATCAAAACACACCAAACAGAGGGAGAAGATGAAGATGAACTAGATGCACTGATGGCAAAACACAAAAAACAAAAGCAGCCCACACCAAAGACATCTTTTCAACATAAACAACTGGCAACAAAGTCAAACGCACCAACAGATCACCAGCAATGCTACAGGAGTGGAAATGCCCCTGCACATGAAAAATGGCAGTGCCCAGCCAAAGATGTGACATGCAACACATGTGGGGAAAGGGAACATTACAACAAAGTGTGTAATACACCTTTGTTTCTAGGCTCAGTGGATGTAGGCACAGACCCCTGGTACACAGATTTGACTATCAGAAGCCATAAAGTGAGGTTTAAGATAGACACAGGAGCTGATGTCTCAGCCATTCCAGCCCAGACATACTACACCATCGCTGATAGAGTCTCCCATCTAACTGAAACAGACAGACCACTGTTTGGCCCAGGTGGTACACCACTCTCTGTCAAAGGCAAATACACAGAGTCAAAAGGTAAGGGTGAGGAGGTGATTCAGGAAGATGAATATGTAATAAAAGACTTAAATAAAGGTTTGCTAAGCAGGCCAGCTAGTGTTTAACTGTTTAACCTGCCCTTCGGCAAAGCTTCAGCCCCAGAACATTTTCAGTGGAGGATGTCCATGATTTCTTGATGGGCTGCAGGGAGTAGTCTGCCACATGGTTGATGTTCTCGTGTGAGGTAAAGGCCAAGTTGAGCATGACACCATGCTTTATGCAGGGCTGCACAAGCTCTAGGAAACCGGTGTCACTCTAATAATGGAGTGAGCTGATCAGACACCAAGTCAAGTTCCTTGGCCACATCCTGTCTGCTGAGGGTCTGAAGCCAGACCCGGACAGCTGTAAGAGACATGAAAGAGCCTTCTAACACAGGTGAAGTCCAAAGCTTCCTTGGAATGGTTAACCAGCTGGGCCTGGCAGAGGAAGACAAACCACTGAGAGACCCTCTCTCCAAGAAAAATAAGTGGATCTGGAGCTGTGAACAACAAAATGCATTTGATCAGCTGAAAAATGACCTCACCTTACCTCCAGTGCTGACAGTCTACGACCCCAAGGAAGAGCTAAAACTGTCGGCGGATGCATCTTCATATGGACTCGGTGGAGGACAGTGGAGGCCGGCTGCATACGCATCACGTTCAGTGACAGAGACTGAACAGAGGTATGCTCAGGTGGAGAAAGAGGTGCTAGGATTAACATGGGGGTGTGAAAAGTTCAGAAACTTCCTTATTGGGAGACATTTTTTCCTAGAGACAGACCATAAGCCACATGTTAGCCTGTTAGGTCACCAGAAACAGAACTCTCTCCCAGAATCCAGCAATTTAGACTTAGACTCAGGTCTAGACTTAGGCTCATGAGGTACAGTTACTCTATCTCACACACACCTGGCAAAGATTTACATACTGCAGACACTCTCTCACGTGCACCTGTCACCACTAGCTCAAGTTTGTAAGACACAAACATCTATGTTGATGAGTTAATCCACAACTTGCCAGCCAGCTCAACATGGGGGATCAATTGAAAGAAGACAGTGTTTGCTCAGTAGTTATGTCATTTTGGCAGAAAGGTTGGCCTGACTCACAGGTCTGGTGAAAACCTACTGGTCAGAAAGAGCTGTACTTACTGTGCATGATGGACTGTTACTTAAAGGCTCCAGTCTTGTCATTCCCACAGCAATGCGCAGCTCTGTCTTAAAGGCTCTTCACAAGGGACATCAAGGGATGAAAAGATGCAGATAGCGGGCTGAGGAAACAGTGTGGTGGCCTGGCCAGAGCAGCCGACTGAATGAACTTATGACAAGCTGCGCCGCATGCATCCAAGAACAGACCAATCCTGTTGCAGAGAGAGCTATTTGTGGAGATTGCTAAGCTAACGCCAACACGTTCAGAGGGCGTGACTGTGCACCTGAAGTCTATTTTTTTCCAGACATGGCATCCTAGAACTGTTTTTCAGTGACAATGGCCCACAGTTTTCCAGCCATCAGTTCACAGACTTTTCATCAGCCTATGGATTCAAACATGTCACAAGCAGCCCAAGATTTGCTCAAATCAGCTACGGTTTCAGAGAAAGAAAGAGAGGGAAGATTAAAGACACAAAAGTATTCAACAAGAGACACCGTGTGAGGAATCTACGTCAGCTCACACCGGGACAGCCTGTGTGGTTTACTCATACCAAGACTCAACCGAGATTTCAGATTTCAACCCACTACACACCCCGTTCATATGTAGCAGACGGTCCCACAGGCACCATTAGGTGCAACAGGCATCATCTCGTCCCCATGCCGGAGCCTGTTCCTTGGGGTCAGACATCGTGCACACCCACTCAGCCAGTTGAGTCTGTCCGAAACACACCAATTCACTTTGAGCCCCCAAATCAGGCTCAAAAGACATTAACACCTGTCCCTACCAGGACTAGGTTTGGTAGAGTGGTGGTAAAACCTCTGAGACTAGACTTCACAAGTGGATGAACTGGGGAAAAGTTTTCTTCTGAAGAATGCTTGAGAGTTTAGTATAGTTAGATATAGATATAATTTGTCTCAGGCCCAATGTTTTTAAAAAAAAGGAGATGTGGTGGAATCGAAGATGTTATACATGTGCTTTTATTTCAAAGGACACGTTTGAGACAAAAGGTCGGGGTCAGAACAGCAGCTCAAGAGATAACCTAGGAGGAGTTCCATGTTGTGGGGTCCTGCTGAATAAATGGAAGCAACCTGAAAGTCGAGTCTGTTGGTATTTATTACAGGAAGACACAACAAGAAGCACAAACTAAATATATTAAGCTCCATCTTCTCTCTCAGTTGCTCTTTACAAACAGAGAAAATTCAGCAGGAAGCCAACACACACTGTGGATATTCTCACTGCTAAGGGGAGGACAAGAAGGTGTTTTCACCAGTTATAAATAACTTGATAATTGACCTGATGAATGTATTTTTCTTTATGGGAAATGTTGAAAACCTTGGTCTTAAAGTGAGACTTAAGTGAAGATTTTTTGTGTTTGATTTTGTTTTGTTTCATGGGATTTTCTCAACAACTTTTTATGAAGGTCTTGCTTGCAAAAGACATTTCAGGCTTGGCTTTGAGACTAAAACTAAAACAATTGAGAATGCATCAAAGGTCTCAAATCTAACACTTTGCCTCTGATAAGTTGAAATGTTGTGGGGTTTTTTTTCCATTTAGACTTATGTTCACTTTTGTGTTGTGTTCTCCTTGTTCTTGTGTGGGTTTTCTCTGAGTGCTCTGGCTTCTTCCACATACATCAAAAACATGTATATTGGGGCAGTTCTCTGGTCAGTGCTTCCCACCACTCCTGGGGGACGAGTAAATTGCAGAGATCAAGTTTAAATATGTTGCACTTAACGTGAAGGATAAAGTTTCATCTTTTTCCGTTAGAAAGTATTCTCTGAACATTAAAATGATACTGACTAGATGTCATAATGAGAGCAGACAAATGCAGGAGACTGCAGACAGGCAGATCAATTGAAGAACTTAATCCCAAGATCATGGGTACACAAGGAAGAGGCAAACACAATGAAATATCAGGAACAGAAAAGGACAACGACTAGGTCAGGAAATTCAACAGGATCAGGGAAACTCAGCAAGATCAGGGAAACTCAGTAAGATCAGGGAAACTCAGTAAGATCAGGGAAACTCAGTAAGATCAGGGAAACTCAGTAAGATCAGGGAAACTCAGCAAGATCAGGGAAACTCAGCAGGATTGGGTAAACTCTGCAGGATCAGGGAAACTCAGCAAGATCAGGGAAACTCAGTAAGATCAGGGAAACTCAGTAAGATCAGGGAAACTCAGTAGGATCAGGGAAACTCAGTAAGATCAGGGAAACTCAGTAGGATCGGGGACACTCAGCAGGATGAGGGAAAGTCAGAAGTATCAGGGAACCTCAACAGGAACTCTAGGAAAAGGTAAGGAACTGAAAGGCTAGAGAGGACACTGGAAACAGGGCTGGGTTAATGAAGGAGATGCAGTGCAGGTGTGGAGGAACAAAAGACACCACACAAACACACAAGACAACACAAACAACACACAACTTTTTTTCCTTTCTTTTTTCCCTCTCTTGGGCACAATGAAGTTGAAAGTGAACTGAGGCTGAGCCAAATAGAGTCTTAAGAGACTGTAGCACTTCCTCATTGTATACGATCCCTCAGTCTTTATTTACTTCACTGAGCTGTTTGATGAGGATGTTCTGCACACACTGTTTAATTGTAACTGAAGAAAGGGCCATCACACAGGTTTGATGGGAGGAAATGGGAGGAGGGTGATTAAAGTTTGGATGGAAAACTAATTTTTCTTGCTTGGGGAAATAATAATGGTAAATCCTACCAACACAGCTCCCCTGACCCATTCATGGGATTCTTTCCAGTTAACTTTGCCAAGTGCAACCCTCTGGCTCGGGACGTCCTCCTACTTCTCATTAGAGCCACGAGAGAGAGAGGGAAGCACTGCAACTAAACACACACACACACACACGCACACACTCAGAGAGAGAGAGGAGGAAACTAAACACAATGGATGATGGCGCATGGGAGCCTGGATTTCCTGGGTTTCCCACACACAAGTGTACAATCACAAGCTCACAAACATATACACTTATTTGCACATATACACACTGTCACACACACACACACACACACACACTTGAATCATCATACAACATGCCAAGATGCTGCGGTCTAATGAATAAATCCATGTGCTCATTCACTGCATTAAAGCAGTGAGAGTATCCCGAGACTCCTTCACCATGAATGACCCCGGCTCCGTTTCAATGTTTTTCTCCCAGACCTCGATCTATGATCAGCATTGCCTGTTTAATAAGACATGGATTATCCGATTAAGGAAATCTTGTGAGAGGGAGCGGAGAAGAAAAAGAACAACTTTGCTGGGGATTAGCGTCATTGTGCCTACTCACATCACATTCCTCGCTGCTGATTCTCAGCCCTGGGAGAGGACACTGGTTAACCAGATCACGCCACCGACGTGTCCTGGGACCAGAAACAGTGCTGGTTCACTCACAGGGACCACAGTTCCCATTTGCACCAGGACACCAACTTTAAATGATCCATATTACTTATATGGAAGTGTCTCAGTGTAAATCCTAAGACGTTAACACAGTGCAGGCCAAGTTGTCTGAATCCTGTTTTTAATCCTAACCCATAAACCGGTCCAGTGGAAAACGTTTCTTTCAGTAATGAATCTTGTGACGCCTCAGGAGAATTGAGAATATATAAAAGATTAATAATGGCAACATATGCTTCATGACAGTCTAAAGATGGCTAGCAAGCCATTAAGAAGGATGTTTTTTGCTCTTGGCTCTTTAATTCATCATGAACACCCCTTTAAAACACCAATATGTAACTTTCTGGAGAAAGATAGCTGATTGTTGTGTCACATCCCATGGTAATTAGATACTGAATCTTTAAGATGCTGTTGGACCCGATGCAAAGCAAAGCTCTTAAGCATAAGTACGAAAGTATACTGTAAGCATAAGTCAAGGTATCCATTATGCAGACTGGTCTATTTCAGAGCAATATCTTACATATTATTGAATTGTAGTTATGTCTGCTTTAAATTGTTCATTAAAGGAGACATTAAAGGCGGGACTACTGACGATGCAGTTCAGGAGCAGTGTTTTCTGTTGGACAGTGGAGCTTCTGTTAGTGCAAACTTTGGCTTGTTAAACTTTCAAGACAATGTACATGCACAAGAACATAGAGTATATAAAACAGTGGAGGAAAGATGGGTAATTAAACACATGTTTTAAGTATAAAAAGTGTAATATTCCCTCTGAAATTAGCAGAAAATGGTATCTCAAAATTGTACTTTTTACTGTTACTTTTTATGGCTATTAACTGCTGACCTGATGACTCATTATAAAGTGCATCATGAGTTTCTAACTGTTGCATTAGCCAACATGCTGTAAGTGTTTCTAAGTTATTGCCATTTCATTACATGTTGTAATTTATATCACAGGCAAAATGTTTTGTAAAATGCTCTGAAAAACTGAAATATGAACATGTGAAGTTTCATGACGATCTGGGTGAACTTGAACTACGGAGGAAACGATTATCTGATGTGATCTAAAGCTCCAGAACAGCAGATCAGTTAACTCCATGATGAGAATATTTTGAACATTTAACTCACAGCATACAAACCTTTGTGCAATGATTTATGATTCTGAAGTTAACACTGATTGCACAGTGTACTGGCTACAGAAAAATGACACCATCATCATCACCTCCCCAGGTAACAGTGGAATGACTGGAATAACTGTGGAAACGCCACACTGCAAAAGAAGAGGAGGCAAAGAGGGCGACTAATATAAGTTCTAAGTTCTGTATCATAGGATATTGGATGTTTCTGTTTCTTGAGGACATTTCACCTCCCATTCAAGTGGCCTCTTCCGTTCTAACTAATTTGCGGGGAGTTGCAGGCTTTTAAATTCTGTGTGGGAGTGTCCTTAGAAAGTCGTTTAGGTCACACGCAAACTCTGAGTTTCAGAGTCATTAGGGTCACTTGTTGGTCATTGACCCAACCGGCCTTCGTGTGGGCTGCTAGAGCTAGGTGAGCCCAGGTGTGAATGGCTGTTAAGCTGCCTGGGGAGGGAACTCAGTACTGTATTGTAGGTGGGTGATAGGTCGTGTTGTAGACCTCCTCCTCTGTTCAAAGACAGTCGTTCCAGTTTGACATAGATATATTCCTTTATTCCTCTTCAAAAACATCTTTCTTCTCTTGGACAGTAGAGTCTTGACCTGAGGAGCTGGCCCTCCTGTGTTGTGCCATTCGTTTATGGAGAGGTTCTACAAATGTACAAATCTGTGCGGTCCTGGCTACACTGAACAGCATAAACTACAATACTCTGTTTATGCCTGGGTGTTCTGTCCTTAGGATGGACAAGTTACAGCCTCTGCGTGCTGGATGTTTTAAAGTGAACCAGGATATGATGTTTATTGAAGATCCTCCTGTGTTTCTTAGATATTCCTACAACATAAGGAATTACAATGTTTTTAGGTTTTTACATCTCTTCCTCTCTGTCTGCTCTGGATCTTTTAGAGGTTTTGACAACATCTTCTTCAGTGGGTGCTGCACAGTCCTCTCCTACGACATCTCTCCCCGTGAACTTGATGTTATTGTCCACAGCATTTATATGTTCTTCCTTTGTTCTGATTTTGACCCAGGTGTCATCCACATACCTCACCCAGTGTCTGCCATCTTGTTGTTTCTGATGGCTGACTCTGTTGCTGCGATGAGGTCTACTACCAGAAACCATTCTAAAGCAAAGTCTATGCAAAGTTCAGTCCTTTGACTCAAGGAGTCTTCAAAGATTTGATTTGAGCTTTCTGTTGCTATTATGCTGCGAACACAGGAGGGGAGAATGGTAACGTTCTCTGTTTCTACTAGTCTACTTTTCACCACTGCTAATAACTGCTGACCTGATGACTCATTATAATGAGAGTCATGGGGGTCTTACTGTCGCGTTAGTCACAGGTTGTTGAGTTGTACATTTTGGCAAGATGTCAATAAAAGGTTTCTTTCACTAGTAATCCATCAAGTCTGCAGCTATAAATGTTAGGACGTTATTTTGTTTGTTTATGAGCAAATATTTAGCTTGACAGTTGGAAACAGGACCTGACTAAAAACCTCCATTCTGGTGCTTTTCAACACATGATCCTCCTCAGCAAATTGTAACGTTTCCATAGCCAAGAATAGACTTTTTAAACTTTTAACATGGAGGAAAAGTTCAACAACTGCTCAGGAAAACTGATAATTGAATGTGTAAATTTCACGTCATCCGGTTTTAACTTCATCTGTTGCAGAAGATGTGATGATGTAATATGACTGAAAGCTCCTTGGACCTTTTGGTTAGACTATTTTGCAACATTAAGACAAATAACACATGAACAACATGTAAACATCTTTAAACAAAGTCATTAAAACGTTGCTCCGCTACCTGTAGTAAAACAAGCTACACAATCCTTTTATCTAATAACCTCTGCTGTGTAACACCTGACTCAGTTGAGCCTCTCCTCTGAGTCACAGAGCTGGTTCATATATACATATGTTAACCTCAGAGAGCCTTTGGGCTGTGTGGTATTCATGCAGGTGTGCATTCTTTCTGTGGGCGTGATTTCAAACAACCCTGTTTTTCTGAGCTCATCTGTCGTAGATACCCCCTTCTGACGCCCACCAAAGGGCAAGGTTTAAATCACCATAAATGGAGGGCGAGGGTGTGTATTTGTGTGAGTCTGCGTGTGTGTGGGTGTGAGCAGCTCCCGAGACAACAAGCATGTTTTTCCCAGTGCTCTTGTCAAAGGTAAACATTCCAGTCTTGGGACGTTCAATGCCAAGCGCCGTTTGATCTGCATCATGTGACATCTGAAAGACATGGAAAATCCCTGCTTATCATCGCACTCCCGAACACAAACCCTGCAGCAGCCATACAGGGGCTTTGTGGTTTTTCAGCCAGGGTCTCGGGGCTCTGATGGAGCCCGCTGTGTACATGTGTTTTTGAAAAAAGTAGGTCTGTCCCTGACCTGAGATAACTCTGCTCTGTTTGCCCACTCTGCCTCTCTGATCCGACGGCACACGCTCAAAAAAAAAATAATCTGTCAGCTACATCATGTGGCTCTTCCATGAGAATACTTTATGTTTTTAATCCCTCATGTCTCTCCATCTTTACATCAGCAGGCTAATTACATAGATGATCCCATGTGATTCTTTACCTCAGAAGTCAGTCAGCCATATGAGGCCATATCATAAGACGTTGCAGACAGTCGGGCCTTTCACAGGCATGTAGGCCTATAAAAACTATTTTTATATTTGTTTCGGAGTTAAGGTTAAATCTATAAAAACTCCAGCTGAACATTCGGGTGAAATGAAAATAAACGTCCTGCTTCCCTCTAGGGAACATGGAGTGCCGTTCAACTGAGGACACACTGAGCCAAATGTACCGCATGTACATCAGGGAACATGTGACTGCAGCTGTAACCTGTCGACTTTTAACACTTCAATGACTGTGCATTACTTACATGATACAGATACATGGGTAGTGCTCGAACAAGTACTTAGATTATTTGAGTTAAGGAAAAGTTCAGCAGAAACATTGCAGTCGTTTTCAGCTCACCTCCTAAACACCTGAAACAACTGGAAACCTGTTTTAAAATGTAAGATATCTAAAAAAAAACAAAACAAAAAAAAACCTAAATGGCTCTATACAGCTCATCTAGTATAATCAAAAGCTCCATTCATACTTCCTTTTCAAGGCGGCAATATTGTGCCATTATTCTGCCTCGCCATCTGTGTGAAAGACGCAGACGGTGGAATGGGGGACAGTTTTGTTCCACCTCTGATCCACCGGCGGAGGTAGTAACAGAGCCACAACAGAGGTGAATCAAACTCAGGGCCGGATAGGGGTGTGCCACTTTGATGCCGTTAATAGTCAGAACTAAAAAGATCCCGCACTCGATATCGCTCATTTTGTGCTTATTATTTAGTTGTTGCGACGTTGTTCTTGTAGACATGACAACATTTTTAATTTATGGACGAACCGTCCCTTTAAGTCAAATACATGTACTTGAAAGTGCAGTACTAGAGTAAACAACTTTCCATCATTGTAAGTCGTGGAACAGTGTTTTCATGATGAGAGTGGGCTTGTTTCTTTATGAATTAAAGGACTTCCTGTTCAGCGAGAGTGAGAAAAAACAAACAGTGGGACATCCTGTAAGACATACTGTATGGGCTACACAAGTGCACACGTGACATGTTTTATTAATAGGATGGATTAAATTCAGCCTGTTTCCTCTTAAACCCTTGAACCTAATTGCGCCGTCGGTGGGTCAGTAATCACAAACTCACGCTGTGCAGCCAAACGTTGGTCAGAACTACTGAACTTCATTCTACAGTTCAGTGGAGATTATAAATAAAGATTTGGGGGGAAACTGTGTGTAAAACTATGCACAAAATATTTCCTTTTGATGAAATGGTTCAAAGCACGCAGTCTGTTTGAATGTTTCCTTCAGCGTAAAAACTTTGCATAGGTTGAATGAAGGGCTGGAACAACGTGGTCCAGAATACACAGGGTTCGATACTGTCAGGCAGTCGAGGATGAGGTGTGTTTTTTTTTGTACAGCTACTTAAAAGAGGGACATTGCTATTAAGTAGGGTGCAGGATATCCAATTTGCAGATACTTTCCAACTCATTCTGGCTGATTGCAGATGCTGATACCGATATGTGCACAAGTTTTTTTTACAATATGATTGCAGAGCACATCAAGTCTTTCCAGTAATGGAATTAACACACTATGTCTTCTCTTAACCTGATGGCCCACCGGTAGATGCAGACATATAATGCTTTGTAAACCGGAAACATTCACTAGACAAGATAAGAAAACAACTAAGTTCATAGATCGCCTTGTGCTTTTAAACGTAATTAAAGCATTACCTTAGTGGCCTGCCAGATCAGCAGAAATGTTCCATTCGAGCTGATATTTAAATTCAAAGCCTTTATCTGCTGGCACTGGTGATAATGTTAACTTCATCATGCATCTCTAATACTACAGGGTAAAGACATAATCTGTAGTCTAAGTGGCAAAGAATTATAAAGAAAGACATTTTTGGAACCTGACACCACCCTGACACTAGCCCTTCTGAGCAGCTAATAACTGATATGAGTTTCTTAAAAGCAGTAACACCCCAGTGTTGGAAAACTCTGTTGCAAGAGTAAGAGTCTAGACGACCAGAAGCAGTAGCCTATCAGCATTTTTACGTAATAACAAGTGCCCAGACAAGCCCCTTTCAGAGAGAGATGTTAACAACAGTATGCAAATGTACACAAGTGTTGGTCTCAAGGGTAAGTTTATGGCACTTTTACCTAACTTGGGCAATTAAATTTTATGGCTCCGTATACTCTTACCTCAGGGCTATAATTACTAGTTATTTGCTGAAGTAAAAGTACTCATAATGCAGACCAACCCTCTAGAATGTAACTACAGTAAGTACATGTGCTTTACTTGAACATCCAGGTACTTTTACTTAATAATATCAATCTCATGCTACTTTACGCCTCAACATCACTACATGTCAGGGGCAAATATAAGTCTTTATACTGCACTACACTCATCTTACTTGCTAATATAAGGAGAACAGTTTACCAAATCAACAATCTATCTATCTATCTATCTATCTATCTATCTATCTATCTATCTATCTATCTATCTATCTATCTATCTATCTATCTATTACTATTAAATCAAGGTTATTAAGAGGGATTTTACCACTTATTTATGATGGTTATTATGATTCACTGATTCAGAATAATATGTTCATTTATTTTTATAAAGTATTTATATTCAGCAAAATATACTGAAACTATGAAAAAATAAAGTACGCATTATGTAGATGTCCTTCAAAGTATCAGATTAGTGAATATACTTTATTATTAGGCTTCTGTTATTAATGCATTAACGTGCAGAGAACATTAAAATGTTGCTGTTTAATTCAGTTGGAGCTCATTTGAACTACTTTATATATTGTCGAGGGGTCACATCTATAATGATCATCTTTAATAAAATAATCAAATATTTCTTGTGAAAATGATACCAATAGTAACTAGCTGTCAGACAAAGTGGTGTAAAGTGGGGATACACAAGATAAGTACTCCAATTGGGTAAATGTACTTAATTACTCTCCAGCAATGTTAATAACCTGCACTGTGGGTGTGTAATTGGACTGAATTCACCCTCTAACACTGGGATGAAGCCATCAGCATGCCATGGAGGGCAGTAGGTCTAGAAAACGCTCTGGTGCCTCTTCAGATTACACTAAAAGCTTTCTTTAGCCCGGAGCTTTCAGGAATACAAATCTGGGCATCACGTGAGAGCAACCGTTAACACCAGTTGACAGATGATGCAATCCTATCAAGCAATTGCGTGGAGCCATCACACAGTGGAGTCCCTTTGCCTCAGAAAGTGATATAAGGAGATAATTGATTAATTCGTGTGGAAATAGATCAACAAAATAAAGGGGCAGTGCCTCGTTTTTGTTTTTTGTTTTTTTTAAAGTTTCTTTTCAGATCCGTTCTCACATGGCCATGACAGGACGTCAACTATCCTGCAGAGAGCCGTGAAGACGTGCATGTTGTCCACTTGGACCATTGATGCCCCTAGAGAAAGAGAGGGGGGCCAGGCAAGGGACGTGTCTGCGGCCATGTCAGCGCAGCCCCCATTCAAAGCTTTGGTCTATTATTGTCACAGGAAATTGGTAATTACAACTGGACATCTCCTGGACGGATCCCAAAGCCGCTCCATGCGCGCCAGAGGGACACAGAGCGGTACCCCGTGAGTCCCGAGTTCCTGACTCACTGGCGTAAAACGGTGTTGCTCATTTGCGCAGCTATTTCTGAAAGTTGGACTGATTGTCCATCTGCGGTGCACGCACGCTTCCCTCGTGTCACAGTACAGCCACCGGTTCGCCCTCAGCGGGCCCAAGGTCCCTGCGCAGCGTGGGCGTGCGTAATTTGCGCTCATTATTAGTTTTTTTTGTGTGTTTGTTTGTTTTTTCTCCCAAAGTTGTGTAAGAAGTTTGTAGCTGACAATTCATGGTCAAACTCTTGTGAACAGAGCGTCGCTTTTGAGAAGAGGAGCTTGTTTGGAAAACAAACACGCTTCACCTGTCAAACCAGCTCCTCGGTGAAGGTTTGAAAACGGACAGAATCAAACTCTCCGCCTGTGTGTTTGTAACTGTAGTGTGGCACCAGGCGAAGTAACGTAGCTCAGTCGCACCGGGGTGAGAAAAAGGCGGGGGGGTCCTTGTTTGCAACATCAAACACTGGTGTAGTCACTCGGCGGCGATACGTGCCGGCGCTGCCTGTTCCAAAATAAATATTGACGTGATGTTGTATTCAAATGAGCTGGCTGACCGGACACGGGCGGGCCAATCAGAGCCCACCGTATCATCACACCTTCTTTTCAGAAATCATTCATAACGCCGATGCGTCAAACACTCTCAGAGGACCCGGCTATAAATACGGCTGCGCGCAACGCACAGTTAGACATTTTCCCAAAATCAAACGAAAGACACAACTGAGCAAGAACCGGCTTTCACCTCTCATCATCATCCTCTCTACCTTGCTCTACATTTTATATTCTATATTTGGTATCCAGCTCACTATGTTGGCCACGGGTGGATTATATTTGCAGCACGTCGTGGTGGCAGCGGTGTGCTCCGTGCTGGCCACAGGGACGCTGGGGTCCCCGGTGGTGGGGCCAGAGCCGATCCGATGCGCCCCGTGTACTCCGGAGAAGCTGAGCCAGTGTCCAGTGGTAGCGCCCGGTTGCGCCGAGGTGCTGCGGGAGCCCGGCTGTGGATGTTGTCTCGCCTGCGCCCTGGCGGCTGGGGAGCTGTGCGGGATCTACACGGCGCCGTGCGGCTCTGGACTGAGGTGCACCCCGAGACCCGGCGACCCCCGGCCGCTGCACTCCCTCACCCGCGGACAAGCCGTGTGCACGGAGAGCACCGAGCCCGAGCCGACCCCCGAGCCCCAAACACAAGGTAGGCCTATAACCTCGACATTTTACATCCACATCCAGCAAAATCCTCTCGAACGCAACACCGCAACCCTTGACTGATGCATTTTGGAGCCGCTTACAGTCACATCCAGTCAGTCCAACTTCACATTCACTCAATTTCCTCCTCCAGATCAGGGAGAGCCAGAGGCTGAGGTGGAGAACGCAGCCATCGTCTCGGACCCCGGCTCCAGCCACTACCTCCCCGGCCACAGTAAGCCCTACGACCCGCGGGCTGCTGCCGACGCTCAGGAGAGCATGAAAGCCAAACTCGTCGCCATCCGCAAGAAGCTGCTCGAAACGGTACGAGCCACTCACTGTATCTCTGTATACTACCATTGAGGAGTGAAATCCTCTATGTGCAGTTACTAAAAGTTTTTGTGGAGATTTTTTTGGGGGGGGAGGACTGGTGCACCGCGAGGGGGAGCTCATGCGCCGTTCAAGTAGATGATGGAGAGGGAGGAGAGGATGGGGATGCTTGTTATTACAAGTTTTACATGCAGTTTGATGTCAGCCCACGTGTGTGCTGATAATAAAGCAGTGTGGATTATTATTTCTGTGCAGGGCTGTGTTAACCCTTAACTCACCCGTCTCCTCTACAGGGGCCCTGTCACGTGGAGCTGCAGAGAGCCTTGGACAAGATTGCCAAATCCCAGCAGAAATTAGGAGACAAATTAACCAGGTTCTACCTCCCCAACTGTGACAAACGTGGACTTTACAAACCAAAACAGGTTAGTGTCTTCAAGCTTCGTGTAAGTGTGTGTCTGTGCGTGAAAGAATCTCACCAGGTTGTTTGTGAGAGCCAAGATTATGTCAACCACAGCTTCAGAGTGATTGTGTGTGAGTGTGAGGGTTGCAGGCAGGGATTTGTTCAGCACCTCAGAGTGTGTGTGTGTGTGTGTGTGTGTGTGTGTGTGTGTGTGTGTGCGCGCGTGCACGCTTTTGTTTGAGCGTGATGGCACCCAGTCAGTGCTGCATGATCGTACATGTGTGCATCACACCAGGAATGAAAATGAAAGCCGCTCAGTAAAAGGCTGATGTGTCTCCGCAGTGCGAGTCCTCTCTGGATGGACAGAGGGGTCGATGCTGGTGTGTGAACTCCTGGAACGGCAAGAAGATTTTAGGATCCACCGATTTGCCTGCGGATGCCGAGTGCCCTTAAAGAGATCAACCACTGATGCAGATCTCTCACAAGAACAGAAAAAAGAAGAAACAAGCCACTGATTTTTTCCTTTTTGATAGCTGTTTATTTATTGATCTTGTCCATGGTGGTGTTTAATTCAGGTACACTGTCATTGTGGGGCTGCTGGTCCCAACCACCCTGAACCCCTCCCTCCACCTGTCCCAAAGAGAAAAAAAATCTATTTTTGTTTTTCTGAAAAGAAGATTTTAATATTGATGCATTTACTTCTACTCTTCCGCCTTATTTATTTCCATTTTATTTCTTTTTATTTGTTATTTGTAATTATTTTATGAGTATTTATATATTTTTTTTGCCTTATTATTGTTATATTATTATTTTTATGGGTGTATAAAGTGTATATATGTATCTTGTATCCCTGAGTAACTCCACTGCTGAGTTGAGCTCGCTCTACCCTTAAAGGAGTTGTCTAGAGGTTTGGTTTTTGTGACAAACCAAGCAAGAACAAAAGCACTGAGTGACCAAATGTCATTTAGAAGTATTTTCTAAATGTTGTTTTTATGATTCATTTTCATTATTGCCATTGTTATGTCTTCTTTCTTTTGTTAATGTCTTTTTTTTTTTTTCCTGATGTGACACATGATCAGCTCTTGTCAGTAAATGCAAAACTCTCAGTCTGGAATCCTTAAGCAGTCTCAGAAACCATTTCCCATGATTTCATGGGGTTACAGATAACATGACAGGCGGCATCTCCCTGCGCCGCCTCTCAGACGGGTATTTCTACATTAACCTACCTCCAATATTTATGTGTCTGTTGTCCGTTGTGTTAATGTATCTGTCAAAAGTAAATGCTACTTTACTTTACATGTTGCTGTTCTCTCTGACCAAGAACACATGACCACAAGGAGCGAGTCCCGCAGTGAACCCGCTCTATCCACATGCTGCTGTTGGAGAGAGAATTATTGTTTGTGTGAGTCTATTCCAAAGTGACTAACTGCTCACTTGTGCGTATGTACACTTTTGTAATTGAGATGTAACGTAAGAAAAAAAGGTGATATATTTAATAAAAACATTAACCTCAGCTATGTGCTTCCTGGCCTTTAACCTCAGGCTGGTATGTTTTTTTGGAATCATAACATCAGAATCATAACAGCTTCATCAGGATTATGAACGTGTGTGTAGATGCACTCCCAGACCACATTTTTCTATATTGGGTGTGTGTTTGTGTGCAGTGTTATCACGGCGATCTAAAGTGGAGGTTCTTGTCTAACTTTAGACGGATCGTGGGGACTTGCAGCTCTGCGCTGCCTTTTGACCCGCTCTCTGTTTGCCTTGGTCGGGCACAGGAATTCGCCTCAACCTCTCATGCCCACTGCCAGCCTGCCTGGCACCACCAGATTTATTTTTATTCTTTACAAATTGAGCCTTTGCTTTATCCTTATTGACACTTTCCAAGACTGAGGGGAGCCTGATTGCATTCAAGGACTTCAACAAGAGCAAATGTTGTTTCCTGATTGCAGAAGTGAATTTGCTCTGTTAGCTACTGCTGACAACACAAGGAGAAAACACACACCTCGGAGACGGCATTTTAAAATGTGTTCACTTTTTATTTAAAAAAAGACATTAAATACAAATTATACTTCGAATCAAAGTCATTTCCTTTTCTCAGAAAATAATAGCTGTGTGATTTCTAGTTTAGTATCATGAAAAGCTTGAATCAAAGGATAAGCTTGAAATGAAAAACAAAAGTACATTTACCCGTGAACAGAGAGATTCTTTAACGTGACCAGCAGAGAGAAAAAAAAATAATACAAAGTAAAAAGTGACGTTACAGAAGTGTGACCCTGGCTCTGCACTAACAGACTTGAGGCGGGATGGCTGGGTGTGCATGGAGAGAAGTGACTTACTGAGAGGTGAGAGGTTCACCGGCCTAAAGGAGCAGTGAACTAAGATTACCAGAGACCTGAGTGACAGACTGACATAGATTTCAGCCCCGAGGCTGAAGCTCGCCTGCTGGGCACGGAGCTTACAAATGATACTGCTGAGCAACAGAAGGAAAAGGTTCATTAAAAAATAAAACATTCATTAGTGATTATATTCCCCAAAATACACTTAATCATATAGACTTTGCTGTGCAATCGGTGAGTCACTGAATTGTTCATAAGAAAACCTAGTTTGGATCAGCTTATAGTTCTTTCTTAGATAAATAATTTTCATTTTTAAGTACTGTACATGATGTCTAGTCAGACACATAGCTGGCCAGGAAATAAAAATAATAATAATAATATATATATATATATAAAAAGACACACTTACAAATATTAGGGAGGGAATAGCTTAAACATATTTATGTATGTTCCTCCCCGTACATCAAGTCTTTGAATAGATGGGATATAGCACCAACAGGCTGGTTGTAGGTTGCTGATGTCTATTAAAGGAAGTGTACGGCCGATTTTCATGCTACCGAGCTACTGGGCAAGCATTCTTTGTCGGCACTCTCTCTACTTTTCAAGTCTTTACACAGGATGTGGGAGAGCATCGGGCAGGAAGCTCGTTGGGGAGGACCCTGCCTCCTCCCTCAGACCCCCTACCACTCATGTGAATGCATATTTGGTGCTGTGTCCACCTTGTGGAGATTTGTTGGCATACGATCATACAAGCATTTTTCAAAGAAACAAAAACAACAACAAAAAAGAAAAAATAGTTGCATTGAACAGAAAATGTCTGAGGGGTGCTCGCTAGGTTCGCTGTCAGAAGTCCTGGTGTAGCTTCGTTTTTTTTTCTCTCTCTCTCTCTTTCTTTTTTTTCCCTCCCTGGGTTATTATTGTTTTCTTACAGTATCACACTGTTTCATCTGACATTACCTCAAAGCAAAGGTATGCAGATGCAGAAAGGACCAATTGTCTTTAACTGCATGCATTGACGAGTAGCGGCGCAGCTAAAGTGCTTTAAGTGCTTGTGCTTGTGCTTGAAGCGTGCGGGCGGCCGTTCACACCGGGCTCGCCCCGTTCAAACAAGCCTACACCAGGTTTGCACCACTGACAGGAAGAGGACCGGAGTGGAGCTGGTCTGGAGTGGGGCATAACAGCTCGGGTTAGTGGGGGGGACACAAGGACGGGATCAGGCACACAGACAAGGACGCTTCAGACAAGAGGTAAAGACATGTAGGACCTCAGCACTGTAGCCGCATGAGTGCACAGGAGAGCAGGTTAGAGGGACAGGGACGCCGTACAGACGGTGGTGGGAAAGAGACAGAAGACACACTAATCTAACCAATCTGATCCCTAAGACTGCAGGACAGCGTGTGAGCACCTCAAGACGAAACCGAAACATCTGTCTGTCGAGTAGTTTCACCTCCTGTGAGCTCAAAAAAGTGGCTCAGCAAAGTTTGTCACTCACTCTTTCTTTCCTGGCAACTTTAATTTACGGCGGTTGCACTGAATCCAACTGGCCAGAGAATGTGAGCAGTTTCCTGCGGGACACTAGATCTACTTGAACCAGGAAGATTATTACAAGAGGCTAGGAACCATTGTAATTCGGCACATGTTGCACCTTCATCCACTTCTCCACTAATTTCTTTCAGTATGTTACAAATACTCAGTACCTCATAGCTGAGAATGCACCTAAAAATATTTTGTGAGACGATCAGTACATGGATCAACATTGAAGACGATGCCTTTAGATGTTTCTATGGATGTTTTCATGCTGATTTTGCAGCGTCAAATCTATAGTAGCCGTGGCCATCAACCAAAGTGTAAGATACAATTTTCCAGAGCCATGTTTCAAGGCTAGGGGCGGTGAGTATCTGATAACCAAATGGTAGATAGTGACGTGTCCCATTAATCGAGGACTACGGAGGATGAAGGGGGGGAGGGGAGGCATGAAAAGGTCTGTTTTTAAGGCACTGTAACTGGCTCCATTCCCTTCCCAACAGCAGGACAAGGGACAAGCCAGAGGCAGCGTGGGGGGTCCTGGGCGACGACTGTGCTGGATAAGAAGTCAAAGCCCTGCTATGCCATAATCCTTCACTTCAAAATGGACCCTGAGCCAGAGAGCGTTTATGTTTGTATTGTTTAATGGAGGAGAGGCTGAGGACCGCTAAGCTCAGTTTAGAGACACACAGTATTTACATAAACACTTTTGGGAGAACGCACACTCGCACGCCATCTTTTACAGACATGCAGCTGTGCACACGGACGCTATGCAGGTGCTCACACATGAAGACACACACGCGGACTCACGGTAACACACTCACAGACAGACACACAAGACAGAAAACGGTGGTAGTGCGGTGCGTCGGGTCACAACCACAAACAAGTCCTCTTTAAAGTGAGTGGAAAAGTCCCTCCTTCCTCTCTCTCTAAAAGAATAGTGCAGATGGTAGGATTCTCTCTTTCTCCTCTCTCAGCTTTTAGCTTAAATGTTTTCTTTTTTTAAAGAAAGGATAGAGGTTCCCTAAGCACAGGACAGATAGCTGTGATGGACAGGAGGCTTGGCTGGTCGCAGAAGCTGAGCTTCACCCCTCCCCCCTTGTTCTCTCCCTAACTCTCCAACAGAAATGAGACCTGAAATCAAAACGTCCAGAGCCCCTTCAAATTTTTACATAAAACTACATGCAAGAGAAAAGTAGGCTCTCTTTCTTTCTCTCTCTCTCTCTGTCTTTCTCCCTCCCCCTTCTCTTCTCCTCGTCCACTCGTCATCCCTCCGTCTTCTCATTTGCTCTCCAGGTTGTAGCACTGCGTCTCGCCCCGCTCCCTGCCATCAAAGCCGGGCAGAGGCTGCCCGTATTTGTCCACACACCAGCAGAAGCCCCGCCTCCTGCCTTTGGATGGACGGCACTGCAAAGAAAAGAAAAAGAAGTGGAGGAGAAGAAGAATTAGTATGCTGCTTGTCGCGAAGATTAACGCGCGCAGCCTTCAACAAGAGGGATCGAACAGGTGGCACAGGACGGGCGTCACCAAAAATCAGTCTGTTAACTCTGACTTCCATCAGAGCAGTGAAGGACTTATCACTATAAGACACACTGTGAAAACAGATTAACATTTCCAAGGAGAGGAATTACCCTGACACGGCTTCATCAACACCACCTTTAGCGTGCATGTGTGTATCATAATACGACTCCACCTCTCTCCGTTTGCTTTTTGATTTTGGATGCTTGTCAGGAGGCCAAGCATGCCTCAGCAGAACTCTAATAAGACAAACATCTCATTGATCACGGAGAGGAATGCCCGGCTGTCTGGAGCTGTCTCTCGGTTTTTATGTGCAGAAACAATCAGAGATAAACACTGCAGATGATGCAGCTGCTCGCCTTGTGAAAGACGATAACGAATGTGTCGAGATTGGAGCGGGACAGGCTCGCTCAGGCATCCTCGCGCAGGCAGCACGCCGCTGCTGTTTGCCTCGTCTATGAGTTTATTTATCGGGCTGATGTGCTCCAGACCAGTGGGGGTAAAAAGGCAGATTATTTTCAATAGAGAAAGGCAGGAATGAGGAACGCACTGATTGAGTGAGAGTGAAGGAGTGTAAGAGTAAACATGGAGTTGCTAAAATATTTGCCAAGGCCAGTTGGAGGGCTGCAAGGAAACCAGCGCTGCTATTCTGGGAAGCTGGCGAACGCTCAAAATCATCTGGAGCTGATTATGGCCTGCGCGCGCACAAGCGCACGTGCTTGTGCACACATAAACACACATCAGCAAACATGAAGGCGCACACAAACACGACTTGTATGTACTGTATGTATACATACCCCCACCTGCTTACACACACATACAGACCCTCACACATTTGTGCAGTAATATCAGATGTCCCACAGGGGGCCGGGCTTTGTAGAGTGGCAACTTTATGAGCTCCATTCGGGGTACACATGTGGAACAGACAGAGCGGAGAGCTGACCAGCCAGGGCCGAGACACACCTGTCTGCCTGTCTCACTGGCAGTGCAGTGAGAAAGTAGTGGACAGTATACTGTATATTGCCAATAAGTACACTGGATTTTAAGTGAGACAAATGTTCTGAGGGTACACTGGTTACTTACCAGTTGTTCTGCATTTTTTAAAATGATTAATTAATTTGTTCATTATTTTCACAATCAATAATTGAGAAAAAAGGAGAGAAGAAAGAATAGAGGATGACTGGTTGCTCTGTTTTACAAAACTGAGTCAGGTGCGCTCATAAGATTAATTATGAACAAAATCCAGGCAACCAGAAAAGCTAAATCCTCATCCTCATGTATCCAGATCTAGTGTATTATATGCTCCTCAACTGTGATGTTAAGCTGTGTAAACATATAGCTCCATATCCCATATAGTGCAAAAAAAAGCCATTTTAAAGGTATTGTTTCATGACATGTTACAGTTTGTTTAAACATGTTGTGGACATATAAAAAGAAGAACATGGCCAGAAGAGTGTGTTGCTATGGACCTCAGTGATTACTGTACAAAACAAAACTTTAATCACAGATTTGGGTGATTATGGGGGAAATGTTTTCTGGGATTCCCTCTGCTGTCTTCACAAACAGATAGCTTTACCTGTTGCTATAGTAACAGCTAAGAAACTTTCAGAATGGGACAACAGACGGCCTCCAAGAGCATCGATGGAGGCCAGCTGGAGTAACAAGGTCATTTATGGAATTTCCTGGTAGACAGATATCAGTGGCTTTGTTGCTGGGTAAGCGGCCCATGCTGACATTGCCCCAGGTTGCCAGGTTTCAAACCTGATAAATAAACCACTTTGGTATTGTGTTCTCTTCATCAAATTGACTGTTACCTCGGAGGTCGTGTTCTCGGTTTCCTGTCTTTACGGGAAACACGTAAGTATGCAGAAGCAACTACCATTCCCTTAGCCGTTTCAAGTAAAGGATGCTAAGGGGCAAATCAAGCAGTTCTTGGATGTTTTTCAATTGATTGAGTTTAAAGGAAAGAAAGTAAAATATAAGTAAAAAATATTAAGTAAAAGTAACATTTTGAATGGCCTCCATGCTGCTTTCTACCATTTTCCAGTGTGCTCATGACGTTGAGCGAGACACAACCAGTAAAAAAAAAAAAGAGAAAACTCATCCTCTTGCAATTACAAATAAATTCATTTTTATCAGGTTTAGCTGTGTTTAGAGTACAGACATGTGTGTGCTAATTTTGTCATAAAAATAACTTGGGAGATACTAAGAGAATGTAATTATGCTCATCTGTGACCACAGCTTCATCTCCAACTCCATCTAGGTGGCATATCCCAAATTTACTCATATTGCCTGAGGCATGTGTGTAAACAATTGTAAACACAACACAAGCAATGTAAACACAAAGTGAGAACAGTTAGAAGGTGGTTAGAGGTTGTTAACGATCTAGAACTAACCCTAGTTAACCAGCTCGGTCCAGACAAATGATTCTATGAAATGATTTTATGTTCTGGTATTTGCCGCGCTTTCCCGTTCCGGTTTTAAACTATTTTGATTGGTTAAAACAACCTTCCTGTTTTACGTTACATCGCCACCTATTGCTGTGGCATATGTATTACACGTATATTGCATCACTTGGTGGTGGATTTACGGTTGCGTGTGTACAGAGTTATTTTTATTACACCCCTCCTGTGGATGCTTTTTTTTTTTTATCTAACAAAACCTTGGTTGCAAAATTAACCGGGCTGGTGTGGACAAGGCCTCAGACACTCAGGAGTGCAGGGCCAAAACTTAACTCATGGTCTGCGCTGTAGGCAGACAGACAGCAAGGCAGACAGAGAGACAGGCTTTAGTTTAGAGTGTGACCAGGTGTCTGTTTCCGGTGTAGTCACATCCACGTGCAGCCTGAGTGCATGATCAAAGGCAGCTTTATAGAGACAGAGGCCCATTAAAATACCACCAACTACTGCAGCAGTCTGGGGGCGAGTACACAGCCCGACACGCCCCATTCTCACACACTAACATCATCGAGGGATTCTTTTTGGAGAACTCAACCCCTCTCCTTCCTACCTTCCACTCTTCGTCTTCCTTCTCTTCTGTCTCACTTTATTTTCTGTCTGTCCGTCTGTCTGTCTGTCTCTGTCTCTCACTCTCCTCTCCTCCCTCCTTTGCTCCTCATGGTCTGAGTCTGCGGCCAGCTTCTATTTCAGCCCTGACCCAGTGGATGAGACCGCGGAGGGGAGCTTAACATTGTGTTCCTCTGGTTAATGATGATGGAGTCCTGGATGTGCCTGCTCCGTGTGTGTGTGTGTGTGTGTGCGCGCGTGTGTGTGTGTATGGGAGAGTTGAAAAGCCAAAGGAGAGGCGGAAGGGAGAGGAAGAGCAAAATGTGCATGTGTGCATTCCCCTGTTGCTTGGCTACCTTTGAATTTCCGCTCAGTCTCTCTTTCATCTGTGAACTATTAGCAGTCATCTCAAGCGATCCTTTCTTTACTGCTTCAATCTCCACACAAACACACACACACACACACACACACACACACACACACACACACACACACGTGTTGAAGACAACCAAACATCCAGGCTGAAGACTGGATGTCAGCTTACAGCTAAGACAGAATTTCAGCGTTTCATTTTTGTTGTAAACATTAATTTTGGCATAAGATAGTTAGTTAGTCAGTTAGTTAGTTAGTTTCTTTCTTTCTTTCACTAGTTTCCTAATCCTGGAAGTTTTAAGGAATACTCCACTAAAAAAAATCAAGAAACAGTCACCACCTGTTGGCTTGAATCATGGCTTTGACAACATTGTACATTGCTATATTTCATGACAGCTACAATAGATTCCAACTTTATAGAAGACACTTTTTTTTAATTCACTTTGTTCCAAACTGTTTCGCTAAAAAATGACAAAATATCCAGTGTCCATTCGTGGCCAGAAAGTAGCAGTCTACTCTCGAGATAATACACTAAACAGCTAACAATAGTAGTTCGTAGACAGAATGTGTGTGTTAAGCCATACCTCAGCATATTATGGTGAATGTAAACAAACGTGCCAAAGTTATTATAATCCATCCATTTTGTTTGTTTACTTATTATTAGCATTCAAGTACTTTTACCTCAAAACTGTACTCAGTTGCAGTACTTCAGTCAATTTATTTACTGTAAATGTTTTGCGTTGTTTACATTAAACTGCCATTCACTGTTTAATGCGTCATGTTCCTCGTAATAGAAACTCAGTGTGTTTAAGGCCCGTTAGCTATGTTAGCTGTTAGCTGTAGAACACTGCCGCCCACCATCCGCCAACAGCTTACTAGCTCCCCTTGACTTCAACATGAATTTGTTGTTCACAAAGAAGCACTATCATGGAAAAAAATAGGATGTGTCATATTGATGCATCATATTTTTGGCAGGGCACGCAGTGATAGTGACTATGGTAACTATGGTAACAGCATGAGTAGATGGCAACCATTGTAGTCAGTGCTTGGTTCAGTTTGTAGTTTGCTAGTTATACATACCTTACACACATTCAAAAAATATTTTTGTTTCAGAGTATTCAGAGGAAGATCTCCGTTTATCCTAAACACACTAACTATCACTCCTGTGATGATGGGATGCTGTTAGTCTCAAGTCCTGTTCGTGACCCGTGTTAGCAGAGGTAATCACGAATAGCAAATGTAAGCAGCTAACTATGATAGATACCACACATTTTGGTGAGAATTTAAGTGTGAGGAAGCAGCACCCAGCCAATTTTAAGAGCGTAAAAAAAATGCAAATCAATATTACAACCATAACACAGCAGTGGATATTTTGGCAATTTTTCTCAAACAGATAAAAGCCTTTAAAAAATATATTTTAATAAAGAGCTGCTTAATCAGTTATTTTTCAATAATTGTAACCATGATATACAGTGTGGGTGATATCGAAACAACATGTGAAGTCTCTCTGGCGACTCTGTTTCGTATTTACTACAGGCATGTCTTTTGAATTTCTGTGTCAGGCTCTGCTATATCTTCAAGTGGTCTTTAGCTGGTGTCACCCATGAAAAGCACAGTGAGGAGAGTAGCTGATACTCAGGATATAGTTTTTGTAGTTGTATTCCATTATGGCCGCCCGAACAACCGAGTCTGAACCTCAGCTCAGAGGTCAGCTCGGACCTTGTGCCCCATTTTCTCAGCCTTGACACTGGTCCTGCGTGGTCCACATGGCCTTCACTAAAAAAGCACATTTCATCCACCTCGCACATTCATAATGCTACCTTTATGGGGTGTGCATGCGCATGTGTTGTGCGTATGAATGCGTGCTCTTGTGATGTCGCTCTTTATGGCTAATAGCAGCGCCGCTGGGCTTCACGGACATTAAAAAGAGCCCAGTCTGGCCACAGGATAAACACAAGTGTGTGTTGCAATGTGTGTGTGTGTATGTGAGCACACATAAATGCATTTGTGTAAAAGAGGGTGCATCTGTGTGTGTGTTTGCAAGTGCATTGGGAGTAGCTGCAGGATATTACTTTTTAAAAAAAAAAAAAAATAGCTCATGAGAGTCCAATGAATTCAACTGCAGAATCATTCCTTTGGTTAAGAAGAATGGTGCAACACAGACTTTAAGTAGGATCCTAAATAATCAATAGAAGTAATGAATGGATGTGGTGAAAGAGAGATCGAAAGACAAGCGGGGAAGAAGAGGACAATTTAAACAGCACATTTTTAGTTGATTAAGTTGATCAGCAGACAATCAGTGATTACCACCTAATTTATTTATTCATTATTTATTTCACGCTTTTTTGCGTTTTTTAAAACTGAATATCTTTCTACTGATGGTTAGTGTGATACAGCTCTTAACATTTGTTTCATGCAGTCAGCCGGTGTCGTAAGAAGTACCCAAAAGTCATATTTAAGTAAAAGGAAAGACATTGTGTTAAAATATTACTTTGGTAAAAGTGAATTCCATGCATACGAACAGTACTTGATAGATACTAAATGCACATAATAATTCAAAGTAAATATCTAGCAATAAATGTACTCAGGTATAAATATTACAGGTAAAATAAAAATGCACATATATTTGAATGATTGTAGATACTGTTTGCTTTAAACTCAACCAATTATAATGTTCAGCTTTTTTCAGACTATCAATTTTTTTAAAATCTGATTGCTGATAAAATAAAAGATATATTTAAAATGTGTTACTTGGCTCTGGTGAAGCATACCATCTGCATAGTAACTGGTAACTTGTGTGTAAGTTGTCAAATAAATAAATAAGTATTTTTTTGGCCACTGTACCTAGGACACCCGCTCTAGCAACTGAACTAATGGGCATCCCTGTGCTTGTATCTTTAATGGTAGGCCCAACACTTCCCTTTATCTGCATCAGACTAGATAGTTACCATCCCCCTAAATACACCTGATTATTTCATCAACAGCAAATGCATTGTTATCCATTGACAAACCAACCAACCAAACAACAAACAGACTAAAAACATAACCACCTTGGTGGAGGTAATGATTATTTCTTTAAGCCATACACATATGATGACAGGGTATAATACCTTACCATGCCTTATCGACTTCCTGGTAACTTATTCTTGAATATTTCCAGATCCCAATCATAACTTTTATGTGTTACGTCCTTGCACAGTCGCTTGTGTTAAGACATTAAACACTGTTGCTTGGTAATAAAAGGGTTTTTTTTTAGATAATAATCATAAGTACAGAAGTATAGATTTGTTATCAGCACTGACTAACAGGTACCATACTGGCAGAGAAAATGACATATGTGACTCGCCTCTACATGTTATGCAACAGTCATGGCGAAGAAATGTCTATATCCCCCAGTGGGAGGGAAGGCGAGGTGGATTAGAAATCCAGGGAGGGAAAAGAATGAGGGAGAGAGACAGAGTGAAAATAGCTGTCTGGGTCCACGGAGGTTGGCCAGTTATTATAAAGCCATTGTGGTTGGTGTGTACGTTTCCACAGATCCTTCTGAGTCACGCTCAATAAGTCAGCCCTTATGGGCCCTGGCACTGTAAGGACCCAGCTAGGGAGGAGGGATAAGGGTATGCAGGCACCTGGCTCACATCCTTAACCCACTGCCTCTTCCTCCTCCTCCTCTTCCTCTCGACACACACTCTAAACTCTGAAAGAGTACACAGAGAGAAGCAGACACTGTCGTCCCATTCAGAAACCGTCTGCGGGGTGATTCCTGGCCAAACAAGGAAGGAAAAGCCAGGTGGGCGGAAGGGCAGGATGGACAGAATGATGGAGCGGGCAGGGAGAACAAAAGACGGGTGGAGGACTGTAGGCAGGGCACAATGCGGGTAATGATGGCTCGGTGAAATGATGAATAAGAGAGAGCTAGTCTGAGAGAGAGGAGAAGTTAGAGTGAGAGAGAGTGTGAGACTTTGTGGGGTGTAATGAGTGGGTCAGTGTTGGGCATGCATGGCCTGAACTGGGATACTGGGCCAATTCATATAACTGCTGCTAAAAATAGGTTTCTCTGTAGCCGAGGTAGCCCTAACACTGCTCAAACTTCTCCCGTAGCACCGAGGCAGTCTCAGATTACCACTAACACACATACACTGAACACAGGTAGCTGATCTTTAAAACAGTATTCTACCCAAAATCAAACTTGCTGGTGTCAAAATGTACCCGCTGTAGTTTTAAAAATGGCGAAGTAAAAAGTGATGCTGGCACTTTTGTCTTTCACAGAGATCAGGGGTGGCACTGGGATGAGTCAGGTTGGAGATTGCTACAGAAGAGCTGCAGCGACTAGTATAGAATGATGGATCAATAAAAATCTGTTGCCAGCAATTCTAATTACCAGTGAAGTCATTTCCTGGTTCCAGGGTATCAAATTCTTGAATGTGAGGATTTGCGGCTTTTCTTACACAGAATTAAGAGTTTGTGAATTCTGAACTGTTTGTTGGGCAAAAGAAGTGATTTGTAGAAGCACTTTGGGCTCTGTGTGTCATGGTCCTGTTGTTTCAGTTTCATTTTGTGTGTTCTTGGTTTTTGTTTTTGGTGTCTTTTGCTCTGTTCGCCTCCTGTGTTTTGTTGTGCTCCTTTTTTCTCTTTTTTTTTCTTTAAATTGTTGACATTTTATAGACAAAAATAATCTGCATATTAAACACGATTCAAACAATATTTTGTGTAGCCCTTATTCCAATGGTGACATAATTCAGAGTGAACAAATGTCACATATTTAGTGTAACTTTTCAAGACCAACAGTCAACACTTCTTCACAAAGCGTTTTTGATCAGGTGTGTGGAGGTGAGAAAGTATTGCTTCTCATCGTTCTCCATGACGGCTGAGTCTGCCAAGCCAAGAGTCACAATTGACGAATGAGTGTAGCCCTACAAATGACTGCAGTGTCCGTGTTATATTTCAAATTTGTGATATTTTGGCTGAAAAATTACAGATTGCAATATGCAGAGTATGTGATATGGATAGTGAGGGAGAAAATATGCTTTGGGATTGGTTTCAGATGTTCGTATGGTCACTTCGCTATCTATCATGATAGGAATCCATGAAAACCAAAATAAATTTAATCTCACCACAGCTGATTTTAACTGGAACTCGGAATCTTTTCTAGGAACTCAACTCAACTCTTTTTTTTCTGCATTTCAACCAGATTAACCTGTGTCCACCCTCCCCAGATATCCTTGCTTCAGAGCTCAAGCTCTGTGGTGGTGAGGGAGTCCACAGTACACACTGGTCTATTTAACTTCTGTACTGTATTCACTATGAATGGGAATTGATTTTGTTATAATTACTGTAACAGATGTGCCGCATGCATTACAACTAGCACTGTTGCCATCTTTTTTTAGTAACACTTTGGACTGTCTCTTCCTCTCTGCAATGATTCCTTCTTCTTGCAGTGTAGAACAGTTTAATTCATGTTTTGCTACTGCAACAATGAGAAAAACACACAGGCATCAAAAAAAGGAATTGATAACCTCTGAGGCACTCAGTTCTGATGGATTGGAACCAGTTTGGAACAGTTCTGGTTCTGAGAATTATTTTGAAAGTACAAGGTGGCTGTACCACCATTGTGAATAATGTAGCTGAATTCCTGATTATAGCCTGAAAACGAGGACAGAAAATAAACACAGAAAGTACTCAGCAGATCAGCAGTATTTGATAATCAGTGTCTTGCCTTTCTAGCATTATAACAACCCTTACCCCATGAAACATCACACTGTCTTCTAACAGAGAGGAGAAAACAAAGAACGAACCAGCCCCAAACTGTTTAACCTGGTTGCCTGATCTTTCCCGGTTCCTCAGAAACTACAGAGAGAGCTCTCCTCTTCTACTCCTGAACGTGTCATTCAATGACTCTATATTGTTTGTGTGAGAAAAAAATGTTGTTGTTATCAATGGTTATCTGATCCATTATCAGTCTAACTTGCCTAATCAACCCATGGTTCGTTAGATTCAAACATGAATGATCAAAAAGCACTCGTTTATATTTGGTTATAATATTTCAAGTTCCTGTTGATCCTTCCTTCCTGGAACTATGTGGCTGAAAAGCCATGTTAATTCCCAGTACTATTTGATGGATAAGGTCCATATGAAAGAGGAAACCACCAGCATCTCCCAGCCCCCTTTCAACCATTCCCGACCATCTGATATTAAAAGATGTGTCACTTTTAGATCCTGAGACAGCTTAAGCTCATGTGTGGTTATGCGCTTTCCCCTCCGTGCAGCACCCCCACCCCCCCTTTACAGTATTGTCACCCTAGACGGTTCACACAGTCTCCTCTTCGCTGTGTTTCCGGTCATAAATCTCTGCAACACACTGTGAAGGCGCGTCCCATAGGATGGATTTAACACAACACCCTGCACCCAACCGAGGGAGGAGGGTGACAAGGGCTGAGCACACACACACACACAGACACACACACACACACACACACACACACACACACCCTTAGACCAGAACTTTCCTGGTTGATATTTCTTGATGAAATCCAGGAAAAGGCGGAAGAGGAGTCTGATTTTAATAAAAGCAACAATGCAACCACACTTGGGGTTTGGGGAAAGAGTGAGGTAAGTATATTAGAGTTTGATTTTTATTTTATGTGTGTGTGTGTTTGTGTGTGTGGCTTGAGCTGGTCTCTGACTCACGGTGCTAGTGGGTTTTTTTTTCGGTGACTCATCCGTTTCTCAGAATGGGCTCGAGCTCCGTGGAATCCCTCTGATAAGACACCCAGCCTCAGGAAATTGGATGGTGGTGTTTATTCGACAAGCTGTATGTCTCAGCAGTGCCTCACCACCCCTCCTATCCATCCACCACCTTTCCGGTCTCGCCCCTCCCCGCTTCAAGGCAGAACATCACTGACCGAACCTCTCCAACGAATTTCCGCTTTTCCGTCTTTCAAATGAGCAGGCCATGGGTGGCCCGAGTCTGCTGTACCACGGACAAGAAAAACTAAACCAGTGACGGCCTGTTTGTTTTTTTTACCTCACCAACAGCACCCCACACCTACACACCCTCACCAAACTACCGCCATCAAACAAGCGCCATACATACACTCCCCTGCCGCCGCATCTACCGTGCCACACACACTCCCAGACCACATTCTTACATCCCTACCCCCCACACTCTCCCACACCACACACCCACAAACACACCTGACCGACTTCATTTCCTGTGAGGCATGAGTCAGACGGCTGCAGTGCATTTACTGGAGTAATACATGGTTATTAGCCATTCTGATAATATAGTGTTGATGTGGCTGTCAAGGCAACCCGCGCTGCACAAAAAAGGGGGACTGTGCATGTGTGGGTGGGTGGGATGAGTCTGTGAGGATTCTTCGGAAGTGTTCAGGCATGCGGTGAGTCTATTAGCATGTCTGCAGGTGTGTGTTGAAGAAAAAGAGAGATGGAACAGCAGGGAGAGCCATTCACCTGTTTTTTCTTGTAGAATCCCTTTCTGTCACAGTTAGGTATGCGGAAGCCTCTCGGGTTGAGCACGTTGCTGATTTTAAGACTGCTCAGGATGCTCTCCATCTCCCGCCGACATGGCCCCTAGCAACACGGCAAACACACCCCAACAACACCGATATTACACACTCATCCTTACACAGTCACAGACATCAAGCACATTTGGAGTGTTCATGCAATTACATGCATTTATGGTGAACATCAAAGTCTATAAAAGTTAACCTCCCGAACCTCCATTGTCCCATTAGCCTTCCCATAAAGCAGTTTTGAAGTTAGAAAAACACTTTCCCCACACTGTATGATCATATCTGCTTGATTTATCAACATCATTTAGAAGGAAAGATTCAGCCAAAAATAGAAATTCAATCTTTATCTTGTCGACACTATGCTGATAGAGAGTCAGGTGAAGTTTTGAATACACAAAACATTTCTGGAGTTTCACAGCAAAACAGTGTTGCAGCATACTCCAAAAGGACTAATGTAAATGTAAGTTACTATAAGTTAAGTTACTATAAGTTATGGGAGTCCCCAGCTCCTTTGGTTGTTTAGGAATGATGCAAAACTGTTCTACTGTGAAGCTCCAGAAATGTTTTGTGGACTATGAAACTTAGCCAGATCCTCGATCAACATGAGGGTGAAGAGGTATTGGCTGAATCCTCATTTTTGGGTGGACTGTTCCTTTAGGGGATGAAGCTCTACAGCACATGTGTCAAACTGATCCAGTAAAGGGCCGCTGTGGCTGCAGGTTTTCATTCCAACCAAGCAAGAACACATCTGATTTGGATCAGCCAACCAATCAGCCAACCAAGTAAGAACACACCTGATTTGGATCAGGTGTGTTCTTGCTTGGTTGGAATGAAAACCTGCAGCCACAGCGGCCCTTTACTGGATCAGTTTGACACCGCTGCTCTACAGAGATACTCAGAGGATGGTAATTTGATGCAACATCACATTCATATTATCCTTGTATTCAAAAGTTTCCAAAACTCAGTTTGTTAGTTTTGGAAACTTGGAGATTGTGACTACGATTTAAATGTTTATCCTGCAGAAAAAAAAACATTTGTTCTATCAAACATCGAGCTGCAGTGATGATCCCTGTGTTAGGTCCAGGATGAAGACATTCAGACCAAAATTAGATGACAGCTTTCTGGAAAAAATGGTACCTTTCCTTACAAAATGTGTGATGGCACATAACCAAAAATGATTTTGTTTAAACAACAGTGGGTTACTTAAAGGAACCCTATGGAGTGTTTGGCCACAATCTGCTCTGTAGATCAACATTTTAATGAGAGATTCCCCATACTGTTTGTGTCTTGTGGTTTTCATGCATGAGGCTGCTCATACATACCACCTACCACCTAGGTTGACAGTGATATGCTTTCCTGCCAGCTGCATACATCCATGTGCTAATAGAGAACTAGTAGTTTGTAGGGTTCCATTCAAACAAACTGGATCATTTGACTGATGAGATCTCCCACTGTATTTGGGTGCTTATCAGTAGGTGGTGTCTCTGGTAAAAATACAATTAAAACAATTCAGACTGATTTGTCCTGGTGACCTCAGAGATAAGCCTCATCAACAATAGCATCCCCAATTCCTGTCTCTCTCTTCCCTGAAAGACTGCCACTTCTCTTTAATTAGCACTTAAACCAGAAAAAAAAAAAAAAAAATTAAAAGCTGCAGATTGAGGTCTGATGATGATGCCTATTGACAGAGGCTGGTGGTAATGAGGGAAAAGAGATGTAGTATTATAGAGAATACAAGGATACTGACCATGTTCATATGGGTACCAGATAAGGTGCTGAATGTGTCCAAGGGTATTTCAAATTAAACACAACACGTTACCTTTAAGTAGGTGTCTGGGATATATATATATATATATATATATATATATATATATATATATATATATATATATATATATATATATATATATATATATATATATATATTAACTTCCATAGCAGTGGTTCATAATGACAGTTTAGTGACTGATTCTAATAATTGTTTGAAAGCCCATTTCAAATAAAAGCAGCTGTCGCTGTCAAACTATTCCGACAAGGCACAAAAGCACAAGGTAGCATGAGGTAAGTCCCTCTGAACAGCTAACAGTCGTGAAAGCCTTTGAAAGGTCAGAACTTTGTGAAACAAACCCGAACTAACAGAATTAAGCAGACAAGCTCACGAGGTTAACTTGCAGTTTTCACACACATTTGGTCTCACATCTAAATTTGGCTAAATTTCTGATCATTAGTAGCTTGTGAGATTCATGTGATGTTCAATATTTCAGTTTTTGATAGGCTAATTTTTATCATTCTAAACAAAATACATAGCAACCTGAAGACAAACTAGTTAGCTTAAGTAAGCCCAACCTAGCAAGCTAACATTTTGCAGCCACTCAGTGACAAACTCCGTTCTGCTTGGATATATTTGGCTCACAACTTTTAAAAATATGTAGACAACATGTTTAGTAGAAAAGCAGCTCATTTATTTCATTTGATAGGAACAATTGACAACACTTAAAGTAAATTTTACTTTTTGATGTACTGTTCAGAGTTAGCTTGAAGATAATTTTAGTTTGCAGTCATAGTGGGGTCATGGTCAACATCTGTCTTTATGAACCTCAGCCCTCACTGATTTTCCTCCAAGTAGCACCACAATAATATTTTCAACATAAATGTCATTGCCTCTGGGTGTGACTTACATACTCAGTCTCCCTCTTGTTCTCCAGGGAGAAGTTGTGAATGTCCATATTGGCTCCTCCTGACACGGACTCTACCTTGTAACTCTGAGTCTTCCTGTTCTGATCTTTCTGGATCAGTTTATTGTGCAGTGGAGGCCTGGTGTCCATTGAGCCACGACTGTGCCCGCCCTTCACGGTCGCAACGCTGGGCACCACCGTCATTGTCGTGGTCACGTTGGCACAGCCTTCTTCTACTTGATTTGTATCTGTACGGAAACAGGGTAAGTCATCAATTCTCAGATGTTTCAGTTGCTATCCAAGTTGTAGTTTCCTATTCAGAGGATAATGGGGAGGATAAATTATAGAAGTCGGTGGCTTAATTTTTGTTTTTTGTAGTTTTTTGTGATATAAGTGTCTTATAGTGCATGAAACATACTTACAGACTTCTAAAACCTTTATTTTGCACCTTTTTCACAATTGAGACACAAAACCACGCTCATCAAATGTGGACTAAATAGACTCCAGAGACAGATGAACTGTACTTAATGAAGCTCAGCATGAATTCAATCAGGAAGACTATCATTTCATTCACCTCTCTCCCTGTTCCCTCCATTCACCTGACATTCACCTCCTCTCTATTCAACCAACCACATTCTGCCATGAACACTACCGATCTCCTCTCTGCTGTCAGCTGTCATTTCGGGTATTCATGCGACCCTCCTCCACCCATTCATTTCTGGCTCTTCATCCAGTGGGTAAGTCCTCCTCACCAGAATCAACTCCCTGGTCGACAGATCTCCAGGACCTTCTTCCTTCATCACCACCACCAGTAACTAGACTCCACTGAGGGTTTTCCTATTCTATACAAGGCTTCATCACCTCCCCAAATATTACCTCATCACCCGCCAAAGATGTTCTCATTGTCTTTGTACACATGGCAATTAAGCTTCATGTTCACTCAAAAAAAGTCTCTCCTGATGTCCCTCTTATGTGATGTGAATGCTGAAAAAGCTCGCAAATGACCCTTTCTCTATTTTCATAAAGAGAAAACGGGTTTTCCAACTCTGAAACTGTGTGTAAAACAGCAGCTGGAGTCCACTTGTTGATCTAATCCAAGTTTGACAAGTGTCAGTACAGTCATTTTTAAGTCACAACTCTCCTTATGTTGTGATTTGATGCAAAAAAAATCTGTGTAATTGCCCTTGTACCAGATGATGTCTGTCCCTGGGACTTCTCATGGATAGAAAAAACTATTCACATTTCTTATCTTAAAATTAGGTATAATAAGCCTTAAGGCAAGATTTTATTAGCGTACAATATCATATTATGCAACTTTTATTTAATCCATGTGGTGCAAAAATGGGAATCAACTCCTAAATATCAAAATATTTTCCCTTAACTTCCTATAGACACTACAAATTGGAAGCTAATGGAAGTGTCATAATGTTGTTTTAGTCTTCAGTTGTGACAAAACATTGTAATACAGGATGAGCTCATGAAAGCCTGCTTCTCTTAATCCAACAGAGGATTCTTGACTGTCTAAGAGAGGCCTGTTTGAAAGGAACAAAATAAAGTTAGCTCATTGCCTTGTGGGCTGTTTGGAGCCAGTGATGGAGCCAAGTAATAAACAGAAACATGACGATTTCATATCCACAAATTTCCACAGCATGCCGACCAAGAGATAGAGCCACAGAGAGGAACTGAGTGTAAACAAGACTTTTTAAGGACGCTGTGAGGCAGAAAATGTTGTGTATGTGTTTATATATGCAGGGTGGGGAACAGGGGATTGGGGCTAAAAGAAGAGGAGGTTAGGGCAGTAAGAGGCCAAGTGGGAGATGAGGGAGCAGACATATTAATAGCCCTTGGTGCTGGCAAAGATTCCTGTCAAATCGTTAAAGGCAGAGTGGTGACCATCTGACGGAGAGGAAGAGGGGTGGGGGCTCCAAACACTCCTCCCTAATATAGGAGAGGACCAAACTAGCCACCATGTGCCACCCGGTCGACCACGCCACCACTAACTAACTGAGCTTGGAGACGTCCCGACGAGGCAGAGGGATGATGGGAACACACATGCAGCAGCTCACACACACCCAAACACAGTTTTAAACCGTTAACTCGAAGCAGATTTTGTGTTGGAGAGCTGCGGTGAGGGTGGCAGACGGGCATGTTGGGGTGTAGCTCATGTGGGCAGGCAGGCTGGCAGCCCACCCTTTCTCCCTGACCACCTGATCAATTAGTGACGTGGTGGGGCTCCGCAGTCTCCCAGGCTCTCCAGAACTCGGAATAACAACATGGATGTCAACAACAGCATCAACTGGAACAAGCCAGAAAGCAGCAGATGCTCTTTAACCTGAATCAACCTCCACGTGGTTTTTCTGAGCGTCTGTAAATGTCCATACAAGGACAAGAATATTGAGCCCTTTTTTAAGATTCCTGCAAGCGTTAATTTTAATTGTCAATATAAACTTTTATATAACCTTCGTAGGAAGTCTGGGGCGTTTTAGATAAACACATTACGCAATTTGTTTGTATAATGGCACAGGGGTAAATAGTACAAACTGTGGTGAGGAGAGCTTGTTAATGTCTGGGAGGAGAGGCTGCTCTGGAGCTGGGGACTGATGGTGGTGGAAACCACTGGGCTGCACTTACACACTCTGACCAGCAGGGGAGCTTGGGATCATTTCCCACCTTTTTTCCCCATCTCCAGGAGTGGAGACACTATAATGAAGTAAACACTGATACAGTCTCACTCCTGTTATGTATTGTTCTCTGCCTTACAAGCCTCAGAAGAGGCACTTATCTGCTTCCAGGTGGGAAATAATTTTAATTTAGTCTCAAATCAGAGGCTGCAAAGTCATAAAGAGAAATAAAGGAAGGAGGAGAGGTAGAAGGAGAGAGGGAGAAAGACAGGAAGTGAAAACGTAAGACGACTGGAACAGTTTGGGCAAGTTGACGATGGTCTTAGAGTGTGTGTGGACGCATAAGCATGTGTGTGTCTGCAGTGTGTGTGTGTATGACAATGTGACTGCTGAGTGACTGCACACCACGCATTACTATGGCCAAAGCAAATAACCAGGAAGAAGAAAACACACACACAGAGGCTCCTGGAGGCCTGACGTCAGCAGTGCCTAAACACACAACAGTGTGTATTCACACGGAGGTGGCATGTGTGCCGTTTTGCCAGTGTGAGCAACGTGCCATCATTCAGACACACAACACCAAGAGCTCTCAATATGAGCTGAAATGGTGGCATGTAAAGAGGAATTATGCAGCTTGGGCTCATTGATATTGACTGATAGAGAGTGTGTGCTTGTTGCTTAAAGGGAATTCAGAGAAATCCCCCCCCCCCCCTTGCCACACAGTCAAGATGTGTTGGCCCACATCCTGGACCAGGAAAGTAAGCACATATTTTCATGCTGTGTACAAAAATCCAAGCGCTTTACTTGAAGGAAAATAAGGACATTAGAGAAGACAAGGACATGGTCTGCGCTCAGCCTCAGTTAAATACTGTATACTTACAGTATGTATGTGGCATTCCTTAACTATTGGTTTGAGGGAGCCAGGCTGTGTGTGTGTGTGTGTGTGTGTGTGTGTGTGTGTGTGTGTGTGTGTGTGTGTGTGTGTGTGTGCTTGTGCATGAGTGTTTGTTAAAAAATAAAGTAACAGAGCAACAGGAGAGACGTTATTTTCTTAAAATCAACCATCTCCAAACCACAAAAGACAATCTCCTAATTTCTTAGATTGAATCTGTGAATTTTACGCATGGTGATCCAAGGCTGGAGGTGGCTAAAGTGGCCGCCTGGTGGGAAAGCGACGATTCATCGCTGCGTAAACCTCCAGCCCATAGCTGGTGTTATCCACTCACACTTGCAGGAGTCTATGGGGTTTTGTTTAACCCACGGGAACACATCCCTGTGCAATGTCAAAGCCTCCCCTCTAAAACCCTGCGGGCTGGTGTTCTACGCTGTGGCAGGCTGCAGAACAGCACAAAGAATAGATTTTGCGCACGTTTCTTTGCGCCTCACATCTCCAGTAGATCCATCATAAGCAGCTTTATCTCACCCACTATCAATACAAGGCACTTGATCGGTGTTTCCACGAGCAGGGGAACTCCCCAGACCAGGTCAGCACAGAGCAACACCTCCCGAGGTGAGAGAGAGCGCCTGTCACAGCCAACACATTACAACACACAGGGGAAAAAAAAAAAAAACTATTTCCCTACAAGCACACATTAAAGCAGCGCTTTACCTTGTTTTTGCGCCGGTATGAGAATGCTGTTGAGTTTTTTGGACGCGGCGCTGGAGCACACTCCCCGTCCCTCCAACAGAGCTTGCAGTGGCCGGCTCTCCCTCGGCTGGTGCTGGCAGGTCAAGCCGGAGCCGCAGCGCGCCGTGTACACTCCACACGCCTGTCCCTCGCCGAGGGCGCACGACATGCAGCAGCCGCAGCCGGGCTCCCTCACCCGCTCCGCGCAGTCCTTCGGCAGCGGCTTGCACAGCAGGAGCGCCCCGGCGTCGCAAGGCTCGCATCGGACCACCGGCCCCACCGTGCCGGCGAGCCGGACGAACGCGGCCAGTGCCGCGGCGAGACAAAGCACACAGAGACCGGGCATTCTGCTGATTATGCTGGTCACAAAGGGACAGTATGTGAGTTGTCACGTAGGCTTAAGGGGACTCTCTGTGACACAGCGAGCCGGCTAGCCTTCTCCATCTGTATTTTCTTTTACGCGAACTTCTCGTTTTATACAGGCGGAAAAAAAAGAGCCAACAAGTCACTCCCTCCTCTGTATGAATAATGTAAACGGAGAGCCCCGATATGAGGGACCGCTACATCCAGGCTGGAGAGAGAACTGCTCCAACATTCAACTCTCTTAATCCCTTATAATAATGAACAGAAGACTTTGTGCAAAAAAAAAAAAGGGGGGGGGGGGGGGGAATTAAAAGTGTTTGTTTCCATCTGGATATTTGCTTTCTTGTCCCAAAACAGATGGGATGTAGCTTAAATGGTGGTTGTATTTCTCTTCACTTGCATCAATCTAGCTATTCTTTATGTTAGAGATAAGATGCATGTCAGAGAGAGGCGCGGGCTGCACCAGGGAGGGTTTCTCCTCTGTTGACTGTTCCCAAACCTCTGGAGGTTTCCACACCGCTGGCCACATCCCCTGCTGGCATCAGTGGTATGTGAGTGAATGCCATTGGTGTTACCCCCCACATGCAACACTGATAAAACATTCCTCTGGGCAGGTGTATAGGTGGCCTCCATATTAACCCACTAAAACAATAATTTCTTTGCATGTAACCTCTGCCTCTGTGCGACCACACGCTCAGCGGTGGGCGCAGCCAAAGAGGTATTGCTTTACTGTTGTGGGCCGTAGAACACTGCAGCGTTCGGATGCACATGTCAGTCAGAACACCAGCCACGGGCACCGTGCACGTGCAGACCAGACTGCATACCTGACCCCTTCCCCAAATAGCTTGTGAAGCAGTGCTCACCTTTCACATAGCCCGAGCAGACCTGGATATCTGGCACTTTGTCCGAGCCCCCACGGGCAAGCATCCAGACCCCCTGCACCTTCCCTCCCGCGTGTCTCCCCTCAGCCCCACAGGATTTCAAATTATTAGAGGGAAAATGTTCAGATTCTGCAGGCTCAGCATCGCCCCCAAGTCCGGCATATCCTCCTGTTCTGCAATAACAAACGCGAGAGGGGGGTACACACTGAGAAAATAAAGCAATCAGTATCGGCCATTGTGTGATTTCCACCTCAGTAGCAGAAAAAGTGTTGAGACTGCATTATGAAAAACAAGCAGTGGGTAAAGAAACACCCCCGGAATAGCAAAAAAAAACGTCTCTGGCTAAGATTAGTTTTCTTATTACTTGACATTTTTTCTTCTGCTGCATTTTTTCATGCTTGAAATATTCAGCTTCTGACCTTTGGCTTGTTTATTGTCCAGGGTCTGATTTACCTAAAGCGCCCTTACAGTTTAGACCAATTCAGCAAAAAGACATTTTTGGGAAACTGTGCCCGCTTTGTGTGAATCTGGTTTATTTTGTTGTACTGTAAAGGAGGCAAGGGTCATCCTCTTGTGCTGTTATTGTTTCCCCAGCTAAACCGGCCTTGAGACAGTATATATACAGCCTGACATTCTCAAGTTTTATCACATTTCTGCTTAATCAGATATCTCGCAGCGCAGAAGTGATAATGGAGATGTGGTAAAGGTCAGCCAGTCAGGACAAAGCCTAACATTCACTTTATCCTGAACATCCACTGGGATCCTCCAGATCTCAAGATGTGAGTGTCTTGTCAGTGTCTTGTAATTTGCCTTTGGACAGTTTGGGTTTCATAAAGAAGATAAATCAGACAAATGCTGGCACCTGCACATCTCATTTTCCGAACCATATGTTCAGCCACATCTGTGCCGCAGTCTCGGCGAACTCTAATAAGAGACAGTATTTGTCTTACTCAGTGATCTTGTCTTCACGCACCTATGTCTTTCACCCCCTCTGTCTTCTCCACCTTAAGGAAACTGATATTCTCCCGTTATTAATCTCTCCTTTGTTACAGCATCTGTCTCAGGCAACATTCCTCTGCATTACATTCCCACAATGCAGTACATTTCAGGCCATAAATCACTGATTGGAAACTCAAAGCCGATGACGGTCCTCAGTAACACTGGCACAATGCACTTTATAATTTGAGGTTTTGTGGGAAAAAAAAGGATTTGGATAGATTTATTTGTTTCCTTCTTCCACATGCGATTCAAGCAGAAAATGATCTCGCTGTCAACATATGCTGTCTTCATATGTGAGCTTTACCATCAGTATGCACTGCACTCCCTGACCACTTTATGACGTGCATATCACTTCATACATAAAACAGACATTTTACATGCTACGTGCTCTGGATCATGTTGACGGCACTGTTATTTAGTGTTTTGTAAGTTGGACAACTTTCAAGCTGATGACAATGCACTGTAGTTGGTCCCTATGCTGTATGGTATGTTTAAAGTCAATCTTATCTCCGTGTTTTTCACTGTCGTATCAAGACTTATTATCTCTGTGCGACTGTCAACAGACAAAAACTGTATTAATTGATTAATTCATAGAATAATTAATAGTAATAAGAATCAATTTCTGGACGTCGCCACAGTTTTTCCAAACATGGATCCTTTTTGCAATTCTTCACCATCATTTCTATCTTTGAACAAACAAACAAAAAGTTTTAAAAAGGAACAATTGCAGATTCTTTAAATGCTGTGTCTGGATGTCCCTTTTACGTAATCTTTTATTGCACAGAGAAACTTTGCGCTCAACTGTGACATCAAGTATCTGTGTTCAAGGTTACTTATTTTAGGGATATTTTTTAGGTCCTTCATGCTAAACAAACTACTCTGACGAAATTCACACTGTTATAAAGTCGATAATGAAAATGAAAGTTACAACTCTAATATGTGCCTTGGCCAAAATTTTTTAAATAAAATATTCCTTCCCACAATGGGATTATTTGCATTATTACAGGACAGCAATAACAAATAAGTAAAACATCTGAAGCAGAACAAAAAAACTTTTCTTGCACAATACATTATTCATTAAGGTTTTTAAAACTACTTGTCTGCTTCTTCATATGCTTTCTTCTAAAAACATTTTCTTTGAAGATCCAGCACCAAGGGCTGACAGATTTGAAATGAATAAGCATTCCTTTAGGCAGTCAAAAAAAAAAAAGAATGTTACGATGATTTTCAGCTTGGTAAATATGCGTAGAGCGCAACCCAAATGCTTTGCTGCTTTGCTATCAGGAGAATGATTAAAATGTGATTCTGTTGAATGATGTTGACTGTGGCTTACGGTGGAAAAAGCATAAATAACGTGCGCTGCCAGCTTCGTGTTGAGGAAAATCATTGGGTGCTCATTAACTCAGCCGGGGTGCTGACAGCGAAGACAGGCCTCGTCCGTCATGGGGGAACAAGAGGATCGGCTAATGAGGAGGGGTTATTTCTGCAGGCTGATAATTGCCTCTGGGTTGTTTTGGGGCTTTTAAACCAAAAGATTCAGCATTTAGTAAAATCCAGCAAAATTAAAGTGGAACAGTTATAGGGATTAGTTTATGGTATCATCATAATCAGAAATGATATTGGCATTACCACCGAATGCTTTCATCCATTCTTTTTACTGTAGTACAGCAAAGAAGATGGGATGTGACTGATGTTGGATGCCAACTTGGGTGGTAGACATCTGTCTTTGTTAACCACCATCCTCAGACCCCATTAATTTGGCTGTTTTGAGGTTAGGACTGACAGTGAATGGTTTTCCAGAGCATTCAAGGTCTACAGTTGTGTTGTAACTGTATCTGAAATGCTTTCTCATTAAGGTCTGTGTGGATATAGGATGCAGGTAAATAACTGTGTCACTAAGGTCCTGTTTAGGTTTTATGTGTTTTCCAGCTCGGATAATCCTGAAAGTTTCCACAAACTCCACAGCAGCCATCGCAGTGACGTTCTTGAAAAAGCACAGGCCTGACTTCTGAGTAAACTTTCCAGAAATGATAAGTGTTGTTGTTATAATGTTTGAGACTTCTGCAGCACAGGTTGTCACCATTTTTTTTTTTTTTTTTTTTGGGGGGGGGGGGGGGGGGGTAAAATGGTGCAGCTTTTATTGAAATCTATTAAATGCCACGCACACTTTTAAAAAGAGTCATTCTTTGCTGTAGTAGGGGATGCTCTACGGGAATGAACGCTTCCCGTTGTATCTGTTTTCAATATATTTATGGAATGAACTTGGCCTGACTCTCTGTCACTCTCTGCATGACATGATTAGAGAAACATCTGGAGACAAGAAGAGGGAGACAAAAAGGGGAATGTGCAGAGCTAGAAAGGTGAATACAGAACCAAAAAAAAGTTAACTAGCTGAAGGTTTTTAATCAGGGCAGCTGTGGGAGCAAAGAGAAGCAAAGAGGTTATGGTTCAAGCATGTGTTATGATGTGTTTGTGGTAAAGTCTGTGCTGTTTGTTTGGGCTGCAGTTAGATATGCCTGGCAGCTCTCAGCAGGAGGTCTGAGTCCTGCCCAGCAGAAGCTCTCTCTAATTGTGTTATGATCAACGGGGGAAACCCAGAGGCTGGACTCAGACTCAGAGCTGGAATGAATCAGAAAAAGGTTTCTCATGGAGTGAAGGATGATGAGGGCAGTGATAGTCAACGCTTAAATTGCATCCATGTTTTCCACACCATTTCCACACTGAGGGAGCAGTTGTCTGAAGTCACGCAACAATGGTGGCACCAATGAGGAGGTGGAAGTATGTATTTTATATAGATGCCAGTATTTGTATTTGGCCAGTGAATCAAATAACAATAAATATTTCCAAGTATGAAAGTGTTGTAAAATAAAATGCATGACTGCGTCCGTTGCCATATCTGTTGTTTTTCCTCATACGTTTTGTTTAAATATGCAAGAAGGCTGTACTGCTGAGAGTTCAACTGTGTGCTCACTTACCAAAGAGAAGTAATTTTGTTACAGACAGCCAAGTTTGTTGTTAAATTTTAGCAATGTGCACCTGGAATATTTGGAGGAAGGATCTTGGAAATTTCTGACTTTGTGTAGATTGACAGACTTGGTCCCTTCCATCAAGGATGCTTGGAGAGATGCAAGGAAACCATGTGAAGAAAAAGTAATTAAGGGAAAGTGTAATCAAACAGTATTCAGACGTCCTTTCCTCTGAGGTGTCATGTGAAGTGATGTTCGCTGTCTTATTCAAATGTGCCAGATGCAGAAGCTGAGTATTTCTACATTGTGGAGTTCAGCTGAAAATTTTAAAGAGAGGGCTGGTTCTGTGTATCCTTGCTCTTGGCTCCTCAGGTTTCCCTCCTGGAAGAGCTATGGGACAGCCTGCAAGATGGGTGACCATCTTACCAAAGTGTAAGCAAGGAGTGAAGAAATGCCAAGTAAGAGACTGGAGCCTTGTTTCCAACAAGAAGTCTTGTTCAGTTCCTTGCACATTTTTTTCTTGTTTCCAATATCAAAAGTTGTGGGTAATACCAAAATAACTACCCCATGCATTCCTGTTTTTCATTACTGTACTGCTGAGGTACCTAGCTCACTGATTTGATACTAAAAGGTGGCGACAAAACACTGCAAACTATTGATTGGTCAGTCAGAACGACCAGTCTTTTTGTTGATGATGCTGACGTAGATTTTTCTCGTGGAGAGTGAGTGTGTGGTGAGGCAACAGATAGATAGGCAGAAAAAATAAATTATTGGGAGCGAAGCAGAGAAAAAAAAACATGTATTTGTCTATGTCACTGTATATCAGTTATTGAATGCATCAGCATCTCAAGAGTTAAGACCTTGTCTCCGCTTCTTTCTTTTATTTTAAAAAAAAGTACTGGAAAAGTGAACAAGGTCACTGCTGAAGCCTTGGTAACAACAACATCTAAGAGTGAGTGTCCACTGTGGAAAAACCTTTAGGTACAGTTACCATGAGTTACATACAGGTTTGTATACCAAAATTACTTTGGTGGAAACAAGGCTAGGATATGTACTCAGTGATGTGAGTCTGGCTGGATGAAGCTAGCCTGAAAGCTAATAGAAGGGCTGACATGACGACTGGTCTGCAGAGGTGAGTAGGAGAACCGGCAAGCCTCCAGTGAACCTGTTGCATAGGAATACAAGGTTAGTTCCACGAAATCAAAATAACTTCAAGTCAGTTTTTATTTATATAGCCCCAAATCACAATCACATTGCCTCAGCAGGCTTCACAGTGAATGAATGAATGACATCCTCTGCCTGGAGACCCAGCAACCGGAAGGACTAAACTTTGAGTGGATTGCAGGTGTGTGGATTGGAGCAGGTGTGAAGGCGGGACAGGAGCCACGGCCACATCTGAGCCACATACACAGGGAGCACAGGAAACACGGGGGGATAAACTGGAGGAACAGTCATGACTGTGACAAATTTGTCAAACAGGCAGTGTGGCACCTTGGCTTGAACTCATGCCTGGAGGCCAGGTACAGCGTACTTGGCAGCATACTGAGGAAAGATCACAGTCACGTGCTCACAGCAACCAACTGTCTTTAGGTCAGCAGTCCTCCCACGGCTGGCCGGGTGGAGGAGGAGGCTGCTATTGGAAGGAGATACAAGGCTAGACAATCTCGCCTGGTGCTCTCGGGTTGACCAACTCAAGTGACACTTTCCTGAGTGTGGGCCAATTCCAGGCTGCTAAGAGGATCAGTTTCCCCTTCCTGTCCTGACACACATACCCAGCTTGAGCCACACAGAAGTCCTCAGGCCCGCTGCTCACCAGTGTCAGCCGCTTGAACACACCTCCACACCAACTTTCTAAAAGCCATGCGGCCCTGTAGCATGGACAGGATCAGAGAGTGTTTCGCTGCAAAGACAAAGTCCTCACTAAGAGGATTGATATCTCGCGACTCGTGCAAAGTCTAACTGTAACCGCAGGTAGGCAGCAGACAAACGGCAGCAGTGTAGTTTGTAAAACTTAAAACAGACTAGAATAGAGAAGGGAAGTTTTCTGTAGAATGCATTGGGGTTGAGACTAAAGTGCCTGAAGCAAGAAGAGCATAAAGAAGAAAAGCATGACACACTGGGGGTAAGACACAGAGAGGTGTCTAATCTTGGATTTTGGAATGGCGAAGCTTCCACCGAGTCACATGTAGTGATGTCACCTCCGGAGAGCCGGCCTTGTGTTCCAGGTAAATAGATCCTATCGAATAATCTAAAAATGGACGCCTGGGATAGAGGATTGAAGAGATAAACCAAAACCACTTGTTCTTTTGAGCGGAAACATTTACACCGGGTGAACCCTTGCATTTAATGGACTAAATCCTTGCTCAGTAACCAGCAGACAATCCAAATCTTGATCAGAACTTGCAGTTTTCAGCATGTTGTTTTCTAGCTCGGAGCTGGTTGTTCTTTCACACAACTGCGATGGCTATGAACTGCTGTTTGAAATAGTCGACCAATTTGATGCTTATACCCACAGCCTACTTCATGTGAATTAGACTAGATTACATAAAAACACAATGAATTAATACAAACATACAATTGAAATCACAAGGTGTTGCTCTTGGTGACAGACACAGAGATTTTTTATGTTACTCTTTTACCCATCAGGTCTGTTTTGATTTCATGGATTTACACAACTTCACTGTTCTGGTTAACCCTCACTGTTCTCATCATCAGCAATTCAGGCCATTTCAGTGAAAAATGCCTGATTAGCCCACTTCACATGTTTCCTCTGCAGCACCAAATGGTAAATAGACAAGGTTAGCAACTACCTGGTGAATGTAGTGGAACACTGAGCAGCTAAAGCTAAAGCTAATTCAGACCTGATCAAGTGTTGCCTGCGATAAGAATTATGTCTTGGTCATGTTCAAAGTGGTCACACTGGTATGTCCAGTCCAAGCAGTCCAAGTTGTGTGTGCGCTGTTTTGTAGAAAATACAAGGGAGAAAAAAAAATATATGACAGTGAGGATAGATTAGGATGCATGGCAGCAAGGATTATTTGTGTAGCTCCCTGCTTGTATTGTTGCTCACAGCAGCGAGCCCAAATTTGCATCTAGACAAAACATATAAAACCCATAGGAGAGTTGAAAATCAGGGTTAAAATCTGGCAGTGTGATTTTGGCTTTACTTGACTACCTTGAGAATTGAAAGCAAACCCATACAGTGCAACAGCTTTCAAGAACCTAAAGATTTGTCACTTCACTTCAACTTGCAAACATATATTTCAAAATTATTTATTTGGCATCTGGACAAACCGCCCCTTTAAAATGTAATTACAGAGAGATGATGAAAAGTAAAGGGAGCTTATGGATTTGAAATCAGAAGATGAAAGCTAAAGAGAAAACAGCCTTTCTGTCTTTCTCCCTGATAAAGGGACAGGTGTTAGCACTTCAGAGAGCACTGCCAAAAAGGCCAGAGTACAGCCTATTATGTATGAATATAACCCCTGTATATTCTGACACATGTTGGAGCCTGACCTGACACTGAGCAGGTGTGTGAATGGAACGGGCTAAAAAGGCAGCATGTCCTGCACACCAGCTGCAGAGTGGCTCTGGCTGAACCCTGCTGTTGCTAAACCTGCGCGCCTGACGTGCTGTTTGGATTGCGGGTGACTGATTAGGTCGTGATGTGGAGCCACGACCACGATGCATCTTAGCTGCTGCACTCAGGCAGTTAACAGCTGCTCTGTGCAGCACCTAGCTGTGGTCTAATGGATGGGCTCCATGTCGGACATGTGGAGGGGCTGACAGGCTGTATAGGAAATTTTAGTTGCGGCCATGATGTACAACATATAAGATGGTGTACGCAGCAAACTCTCAGTACCCCTAATTTATCATACTGAGCTGTTAAAGTAATGCTCAAGCAAAACCGTGGGGTATGAAGAGGGCTGCAGCTAATAGTTTCCTTTAAGATTCATTTTTACAGTGTCAGTTATGGATGATGCCAATTTTCAAATAAGATGAAATGTTTATTGCTCTTGTTATCCGACTAATGCTGCATTCTGATGGATTCAGGCTAACGGACAACACCTTCTGGATGACACAGGAGAAACCAAAAATGCACAATGATATATTGCTATATTGATGTCATATTGGTTTTTGTTTGTTAAACTAACGTTAGCCACTGTTGTTCTTCCTCTGGGAGAGAAGCACTGAGACAATGAACTCAAGAACGCACATACAGTGTTGTGTAAAATCCAACCCGAGTCCTTCACAAAGAAATCCACAGGCCAGCAGCATTAAACAACTTCAGTGAGTCATCCACAGGCTTGTATAGTCAACCAAGAGAAAGGGTTTCATGTAAAGTTACTATCTGCTCATGCATGGGCAAAAATAAGTGATAGACACATGTAAATTAAAAACTACACATTGTTACACAGTTAATAGTGTTTCATGGTCCAGATCATGTTATTTTTCTCATGTGAGGGGACTACGTGACATCAGGTTGTAAATTCCATCATGAAAGATGACGCCTGCAGTGCTGCCTACCATTAACATTATTCTCTGCCAGCCTCACCTTCATGTGAGTGTAGCCGAACAAAACTAATCTCACAGATTTTTCTCGCGTACTAGGACAAAACAAACTAAAACTTTCCATGACTGACATGTAAGTAATCAGAATATCAGCTACATCACCATCTTCATTGTGTCCCAGCTGCTGGGTGAACTCGAGCCATATGTTGTCCCTAACTGAGTTGTTGAGGGAGTTGTTGTGGTGTTTGTCATATAGTGTTGGATGCTGTGAGACCAAATGAATAAGGTTTTTATAAATTTAAGTGCAATTTTTTCTTACAAAAATCCATACTTGATGTGAGAAGACTTTAAATCATCATAAACACAGGCTTCTTTCATTCGCCAAATTAATTTATCCACTACAACAGTATACAGTACTTAATCTTTGTGGTCTTGGATAGAAAACTTTTCAAAGCACTGCAGAATAATCCAGTCCTTCACAAGTTCTCTGCACGGCGAGGATATTCCAAACACTGCCAACATAATGCCAAAATATGGCTGAACACAGCTGCTGTCAACCGTGTGTGTCCATTGGTAACGACTGTGCATGCTTACTTTGGTCAGAAAGTTATGTATTTAGTATTTTGGTCTAGTATTCTAAATATACATAATGTATACAATGTACACGTATATGGTTAGAACATACTGCTTTTAATCATATTTCCACCACAATTTGGGAAATTGTACAGCTTTTGTTTGTTGCTGGCACGTTCAGTGTCAGTAAACAGCTAACCAAGTCAGCCATAGAGCTGGTTTAGATTTGATTTCTTTGAATGTTTGAAGCCAAAAAATAGCTTTTCTGTAGATGATTTATATAAATTACACGGTATGTGTGTGTGTGTGTGTGTGTGTGTGTGTGCGTAATGTATATGCACACTTACACACATGTAACTGTGCTCCTCGCATCGGTGATTCTGCAAAGGGCATGTTGAGCTCTGCAGATTGTTTAAGTGAAGAGAGAGTGAGGGTGTGTGGGGGAGAAATTAATGGATCCCCCTGCTTATCGCTTAGCAGAGAAGTGGGGGGAGTGAGGCTGTGGTGGTGGTGGCAGTAAAGTAGGTTGGTAAAGTAAATACTCCGTGCTCCTCTGTCAGCAGTGGAAAAAGACAGAAGAATGAAAATGTAATCGCACTCCAGATTTTAAATCTGTCTCCCCCGCAAGACCTTGAGAACAACACGTTTCCCATCAAACGGCAGATTAATCTTGTGTTACTCATGCACGGTCACAACCCGGTCCTCTGGCAGTGCTGGGAAGGCTGCGTGGGAGATCGGCGGCAGAGGGGTGGGTGGGTGGGTGGGGGGGGGAGGAGGGGCGGGAAGAAGGGCTCAGTGCGAGCATCATATCATCTGATTTGTGGGGAGTGTGGAGGGAGAGAGCAATAATGAAGATGCCGGGAGTGAAAGCAATATCGTTGTCTGGGCCAACATCTCTCTGAAGAGCTGCCTCCTATAGGTCATGTTTCCCTGCCACCTGCTCTGCATTACGAGGCTAGAGAGCTGCTGACGGGGAAGTCTGTTGGCTGGTGTTCAAGCAAACCTTGAGAAAAAAAAAAGAAAAAAAAAAACATTTTCTGAATGAGATACCAGTACAAACAGATACTGAACAAGTCATTTTATAGTGACTGAAAAAATAAACCTGAGCAGACTTGAAGACACAACTTCTAAAACATGACACTTTTCAGTATTTTACAAAAAAAACATTCAAGAATGTCAAATGCATGTTGAAGTCCATAGTGCCCCAAAAATGCTGAAGTGCTTCTGCTGCAGTTTTCAAGCCCTTAACTGAATGAAGGTAGAAAATCTTGACACCACAAATCATCCAGCTCATCCTGTTTGTAATTAACGCGGGGAAAATGAGATCACCTTTTTTCCCAGCTCAGCAGACTGCATGAAGTAGCAATCTTGAATATTTCCATATGAACACAAGTTGTGCAACTTACCATGGCCAGACAAACAAAAGAGGTAAAGACTCCGGATGATGAAATGTTAAAACGAAGCGTTCATCCAAAGCTGTCACGTCTATGCACTGTGAATACTGATACTGAAAATATTGTCCATGTTGTACTTTTAGCTCGAGTGACAGGATAATAGAAACAGCGTGCAAAGCTCAAAACAGCATGTTATGTTGCTCACAGCTGGTCAGCACACTTGAATATGAAACAAAAAAATCAAGCTGATTTTGTCACTGACGCTCACTCACTCTGGTTAAGATTCTACAAGCAAAAGAAACATAATGTGTGTGTCGAGACTTGCTGTCTCACCCTTTATACACAAACGTGCTTACACTCTGTAACTACCTGCATCTCCGCCTTAAAAGTGGAGAACAACAACGCCCCCCCCCCCCCCATTCCGTGTTCATACTTTTTATACAGAATGAGGATGTAGTTTCAGCACAATGTTTCTGCCTTGAACAAGCTATGTTCAAGGACTATGTTGCTCTGTTCGGTTGTGGACACAAAAAGTGAGAGGAAGTTTTGTGAAGAATTAACATGAACATTTGAGAATAAAAGTTGTGGGAGGCAGCCTGACTCCAATTTTCAGCCTCTCTGGAATAGATTTTCAGGAGCTATTAACGCAAGAATTCATCTTTCTTTCTTTTTTGTGTTTTAATAATAAAGGTCCTAGACACAGTCCACAATGAGTGAAAATGAACTGCCCAGCTTGTACACGTCAGATTCATATTTCCTGACCATATAGTCTAATGTATTTTTGCCACGACCGCCTGTGAAATTCCTCATGTGAACTTTATTTCTGACACAAAATATTTGGGAGCTACTTGACATAATGAAGACGAGAAAGTGAGTGAGAGAGAGAGAAAAAAAAAGCACACTGTAATGCACGCACATGGCTCATCAAGGCTCACACACACACATGCACACACACACGCACATACAAATCCTTTCTTGGAAAGCCACAAGTTTCTAATTATATCCTGGGTTTCAAATAAAAAGCGTTTACAGCCAATTCGTTTGCGTAAATGCCATTCCTGTCTATGTGGAGAGATGTAACCATTCCTACCCCCGAGACAATAAATAGTTTATTGCTTTTATTTGTCATGCCTTTATGTTGTATTGCCAAGCCCTTAAAAGAATAGAAAAAAAAAAGCATATTTTCCCACTAATGACTGTGTGTGATTTATATTGCCTGTCTTTGACATGGGGGTGTCTGTGCTTTCAAACCGAGCATAATTAGACCTCTGGAGCGGCATGCAGCGCAAAACACATTCGACAGAAGCGCCGTGTTTCCCAGAGTGCCTCTGCTGTGTGCGGTTTGGGTACAGTGCTGAGCGGACGGCGCGTGAGAGAAACGCCTGGAGGTTTCCCTTCCAAACACACGCACGGAGCCGCGCACGCACACAGAGGTCAATGATATCTGAAACAAACATAATGATTGGCTTTGACACACTTTCAGAATCAGATACAAGGGGAGAAGAAAGAGCATATAGATTGGCTCAGTGGGGATCCAAAGAGTTAGTCAAGCATGAGCTGTTCCCTGCAGAGTGGAGAAAGAACGGATTCCCCTCCCTCCTCCGTCCTCACTGACCCTGAATGCTCACCAAGTGATTTTAACAGTTCACAAAGGAGCAGGAGTTCACACTTTTTTGACGCCCCTCACCCCCTCGCACTCCTCTTCTCTCCTTCTTCCTGTCTCTCTTTGCCTTTGTCTGTCGCTTTCCTTCTGTGTGTGGATTAGAAGAAAAAGAGCGAGAAGAGATGTTTCTGTTTCGTGTCCCTGTCAAGTGATTTCTAATGACACACTGCTCTCGTACCCGCAACATGTATTTTAGAGTAAATGAATCAGGCAGTACATGGCCTCATTAAGTTGAAAGTGCCGCTCTCTGCCGCAAAAGTACATGGTGCTTTGGAGCCGGACCATTCACACCAGGAGGCTGGCAGAGCTGCAACTGCAACATTACACATGTGCAAATAGAGTTTGTCAGTGTGTGTTTGGTCAGTTTGGTGGTGTATTCACGAGAGAGGCTGGAAGTGTGTGTGTGAGTGTTGAGCAATGGGTCTAACCAGTTGAGACGTCATCAGATGAATTCAAGAGCTCACTTTAAAGCCAAAGCAACGCAAGTTCGGTTTGTTTAGAGCTCAATGCACAAAACCGAAAATCACATGTAGTAGTCAATTGTCACATGAATGTCTTGTGGCGATGACTATGACTGCAGTTGGCTCTTACCACCGGGTGTTTGGCTGCTGATGTTGCTGAACAAGAGGTGTCTGACATTGCTGATTTTCTCATTTCTTTTTTTCACTCTACCGACTTCTCATTTCTGTTTACGGCAAAGAAACAGAGAATGTGCTGAATATGCAAATGAAAGCAAACAAAGCAAAACATTTCTAGTCTCAGCTGCAAGTTTTAATCAAACATGTTTACTAATGTTAGGGAACAGCGTGTACGGGCATATCAGCAGACAGCTAACCATCGATTGTGACATCTAGAGTGTATTCAAGTTCTGATTTTAAACATCTGATAAATCATCCTTTGGTTACATTTTGTCATTATTTTGTCTTTGAATTGCGCTGTGTCCCTCTGAGGGAACTACAGAATGCCTTGTTGAAGGTGTAGGTTTTTTAAGAAATGGCCAGAATTAAAGGTCCCATATCATGAAAAACACATTTTCTCTGGTGTCTACATAAATAAACTGGTCCTCCCTAAACCTGCCAACTCCCAGAATGAGGAAGGCAAACAAGTCCTGCATGGTCTCTGTAGCCCACACACTGATAAAACGGAGCTCCAACAGGCTGTTCAGATTCAGCTCCTTTCATTACGTAACAAAAGGAGTCATTTTCATAGACCAGCCTCCTCTGCGCAGTGATAGGAGATATCCGGGGCGGCATTCACCCCTGAGGTGAAGTACTGTGTGTCCAGTGGTAAGAGAGCAGTGTTTCGCAATGTCATCACTCAGAGCTAGACATGCAAATTGCTCTGTTGTTGGTTGTATAAATCAACATAAGTGCCTATATTCTGTCCCAGCTAGAGAACAACAGAAGCGACAGTGGTTGCATTTCATTTTTAATGTCAATGTGCCCGCTGCGGTTCGTGTTAGTGTGTGTGTGCTAACCACTTCACAATGGACTGCTTCAGTAACTAGGGTCAGTACAAAGCTGGCTTTGCCTCGACACTGATCCTCGTAAAAGGATCAGTCCCAACCATACCGGACCCAGCAGCTGCACCTGAGTCACAGGTTAAGTGTCGCCATGTTTTGATAGTATTAACAGTGGCCTACAAATATGGTGAAGTCAGCTGGAAACTGGCTAACTAGTTAGCTCTGCTTTGGTCTGCTATGCAATTGAGTTTGAAGCAAGTTTAATGTTAATAATATTACGATCAAGCTTGATTGCCACAGTAAAAAGTCTGGAAACATGTGCAGACTGGAGACAGAGGCGAACAGTGTCCAGCAGTTTGGAGACTGTATTGGAGACAAACACAGCTTTTGCTAGCTGTTAGCCATTAGCTACATGGTAGTAAATGTAACAACACATACGATCAAACTAACTTTATTCAGACACACTAACCATTCTGAAATTTCTTCAGGAGCCTCTCCTGCTGAGTCTGATTCTGGGTCAAACTGGCATGGACAGCATCTCGGCAAGCCATAGCGATACATCCACCTTAAACATTAGCACATGCTACCACTAGCATAAGTGGCATCCTCTGCCTGAGAGGGGCGTATAGCAGGCAAGGCAGGCGTTTACAGACGGAGTTCATTAGCATGTACAAGTGCAGGCACAGAAACAGCCTGCTCTCAGTAGAGCTCACTTGAGCGACTTTTAGACAGCTGAAATTCAGGACCATGGATGGGTTTGGGGCAATACATTTCAAATACAGTGTTGCTGGACCTCTGACAGCTGTGTGAAATTGATGAAAAACAGTATAATATGGGACCAGCTGTTTCCTGCGACTCACTATACTCTTTGCTGCAGTTGTTTTTTGCTGTCTGCCCATAACAAGTGGACCCCAGACTGGGAGTGAACACAGACTCTGAGACAAGCTGATGCCAATTTGAAGACAGGGCATAAAGTACAGCGGTGATTTACAGCAGCTCTGACCAGGATCATGACTCCGGAGACGAGAAGACATGGCAAGCATGGACACGAGAGACATGAGGATTTATTTTTGACGAACCAGAAGTGACTGTGGTACTGCAAGATTACCCAAGAGTGTGTTGGTGTGTTTTATCTAATTTATGTTGAGTTTGAATAAAGTGTGTTTTATGATAAGTTAATGAGGCAATTACAATCAAAAAACTGGAATCGGGAACAGGTTGGGGCTAGCTGGTTAGCATGAAACCTTCAGGGGACATCTCTCAAACATGGTTCATAGACATCTTTGACAAAATGTCAACACTGTTATAATTTCACATTCTGTTGATAATGTCAGTTCACTTTTTGAATATTTTGAAACTTTTAACCCTTAGGAGTCCAGGGTATAATTGGCCGTTTTTGACTACTTTTGATTTTACCATTATATTTCACCTTAAAAACTACCTTTACCTTGCCTTGTTTGGTGTCATTATTTTCACATGGGTGAATCTACAGTTATTTTTTCATTTTGACACACTGTATTAACACAATGGACCTAAAATCACAAAAAAGTCTTAAAATCCGAGTAGGAAAAAGTTTGATTTTTGATTGTGAAAACCACAAATATGTTTAATGAACCAATTTTATTACTTAGAATGCTAATACAAATTGTTTTTTGCTAAAATTGTGCATATGTTTTTAAAATTTACAAAGTTATAAGTAACTATTTACATTTAAATGCAGGTGATGCCTCAAGCTCAGGGCTTCTCAGCTCTCCTGCCTGTTCCACATTCAGCAGTCTCCTCATTGTTTTGACTCACAACACAAAAAAAACGCCTACACTACACACTAAACACACTACACTAAACACTATATGACACACGAATTACACACTCCAAACACGCTATATGTCACAAATCTCTCAACTCTCACAACTCGCCATCTCTGTCGCTGTCTCCATCTGCTGTCTGTGTCTCTGTCACCGTCCCTCCAACAGCTTCCCCCGTTCCGCAGCAACCAAATCACGTGATTTATCATATAATTTTGTGATTGGTTGGTGTGATGTCTTTTTCCAGCAACAGGAATGTGTTTTTTTGCTTGTAAACACTTCCTGCTTGCGGACACTTTCGCGAGAGCAGCCCGTTTTTATCGCTTCTTCCTGCGCCAAATGCGCAGCAAACGTGACGGCATTGTTAGCGAAAAAACGTGGCGGATAATATTGATCATAACTCCGGTTTTCCTTGGCCTATCAACACAATTTAAAAAGTTGTATATAGTTTAAAGGTCGCGCCAATACATAAAGTCAGAACCGAGATTCACCGAGGCTCCATCTCGGTGCTACGTCATCTTAAATCAGTCACGTGATTTGATCAGGCCGGCGTGATCGTCGACTCCTAAGGGTTAAAATACTGGCCAGATCTTACATAATGTACCTTTAGCTGCACAAATGGCTTTTGCTCTTCCTAGCTGAATATGTTTAAAACATGTTAATGATCTTGTATCAGTACAACAGGACTCATAATTAAAATTGCTGAATACAAAAATATGATCCAGGTTCAACACAACAGGTACAACACTGTTTTAATTTGTTAATTTATGAAAGTATTTGCACAACATCAGGTCAAGTGACTTTTACGAGTATCAAAATACAAAATAGTATGGAAAGTCTAATTTCTCTTTACTTCAAATATTAGTAATTTTCAGTCCACACCTAGTATGTTTAATCATGTTGGAGAATGAGAGACCTGAGGACTGAGGTTACATGTAATTTTCTGTGTGTGTGTGTGTGTGTGTGTGTGTGTGTGTGTGTGTGTGTGTGTGTGTGTGTGTCAGTGCAGAAGGGGATAAACACAGCATTAGGTCTAACTAACACAGATGTCTAAATGTGATAAAACACTGTCTATGTTGTGCAAGAAACCACAAACGCTGCAGAGCCAGGATGTGATGACAGACACTACACATCACCCAGACACAGATACATACGCACAACCCCCAAACAGGTGGTGAAGTCATTGGGTTCATTTCCCATCAAGTTGTGTCACAACAACGTTATGTACTAACGTTGTGGTACTTCTGCGTTATTAGGCTTAGTTCTGCTGACTTAAAAGACAAAAGAGGAGAAAGATCATATGAAGACATTTCTGAGCCAGATTGAAATTAGAGACATCACAAACATGCAATTAATGCCTCAGCAGTTCTTTGTACTGATTATATCTGCCCAATAATAGTCACGAAGATTCATTGTTGAGCGTTAAAAAGAAACACAATCTGTCTGGCTCATAATTGGTTTGATCTAGAACTGCGTCATTACAAATCTAATCTGAATAAACCCAAACAAGCCAGAGGAGGTGAAATTAGGAGAGAAATAGGAACAATTTATTGCATTGATAAATTTCAGCTTGCCATTAGCGGTGGTCCTGCTGATTGTCAGGACAGATTGATAACATTGATTTTGCAGCATGTCACAGTCACCTGACTGGCGAGGACTGGTGGAGACAGATCAGGAGGTTTCAGCAGCCAATCACAGCTCAGCCGTGCTGTCTGTCAATCATTTCACCACAACCAATGGCCTACCCTGCAGCTGGGCTAGAGTCCTGCCTCCTGAGCTGTGCAGTCAAAGGGTTAAATAGAAAATTCACTATGGTCAAATCATCTGGTGGCTTCATCAAAAGCAACGTGACACAGAGAGGCTTATTTCACCCTCTGTTCTGTCACCCAAAATGCAATATAGAGGACTGACTAAGGACACTGACAGAGCATCATCTTCAACTATATTCCTCAATATTAGGTACAGCATGTGCTTGTTTATTTTATTATTTTTTATTTGACCAGGATAGCCACATTAGATTCATTAGATCTCTTCCTGAGTTGCAACACAGAATCTAAATAATAAAGAGGAAAAACAATGGAAAACAAGGGAAAACGTCTTTAAAGAAATACAGGAAAGGTAAATTCACATTTGTCTTTATTATATAGCATTTATTTTTTTCATCTCATATTTTTCACAGAATTTCTTGTTGATATTGAATCCTCTCAAGAGTGTCACATAAAACAATACAGAGTCAAACTGCAGAGGAGGATGCAAAAGGCATCGAAAAAGCCTGGAACATACTTAAATGGAAGCCAATGGTAGCTTGAATGGTAGGGAATAGCATTCATTTATTTGAAAATCAATTTAAGGTCCTATAGCCTGCAAAAATCCAAAATGCAGTAGCATTAATTTGTGTAACCATAATAAGGATGGTTGCTTGTGATCCCTTCTATTGTGGCCAAAATGGCAGGATGCCTCTATTTCACAAGGTAGAACAAACAATGCCACATACACAAAACCACACATGACCACAGTGGTGGGAAAAAAGAACATAAAATACTTTTAAAACGTATTAAACACACCATTTCCTTAGTTTGATTGTACCAGCTTAGCACAGACACAAACAAAAGGGCTTTTCCTCTCCCAGTTAGCAGCTCCAGTTCTCCCAGTATGAGGACGGTCGAGGCTCTAGGCTCTGATAAGATGATGCAACTCCTCCTTGTGCTTTCATCAGGCTCAGCTACCTGTACTGCAGCCATCGAAGGGTTAAACCCCCTGGCCTGAGTATATACGTGCAGTGTACATGCACACATCATTAAACACATGTTAGCCATGCACGCATTTACTCCACGTCCCCTCTAATCCTGCACCCTCCATGTTCTTTACATGTCCTTATTTTAATACCCCTCTCCCCTCCTGTCTGCCCCAACACCCCCACCTCTAACCTAAGTGGCAGGTGGGACATAAAATGTTGGGAGGTCTCGAGCTCAGGACATCAAAAGGATGCATCATGGGTGAGTCACCCCCACTGGCTCCAGATCACTGCCCCGCATCATGAAAGCAGAGCGGCTCGTTGGCGGTGAGGAGAATGGAAAGTGGGCTACGATTGGTCACAGAGGAATGTAATCATTGTTCGTTTTATTATGTTTAGCAGCAGGGCCACAGGACACTGCAGCCCTTACTCACACGTCATTCCATTCAGTCACTGTATGTATGATGCAGGCTTGCTTTGATTTTGGAGTGTGTGTGTGTGTGTGTGCGCGTGTTTTCAGATGAGTGGGCACGCATTCCTCTCATTCGTTGCATGAGTGTGCTGCATGCCTGCATGCTTTTGAATGGTTTCCGGTAAGAGGATGCCTGGACCGCCGTGTGTAGCATTTGTCATGTCTAAAGGACACTTGAGAGAGAAGAAGAACCTCCTTCAAAATCGAGCTGGATTTGTCATAGTGCAAATTAAGAAAAATCCATGGAATATCTAACCCCAAAATTAAAAAAAAAAAAAAAGTTTTTAGAGTCCAACACTGTAAGATCGAGGTCAAGATGTATTTGAAAAAAAGTAGTTGAGAAGGTAATATTTTTGTATGTTTGAAAGTGCTTGTACCTCGAAGCTGGTGACAAATTATTGTTCGAATGGCTTTTCTATACAAGTGCTAGCCTGGCTTGACTTGGTTTTACTCAGCACATCAGCCAAGTGCATCTGGGATTTGGGTTCCAGCTTCAGGGCTATCTGCTTGTAGGTGTTTTTACCTATGAAGCGCTTGTCTTGACCAGTGGTCCAAGGTGCGACTGTAAATACTTGCCCACTCTTCAGTATTATGGCAGAATCACCATGAACAAGGCTCTGCTTATTCAGAGATAAACACATTTCATTTTCTATAAAACATCTTAACAGTAAAAGTCCCTCATAATTAGTTATTTAGAAGCTTTTACTATGAAGCAGCAAGATCAGAAAATGTTGGGTTTTCAGCCGCAGTGTCTTAACACGACTCCCAGAACAGCTGAAAGTGAACATGAAGAAACAGTAAAATTAAAGCAGATGTCTGAAAGTACAAACAGGAAGGCAGGAGAGAAACTAAACTTGAAACCAAAGAGATTCAGTTTAAAGGTACAACGATAGTGAGAGCTAAATACAGAATTTTTTGAAGATGCCCATCTCTCAGGTTTCTTGCACCGACAAGAGTTCAGTCTTGCAACATATATTTATTTGTGGGGCATCAATGAGAAGCTCATGCTTGTGAGATGTAAACATTGATTGTGTACTCATCAAGCTGAGCTGTAACATTAGCTATCTTAGTTAGCTCATGAAACTTCTCACAACAAGGTCTGTGTATTATCTTGAGTAACCAGTCATGATTACTGTAAAAAGACACTGTTGTTGAGTTTTTCAAATGTTTTCCGTTTTTGCCACTTTGAGCACTAGAAGTTCCATTGCTCTCTAGTTCCATTATATTGAAGAGAAGGCAAACATCTCTTTGACTGATATCTCCAAATCTCGGCTAATCAAACCAAAACAATCTGAATGGATGAAAAATATGTCTTTTTTCACGAGTTGTCCTTTTTACACAGTAAAATTTGATCATCCCACTGACATGAGGGCAGGATCAGTTATGTCAAGTGCAAAAAATATTTTGTTCAGCTCATCCAGCAAGAAGCAAAGGTCTTGGACCATCCTTCTGTTTTTCTTCCTCATGTTTGGGATTCATGTAATGCTGAATAGAGCCTTTGTGATAACAGAGAATGTGAATCACAAACATTTGTCACACCCGTCTCTGATATTCATTAAGGGTGGTTAAGCATTTTTTCCACCCTCATCCTCCAAGATGTTAGTCAGACAAAGTTGAAATGGTATGAGAAAAGACAGGAAGTGTTTCGGGGGAACATTTTGGTCGGAGAGGGTGACAATATGTTGGTCACCTTTCATGGCAAGCTGGGGGGGTTGAGCCAGCTCTACCAAGCAAAAGAATGAGGTAGGAGGAGGCTGATATGGTAGGAATTCATAAAAGCCCAAAAATGTAAAAGGTTCACCATGACTGAATGCCTGTACACAACACCTCCTTTCCTCTGCAAATCCACAGTTAACATACTGTTTCAGACATACACATGCACTCCCCTTCCACAAATGCGATGGACTGCCATGGAGAAATGGAGGAGGGCGACAGAGCAAAAGGGAGAGAGAGCAAGCACAGGGGTTTAGACAGTGCCATTTATAAAGCATGGCCCTCTGCCTGCCTCATAAACTGTGCATTATTCTGGGAAAGCAGGAAACCAGCTGGACTTCAGGAGAAAAGGAAAAAAGAAAAAAATATAAACAGAGCGTTTTCTCTTTGTTTCTTGGTGATACAGATGGTTGTTGAGATGGGCATTAGGGCAATCCACTGAACAGCCTGAACAAACAACATCTTTAATGCCCTTTCCCCAAGTTTTGTTGCCATTGAAAGTACAGAAAATGGCTCCAGTAATTTGTGTAACTTGGTTAGGCATGGTTGGGCAGCAATTTGAACAAACTTATTTTTCAAGCATAGCCTCAAGGATGCTTCCCTTAAGAGGTAGGGAAGGGATCCCCCAAGATAATAACCAGGACATGACTGCTGATAAGGACATCTGGGCTATGCTTCTACAGGCATGTTGGATGGTCAAGCAACAGCAACAGTACAAACTATAATTTTAAGCATGTTCTTGCACTAAGGATTCCTCATTTAAGAGGCTTTCTTAGCTCATCCAAATGGAAGGATATCCAAGGATAGACCTAGAACACACTCAAGAGACTACATATCCCATCTAGACCGGGAACATTAAAGGTCCCATATTATACTGTTTTTCATCAATTTCACATAGCTTTCAGAGGTCCAACAACACTGTATTTGATATGCATTGCCCCAAACCCATCTGTGGTCCTGAATTTCAGCTGTCTAAAAGTCGCTCAAGTGAGCTCTACTGAGAGCAGGCTGTTTCTGTGCCTGTACTTTTAAATGCTAATGAGCTCCTTCTGTCAACGCCTGCTTGGAGAGCCCTGCCTGCTGCACATCCCTCTCAGGAAAAAGATGCCTCTTACACTAGCGGTAGCATGCGCTAATGTTATAGTGGATGTATATATATGTATCGCTCCAGACATTTGGACACTGTTCACATTGTCTCTGTCTCCAGTCTGCATGTTTCCAGACTTTGTACTGTGACAACCAAGCTCCCTCATGATATCATTAACATTAAACTTGCTTCAAATGCCATTGCATAGCGGATCAAAGCGGAACTAACTAGTTTGCCAATATCGAGCTGACTTCACCATACTTGTAGGCAACTGTAAATACAATCAAAACATGGCGACACTTACCTGTGGCTCGGGTGATTTTGCTGAGTCTGATATGTTTGAGACTGATCCTTTTTACAAGGATCAGTGTCGAGGCAAATTCAGCTTTGTACTGACCTTCGTTATTGAAGCAGTCCGATGTGAAGTGGTAAGCACACACACACAAACTTACACAAACTGCAGCCGGCACATTGTTGTAAAAAAATGAAATGCAACCACTATCTCTTCTGTAGCTGGGACAGAATATAGGCACTAATGTTGATTTATACAACTAACAACAGAGCAATTTGCATGTCTAGCTCTGAATGAAGACATTGCGAAACACTGCTAGCTTACCACTGGACACATTGAACTTCACCTTGTGGATGAACGTGCCTCCTCTTGGATATCTCCTATCACTGCGCAGAGGCCTCCTATGAAAATGACTCCTTATGTTACATAACGACAGGAGCTGAATCTGACCAGCCTGTAGAAGCGCCATTTTACCAGTGGGTGGGCTGCAAAGACCATGCAGGAATCACTTGTTTTCCTTATTCAGGGTATTGGCAGGCTCAGGGAAGACCAGTTTATATACACTATATTACCAAAAGTATTCGCTCACCTGCCTTTACTCATTCTATGAACTGAAGTGCCATCCCATTCCTAACTCATAGAATTCAATATGATGTCGGTCCACCTTTTGCAGCTATTACAGCTTCAACTCTTCTGGGAAGACTGTCCACAAGGTTGAGGAGAGTGTTTATAGGAATTTTTGACCATTCTTCCAAAAGCGCATTGGTGAGGTCACACACTGATGTTGGTCGAGAAGGCCTGGCTCTCAGTCTCCGCTCTAATTCATCCCAAAGGTGTTCTATCGGGTTCAGGTCAGGACTCTGTGCAGGCCAGTCAAGTTCATCCACACCAGACTCTGTCATCCACGTCTTTATGGACCTTGCTTTGTGCACTGGTGCACAGTCATGTTGGAAGAGGAAGGGGCCCGCTCCAAACTGTTCCCACAAGGTTGGGAGCATGGAATTGTCCAAAATGTTTTGGTATCCTGAAGCATTCAATGTTCCTTTCACTGGAACTAAGGGGCCAAGCCCAGCTCCTGAAAAACAACCCCATACCATAATTCCTCCTCCACCAAATTTCACAGTTGGCACAATGCAATCTGAAATGTACCGTTCTCCTGGCAACCTCCAAACCCAGACTCGTCCATCAGATTGCCAGATGGAAAAGCGTGATTCATCACTCCAGAGAACGCGTCTCCACTGCTCTAGAGGCCAGTGACGGCGTGCTTTACACCATTGCATCCGACGCCTTGCATTGCACTTGGTGATGTGTGGCTTGGCTGCAGCTGCTCGGCCATGGAAACCCATTCCATGAAGCTCTCTGCGTACTGTACTTGGGCTAATCTGAAGGTCACATGAAGTTTGTAGCTCTCTAGCAATTGACTGTGCAGAAAGTCGGCGACCTCTTTGCACTATGCGCTTCAGCATCCGCTGACCCCTCTCCGTCACTTTACGTGGCCTACCACTTCGTGGCTGAGTTGCTGTTGTTCCCAAACGCTTCCATTTTGTTATAATAGAGCTGACAGTTGACTGTGGAATATTTAGGAGCGAGGAAATTTCACGACTGGATTTGTTGCACAAGTGGCATCCTATGACAGTTCCACGCTGGAATTCACTGAGCTCCTGAGAGCGGCCCATTCTTTCACAAATGTCTTGTTTCACAGTCTGCATGCCTGAGTGCTTGAATTTATACACCTGGGGCCAGGCCAAGTGATTAGAACACCTGATTCTGATCATTTGAATGGGTGAGCGAATACTTTTGGTAATATAGTGTATGTAGAAACCAGAGAAAACATGTTTTTCATAATATTAGACCTTTAAGGTATCCCCGAAGTTAATCACCAGAGCATGGCTGTTAAGAAGGATATCTAGGCTATTCACATACAGGCCATCTGGACACTCCAACAAAAGAACTTGTTGGATTGTCAAAAAGCATCTTAAGCCACGCCCCAAAGCAACTTCCTGACTAACTTTAAATGTTTCTCCTTTCTTTTTTGACAATACCTAATCAATAAATCTGACCCATTTGATGCCATCTTCCAGAACTTGCCAACGTACAGTATTGGTACCTTAAAAGGTTGATAAAGGTTCGCAGCCATCCAGGTCATAGTAATCATAACAAAAACCCAACACTACTTAAAGCAGTTATCATTTCTAAAATTGAGTATCTTTCGGTATTTCTCACTCATTTCAAGAAACAAGATTGTAGTGAAATGAAAGACGACTTGATCAGATGGAGATTACACAGTTCAAAGGAGGGTGGACCTTCAGAAAAATAGGAGTAGGAGTTTAGGTCATCCTATCAAGGCTGGAACACAGCCGTGAAATGCAATGCAACAGCCCAATAAAGTAAAGTGAACTTATAAATGATGACAGGCTGACAGGTAAAAAGAAAGAAAGTTGATCTCTCCTTTCCCTTTTTCTTTCTCTTAATTCCAGTCTCCTTCGTCTTCCCCCTGTCCACCAGGAGGTCTATGTTTAGACAGGATAGAGTTCTCCAGGGCCAACATGGGTAAAGCTCTGTCTTGTCTCTGCATGGCGAATGTGTCAGTGGAGAGAGTTATAAGCCGTGCCCCCCCCTTGGCAAGTGGCAGTCAGTCAGCTGATTTGTGCTGCTGAGGGGATTTGGTGTTCCACGAAGGCTATTTAAAAAGCACCGACACCTCTTGCTCCCTCTCTCGCTCTCTTTTCCACTCTCTCACTTTTTCAGTGTCTTGTGCACTGGCTCTCTTACAACCGCACCACATACCCCTCACCCATTCCCCTACATTGCTCTCTCTCGCTCCCTTCCCCCATCCCCCTTCTTTTCAATCTGTCTTTTTCTCTGCTCTCTCCTGCCTCGATGTCTATTGCTGCATTTATTCCCAATACTGTATCTCTCTGTGAGTCCAGAACCTCTGTACATCCTCTGCTAGAGTTTATGGAAAATTTGAAATGACAAGTTGAAAGGTACATTGATGCTTCTTCATCATATGGAGGTAAAGGGATTGAGCTATGTTCAGTCTGGGACCGATATATAAAGGGATTGTCATTTAGATAGATATGACTATTTCCAAAACAACATCAAATGAAGATTTGAACTGGTGTCTTTTTGCTTCAAGACTAGTTGCCTTTCAGAAAATAAACGTACTAGGTCAGAAAAGATTGCTTCTGTGTTAAAATTACACTATCTGGAGGAAAATGGAAATGAAAAGCAAACCAGTCACAGTCTTACTTATCAAAATCTCACAGTCAGCCAAGAAAGTATGTCACACATCAGCTGTTATTCTCATAAAGCCCATTAATTAAAAGTATGTAGAAGAAGCAGTCAAGTAAACAGGGAAAGGAAAAGCAATTTTTTCAGATTTAGAACCAAAGGTAACAGGGAAAAAGGGAAATTAGTTATTTATTTAACAGCTAACTGAGGCTTCAGCTCCACCACACCCTGATCCTACTTCTTGTTCCATTATTCCAGTATTATTCAAATAATTATAATTAATAATATTTACACAATAAAACAGATAACTGTACCAAAGAAATTCAAAATTGCAACATATCTGTGGTTTGCAGAAACTTAACAGTGTGCGGCCCTATTGAATCTGTTTAGATTATTATTATTTTTCTTCCACAAATTTAAGCCCAGTTTTGGAGGCCTGAACATATCCCGAAACTCAGCAAACTTGGAATGCATGTCACATCTGGTGAAAATTGCTATACTTCACAGCATTGGCTGTAGGTGGGGCCATGGGACTCTATAGCACCCCCTGCTGTAAATTTCTGCGTCTTACATGTATACATTTACAAAATTCGAAAGGGATATGTATCAGGACCAGATGCACAAATAATTTTGCTGCCATTTTGACCCATCACATTCAATCAGTATCATCCTCACACCTTGAAGATAAAAAATCATGAAAAGCCTCCAATAACGTTATACACTGGTAAAGCAGCCTCTGGACAGTCTGCAGTCTGAAAGACATCATTTTAGATCTTATATCCGCCAGTTCCTGTCCTTCTTCCTCCATTGGTAGATGAGCTGCAGCCCTGATCCAGTGCTGCCCAGTCCAGAAGAAATCCACAAGTGTTTCTGGATGTCATCGATCAGGCTCCCTGGTGGAAATAAGGCTGTGCCACAATGTTGAACTGGCCAAGTAAACTAGGACTCATCCCCCGTATGACAGCTGAGACTGCAGCCATTGCCATTTAGGCAACTGCACACCCACCTTCACCACTACACCCTCCCAGCTTTGCTGTTCAAAATCCGGATCTCCCAGATACACCCCGAGCACCTTCACCCCGTTTCTTTTCTACTGAAGCCCCAATGAAAGATTGGGCATCCTGCCACAGTACAGAGCCTTACAATTTGCCAAGTTGACCTTGGCAGATGAAGCTCTTTCATACAAGCCAAGGCTGACTTTTAAAATACATCAGCTTGCTCAGCAATAAAAATGTTCACGTCATCTGCATAAGCAACTACTGTAAGAGGCATGCTGAGAAGGCTGTTGGGCAGATGAAATCCCCTGAGTTTGTTCCTGACGTTGCACAGAAAGGGTTCAATAGCTAGGCTATAAAGCTGACCAGAGAGGGGACAGCTGTGCCTTATTCCCCTTTCAAACTTAAAACGCTTACTCAGCTTCCTACTTGCTTATAACTTGGTCCATGTGCACCATCATGTGGGGCTCGAGTGGCTCAAGTCTTATGTATCAAATAGGTCCTTCTCTGTGTATCTTGGTGATTCCTGTTCCTCTCTTGCTCCCCTTACTCCTTTTCTCCATTTACATGTTACCCCTGGGGAGAATCATTCAAGGGGAAAACATTAATTTTCATCTATATGCAGATGACACCCAATTATTTATACACCACTGAAACCTGGTTCTTCAGATGTTTCCCATATTCTCTTTTGCCTGGCAGATATAAAACATGGATGTCATAAAACTTTCTCCTGCTAAATGATTCAAAAACAGAGGTTATCCTTTTCCCCCCCATCTAGCTCCAGCACTTGCATTCCCGACAGTCTCCCCTCTACCCTTGGTTTCCAGAAAGAAGCTCGCAATCTTGGTGTCTTGTTTGACTCATAGCTATCTTTTGATTCACAGGTAACTGAGGTAGTGCAATCCTGTTTTAGGCAGCTGAGACAGCTAACAAGAATCTGTTGTGTCCTCTCTTCTACTGACCTGGAGAAGGTCAGTAGAAGAGGTATCTCTTCAAGACTAGATTACTGTAATGCCCTGTACCCTGGGATCAGCAAGGGAAACATCTGTAGATTGCAACTTATTCAAAATGCTGCTGCCAGGCTTTTAACAGGTACAAAGAGAAGTGACTATATCTCCCCAACCCTTGCTGCACTCCACTGGCTGCTTGTGAGTTTTAGATTTGATTTTAAGATTTTACTACTTGTTTTTAAAGCCCTGAATGGTCAGGCTCCTGCCTATATCCATGACCTGCTTTTACCCTACGAGCCTGAACGCTGCCTGAGATCCACCGGCACAGCTTTGCTTATGGTCCCGAGGTCTCGTCTCATTACAAAAGGTGACCGGGCCTTCGCTGTCCGCGCTCCACAGCTTTGGAACTCCCTGCCCAGCGATCTCAGGCAGGCGAGCTCAGTGACTTCTTTTAAATTTAAATTTTGTTTTATTCTCGTTGCATGATTACCTTGTTGAGGATGTGTGTTTTTAAATTTCTAATGTTTAATTCCAATTGTATTTCTTGGCGGTTTTATTTTGTTTTATTTTGTTGTTGTCAGTATTGTATTTGGTATGTTTTTATTTCTGTTGTACAGCACCTTGTAGCAAGCTATATAAATCAAGTTATTATTATTATTATTATTATTATTATTATTATTATTATTATTATTATTATTAATGTTCAGTATGAATCTGTTGGACAGAGCTCTGAAAAGTATTTTATAGTCTGAGCACAGAAGTGCCACAGGCCTCCAGTTTTTTAATGATGGCTCAGCTCCTGGTCAGTGTCAATGCTCGCTCCTTCGTTGAGCTGAGGAAGCCCCTGCAGAAGCTCTGCAGTACAGAGTTGGTCACATTCAACAGCCCCGAACAGAGAGGAATAAAAATCCACAGCCTGCTGTCTCAACTGACATGGATCTGACATCATCATCAAGGCCATGAGTTTTTTCCTTGCCTCCTTCATTTCAAGGTTAAACAAGAAGGCAGTTAGAGCATCCATTTCCTTCAGAGCAGTGAAGCAGGATATCACCAGTGCCCCCTTCACTCTCTCCTGTAAGAAGGCACTCAAGTGTCTTTTCTTTTGTTTTATCATCTCCTTATTCAAAATGGACATCAATGTGTTCTATTTTTTTTTTTTTTTTGGCTGCTTTAACCTTGGCCGTGGAGGGAGATGTGTAATCACCCTGATTTAAGCTTTACCAGTTTACCACCACTTGCCTCAAGACTTAAAATCATCCTTCTTTCCTCTCCAGTTCTCCCAAAAGAAAAGAAAGTGTTGGCAAAAGGCCTTCTCCTGCATGAATGTGTTGTTGAAGTGCCAATAAGATCATTTTCTTTCCATGTGAAAGGAAATGAAAGTTGCTGTGATGAGGTGGTGATCTGTAAACCTATTGGTGTTATGGAGCTGTCGCTGAGTGTTGGTCTGAGGCTGTGAGAGATGTAAATCCTGTTTAATTTGGCTGCACCCACTGTGTTGTTTTAACTCTGAACCAGGTAGGCTGTTGGTCTCTTGGATGCTTTAATCTCCAGATGTCACAGAGTTCCAGATGACCCACCAGGCTGTTCAATAAATGGAAGACTTTGGATGAGGCTCATCCTATCCATGGTAAACGGTAGTGTGCAGTTCAAGTTTCCACCCATGATGATGTTACTGAGTTTTACTGAGACCTCAGTGCATAGAGCCCATTCAGTCTCATTGTCAGAGTCAGAGTGTTTTTCCTGCAGGAGAATCACATCCAACTGTTCAAAGAGTTGTTTAGTTACTGCTCTTTTCTTTCTACCCCTCCCTCCGTTCATATTCAAAGAAACCACCCTGAGCCCATCCATGGAATAAGAGATAGAAAGGAGCAGCAGCAGACAGTAGACCGAGATAAAAACACCCTGCGATGCATGACGGTAATGTTAACCTTCATTTTGTTAATGGTTCTCTTCCTCAGAGTCGCTGCCGCTACATGTTTTTTTGCCTGATAGGGTTTCTTTTCATTCAGTGCTACAAATCCAAACAACTTCTGCAGAATTGCAGCAGATCTCATACATGTATCTGTGTCCTAAAGTAGCCTTTTATTTTCCCAAATTTCCCAAACGTGTCATCCAGAAGGTCATTAATTTCCTCTAAGGAGTAAAGATCGCTGTTCAGCACATCAGAGTCTTCCCCCTCTTCCTCCTCCTCCTCCTCACTCAACACTTGGCTGTTGGATAAGCCCTTCCTGCTTTGCTCACTGGGACATGGCTCAGCCTCCACCACCGCTCCCTCTGCAACTCAAGCACCCCCCTGTCACCTACAGCGGGCAGCTGACTGACCTGTCCTCCATCAGCATCCTGCCCGGCTGCGCCCAGTGCTCTGTCACCATCTGAGGCCGCTACAGGTGTCTTATAATTGGCCGTGCGGGCAGCGACAATGCCACCGGCAGAACATCAGCGCTCCCCGGGCCAGGGCGGCAGCCGCCAGGGTGGGGGCATCAAGGGTGGGGGCGCCAACCCCGTTCTGCCAGTGCAAACACAACACTCGCTTGTCTCCAACATCACCGCACTCAAAGCACTTCATGAGCCCTGCGCTGGCATAAACCATATAGAACCCCTCACTATGTTTTAGCCTAAATGACACATCCAGACTCTGTGTTTCCAGAAACATGAATACCTGCCGTCTCAGAGACATCACATGTTTTAATTTATGGTCCTTGCAGCCCAGAGACACTGTTTTAAACCCGCTGGCAAACTTTCCAAACCTCCGTACTCCCTCTCCAGCACTTCAATCAGGATGAACTGGGGACACCGGACACGGTTACTCTGGATGATGGCACTGACACCTGAACAAACATTTCCTCAATAGCTACCCCACTCTCCACCAACACATGTACACACCGCTCATCCTTCACAAACACCATCACAGCTGTTGTTCATTCTGGAGGCACAGACGAGCTGATCATGTCCTACCATTTCTCCCACAGCCAGCAGTGCCACCTCCACTGGCACAACGGGGCTGGGGCCAGCCTCATGTCGTGCTGGAGGGACAGAGACGCTATCTCAGTGGATGCCATCTTGTCCACCTCAACGCTGATTTTTGGCTCAATTTCTGACTTTTTTAATCACTACATAATGAGCTCTTACCTGACATGCAAATAGAAAGAGGACAGAAAGAAAACAAGGTTTAGAATAAAGAAAGAGAAGATAGAAACTCTCTGCCAACCTTACCTCGTGCAGCCTCACTCACTCTCAGAGAGAGAGAGAGAGAGACCAAGATATCATTTATAGCCATCCCTATATATTTGTAAAGGCCTAGCCAGGTGAGCACCTTGCCTTAACAACCCTCCCTGACTGCCAGCTCCTGCAGGAAGTGATCAGCTGCATCAGTAGCCCCATTCACACTGCCATTTGGATACGGGGATCCTGCGCCAATTCTCTGCCTCCGTGTGAATGTCTCAGAGGTAGCAGGTGTGAAATTTTACTCCGGTGCTGATATGCCTCTGGAGGCACAGTAAAGGTGAGCCGAACTAGTGTGAATGGATAAGCCGGCACGTATCGAGGGTGTGTCAATCGTATAGTCTGATAACTGCACAGGTCCTTCACTCAACTAAATACAGTGAAATATCCCACAAAGCAATGTTACATGACCAAACAAAAGTAACATAGTAACTTGAACTGTCTTTGGCAACTTGAGTAAAACTATGAGTAAAAAAAATACCACAGCTACGCAGAGCAGCATCCGTTCTCCTGTCTGTCCTCCCGCCTGTCCTGCCCTGCCATCTCTCTTCGTCACAAAAAACTTCAACTCACCAAGTGTTTGTGTTGAAAATAAATCACAGCGATGGTCAGCCTTCTGGATTTCAGTGAACAGTGAACTGAGCAGTGAACTTTCCCCCGGAAAACAGCCTCCTTCCCCGCGAGTGAGGGATTCAGACAGTTTCCAGTTTACTGGTGACGATTATGTAATTATGTAATTTTGCGTGATAAATGAAACTTGGATGTTTGGCGGGTCAGGATCTCAATCACAACACATTATAACAGCATCCATATGATTATAAACTGTCTGCGAGTTTAGATTGACAGGGGGACACCGGGGAAACACCTTGAAAACACACTGCACCTTCATCATGACGTGTACCGTCACGCCTCTTTAGGAGCCCCAGCGCCAGCTCTCTGTGTGAATTACACAGCAGTTCATCTTTAAGGCAGAGATGCTACACTCTGTGTGAACCACTATCAGCAGAGAATTGGCGAGCCACCACTGCGGAGATAATGTGGCGTTACTGTGTAAAAAGGGCTACTTCCAGGTAGGGATGGGGTGTGCAGAGTAGGCCGCTGCAGTAACACAGCAGAAGAGTTTCCTGTTTTGGGTTTAGAAGGCACTTGAACCGCCACCAGTCCAAATTGAAGGGGTGTGCCTGTTGATGGATTTTTTTAAAGGATAGTAGCAAAAACACTGAAAGTCCCGTCCTATTCCAATTATCGCTAAACTGGAAGCTCCACCAGCTGTTATTCTGCCCATTGTGTTGCTTTTTTCACAACACAGTAAAACATTTAACAGCGCATTGTGTTGGCCAAACACATGTAGATGCACATTCCTGGTAGATTACTCTGGAGCTCATCTGCTTCCATGGCCTGCAATTGCCGTAACCAAGGAGAAAATACCACCATGATAGCAGTTTCCAGAGTTGCAAAACCCTGTTTCACAGCAATATACTGTAAATCTCTGAGCAGTGATCTGATGTCTGATAAGTCGTCAAAATCAGGGATTTATTACTGCAATCCTCCTCACAACCCTGAATCATGTTAACAGTAATCTCCTCATCTATACTAGTAGCAACATGCTCACACCTGCACAGCATTACAAGTATTTTCAATTCAACCATCCACAAACATTACATTTCCACCATTGTTACATGGGACAACATAGGTGGTTTTAAGCCTTGAACAAACAACCAATGCTGTCATTCTTGTAATAAGGAAATTACCATCACAACACTGGATGAATATGTCATACATTGTCAGGCCATGCCCTGCACGAGGGCTTCAAGTTTATCCTTCTTTTTTTCATTCACTCCACGATGTGGAGAGCTAGATCACAAAATGTACATTTCTTTGTTGCTTCTGAAATGGAGACCCTAGACTTGCTCTCTGTTTTTATTAACAGCATCTGTAACATCCATTAAGTACAGAAGCCATTAACAGTTATTGTAGGTTCTTATGGAGTCTCTTTAGCCAATTTCCGCCAGTGAATAAAAAAAAGAATATGAACATCAAATAATCAACATGATTCAACCCCCATTGCATTATAGGTTTATTTGCAAAATTAGAGAAGATTTTCAGATGTTTGCAATAAACAAATACAAGAACAGTTTAAGCAGTTAAATCAAACTAATATTACAAGGATTTTATCAAAATTCAACACTAAATCCTTTCTTGCAAATCAGGTGTGGTCTCAAGCACAAGGAAAAAGATACAAAAGATAGCAAAGGCACTGAATTGTCCTAGAGATACAGTGGGAAGCATAGTTCACAAGTTTACAGTTAAAAGAACGGTGGCTACACTACCTGGACATGGCAGAAAGAGGAAGCTATCAAAGTTTGCCTCCTGAGGAATCCTGAGGAGGCACGTGGTCAAAAACACTTGACTGACTGCAAAAGACCTGCAGCAAGACTTGGTGGCAGCAGACACTGAGGTTTTAGTTTCCACAGTAAGGCGCATACTAAGCACTGAAGGGCTCCCTGCCAGAACTCCAAGACGTGCACCACTACTGACTCAAAAGCACAAGAAAAGTCAGCTCCAATTTGCTCAAAAATAAATAAATAAGCCAAAGGTTTGGGATTCTGTTCTGTAGAGCGATGAAACATAACTGCGGTATGTCTGGAGGATGGAGAATGAAGCATTATGCTGAAAAGAACACCATGCCTACAGCAAAGCATGGCAGTGGCTCAGTGATGCTCTGGGGGATCCTCTGGCACTGGAAACCTGCAGCATGTAGAGGGCAAGATGGATTCAATCAATTATGAGGAAATACTGAGAAAAAATGTCATGCCGTCTGTGAGGAAGCTGGAACTTGGGCATCATTGGACCTTCCAACACAACAATGATCCCAAGCATACCTCAAAGTCCATCAAGGCTTGGTTTCAGAAGACGTCCTGGAAGATACTAGAGTGGCCATCACAGTTGTCTGACTTCAACCCCAATGAAAATCTCTGGTGGGATTTGAAAAAGGCAGCTGTAGCATGCAAACCCAAGAATATTATTGAACTGAAGGCCTTTGCCTATGAGGAATGGGCTAAGATTTCTCAGGAATGCTACCAGAAGCTGGTGTCTGGCTATGCATCACATTTGCAGCAGGTCATAACAGCAAAAGGGTGCTCTACTAAGTACTAAAGATTTCTTGTCATGAAGGGGTTGAATAATTTTGAGACTGCAGTAGTCTTTAAAAGTTGCATTTTGTCTTGGTTTGAAGAAACCACTTGTAATATTAGTTATGTTGAGCTATTTAAACAGCTGCGAGTTTGTACATTTTGCCAATAAACCTAACTTGCTGTGGGGGTTGAATAATTTTGTTTGGAACTGCTTATCCATGGTATGCATGTACCAGAATCCCCAAGGGGAGTCATAACTATGAGATAAAAAAGTCAACATTTATTATATAAGTATGACTTTTTATGTCACAATTTCCACTATTTATCTCAGAATTTTCATTATTTTTTTTTTCTTTAACTGGCAAAAATGGGCTTCCTATACTTCACAGTCCTGGCATGAACTTCATTCTGAGGAGGTCCAGCACACCCTGATCCATAAATACAGATCTGTTTTAACATGTTGAGAAGCACATAAAAGGTTGCTAAGAACTTGCTTACTTTCTCAGTGTGAATCTGCTTTAATCTACATAGCACACATGCATGAATGTAAACAAACTGACAAACACACACAGACACAGATATGTCACACACACTGTAACATACACCCTTTCCAACCAGTGAGTGTAACCATGCAGTACTGCAGGCTTTACATTCTGGGAGTGTCTCCAGCTCCTGGGCTCCCATGTCAGCAGTGGTTGCATTCACCCTGTTACATTTACAACGGAAACAAAAACATGGCCTTGGGACTTGGCAATATATAACGCAGGAGTGTGTCTCAGTGTGTATGTGTGTGTGTGTGTGTGTGTGTTTGCCTTCTTAGAATGCATGTTTATAGGTGTGTGTCTGTGTAAAATGTAAGGAAAAAAAGGAAAGAGTTATCTGTTATTTCTACAAATTGGTGCTGAGTCCTCAGAGTGAAATGTGCACAGAAAAATCTTGGCCCAGCAATAAAAGGAGATACCAAAAAAAGACTACGAAAACAAGAGGGAAAATGAGTAGCAGAGTTAGAGATCAGCAACATGAACCAGCAGGGAATGAGTACATTATACATGTTGCCCTCTTATTAGTCCCCTGAGTTTAAAACATTAGGTTCAAAATACCAAATGAGCTCACTAATAGAGAATAGTTCACTCCTTCCTGACAACAAAGGAGCCTTAATGCAATGTATGCATGAAAAACCCAGGGTTATGAGCTGTGTGTCCTTATAAGGTTCAAACTGGGCTGTGTGGAACTGTGCAGGGGTGTGGTGAGTGTATCAGCTCGTGTTTTAGCTACTGGCAAAAACGTTCTGCATCTGACTCAGGTCACATATTTGATGGCTGCGAACGTGACAGGATCAAAAAAAGACTTAATGACTCATGTATTAAGTTGGACATGGGTCTCATGACTTGAACGATGTCATGTACTCCCTTGGCCCAAAGAAGAAGAGTCTTGGCATTCAGACACTGAGCGGTAGGAGTGGATGAAAAAACTGAATCACGATAGAAAAGCAAATCTTATATTCACCAATTTTGATTCACAAATGCCACAAATCAATCTCACCTTTCTTTCATTTTTCTTATCTTTTCTTACATTTTTTTTCTTTTCTTACCCACCTTCACCCCCCTTTCTTCAACTTTCCTCATCTACTTCAAAATATCTGCTCTAGTTCACATATTTGATCCCTTCTTTCCTTCCTATTCTCACCTTTTTCTTGCACTTCACTACACATTTCTTCCATTTTTTTACTGTCTTTACATTTCTTCAGTTTTCTCCTGTCTTCAGGAAACTGAGGCACGCCCACTTGCCTACTATACAGCACTTAGAATTACCATGACCTGGATGAAAGGCATCAATATTTACCAGTTTTTTCTTCCTCCACTCTGTTTTTTTCATTTCCATCCCTTGCTCACTTCTCACCTTTTCTCTGTCTGTCTTCTTCCTCTTTCGTCTCTTTTTCTTCAACTCTTCTTCCCCTTTTTGTTCCCTCTGACCTTCTGCATCTGTCCTCTAACAGTTTAATGCATTAAAGGTTACAGCTCCTAAAGATGTAAAGATACAGTACAGAGCACTCCCTCCCTGCTTTTGTCTCTCTTTTTATTTCTCCCACTCACTATTTAACTGTGTGTTTGTGTGTGTGTGTGTGTGTGTGTGTGTGTGTGTGTGTGTGTGTGTGTGTGTGTGTGTGTGTGTGTGTGTCTAGTCATCTCTGTGGGACAGCCTCTGCCTCCGTCCTCAATCGTTGTGCCAGGAAGAGCAGCTGAATAAGCTCATTGTCAGCCTGTGGAGAGTGCAGGTGCACCTCTTCTTTTTCACCTCCGACCCTCGGCCCTCGACCCTACAAAGCCCTTTGTGAACTCTATTTACTGGCGACTCCAATGAAACTGCAGTCCATTACCAACATCTCCTCTCTCCCTTTCTCTTCCCATTTTCTACTCCTCTCAAGAAACCAATTAGCAACAATACAAGTAGGTTAGACTCTCTATTCAGAGAGGGCATTGTTGAACACAATACCAGGAAGCATTGTGAGCTAACAATTAGTGGCAATGGGGCAGTGTAGAGTGTCACTGACATTGTTGGGAGCTGCACAAGGCTAGGCTTGTTCCCAAAGAGGGAGTTACACGGGGTGGAGGACGAGAGCCGAGGGGTTCCCAGGTGCTGAATTAGCCCAAACTCGGCCCAAGTGTCCCGGTCACACAAGATGCTTATCGGCGACAGGGCTCAGGATACAGGAATGTGTCCCCAAGAGGGCGTGTTGCTTTCTCTGGGTGTAGATGTTTATGTCAGAGGTAACCCTACCTGGATGGGATTGTGTGTGCATGCATGCATTCCTGTATTTGTGTTTGAATGAGTGTATGAGCTGAAGTGTTTGAATGTGCATCAGGTTACTTGTTTTTTTCCGTTCCTCTCTTTTGTTTTTTTTTATTTTCTGTGCATAAATGCTGCTGATTGGGCTTTGTATCCAGGTGTGTGAGAGAAGGAGGTGCTGGCTGAGGATCTTCCCCTTACCTTCTGGCCTCAAGGTTGAGACCCTATTGCTGTTAGCATGAGCCCATTCTCGCACTAACAGCAGGCTAGTCACCACGTGACAGCTCGGCCCCCCCTTACTGCAAAGTGGTTTCACCCGGCTGGTGGCTCTGTGCTCGAAGGTCACGACCAGAAGGTCAAGGGTTCAGCCATCATTGTTATCTTGCCCCTGCGCATTCCACTACCAACACCCCGAACACACCCCCAACCACACCCCCGCTGCAGCATGACATCATAGAACACACAGTCAAGGAGTCTGGAGGAGGGCCTGGCCGGCAGCATGGAGACAGAGCCGCTGACAGCCGACACTGGCTGGGCTCAGCTGAAACACTCGCCTGGGTTCAGCAATGAAAATAGTACGACAACCACAAGATTTCATCTGTCCTGTCCGACACAATTAGATGTTCCAGGTAAAAACTAAGAAGGTAGATTCTGTGGAGGTCAGAGAGAGACAAGCTTTAATCCAGTAGTCTTGTGTAAGACTTTGTGAGACAAATTAGCCATTTCTGGAACACATCTGGTAATTATCAGGGTAAACCTCAGTAAACTCAACGTGCCAGAGCAGCTGCAGCAGAATAAGGACAGACTCACGCCTGCAGTTTGTTTTCTTTGATTTGAATCACGCCTGAGGCCAGTTTCACAAGGCAGGATTATTGGGTTAGCTGGATAAATGCACTGAGTGAAACCCAGTGGAGCCATTTTTTACTTCACAAGACTTTTTTTTTATAGTGTCTGAGGGTGTTTGGCAAATTATCCTCATAATTAAGTAATACCAAATGTAGTCATGTTAAATTTAGCAATCTTAAATTTGTTATAAAAGCACCAGTTTCAGGTGGACTGCAGAGTAATCCAATCACTTGATTATTTTGGGAGGTATTTTGGTGACCAGTCATCCTGTAACACTGGACGACTTTTAGGATTTAAGGGGGGAATTTAAACAAATTAACAGGTCATGCTGCACTTTAATGTGCTCATGGTTTACTTGTTTCCTATGATGGTTACTCAATGAATAACCTAATGAACTGAGAATCAGCTGAGATTGGACTTGTCAGCTCAGCTGATGCAGAGAAGAAAGAGTCTCTTCTGCAGCATTAACACAAGGGACCATGATTCAAGGAGGTGTGAGATGATTTATTAATTTTCAGTTCAAAATAGCGCAACATATCTGAACGCATTTTACAAGACCCCAAAGATCATGCAGTCATGGTTATTACAATAGACTGTGATAATCAAAAGCAATTGATGGTCTTGTCATTCTCATACCAAAGCAGGCCAACTCCTGCTGCCAACTCCCAAAACAAGATATATCACTGTGCTCCAAAAAACATTACTGTTTAAGTGCACCAGCAACAGGTCTACCTCACTGTTCCTCACACCTTGCAGATTGGTTATGTTTTAAGCAAGAAAATTAGGTTTAAGTTAGGTTTAGGGAAACTAAGTTGCTTGTGTTCAAATAACTGCGTACTTTCAGTTAACGTAACACTATAGGGGAGACTGGGGTAAGATGAGCCATTTTTTTTATATTTAGGATCACTACGTCAAGTCAATCATAGTTTTGTCGGTAATTAATATATATGCAAATATTTCAGGATGTTGTGCATCCCTTCAAACTAACAGAATGAGTGTAAACTGTTTTGATAATATAGCATGTCCAAAGACAGTGGTGTTGGGGCACAACTGTATGGGGTAGGTTGAGCCTTGTCCCTACTCCCCCCCTGCTGTGTTTTTGGAAAGAAAACACTAGAACTGAAACCATGGTCCAGAATCATAGTTTCTTTGTGTCTTTGCTGACAGTAAGGTCAGTTATGGACTAGTAACACATTTGAACAATCTGAACTGAAACTCTCATCCTTTCGTCATCCTTCCTTCCTTCCTCTATCTATCCTCTCCCCTCCAGCTTTGTTAAAATCCTCTCTCCATCTTCCTCTCGTTCCATCTATCCCCATCTCTCCCTCGATCCATCCCTCTCCCACTTCTGCTGGGTGGCTCAACTTACTCCTGGCCAAATAGCTCAACTTACCTCAGAGCTAGCATTTTGACTTTATTAGTCCCCACAGCTAAAATGGTGCACCTTTATGCTAGGTTTATGACTTCATATTGTAGCTCATAGATACCACAATTGATGTATAAAACAAATTTAAAATTATCTATTTTGGTCTAAACACAATTCTCATGAAACTTATGATGGCAGAAAGTTCAGAGCCCAGAGAGAGTGGTTTGGACTCCATGCATCTAACCCTAACCCTAACCCAGTGGAACCAAGTGTAGCACAACTCCTATTTGGCTCCCGGACCGTGGTCAGGAAGCACAGGGGAGATGATTTCCTCCAGGGCTAAAGTTTATGATTATCTTCGGGGTGAACCCCCTTTCACGTGTTTCATTGGTCAGCAAATAATGCCAGGGATCTTTGCTGTCTTTTGGGGTGCAGTCAAGTTTATTTACAACCAACTGCAGGATATACTGTACAATTTACTCCTGTCACTACTACTGCGACTCTGTTCGCTTCACCTTTTCTCTCTCATTCATTCACTGTCTGCACGTACGCACACACTGCCCTATTCCTGACAGGGCTACGCCACTCTTACAACACGAGGTACCATATTTTATTGGCATAATGTGGGGTTTTTTTGAGGGAATATTTGAATGTCATTTTAAAGCAATTTTCACAGCCCTAATTAGTACTTTACTTTTGGTTTGAAGCATGGGACATGAACTATGGTCTCCTAGAAGAAAGTCCTGACCTCCTCCTCTTTATACGACTTCATCTGACTTTCAGCAGAGCAACATTTTAGTCATTTTAGGAAATGTAGTGGTGCAGCAACAGGTCTGGGACAAAATCACTTTTTAATACAACAGATCATCCTGTCCGTGAGTCCATGTTGTTTCCACATTACAGCTTAAAAGGTCATGAACACACCGTAGTTGGAAGAAAAACTTCCCAACTCATGAAATAGGTCCATCAGAGCACGAGAATGCACAAATTGTCCTAAAGTTCACTGAAACATGGCCTGATTTGTGTTCTCAGTACAATAATCCTCAACACTGTAGTACGACTACACTCATTTCAGCTACATATTGCCACTTATTATAAATGCCATATTATAAAAAATGTTATTATTATTAATTATTATTATTCAAATTCCCGATTCTAGTTAGAATAGAGAGTCCTTCCTTCACGCTGCTAAAAACACCCAAATGTTGTCAAAAATCAAGTACTGAAAGCTGGTATAAAATGTAATTGAAGTCATATTAATAGTTTCCTGAGTTGAATTTACATAATTTTGATCATGCTCTTCCTGTTTGTAAAAAAAATGAAATTTCTTTTATTTAGACAATGTTATTGTCAATAAGACAGTAGAGAGATACTGAAGGGTATTTAAGTACAGTATCAATACCCTTCAATGCCTCAAGTATTGAAGCAATTCCCAGTTCTAATTCCACGATGAGATCACAGAACATTTTTGCATTTTAAGATGAACAATGAAAATGTTTACATGACCACAATAATCTGATAACTGGGAATAATCAGGTTATGATAATAATCTGATTTGATATGTCGACATACATACACTTAAGTAATGCTTTAAAGAAATGGGTTTACATGATTCAGTCAATTAGTTGACTACTGACAACTGTTTTTTTGTTTTTTTTTTGGGGGGGGGTCAAAACATCCTGTTAACATGACTTATCACAACTTACGGTGCCATTTCCCATTTCTTTTAAGTTGTTCAGAAGCATTACACGTTGATGGTTGAAGCGCCCACTTAAGTGTTGAATAAAGGAACAACAACTCTCTCCTATGTTTGGTCCTCCGTTCACAAGAGATTGAGTTGTTCAAACTCAATCCAAAACGGTAAACAATTGCAGAGAACAGACAACAACAAAAGAGCCAAAAAATGGCAAAATATTGCCCATGTCAAAGAGAAGTAAAAAGAAGACGGAAGGTTTATTTTGTTGTTGTGTTATCGTGAATGCACTGTTTTGGTTATCTGGCCTCCTCTGTTACCGTGGTTACAAGCCTGCTAGTGCACGGCAGGCTCCTCTGTGGGGAGGGACTTTGAGAGCAGGGCTGCAGCGCAGCAAAGAGGAAGAAGGATGGACCTGGTGGCAGTGCTCAAGTCCACTTTTTTCTCAAAACTCCAGACTGCAGCTTGATGTGAGCTTTAAATACATTCTGAGGAAAGAGAAATGGTAGATCAAGATAGATATGAGCTGGTGTCAAAGAGGGGTTAAAGAAGGTATAAGCCTTTTAAGGTAGAATGGGAGGAATATGGTAAATGGTTAAAAGATGTCAAATATAGGGAAAGGGAATCACAGGCAGGGCTAGCGAAATCTAATCAGTCTATGAAGTGTGTTTAATTTGCAGATACGGACATGGACTCCACCAACAGGCTCTCGCCGTCATCAACAAAAGGTACAGGGGACCCCAGCTCCGAGCACAGCTTCCTCCAGCCCAAGTCTGCCAGTTTCAACACCCTTGAATGCAGCATCTTCCCTCACCATGTCTCCCGTGGCACCACCTTCTTAAACTCCAATTCCAGTTTGTGTGGCATAACCTGTGCGTTGAGACTAATACACTTGTGGGAGCAGACAATGCTCTCAGCAACAGCCATATACTGCTAGAGATTCGGGACAATATCAGTAACATATAAGGAGGTCAGCTGAGGACCATGGACAGCGTCCAGTGCTGGGGAAGCTATTTTGCAAGCGTAGCTTGTAAAAAACTACATGATATTCAGCCAGGCAGTAGTGAACAAACTACATTACCCCTGGAGAAAAGTAATTTGTAAAACTACCGCTAAAAAGTAGCTTTAGCAACTACTTATACTCATTATACTCATTTAACTCAGCATTAGATAAATCAACATATGGTGTATATGAAACAAAATAGCCTACAAAAGGAAGAAATATGTCTCTAAACTCAACAGTTTTGTTTTTAAAGAACAAAAGCTGACATTTTTGGTCACATCACACGAACTTCAGAGGCACTAACACTAGAACTAGAGGTAGTAGAACCAGATGCCAGGGCAGAATCGCTTGTTGACACGACACATTAGCAGTCTCTTGGCATTAAAAACATCTTTACCAACACTAAAAAGTCACTCACATGCTGCACTGGCTAGGACTCTGGCAGTGTTGAACTTCACTAACACTTTGGACATTTTGGGTAGAGATTTGAAAGCATTTTGTGGGGACTCATCTGGTGATTTCATAAAGACTTCCACCTCATCTACTTTGTCATCAAAGAAAAATCAAATAAAATGTATAATATAAAGGTCTTTTTTATATAAAAAAGTGTAGTTTGTAAATTGAGCAGTGAAACTACAAAAAAAAGACCCAAAAAGTAGTTGAAATACTTGATGCAGCACAAAATATGAATGTAGTTTAACTACCAGCAAGTTACAGCAAATTGTAGTTAAGCTGTGTAGTTCAACTTTATGTAGTTTAAGTCTCCCTAACACTGACAGTGCCAGATACGAAGGAGGTGGCACAGGGTTTTCCACAAGTGACTTAGACGGTGGGAGAAGAATTTTGAATCAACTTTGAATATGACTAGGAAAATTCAAGCCAACCACAAATTAACTGAAATGGTTGCTTGGACTCCAAATGGGCTTAAAATGGAGTCTTGCTGAAGCAGGATGGCCTACTGGTGACTTTAATTATAACTGAGGCCAAGGTAGACAGTGCAGAGCTATGATGGGACAGGATAAGTGATACATTTAAATGCAGGATGGACTTGGGGAAGATCACTGCTTGCAAACAATTGTCTGATGTGGCTGATGACTCTCCATGAAGACAACACCAGGATACTGCGCCCACAGCCTGATGATAACCGGGTTGCTCCTATGAGCCCATGGGAAGCACACAAGAGAGACAGATTAATTCAAGGGCGGTTACCTGACATTCAAAAGCATGTAAAAGCACACTGTGTTGGCTATGAGACAGCAAGAATACATGATGTGGAGAAACAAGCTGCACATGCTGAAAAAAAAGAAAGACAAGAAGAAAAAGAGAGAAAAGAAGAAAGAAGAGGTTAATGACAAGCTCTGATAGCTCAGCTCCAAGTTTATGAGGGATGGCAATGAGGAAGAGGCAGAGGAAGAGGCTGAGGACGTGGCAGAGTAAGTGGCATAGGAGGAGGACAATGGCAACAGGGCACAGGATGCAATGAAGGTTGCTTTAATTGTGGAGCTTTGGATCATTGGTTCAGAGAATGTCCACAATACCGGACCGGACCAGAGAGTGCAGACTGACTTGTGGCGGAACCGAGGACAAGCTGTGATCCCCTCAACTCATCAGTACGTGAGAACACAGTACACAAGCTGATACACAAACATTAAGAATACAGCAACAAAGGTAGCTGTTAAATCAAGCTGTCACATATAGATCAGAAAAGTGACAGTAAAGTGTTTTTATGCCAGGTTGACTCATTAGAAGTCACTGGTCTACCTTTTTGGAATCAGTAATATTGGGAAAGGAATTGGTTTTATGCTTTTATTAATAGACATCTCTTACAACAGGCTCAGACCTATGCACAGCCACAGCAGACTGACAAACAGACACAGACCCTGATGACAGAGCATGCACTTCACTGTGTAACTTGTGTTTTTATCAGGGCCAGATGCTGAATATGAGGGGGCAAGAAAGTGATGCTTTGCATCGAGAAAGTGAAATTTGGGGTCAAGAAAGTGTTGTTTTCTGGAACCAGACACAAAGTGGTGCATAATTGTGAAGTGGAAGGAACATGATGCATGATTTTCTAACATTTTTAGAAATAAAAAACTAAAAAGTGTGGTGTGCAAAAGTATTCACCCCCCTTTACCCTGATACGCTTAAATACAATCCAGTGCAACCAGTTGCCTTCAGAAGTCAACTAAATGTAAATGGGGTCCACCTGTGTGTAATCTTATCTCAGTGTAATACAGCTGTTCTGTGAAAGCCTCAGAGGTTTGTTGGAGAACATTAGTGAACAAACAGCATCATGAAGCCCAAGGAACACACCACACAGGTCTGGGATAAAGTAGTGGAGAAGTTTAAGGCATGGTTAGGATATGAAAAAAAATCCAAAGCTTTGAACATCTCAAGGAGCACTGTTCAATCCAATACCTGAAAATTTAAAGAGTATGGCACAACTGCACAACTACCAAGACATGGCTGTCCATCTAAACTGACAGGCTGGGCAAGGAGAGCATTGATCAGAGAAGCAGCCAAGAGGCCCATGATAACTCTGGAGGAGCTGCAGAGATCCACAGCTCAGGTGGGAGAATCTGTCCACAGGAAAACTATCAGTCATGCGCTCCACAAATCAGGCCTTTATGGAAGAGAGGTAAGAAGAGAACCATTATTGAAACAAAGCCATGCAGTTTGCCAACAGCCATGTGGGGGGCACACAAACATGTGGATGAAGTTGCTCTGGTCAGATGAGACCAAAACTGTAAGTTTTTGGCCTAAATTCAAAACACTATGTGTGGCAGAAAACACTGCATATCACCCTGAACACACCATCCTCACCCTGAAACATGGCGGTGGCAGCATCATGCTGTGGGGATGCGTTTCTTCAGAAGGGACAGGGAAGCTGGTCTGAGTTGATGGGCAGATGGATGGAGCCAAATACAGGACAATCTTGGAGGAAAACCTGTTAGAGTCTGCAAAAGACTTGCAACTGGGGCGGAGCTTCACCTTCCAGCAGTATAATGAGCCTAAACATACAGCCAAAGCTACAGTGGAATGGTTTAGATCAAAGCATATGTGTTACAGTGGCCAAGTCATGTCAATGTTCAGACCTAAATCCAATTGAGAATCTCTGGCAAGACTTGAAATTTGCTGTTTACAGACACTCTCCATCCAGTCAGACTAAGCTTGAGCTATTTTGCAAGGAATGGGCAAATATTTCAGTCTCTATATGTGCATCGCTGGTAAAGACTCACCCCAAAATACTTGCAGGTCTACAAAAGGTGGTTCTACAAAGTATTGACTCAGGGGGGTGACTACTTTTGCACACCACACTTTTGTGTTTTTTATTTGTAAAAATGTTTTAAAACCACGTATCATTATGCACCACCTTGCGTTGGTTTTCACATAAAATCACATTATTTTACATTTATGTTAGTGGTTGTAACGTGACAAAATGTGAAAAAGTTCAAGGGGGTCCAGCACACTACTGCATTTAAAGGGAGACAGTGATTAGTAAATCACTGTCAGCTCTGCCAATCACTCACCTGGCGCTGCTCTCCTGAGCCCTCTGCACCTCTCTCTCTCTCTCGCAGCCACACCTCAACCACGCTCATCTCAACATTACCTAATCCACATACTATATTGTTGCACAGTCCCCCTGATGAGCACATGGTTTTCAGTTGTTGATTTGGCTGATGCGTTCTTCAGCATAAAGCGTCAAAGTGCTGGTTTGTGTTTTCTTTTAAAGGGAAAACTTGGACCTGGACTCATCTACTGATTGTTCGCCAATCAATAATGCAGCATTGAGAGATAATTTGGAAAGTCTGATATTACCCGGTGATAGTGCTTTATTGCAGTGTGTGGGTAATTCAGTGATTTGTTCTCTGTCAAGCAGGCCTGAGAAACAGATACTAAAGTATTGTTGCAATATTTAGCAGATTATGGTTACAAAGTTGGTCTTAACGATTACAATGGGTTCAACTGGAGGTGACCTTTCTGGGACATGTGATCACAGCAGAGGGCTGACTAGCTCTTGTTTCACCACAGCTTGCTTTTATGTCACCAATTGTTGAGCTAACCCCAACAGCTGACTTGCAGGAGTTGCAGGGCAAAGACACAAAGGAAGGAAATACTTTATGGAGACAATTACAAGCCAATGTTGTGAATGGAAATTGGAATGGGCCTTGTTTGCCTAAATTTCTGTAAGGTTTTTGCCAAATTAATGCACCAACTAATATGCCTTTTGACCATCTACAGATGGACTTCATTGAGTTGACACTGAGTGAAGGGACAAGTATTATCTTGTTGTAGTCAATATGTTTAGTAAATGGGTGGAAGTTTTTCCAGCGTCCAAAGTGGATGCAACTGCGGTAGCCAAGGTTTTGGTAAATAATTCAATTCCACAGTGGGGAGTCCAAAGAGAAATGGGAGGTGATAATGGATGAAATTTGTAAATGTTGCTTTAAAGGCAGTAGGCAAGTATTTACAAATTGAGAAAAATTAATTGGCAAAGTACTGTTACGAAAGAGGTCTTTGATGGACTAAAGCACTTCCTCTGGTTTTAATGTATATGAGGGGAAGGGGTAGGAGTAAATGTGGACTTAGTCCTTTTGAGATACTGTTTGGTAGGCATTTAAATACAGGGATAGGGTCCCAAAGTAGGCATTACCCAGTACTGATTTGTTTGAGGTTATGTTATTGTGCAAACTTTTCTTGTGTGCGTTTTGACATTCACAGACAAGTGAAAGATGCCTTGTCAAGAGAGGCTCAGCCATTTGCAATCTCCTCCAAAGCTGCTCAAAACCATTCACTTTAAATCTAGCATTTTGGGTGGATTGAATCTTGAATGCTACTACTACCCTTTGAACAATGTCATCATTGTATGTTGTTGTATTGTACTTTGTGTAGTCGTTCAAGAAAACAATGTGTGAAAATAGCTGTCACTTTTCCATATGGTATGCTAATTTACCTAATCAGTGCAGGTCTAGTGTCACGAGGGGGGGTTACGGGGAAAACTAAGGGATGGACCCAAATGCAGATTAGACAGGAGGCAGGATAAGGGTGCTTTATCAAGCAAAAGCTGAAATCCACCAAAAAAAAAAAACAGGAGAACAAAAGAAAATAAGTCCTAGGACCAAAATGAAACAAAGTAGCAAAAAACCAAAGTGCCAACAAAAAGGCAAAGTACAAATCAAACTCAGGCATAAGAAATCAAAAACCAAAAAACACATATCACAGGGAACTCAGGGGTGACATTACACACATGGAAACACCTGACAGGAGCAATGATCAGACAAAAAGAAGAGTGCAGGCAGAAACTAAATACATAGACACTAATGATGAGACGAGGAACAGGTGAGGAGGGAGGAGGGAGGAGGACAGGTGAGGTGATGATGGGATGATGGGACAGGGGGAGACAAACATGCACAAGAGAAAGGGAAATATATGAAGGAACACAAGGACACTGAAAGGAGACAAGAGGGTGTGGAAATGAAAACATAAAACACCATGACATGACAGGGCAGCTGTAGCTCAGCGGGTAGAGCAGGTCGACCAGTGATCGGAAGGTCACTGGTTCAAATCCCAGCTCCGGGCAGGGCTGAGCTGCATGTCAAAGCAGCGAGATACTGAACCCCACATTGCTCATCAGTGAGGGCCCTGCGATGAGCTGGCGACTTATCCAGGGAGTACCCTGCCCTCGCCTTAGACAAGGCTGGGATTGGCTCCAGCAACAACACCCTGCAAGCGGTTACGGATAATGACATGACCATGACACGAGACGCAGAAAACATGAAGCATATCAAAAAGGTGCCTCAGCACTGGAAAAAAATGAGGGGGGACTTTTGTTTTATCCAACTGATTTTGTTGGTGTTTGCAGTGCACACCAACAACCACACGTGAGCTGTCCAGACTACAGTGAACACGTCAGCGTCAAGTGTGTATGTATATATATATGTGTATGTATATATATATATATATGCCTACCAATATATATATATATATATATATATATATATATATATATATATATATATATAGCTTAAATCCCTGAGGGTTGCATCACACAAGTATGCAGTGCTGCGCACATTGCGGTCATGTGGGGTATAAAGTAATCCTGTCATCAGGATTTTACTATCCCCATCACGATTCAAGCAGTCTGCTGCCACCTAGCGTCTACAATTATCAAGTGCAGACCACCCTTTAGCGCTGTGGCGTCACTGCGGTAATGCTAACAGATCATATGAAAGGAGAAAATGCTGTACAGGTGGTTGTAAAGGACATGCCTTTATGGACAGATTACATTTTTCAACACTATTTGGATCTCCTTAAGCCTCAGATATATTTGCTTTTTTAACTGTGCCTTTGTGTAGACAACCGGTTGCATAGTGAATTTAGTTGATCACATATATTTCTACGTACTTAACATACTACCACACTTGTTGGCACAACAGAGAGCTCAGTTCTCCACATAGAAATTCCAGAAATTCCATGTTCCATCATTTTGTCTCTGTGCAGTGGCAATAAAACATTGTAGAGATGCAGGCAATTGTGGATATGGTCTTTTAGCTTGTTGTCTATGCTGCTGCTGGCATGCTTACTGACCTTTGACCCTGTCACATTCCCATACTGAACTACGCTGCCACTGAAGTGCACACTGCATCTTATGGACGGGTAGCATTCATTTCTTTTTTATATATATATATAATATTCATTGACAGGATAGCTGAAGAATGTGACAGGAAGCGCGCAGCAGTGACGCGCAGCAATGGGACCCGGGCCGGGAGTCGAACCCCGGTCCACTGCAGAGCCTCGGCACATGGGTCGCGTGTGCTACCAACCAAGCTAAGTGCCGCCCCTGTAGTGTTCATTTCTGAGGATGTACCCAACCAACGCTGCAAACTGACATAGGATACACGAAACTGTGATCATGTGAATGCGCCTTTGTGTCAGTATTGGGCCTGAAGCTCATTTGTTCTCAACAAAAGTCATCTGTCAGTTTGGGCCATAATCAGTCAGATATCATAGCTATCATATCATCTAATCACAATGTAATGGAAAGTAACTCAGCTGTTCTCACTGAGGAGGTGAACATCATTCTTCAGCTAAACCTGCCTCATGTAGTAATGTTCCTGGATTGAGGTGGTCAGACTGTGGATATTTTTCACTTCCCCTCCATTGCTCCGGGCAACCCCTGGTTGAATTTGAGGGTTGTGACGGAAGCGATGTGGGGCAGCGAGCGCTGATACTGGGGTTTCTCCACACTGGTGTTCATTGTGCAGCCATCCCAAATGACCCCATTCTATTCCTGACTGCCCATCTATTATCTGTCGCTCTCACCCCCTTTTGCTCCTCTCAGAGTTTGTTTATTTCTTGCCCCTTTACTTTCTTTAATTAATGAGTTCATTGATTTTCAGTTGATGATTTCATGAGTAACCCCTCTGTCCTGGCCCCTTTTTTTAGACTCTGCTTTCTTTCCTTGACAGCAGAGAGAATGAAATCTGGGTCATGGCATCCAAAAACTCACAAGGACGAAATGCTGAATGAGAATACTGACAGGGCAAAAAAAAAAAAAAAACAGAAATAGGAAAAGAAAGATGGATGCGGAGGGCCAAACAGGACAGGCAGCATGTGTCTCTCTCCACAGGAGACACACGTCAACTCACTGCTTTGTTCCCACATTCTGTAAAGTTTTTAAGTGCACAGGAGAAGCCAAATAAAAGACAGGAAATAAAAGAGAAAAGGAGTAAGAATGTGGCTGAAACTGAAGATGGAAAAAAACATAGTTGAAACGTGAACCAGAGGTACGTTGGGTTTAATAAAACACTGTGGAGAGAGGCAGGAAGCAGCACAAAGAGACTCACAAAAACACCATTCCGCTGATGTTCCTCACACAAAACAAAACTCACAAAGCACAAATACATGTACATTGTGTAATCTTAAAGGGAGATTGCTGTAAATTATTTTCCATCATTTGTATTAGTTAAGAAAGGAAACACGAGTGATCAGATTGTCCTGATAATCACAAGCATGTTATTTGTAGGATTAACCTAAACTGAGTGCATCTGACACTGGCACAGGTCAAAGAGCTAACACTTAAGTTGAAGGGGTGTCAGTAAAACTGACATGACACTTGTCATGAATCTTCATGAATGTTTATGACTGCTGTCACTTTTAATGCAAACTTGTTTTACATGTCTTTGTTATGACAACTTGACAAGACAACATATCCTGTATCAACATGTCAAAGCAGGCCTAATTAATTAACTTAGCAAAATAATTTAGCTTAATGTGTTGGTGTTACATTAAACTGTGCAGTTAGGTTTTGCCATTAGCTGTCTTGAGAACATTATACATATGTCATGAATAATTTTCTTGACCTCATTTTAAGTGTTATGATTTTGACTTGCTATTAAGATGTGTTAAATATTATGAGGCCAGATTGTTAACAGTTATAGGGTCCCATGGTGTTTTAGGAGACTTTACTCATTGATCAGGTAAGCTAACCCCTGATGCCGCTAACTAGCCAACCTCTGTTAACTAGTTAGCCATCGCTCTTACTTGCTGACTTAGCCAGGGGGTGTCAAAGTTATCAGTAGAGGACCCAAATGCAGAACCCTAAAGCAGGGAGGTTAAAAACTAATGACAATGATGATAAATCATCATCAGTATATTGTGAAGACACAGGCAGCAGAAATTTCAGACCACGACACATAGTGCCAGGAGCCAAACCTGGAAAACCGTCTTTGTACTATTACTTCTTTTCATCAAACTTGCCTCAGTCCGTAGCCCAGTGGTGGTTCTAGACCAGTTTTAATTGGGGGCCAGGTTGGGGCCGGCTTTTTTGTTAGGGGGCACATACAACCCGGAAAAAAAAGACGAATGCGTCATTCAGACACAGGATAAATGGGACTTAAAACAGTGTTTAGGATTTCAACAAATTTAATTAATATTATTGCAAGAAATCTGTCATTGTATTATTGATGCAGACTCCCTGTCGGAGGGCCACAGGGGGGGTCACGGATTACAGGGGCACTGGCCCCTGTTGGCCCCTCCCTATAACTGCCCCTGTAGTAGCCCCATTCACACTGCCCTTTCAGTGTGGGATTAATCTGCCAATTCTCCGCATTGGTATCTGTGTTTCTGATACGGCGATGGGGGACAGTTTCATTACAGCTCTGATCCAATGCCAAGGTAGCACCAGAGCTGCACATGTGTGTACGGAAAGTCAGAAGGTGTGGATCAGCCTTGTGGCAGTCTGATGGTGTTCACAGTCTGACAACTAAACAGATCCTTCACTCATCAAATAAAGGAGAAATGTCCCACACTTCAACCCACAAAGCAACCTTACAGGACCAGAACAGCTGAGGTAACTGGTGGTGTCTTTGCCAATATATGACAGAGAGAATACCGCAGTTACACGTGGAAAAGCCTCTGTCATCGTGTCTGTCCTAACGACTCTTCATCACACTTCTGTCTGAATATTAGCATCTGTCCCTGGCAGCAGAGCCAGGTGGCTGCTGCAGTTGAATGGTGGGGATTGTGTGATGCAATTCGGAGCGAAAAAACTTACTTACTATGTGTTTGTGTCCTTACACTAGTGTGTTGCTGTAGTTGCTGTCTTGAAAAATCACCGCAATGGTCAGCCCTCCCAGGTGAGACCTCAGTCAGTTTTCCCCCAGAAAACAGCCTCCCTGCCTGTAAGTGAAAGATTCTGACAGGGTCCACTGTTAACTGATGCTGATTATGTAATTATATATTTTAGAGCAAAAAACATCTTTCCATGATGCATGGTGGGTCAACATCCCAATCACAGCACATTGTAACAGCATCCATATGATTATGAAAGGTTGTCAGATACATGTATAGACAAACAGGTGGAAACTGGGGGATCACGTTGATAAAAAAAATCACAGATGTCAATGTCATGATGTGTACCGCCACGCCTATTTTTGATCCGCAGCACAGGCTGGATCGAATTGGGTAGTGGCAAAATTCTAATCCAGAACATCACTGCTATCCATTTACAGAGCATCTGTGATATCAGTGAAGTGAGATGTCTCCACAGAGGATACTAAAAGAGAACAGCCACCCGGCCACAGTCTGTTCATCCTGCTACAGTCTGACAAAAGATACAGAAGTATCCTCTGCCATACCACCAGACTATAGAGCAACACCTTTCCTCAGGCTGTGAGACTTGTGAACTCATCCTGAACAGTCAACGACAAAGAAGTAGTGAACCGTGAACCTTCGTGCAGGAAGTAGTAGTGTAGGATTATCAGCTCGAAACTTTGATGAGATGTAATGAGAATTAACCCAAACAGTAATGTTGTGTCCGCTAAAGTGTTCAATAAAGTTTGTTTTAATTCTCAGTGGGTCATCACTGTGGGTAATACCCTCTGCACCACACATTATCATTTGATTTATTGTTATTTTTACAATATTGACAGCTTTAAGAACCAAATGTATGTTAAGATGCCGAACGCACACTGAATCAGCAAAAGTGAGTCATTGCATTTAATTAGTGATGCAATGGCATGAGAGCCAACACACTCTAACACAAACACACACACACACACACACACACACACACACACACACACAGATAATCCCTCCCTCATTAGGTGTATTGTGGGGATGCTGATGTAATGCAAGTTAATCTGTTGGCCTCTAGTTGGCTCGGTGGCCCAGCGGGAGCTCTTTGTGTGGGACATTACCCCAGCCCCGCCCCTTAGAGACAGGTTCATTAAGACTGACGCTGATACCTAAGAACCCAGGCCTTTTGTGTGTGTGTGTGTGTGTGTGTGTGTGTGTGTGTGTGTGTGTGTGTGTGTGTGTGTGTGTGTGAAACAGCATGTTTCAGTCAGTTATACCAGAGACAATGCAATGAAGAGGCTGGCCATAAAGGCACTGCTTTCTCAGCATGTGCCTGAGAGCACGTAGGCTCAAAATCTTGATCACTGTGTGTGTGTGTGTGTGTGTGTGTGTGTGTGTGTGTGTTTGTGTCTGTGTGTCTGTGTCTGTGTCTATGTCTGTGTTTGTGGTTGTGGTAGGCGTAAGGAATGTGTGTGTCAACTTTGTAAAAAAGTGTGAGTGTCTGATGCCACGATATGTTAAACCCATATTTCTGTGATGTTGAGAAACACTGATTTGCTGCTCATACCAGTGCATCCGTGTGTTGATGAGAGGGAGAGGGGTTAGTTAACAGAAGGGGTCAGTGACATGTCTGTTGAGAAACAAGAAAATATCCACAGAAGGATGATCCAACATTGTGATTTTAAAGAGAGAGCTACTTAGATATCGAGAAACTGTCAAACTCCTATCATTTCACTGCGTATTTAGTCATGTGACCAAACAAAATGTACTGTAATTCAATCAGCATCACTGAAGAAACAGATACTCCCTGATGAAAAAGTTTAACCTGTACTGTGGCTTTAAGTCCACCATGTATGACAGTATAAGACACAGGATATGGTCTGTTATGCGTCAGTTTTTTTTTCAACTCTTGATTGAATTTATGTAAAGACGATTCAGATAGAAATATTCTAAATGTATTGTGTAATTTACATTTGCAAAAAATCATATTTGACATTTTGGAAAGCTTTAACACCTCTATTAAGGTTTACAGAAGTGTTCTGTGGGTTTAAAACAGCTGGGTTTGGCTGCACAGCATTTCTTTGTTCTGACTGACTCATTGGCTGGAGGGTAGTTAATGAGGCTACAAGACCTTTGAAAAGTCTAAATATATATAATGAAATTCAATGCACTAGGGGGCTGAGCAACTAGGGCAGCAAAGAAGAATAAAACATTAAAGATTGACTTCATTTGATGTTACAGAAAGCCACATTTTGATCTTTAAATGTTCATGTGGTTCGCAGAGATGTCAACATTCGTTCCTGCAACTGGACTGTTTGAAAAGTATTTCAAACTCTTTTTAAAAAGTATTATACAGGATACTTACATTACTAAATCCTTAATTTGGTACTCAGAGCAATACTTAAGGAAAGGTATAAACTCCACCATAAAAAAATACTCCAATAAAAGTCCTGCAATTCTAGCTCAACAAAATGAAATGAAATATGTAATAAACTTTTTCCCCTTAAGGATTACCAAGAAGGACAAAAAGGGTACCTCGACTTAAATACAGTCTTGGGTAAGTGTGTGTTCCACCTGTGATAACTGAACAGATGCAGTCGTACTGTATGACTGAAATGTGTATAATAACCATAGTCTTCGCAGTAACAAAGCACCACATAACAAATCAGTAAGTTGTCGGCCTGGTCTCACTCAGCCCTGCAGCCTGTGTCCCTTCAACCCACCAAATTAAAAATAGGAGAGGGATTATTTGTGGTCCGGTGTGGTTTGTGCGTGTGTGTGTGTGTGTGTGTTTGTGCGCATGTGTGTGTTTGCTCCTCTGTGCAGCCAGAGCAGCAGCAGCAGCAGCAGCACACTTAGCATGGGCTTAAAATAGCTAACTCAAATAAAGTGAGAGGAGGCCGGGGATCAGAGGCTGAGAGGGACTCTGTGAGGGAGGCATTCCTGAACGGAAGCTGGCCTTTGGATTTCCAAACAGCATTCGGAGTGAGCAATGCCAGGAATGTGATGTCGTCCAGCAGCGGCGGCGGCGGCAGCGGCGGCGGCTGTGAAAACCACCGGGCCACCAGGTGCTGGTGAGCCACCTGACAGGAAGTGCAGCCGGAAGTGCAAACAGAGGTCCAGCTGGGGGACAAAATGGTGGCAGGTGACTCAGCAGAAAGGGAACAGGAGCCAAACTGGAGGTTGCGACTGTGAACAGAGTCTCTCTCAGGCCTTTCTGAGCTGAGGCAGAGCTGCTATCAACCCCTAAGATCTCTGAATCGCTGAAAACGGAAGACGTCAAGTCCCTCCGCAACAGCCTCTTTCTCACCGAGTAGCCGCTCTTCTGCCTCCTTTTTTACGCACTGTGTTAAATTTCTATTCTTTCTCATCCTTTTTACCTTTTGACGGCCCTCTTTGTGTGCAGACTGTGGGAAAGTTTCCCGTAATGGTGAGGTCATCCACCACCGACAACCCCCCCATCAACCTCACCCCCCACACAGACACACACAGACACACACACCATCACCACACTCCCCCCACCCTCCTTGCTGTCCCTCTTTCGCCAGGCCAGGCAGGACTGCAGAACTATGAAGTGTCTCCTCATGTCTCTGTCCCACTTCCAGTTCCTCAGCTCCCTCCACAGAGACCAGGAGCCTGAATAGAGCCTCATTCAGAGCTGGTATCTGCTGATCAGGCCTCTAAAAGTCTCAAGCAGCAGACAGAGGCTGGAGACAGACAGATCAGCAGATCTCTGAGGCACCTGGAGACCCATCAGGCATTCAGAGCACCTCTCTCTTATGCTATGCTGTCTTTCTCAAAGGCACACACAAACCCGGACACACTCTGACACTGGGTGTTTCTTCCTGCATGTGTGGACCTGCTAAGCTTCATCTGAAACTGTTGCTCAGTATAAAACTAGTGTGATTGTGAAAGTGAGAAAGGAGAAATGCTGGAAATTAAACATACTTTCCATCCAGAAACTTGAAATATACTGACGTTTTTCACATTCAGGTGACTCCTCGAGTCACCCAGATTTCATTAGCGGCGTCGAATTTGATGGCTAATTACTGCCATCTATTGGTAAAACTGCGAACCGCAACTCTAGATTTTAAAGGGTCAGTTCACACCAAATCGTAACATAACTACAGTTTCACATAAAGCACCACTTCCACTTCAGTTAACAGATATTCTGGACATTTTGAACCATTTAAGTTGTAGTATCACATCTCAACAGGTGCTGGATACCAAAAGCCTCATCTACAATTTCATCTGATTATTTTTGTTTGGTGGTGGTGGAGGGAAGAGGAGACGTGCCACTTACCTCGGGGATAACTGTTCAGTCTTCTTATTCTGAAAAAAAAAAAACAGGGAGGAAAAAACAAAAAATAATAACTATATAAGGTGTAAGAAATACTTTTAGCCACATTCTTGTCATTTTTTCTGTGACTGAAAATACATCAGTCCTTGCCTACATCCTCACGAGGAACCAGTGGGTTCGTGACTTGGGTGCCATGAGGGCTGTTGCTAAGTTGTGAATATGAAAGTTTGTATATGTTCAATTGTATAATTTATGTATCTTTCACATGTGAAAAATCACAATTTACCTGTGAGTTTAATTTATTAATTGTGTTTATTAACTCATTTGCTATTTTCACATGTGAACACAGTTTTTGACACAAGAAATTTTCAGAAAATAATGTCACCTGTAAACTGGAAATTTTCGAAAGTGAGCCACTTTTTTCAAACCTAAATGACAATTTTCATTGGTGAAATTCCCATTTATATATATATATATATATATATATATATATATATATATATATATATATATATATATATATATATATATGATATGATGTGATAACTGATCACCAAGAATAAATTGTTTGAAGAAAACCAAACCTGTCTGTACATCCAAATACCTTTGGTGCTTTAATAAGACGTCTGATCAATGTTCACTTCAGCAACACATGATTTCTGAGGAAGCTGTGAATGGAAAAAAATACCGAGGAGGACTCAAATGTCTGACTTTTATCACAGTGTGTGTATTTGATCTCTCATTGGAGAAAATATGATTGGCACAATAACTGTACATAAATCTGCATTACTGTTACTGTTAAGGAACATATCGACATCTATATTAGTAGTACAAGTATACACGGGCTGCTTATGCAGTATCTTACTGGTGAGTAAAACACTATATCTTAATCTTCCTACAACAATATGTTACATTACATACATACATTCTGAGGTACGCTGCCTTTCATCCTAATGTGCAGTTTGTGTTAATATACAAAAATATATGAAAGATATATTTAGGAAAAAGAGACTTTTACGCATCTGTAAAAAGGGATAAATACTATAAACACAACACAATCAATTCATCTTGAGTACAAGGCAACCACATTTGGCTTTGTCACATGACAGTCGTTTTGTTTTAAAGACTAAAACTGGGCCAGTGGTTTGCACATAAATGTTGTTGAAACCTGATGCACACATTTTAACCAAAAAGAAAAGGTTTCAGAGTTATAGTCATGATCTACACATAAATATGTGTTTATGTTTAGATTATATGTTCCACTATAAATGTGTTATTTTTGTCAGTGTAATATGGTGCATTAACGGTAAGTTTGAAGACACAGGTGACAAAATCTGATTGTCATACTAGATCCAGTTGAGAAAAGTATCTTTTCTTTTTTGTTACAAATTTTATACAATTATTTCCAGAGATGCATCTCAGCCAGTAGTCACAGCCTCCAGTTGATGGGTTAAACTTTATACATGACAGTCTTGTCTCCCTCTTGTGGCAGCATCCCGGACTGCAGTCAGTACAATATATACCAGTTTATTCTGAAGGATGGACCGACAGGACCAGGTTCAGGAGTATGAGGCTACATCATTTTTTGGGAAGAAAAGTTGGTTCTTCACTCTGCAGCAAGTCTCTTTCTCTTTACTTCTTATGTGACCCGATCATGACTTTCGAGACAAAGTTGACGATGGCGCTCGCCGGCTGCTCAGGGTCGTGCTCAGCGAATAGATGGCACATATTTTCAGTCTCACTCTGCGATTTCCTGGCAACAAATCCAAAGATCCTGGAGGAAACGGAGGGAGATGGACGGGAATATTTATACAAGTGCAGAGAGTCCAACAGTGAGCAGGCAAAAGTTTGGTGTCATGTTTAAAGTAAAACCCCTCCTAGATCTGTTGTTTGAATATCAAACACTCAACCTTCGTAGGTTGGAAATGTCACTGTGAACGGTTTGGACTTTCCTAGTTTTTGTATGAGAGTGTTTTATATTACACAGATTACACAGTTAGCTGAACAGCTGTACGTCACATTACCAAAACATCAATTTCAGTTTAACAGAGACACATTGTTATTTGCTATTTGTTTCTTCCTGCAACCCCTCAGAAGACTCCAGACCTTCCTTCATTATCAGTTTCATCACCATTCGCCATCATTATCAGAAGAGTTCATGTGATAAAAATGTAAACACAATGTTGATAATAAAACAATGAAGCGATGAAAGAGATAAAACATTCAGCAAGTAAGAGGGACTTACTTTGCAGTGGAGCCACTGTCTCTTGTCCATCTGTTTGGGGCAGAACCACATGATAAAGTTATCGCATTGTCATCATTTACATGTCTCATAAAGTATATCTATTAACAGTACATTAAAAATAAAAATGTATAAATGACTCGGCTGATAGTGCTTCTAACCCTGATTCCAGAAAGGTCAGGATGTTGTTATATCTGGATTTGTTTGTGGTGGTTTATATCTTATTTTTTTTTGTTCATTGTGTTTTCCAGATTTGCTTTGGGGCTGCTGTCATCTCACAACCCTGCAGCATTTGTTTCGGACTAATAAGCACCTGCTTAAATACCCTGATCTTCAGCCTGCCTACTGCCAGTGATGATGTCAGTTTGACATGGTAGTCAAGTTCTCTGGCGCTTGTATTTCTAAAGCGTCTTCTAGTGTTTTGTTTGCCAGGATCCTTCGTACTGCTTCCCTATTTCTCTTCCAGCGAACCTGGATCAGCTCCACGCTCCACTTGTCCCCCAGCCCCCCCAGCACCGCCACCACCGATCAACTCTCCCATCGGATCTCAGTGCCTCCCTATTCCCAGTGTAACCCTCCAGGCCCACCGTGCGTTGTCTTCACGTCACCTCCAGCTCAAGTTCAAGCCAAAACACTCCCCTCAACTCCACCTGACCTAAACTCGAGTGGGGTAACACATATCTTTCAAACTGCTCCCTGCTCTGGTGTCAGCTTCTGGGTCTTAAAACACCTACCCAAACAGCAAGAGATGTTTTGTGAATTGTTAAACAGTTTTAAAGAATTTGCAAACAAACTGTGTTTCTATGAATTATTACAATCTCTTTTATTTATGCTTTCAAATACTTCTTTTGGAATCAGGGTTGATACAGCAATAACATATGGTTAAGACAAAACTGTGTATATGTTGTCATCACATAAATGATTTGTGTCAAAATGTGATCTTAGCAGGATAAGGATTTTTTTTTAATTTTATTTTTTTGGCCTTTGTAAGGCTTTATTGATAGTACAGCTAAAGACCGGACAGTAAACAGGATGAGTGAGAGAGACACGCAGCAATGGGCCCCAGGCCAGGATTCAAACCCGAGGCCACTTCAGCGAGGACACCCGCTCCACCCACTGAGCTAAACGACACCTGTGTTCACTTGATTAAAACCGGAGGCTCTAATTCAATATCTGGTGACAAACTCACGTGTCTCATTTTGTGACAGAGATAATAACAATGACTCTCCTCAATAGAAAAATCTGAAAACAATGTTGAATATGGGAGTAGAGTCAAAAAGTCTGTACTTATTGTCAAAGTACTTCTATTTTGCATTTGTTTCAAAAATACATGATTTGCATGACTTGATGGTGCTCCACCAAGCTTGAACACTTTCTTTTTTCAGTCTTCAAGTGCCCACATTAATGTTCGATCAGGTGAAATTCAGGCTTCACACAGACTTGAGGAGTCCATGCCAGCTCCAGTGCAGACTTTTGTCTCCACATAATTTATTATCAATTCATTAGTTTAAGATTAATCAGTTTTTTCTTCCGCTCTTACAACAGGGCTTCAGTTCTTCAACAATATGATCTAGCCAAAATGTTTCTTAACTGCATATGAAGCAACACTTTTGTGTAAATAGTTACCAAAAAAAAAAAAAAAACAGTCACTATCACTGTTAGAGTTTTCTTGTGGAACGTTTCGATTCTGCTTTAATATATAACATAACAAGAGGACTACACAGCCTGGGTGGAAGTGCTCTTTCTTAGCATCTTTTACTTCCTCCTGAAGTCCTGATACTCACTTCCTGCCCTGTGGGTCCAGAGAACAGAAGATGACCGTGTTCACAGCGTAATGTCTCCTGAAGAACAGCCTGCAGTGACAGAGACAGCGAGTGTGTGAACAGATGGATTCTCAGGGGATCACATTTCCACCTGTATGTGTGTGTTTGGACTGAGCATGTATGAACACTCACTTCCTCTGGTTGTCGGTGAGCGTGATCCCCTGAGCCGACACTTTGAAGTGGACGACGGTGGACGCCGGTGGGGGGTCCATGGAGAGCGTCTGTGTGGTCGCCTTCTGCACCGCTTGATGTCCCGTCAGAGACTCCAGCGACACAGAGCCCAGGTACCACACGTTACATGCTGTAACACACACACACACACACACAATAAAGGAACATCTCATCAACAAAATGAGAATTAAACATCTTCTGATTGTATTCACTAAAACAGACAGAGGGAATTTTGTGCACTTGTAGCAGATACAGATTGAAGTGAAGTTTCAATATTTGCGAGTGTGTTTAGATATTAATGAATATCTATCACACACACGTCCAACAAACACACAGCTTTTTGTACACATCTGTCCCGTACCTGCTCCCTGTTTGAGGAGTTCAGCAGCTGAGTTTGTCGATGTCTGTGCAGACGAGTCGTTCAGATCCTCCACCGGGTCTGAGTGCAAACACACATGTTATACACACACACACACACACACACAGTTTACTGAGCAAGAAACAAACTGTGTCTATGCACAGTGCTATCGCAATACAAATATAACCAGCAACAGTGATTTAGAAGCAACTTCTGGTTGTAATTTCAGGACAGTTTTTGATGGTCAAAGGACTGTAAAATGTCTCCGGAGGGCTCCTCTGTATCCAGCTACTTACTTGGCTGAAACTGTTTCATGCCTTGAGCACATAATTCTCGGCCTCAGTGTGGTACACTCATACACATCCATCCATACACACAATTTACCTCTGTCAGGCAGGATGAGTTTGCAGGGCAGAGCCAGAGGAGTGATGGAGTGCTGACAGACGAGAGCTGTGAGACTTCCTGACAGTGAAACAGAAAAATCCTTCAGATTGAATATTTTACAAACAGCTCCACTGTGCAGAGGGCTCATACACTGTGGCTAATCTACTGTATGATGAATAATGGAGCCAGCTGTACCTCATTGTGCTGACCAGAAGAGGGCAGCAGAGGAGACACAGTATAATATTGAGCTCCCGTCCTGCAACTATCTCAGTTGGTCCATCCCAGTAAACTATTTAACATGGATTTGAGGAAGCAAACTCCTCAGTGACTGACTGAAGACACTTTAAAATGTCAGTATAGTCTGATTGAACAAGAGTATAGTAGTCCTAGCCTGGGATCAGTGGAGAGCACTCATGCTATGTTCAGATTTTCCCACACAACACTTCAGAACATTCATCCTTTCAGCATCTAACATTATTCTTAACTCCTGGAGCAGCAGCACGATGAGTTCTGCTCACTATCAACACAGCAACTATTTCATTGTTAATTTTACTCCTGTGTGCTGGAATCTGATTATATTGGTTCCAGTTTGCATTTTCCGCTTGGCACAGCTTCATTATATATAACGCTCTGAAGTCTGATGGGTGACATGATCACATACAAGAAAACAGATGTATGTTCATAAGACACTTCTTAGGAAATTCCCAATATCACGATGTATCATGATATAGAATTAAAGACAATGTGAAGAATTGCAATTAGACATTAGATCAGTCAGAACCAGGTGAGTGAGTAACAATCAAGACACTTTACACTTGTTCTCACCGAAGTACGGCTCATTGGGACAGCCTTTCAGACGAACGCCTTTCTGCGTGCACTCTATCAGGAAGTGTCTCACCAGCTCATTGGACAGGTCCCCTAATGCAGAGGCATGGAGGAAACTATATCAGTATATTTGTATCCATAGAGTGTGTTGTTACTGACTGGCGGATGGAACTTCTTGATCATTTTAAACGGAAATGTGTCTAAAAGAAATGACATCACCTTGGAGCATCTTTAAATCAGCAGCTCAGAAAAAAAATCAAACTCTAGAAATCAAATGCTGTGAATCACATTGTTTGACATACAAAACATCAGTGAAAAGGTGAACTGGATGCTGAAAACTCAACTTCACTTGTATGGAACCTCTCATACAGACATGGAGGCCAAAGTGCTACAGAGAGCCACCTTTTACAAGCACGAACCAAGCAGTAAAAACAAAACAAAACACAATAATAAATAGAATGTTGCAAGACTTAAGAATAACGATAAAATGATTTTAAAAAGTCAATAATAAGTCAATGAAATAATGTAAAACGAAAAGAAAGTCGAAGTCACTGTGACATGTTCTGCTGTTGCTAATGAGAGTTTTTTATAGTTGTACTACATGTCTGCTGTGTTTGATGTGCTGTGTGTGTATTGCTGGTCCTTTGGATTACTGTTTTTGTAGACTGCACTCTTCTGGATACTCTTGTGTGGAGAAGGATTCTACTTTGTGAATCATTCTCGCTGCGTAAAAATGAGGATTACTGTTTTTTTTTTTTCCCTGCTTGGAGAGACGAGTAATGTCTAGAAGCGACATTCGTCTGACTCTGTGGATTTGTGAGTAAGCTCTCTGATGAGATGGCTACAGAGAGGAAAGTTAAGAAAAACAAACAGAAAAACAGACTACAGGCAACCCAGTGGCTTTTCCAAAATTCCATTACACGATAGGTGAAAAGCATCAAAACCAATGATTAACATTTTTTTAGGTTTCTTTTTAAAAAGTAAAATGTCCATTAGATCGTCAGTAGCTGAATGCTACTCTGAAGTCCCCCTCTCTTAAACAAAGTTTGCCTAGGATGTCAGCTGCAGACATTCATTCTAAAAGCAGAGATTAAATACATTAAAAACAGAGCACTTTATCAGTCTTTCCACTTACCTTTCTTACTCTGTTGTATTACAGATGGCGGGGGCGTGGCCACTTTCATGGCCAACCCATATGCCCCACGAAATGAGTGACTGTCCCTGACGATGAACGAGCCCGGCTCTTTGTCCTTTAGCACCGCGATGGCTGTTGGAGGGGGAGGGAGCACAGATAAGCTAAAGGTAGACTGGTGTTCACACTATACAGGGAGCTAACCAGAGCACAAGGGCATATTATTAGCTTGGATGTGGCCGTTCGGCTCTCCTGTCCAACACCAATATTTACCTTGGTCTCTGGAAATGTCAGGCTTGTACCAGAACTTGGACGTGTCCTGAACAAACTTCACAGTGTCCTGCTTACTGCCAAACTCTGCGAGACACAGATTAAGACTCTATGTTAGGTTTCAGACTTGGCTTTGACCCAAATATGACACAGCAGCAGAGAAAAATAAAGTGAGAGAGGGTTTTCTAAAGGGTCAGTGCACCCAGATGACAGACAGATGTGTGATCACTGAGGCATATTCATATCTAACCATGCTGAGCTACAAGTCAGTCTACCTGCTCCTGGTGACGGGGCCCCACTGAGTCCTCTAAAGGGGTCAGGGGTCATCGGGGATGAGAATGGGATGCTGAGACTACTGCCACTGTGAGGACTGGAAAACCCACTTAGAGAGGGGGACTGGGAGCCAAGCTCTCCCCCCTCACCTCTCCTCTTCTCAGGCAGCAGCGGAGGGAGGCCCCCGTGTCCCCCGAGGTTCAGACCTTCAAGGCCCTCCACAGCCTCCAGCAGGCTGTGCTCCAGGCTGCCGTTCCCCAACAACAATGAGGACAAGTCTGTGCTGTCCGTCTCCCTGTGGACACCCACACCACCACCCAGGCCTTTCAGGGCCCCCCGGGGAGAGCTGTGGGCATTGGGAGTGCTAAGGGAGAGAGGAGGTGAGGGCTGGGGGGGGTATGGGGAGTTCTGGGAGTTTGGAGTCCGGTCGTGCCACACAGAAGGAGGGGTGGAGCTACGAAAGAGAAAATAAAGAGGATTAGATACGGAAGTAAAGACATACGAGTATACAAATAATTAATAATCATGTCAATACTTAGGATATCTAAGTTCCCATGCACCTGCTATTTGCATTTAACAAGCAAAGCTAAATGTCCAGAGTCGAAAACACATCAGTGATTCAAGTTATAAGGTTGGATCTTCTAACAGTAATCCAAGAGGCAAACAACTTAGTTCTGGCAGCATCCTTCTGTTTATTCATCCATTGCTGCATCATAAAAAAGCATTTATTTGATGAAAACATTTTATTTTCCCCCATTTTGTTTCTCTGGTTTTTTTTTTTTCAGGAAATAAGAAACTCTAAAATACCCAAATAAATAAGAGTACCTCGAGAATCACTGTTGGGCCAGATATTAGCATATAGATGAGACAGAGAGTGAGACATGTGATAAAATGCTTAAATATCAATTCTGACCTCATGCAAACTTTAACAGCTGATTTTTGATGGCAGTAGCAGCAGAAGTTGCACTGTGAAGGTGCTCTAAGGACATCACACTGCTTCAAAAGATTCCTGTTTTGTGCCATAAAGCTACTGCCCTTTGTGCCGCACAGCATTTAAGCAGATTTCCTGCAGAAAGGTCAAACTGGGCTTATGCACAGGGCCGGAAAGTAAATAGGGCTGTTAGCCCTTTGTTTTGTTTTTTTTGTTTTTTGAGTGAGGTGAATATTATGTGGGAGTATATTACAAAATGTAATATGATTAATAACATATTTGTCTAGGGATTTGGTAGAGGCCAGTTTAATCCCTATGACTTGAACAAGTAAAAACACATTTCTTCTACAATCCCTCTTATCTGGAGAAGGAGTGTATAGGTCACTCAGATAGTTTAGTCATTCGGAGTTTGACTTAAATGGCTTCATCAATTACTGCTCTTCCAAGAAGGCTCAAAGAAAGCCAGAACTTTGCATTGGGAGAGAGCACAAGCAGCACAAACAGCAGTCCTATTATTACTTCTGCTAACTGTATTGCAGACTTGATGTAATAATGCACCATTTAGCAGCATTAGCCAGCCTGTGTGTTTACCTGTCTGTTTGTGGGAGGGGGCTCTCTGACGACACCGAGCACATGGAACCAAAGATCCTCTGACAGGAAGCGGGAGTGACCGACACATCTGATCTGAAGAGCTCTCCATCTGTGGAGCTGGCGGAGTGGTTCATGCTGTCCAGGAAACTCCTGGAATCTGACAAAGAAAACAAGACAAAAAAAATGATGTAAACCCTGTTTTTACTACATACTGTAGTTCTAAAATACCAACCAGATTTTTTCTTTTTTTTTCTTTCTGCATTATGATAACTGCCTTTAAAGCATTTTCCCACCATCTCATCTCAAGACAACGCCTTTTACTTCTGAGAAGGCAATTAGTTAAACTTAGCCTAAAGACTGGAAGCATGGAGAAACTGTCTCCCTCTGAAATTTAAAAAATGTTCATACCAACAACTCTTTGTGTATAGATAAAAAAAATGGAGTCTTGGGAAGGAAGTGAACATATTTCCCCAAATAATTATTCTTTCTTTAAGGTGGACCTTGTACAACCTGCTTTGACAGTATGAGAGCCAGTAAGGAACATTTGAATGTAAATTTGAATCCTCACAGGTTGACCTCATACAATGTAAGTTGTAGCGTGTGTGACGCTGGAGGGAGGGCACGCCAAACATCCCAACATGACATCCTGACACTGACAACACTGTGTGTCATTCAGCAAACATGTGGGCAGGCCTCCTCAGGCCACAGACAGGCCTGTGAAGTACGATGAGTCACCATGTAAAGAGTCAATCATTATAAAGAGCTCCTTGTTCGGGCCGGCTCCAACACCCCCCCCCCAACCACCCCTGCCTCCCCTCCACCCTCCTCCTCCTCTCTTCCGCTCCTTCTCCCCATTCAGGAGCTCTGAGATGGAGGAATCTGGCCTCAACAGCCGGCTTTGTTGGTGATCATATTGGACGAGCAGCATCACCTCGAGTGGGTTATATAATCGCCGTGTCCTGTTAATGAATTTGAGGAATGTTTGAGTGTTTGCATGATGCAACACACGCAGACACACACACACACAGAAAAATTAAGTGAAAATGTACATGTTACCATGCAAAAGTGCATGTGTAGAAGGACGTGGTGGAAATTACACTTAGTAGTTTGAGTATTTCAAATTTACATGACGTTATACTTCTACTCCACTACTTTAAAGAGGCTAAATTCATGAAGAACCTGTTTTCAAGTTCCACAACCTTTGTTTATGATGCAGACTGGAATAGTTTACAGTATATAGTGATTAGAATTGGCTCCATCATAACTGACTACAGTATTTAAATGCTGTTTATGTGTTTGTGCTTGTATTAAAACACATAAATGCCTCTTCAACGATAAAACACAGCGAAAGGGAGCATAGCTACTAAACAAAGATGTTTCCTTTTTCTCTGTTTACTGGTAAATACATTATATTGAGGAGAGTGAAGGTTTATTCTTGACTTTAGAGCACATAGACTGTAATAAACCACTTAATAACTCTGATGAATCCAGAAAAGCCAAAGATTCACTGTGTGTCTATCAATTTCTGAATATAATTAATTACTTAAATATAATGTCAATCAAGTGTGAGTATGTCCCATCATCGTCTTAGGATCTGAATATTTCCCAGTACAGTTTCTAGGGTTTACTACAATGTTCCCACAGCTAAATGCTTCCCACGCACATTTCTATAGCGCCAACATTATGCACGGTGTATCAGATGTCCTTAAGTGAGAATTTAGTGGCAGCTGCAGCCAGCAGGACTCATTAAACATACTGAGAGTTATATATTGTATGTTCAGTATCTATCTGCCTGTCAGCTCGTCAATTTATCTTATACAGGAGTACACTGTATATGGACTGCTTCAATAGCAAATGTACAATATCACTAATAATATAACTTAACTTAAGTATTTACGCTTTTAGTATAGAACAAAAAGTTTGCTCTTTTTGTACTTCTTACGAGTTAGATTGCATATTTAAGGTTTCTACTATCATTGCTATACCTGATATATGGCATCTTTGTAACATATTTATTTATCTAACCTTGTAGCGCTATAAGTCCCATTCTATAAATGCAAAAAGTTGGATGCTAGATTGGTGTAGTAATGAGTGATAATGATTATGTAGAAAGACGCTTAGTTTAAAGGCAGGAACAAACCGGCCCAACCGTTGGACGTCTGAAGTGTTTGGAGAGTCTCGGACGAGGTCGGGAACAAATATGTTTGGTGTGTTCAGCTCCATCGGAAGTTTTCGGAGCTGCGCAGACGTCTGCTCCGACTAAACGTGCGAAGTCTGAAGACGAGGGCCGTCGGACGTCTGAGCCATTGGATTCTCTGATTGGCGGTGTGCTAGTGAATCAGCGCGGTGTGTGGGAGGGGCTGAATACTGTGTGTGCATTGGTTTTCTACACACGCCATTCCGTCATTCCCCGTTTTCATGCTTTGCAGTACTGGCACAAGACTAGTTGTTATGTCCGTTCAGAAAGAATGAATTTGTGTTCGTCTGGTAATGCCTCGCTGCATGTTTATTACGCAGCTGTTTTTATCTGACATAGTTAAATGTCATTTTGATTGAAAGTAAAGAGAGTAAGCCTCTCGTTTGCAACTCGCAACACTAGCGCCGCCCGCTTATTGCATCTCGCGCAAGCGCAGAACGTACACGCTACTGTGGAGTAGGCAGCACGTCGAAGCGGTGTGTTTCAATGCAACTTTTCTGCCCAACGGGTCAGACAAGAGGCAACGGAGTGATCGGATAAGGCAGTTGGACATCTGGGCGGTGTGTGTGGGGGCTTAAGTCATGTGACAGTGATGTCATCTGTTTATAGCTTTTTACTAAAGTGATGTTCATCAGGGAAGATTATCTTGAAGAACAGAACATGCAAATATCAAAAACTTTGTCGCAAAGTTTATTTTTTGGCAATAATCCAAAATCCAATTAAAAAATCCCAGTCTTTTTGTCAAAGGAGCCAGGGTGATGCTAACTTTGGGGTTAGCCTACAAACACATACGTCATCATCACTACATCACTCTATTACGATGAATAAGAGTCTAAAATCTCAGAATGTTGTATTTTACAAAGTCAGCCTGTAATCCATGATTTTAAATCCAACACTCTCAACACATTATTTTCACATGGTGCCATCTCATGGTACCTCAGATACACCATAGGTGGTTGACACCCAACTTGAACTCTCAGGGGTTAAAGGTCAGGAGCACAGTGCCAGTTATGTTGTGGACCTTCCCATACTGACACACAGACACTCACACTAACTCACACACGTCTCAAATTAATACATTTGAGATGTGTGTGAGTAACACGCAGTAACACACGTTTTCTTGTAGTGATTTTTTTTTTTTTAATCTGCTAATGGAACAAGTGACAACTGCCTTAAAACAATTAAATTCTCTATAGCACACTGAAATATCACTTTGCAGATCATTGTGTTTATAAGTAATGTGATATGGTGACAAGTAACAGACAATAAATATACTTGGAGATATTTAGATTTTTTTGCAGTGTTCTCCATAGTTCAAGTTGTTGCTGCTTGAAGTAAACAAACACAAACAGGAGGGAATTCAATGCGGGCAGTGGGATTCCTCAAACATTCCCACAGACCATCGCTGTCAGTTTCGCTCTCTCGGGACGATTCCCAGAGAGCCATCGAGCTGCATCTCTCGCTCTCTGTTCCCACGACCGACTCTCCTCACAGCGGTTTGTCACATCTGCAGCTCCACAGCTCATCCAGTTAATTACAGAACAGCCTGAAACTGTGGCAGCACCGGCTGACCCCAGCCTGACCTCTGACCTCAGACCTGAATCTGTTCTGTCAGGCTCCACTTGTGGTTATGACACTCAAATACACCTTTCACCTCCTGTATCCATGCCGCTCCGTATCCATAGCTACTCACTATGAGCTGGACCTGTACTAATGGAGAAACCTGATGTGAGAGAACAATCTGTGCCAAGGCTCAGTGACGGAAGATCATTTATACAAAGACGTCATACATGATATTTCCCCCAAAATATTCTGGGCTCTTCGCTCTCAAAGTGAATCTGTTATGGTGCCAGAAGTGCAGTTATAAATTTAATCTCAATTTCCCTTTTGCCTTTGTCTGAGTATTTTGACTTGTCTTTCAAAATGTACATGCTGCATTTACTTTAAAGGACTAGGACAGCAACAAAAAAAAATCACTCATTATCTCCATGCTGATGGAAAGTCAGGTGACGTTTCCTACAAAACATTTTTAGGGCTTCACAGAAAAACAGCGTTGCGGCCTTCCATCCACAAGGGGGTGAGTACATTTCATTTATGAGTGAACTGTTCCTTTAAATTTGACCCAACATCGTCTGGATTGTTTCCCCTCTCTTAAACTAGCATCTGTTGACGTGCCAGAAAGAGGGCAGGGTATTGAACTGGAAAATAAAACAGAGGTCTTGTCTGCAGACTCATTTTAAAACACAAAAACATCTGACAAACGTCGTTATTTTTATGAAATATTTTGAGTTGACTCGCCTACGGTCTATTCATCAGTGTTTTTCCTGTCCATTGTTTTCTCCTCACTCTTGCAGCTCCCAGTGAGCACAAAGCCTCTTCAGTTTGGGTTGAACCTTGCAAAACCAATTCCAGATGGCACAGACCCATGTGGGCACGACTACCAGCTACCACCAGCCAATAACTCCCCCCGAAAATACCCATAGCACACACACACACACATACACACACACACACACACACACTCAAACACACACACTTTCCAGATCTCAGAGAGTGATGGTCATATGGCTCAGACTGAAGATGCGTGCATACCTTCATGCTTGCTTCAGAGGTGATCCCATTAATCAATAAAACCACAGTGAGGTTATCTGGAGCTGATACCTCAACTCACACCATCGAGCTGATGCATAAGCAGGAGTTTGAAAGGAAAGGCAGAGAGAAACAGAGAAGAAGAAGAAATGCAGAGAGATGAACAACATACAGCCGTCACATGTTGAGTGCAGCTGAAGTGCTCCTGTGTTGTGTTGTGACAAAGAAGCCCTTCTCCTCGTCTCTCTTTATATCCTCCACTCACGCATCCAAACATTTACTCTCCGAGCAACGTCTCCGTGGACAGATGGGAGAGCCTACACACCAGCATCAACACAATGATGCATATGGAGTTATGTAGGACAACAGTGGGCTTGAAGACTCCCCGATGACCACAGGAATGTGAGTGCAAGCACTCTGTCTGCACAACACAAACACACACACACACACACACACACACACACAATGAGGCTGACAGGTCTAAAGGGCTGTGGCATGTTACAGCTGTTCATAGTGATCACAGGCTGTAGTGTCTCAGGGGGATGAAGGGAAATAGGAGTGAAAGAGTAACTCTGAGAAGAAGCAGGAACAACACAATGTGGAGGAAAACACCTGCTGTGATCCACTGAAAGTCTGTTTCATTGAGTCGTAATCATCTTTAAAAAAAAATGATTCAGGGTGAAATAATGTTCTTATTTATGCTTTAAAATCTTGAGTATCTTAAACTCACATTATGTCATTTTTTGCCGTTCTCTCAAGCAAAACATAAACTGACAGTAGAGTGGGATCATGGCATGTTTTTTCTTTGTCGTTATACAGCCGCCGCTGATGAAAATCTATCTGACGTGACTCAGGCAGAAATGTTTGCAGACAAAGGGCTGTGCACAACTCAACAAAATATATACTAGACAACAGTTTGGGAAACAAATCTTCGAGGATGATCGTAGAGAGTTTAAGTGTGTTAAGTAAGTGAAGGTGCAGAGCAGGGATTTCTGGCACAACTTCCCCAAATTCCAGCATGCACAGGGAAAGGGGGGAAAGCCTGAAAAGGTGATAGCTCTGCACTTCAGAGTTTGGCCAGGGAGGCTGAGTCAGTCTCACAATAAAGTTGCTCTCCGTTCTATAAATGTTGAAGGATTATTAACCGCTAAAGCTACAGCGCTGCTGCTGGTGCCTTAAAACTGCAATGACTGACTGATCTCCGGCCACTTGAATGCCAAAAACATCTGAAGAACACAAACTCATTGTTGGCTGCTGGCTAGAATTACACATTGACACTTCCAATGCAGCATAATCACCCCATCAGACTCGTGCATGTGCCCACCTGATGAATGCAGGTCTAATAGTTCTGGTGCTCCTCTTAGCTCTGATTTGGTCTCAACCAATGTTCCACTTTTTCCACCAGCTAATTTCTTTACTGTGTCTATCTGTCTGTTCACTGCTGATTACATAGTCTACAGTTGGTTTGATGGGAGCGATGGGACTGAACTGTATAATAAATGTGCAGTAAGACCAAAACTAGGAGCCAAAAGAGCTGAAAACGTTGTGATAATTTGGTGGCTGACCCCCTTGTTTGATCCTTTAGTAATAAAACATTAATCATAAGAGCTTTAACAATCACTTCTTTCAGGAGCCATGCAGCTCTCTCCTTGGTATCACTTGGCTCTGCACCAGAATGTGATCAGTGTCTCCCTCCTTCAGTAAAAGTCAATCAACCTCAGACCCTGCTGAGTCTCTCCGCCTCCTCCTTCTAGTCAACATCTCCGAGCGTCCAAGCAGAGCATTTTTATGTAGAAGAGGACAAACTAGTAGGCGGTCGCCTGTAAATCAGATTCCTCTGCTCTCTCACAGCTTTATCGACTCAGTGAAGTGGCAGATGAGAGGAGGGAAGAATAACAACAAGAGGAACAAGTGGAGGGAGAGAAACATGGTGAAGGCTGACAGTAAAGAAAAGGTTATGGGAGAGAATGCTGTCGCTATGGTGTTTACTGGCATCTGAAGCATTCTGATAAAGAGATCATGGCTTTGTTAATCACAGTCAGACTACAGGTTTGATTTATGAAGAATATCTGACTCGCTTCATTTATCCCACCCTGGATGCCTGAGATGATGTGATGGTGCTGAAAAAATTCAAATGGATGTTTTAAAATGGAATAGAAGTATTTAGTTAGTCTGAACGGCAGAAACATTCCAGATATTTGATCATGTTTTGAGGCTGAAGTGAAATTCCTCAGACTGTACCCATCTGGGGAAGTGATCACAGACCGTAACTGCTTCTCCTTGTGCCTTTATACATGTTATAGTAGTTATAACATGCAAAACACTCTGTTTAGCATAACTTAATGATTGCTTTTCTGACTGTTTTGTGACCCTAACAAGCCACCATCAGGCTAATCATCTCAAATTTGTGTGAAACATTTCATTTCGTTTTCTTTCCGCTTATCCGTGAGGGTCGCGGGATGTTGCCGTTTCCCCCTGAGGGGCTGCAGGTCTTACTGGGGCCAAATCCAGTTCACACAATGGGCATAGGCCAGGGTTCACCCTGGAAGAGTTGCCAGCTCATCGCAGGACCCTCACCGATGGCATCTGCACTGCATCTGCAACTTCGGGGTTCAGTATCTTGCTCAAGGATACTTTGACAGGTAGCTCCGCCCAGGGGAGCCTGATCACCACCAGCTCTACCCACTGAGCTACAGCCGCGACGTCCATATAACATTTCAGTAACAATATATTCAAGTTGTATTTAGAACCTGCTTCACACTGAAATATGGTCAAGGAAGTGCTGTTAAAAACATACATAATATCAACATCTTCAAGGTTCAAAATAGTAGTTTTATTATGACACACTAGGCATAATCAATGTTTTCTGGGAGACGCATCAGCTCTGTCTGTTCACAGCTTTGATGTCATCACAAACTGACTCCAAGTTCTCCCTAAACTTGACTAGCGTTGTGTTTGTGTGTCTTTTCCTGCATGACTAGCTAAATGTAAGTAAATAACATTAATTATTTAATAGATATTTATTTGTCTGTATGTCTACTAATATTTCTGTTCCAAAGCCCATATGATCACCACAAAGCACTTGCAGACTTCAGTCGTCTTGGGCACAACTCAGCACATTTACAGTCAACATGTGATGGGCATGCAAATCAACACAGCATGGTGCCTATGGAAAGGGAAACTAATGGTAATTCAGTCTGTTATCAGGGTACCACAGCAGTTTGTTGGGGCACATTTCAAGTATTAAACCTTAATAGTCAAGTTGTGCAACCTCAGTGGTGTCTGGCATCTCAAAGACTGCAAATCAGACTTAATTTGTACTTGATCTTCAGAGCCGAACCTGTAGAATCAAACAGAGTGCTGTTGTCGGTCTGGCGAAGGTATGCACTCTAATGAGTCCCAGCTGTTCTCTTGAATTCAATCCAGTTTAATCCAGTATCAAACTCCTTGATCACCACCCATAACTGCTTACCCATAATTAAATCTCATCAGATCTAGGATCCGCATCAATTTGTACTCACTTATAGATACCAGCCACCTAAATTCACGTGGTTTTTTTCATCAAGATTCATGCATCACTCCCTGAGAAATTAACACAAAATGTGGATACATTTTGTAGTGTCAAAGGAAATGAGCAGAAACTCCTGGATCCATCCTTTTATCTGGATCCACACCAAAAATTAATGGAGTCTGTTCTGAGCTGAGACCCATACATATATTTCCCTGCTTTAATGCAGCTCTTACAGAGAACTTGACCCATTGTCTGCATATAGCCTCTATACTTCCTTCAGTATCATCTGTCTCATCATGTTGTCTACTGTAGTGTAGATAATCCAGACACCATTACATCATCACATGTAGGACCTCTGACGCTCTGGCACGTATCACTCAGGCGGAGCTTGTGACACCACAGACCACTTGTTGATTATTGCTCTGAGGAACAAAATTTCCATTCTGGTCTCTGCAGCCTGAACTGGCCTTCTGTCCACTGTGTTGTCAACATTTTCCGTCCTTGAGGTTAGAAGTGTTCTGCCTCTTTGCCCTTAATTCCCTGCAGTGCTCTAAAAGTCAAATATTTCTCACACAGCAGACGCCTGAACGGAACGGCACTCGTCAATGACTGTGTCCTTCAGGAAAATGTCAATTATCTCCACACTCACCAGCTAACGTCTTCAGCCTGCTTCAACACTGGCCAGAAATACCTGGTGTGCTTGGGGCTGCAAGTCTTTGATTACTGATTGACCTGCCAGTTATTTTCTACATTTGAAGGTGATTTCCTCCTTCTTTTCCATATCTCAATACTCTGATAGACTCTGATGAATCTGTATTCACTCCAGAAGAAGCTCCTGATTTCAGCTGTACTTGTGTTCAGACCAACAATAACACTGCTCGAAAATTCAGGAAAACAGTAAAGGCAGAAAGTTAAACTTCGCTTGACTTTTGCCCAAGCGCACATCCTGGTTGCAGACCTCTGGATCAGCACTCACATGCCCGATTTATTCAGAAATTCAATAGGTCTGGTGTTGTGCCCACTGAGAAACAGTCGACGAATCAGAGAAAAGTTTCATGTAATATAAACATTTGTTCATTTCTGTTCATAATTATTCCAGTTTCAGCACATGGAAAATATGTGCTGACGCTCTTTAAATAGGTTTAGGTTTGAAACTAATGAACTTGTGGCTCAGCAAGATGTTGTTTCATCGCGTACAACATCTCTGGGAGCAATAAGCACACCAACAAAACACAAACCATCAAAGACTTTTTTTTTCGGTTCAACTCGGGTCAGTAGAGCAGAAAAGAGGGGGAAACGGCCTCCCTCGGTTAACCACCAATACATCAACCTTCCATGTCTGCACGGCGGAGGCCAAAATAGCCGAACGAAGCGGTGAGCAGTGGAACAAACCATTTCATCATCCCACCGAGTGTGAGTCGCCAGAGTGGCTGCAGATGCCGCTGATCAGAACATTAAAACCGACAACAACAACAAAAAGTCTGTTCATGCACAAAGAGAGATGAGCCTCAGAAGGGGGGTGTGTTTGGAGGAGGCATCTGACAGAAAAATTCCAAAGGGTGTCTGCAAATACCAGCAGCCTGGAGGAGAAGGGAAGCGTTTCAGTCCATATGTGCCCTCCTTAAAATTCCCAGGAGGGACAGAGATAACTAAGTATAAACAAGAGAGAATGAGCAGAAAACAGAGGAAAACGCTCAGAGAGAGGAGGAGTGACTGAGAGGTGGAAAGTGAAGAAATTCATTCAACCACACACTCTTGTCAAGCTTTCAGACACACGTGTGTGTGCACGTACATACCCAGAGATGCAGTCATTTCCCTGATTTCCCTGAAGTGTCCCGTTATTTTCTGGTTTCCTGTTTACACCAAACTTTCAGATCACTCCTTCACCCTCCTGCTCCAAAGTCTCTGTCCGTCTCTGGTATGCTCTTTCTCCCAGCGTGAATGAAACTCTCCCTTTACCAGAATCTCCTCCTCTCTCTCCCTCTCTGCTAGAAAGCAATCTGAGCTCGACTTGCTGAAGCTTTATGTTGTCAGGGGCCGGATCGTTTCGCTGCCATGCCCAATTCCTTTCGACCCCAGATGGAAAAAATAGGCTCTCCGTTTGTTCCTGGCTTTGTTGTGACACCGTTCGACTTCTGGGTTTGTATGGAGGGAGGACAAGAGGTAGAGAATCCCCCCCCCCCTTTTCCTCCCCTCCATGCATGTCTACATACCCTCCCTCCCTCCTCTTCCTCTCACTGACCACTGAGCATTGTTCCTGCCGGGCCACAGCAAGCACTTTCAGCCAATCAGAGTGGATTCCAGAGGGGTCGGAGGTCGTGAGTGGCCTTTTATGGAGCGGAGCGAGGAGGTGGTGGTAGTTGGTGGTCGTGGGAGGGGGACTCTATGGCCTCTCTGTCACGGCATGTGTGTCCACTCCCACCATCTGCTCGCCACAAACACACACACACACATACACAAAGGCATGCAGACACACACACACACACACACACGTCTCTTGCCATGTGCCTAATCTTAGCACATCATAAATTTAACCGTAAGGCTCTTGATTGAATTGTGCTCAGTTTACTTTTGTGTCAGTGGAAGCATGTGCTGCATGCCTCGTTTAACCTCTGTGTTACAGGACGTGAGCTAGAGTGGACATCAGCTCAGTCTGTCTGTGACGCTCGTTTATAGTTTAAAGACCAAAGTCCTTGTCCATTAAACTACAAGTTACTAAATATGACAGAAACAAAAACCTTTAACAACTTCAAAAACAATGTAATAACCTACAGATGCTAATTGTTTTTCTGTCTGCTCTCTGGTGCTGGGCAGAGTTGGTTTATCACACATTTTTTTTCCTGAGTCTGCGACTGGAAAAGCATTTGTTGATGAGAGTGAACTGCGACAGTAACGTTGCAGGATGGAGAACCCAAACAATGAGCTGAAACTCCGTTCAGCCGAGGAGAAATACAGAGTTGGGCAACAATTCTCTCAGACATTTGACCAATTTTTAATATAGATATACTGATTGGTGCAGCTTTAGCATTTAAGATATATGCATGTTCCAGAGGCATTTCAAGACTGTTCGTTCAATGTTAAGTGTCAAATTCATCCTAGTTAGACCTCTGGACAGCTGTTGATCCACAACATCAAGTCTGCAAAGTCAAATCTTGCGTTGATCACTTCAGTAAACACAGGCATGTCATCCAAAGGAAATGGTTTTGGTGACATGCATGACATTTGAGAAACCTCTCTACTCTTAGCGCGAGGTCATTGTAGTTCTGACTAGATATATACTGCAGAGTGCATACCTCTGCAAACACCCAACAGCCCTTTAATCCAAGAAGTCTTATCGTTGACAGCCCTGTATTACTCAATCTTAACCACAATTTAAGTTCACCAGATCTGTAACAACCAACTACAAGAATAACAAAACATTAAATCATAAAATTGACTAAGTTTATGAAGTTTTACGTGTTCATCCATCCTTTCAGCTCCATTTTGGTAATGACCACCTCTGATAAAGTATTGCTAAATGCACCCTAGTGATTGTGGGACTGGGCCTTGCCGATTACTGTTCGAATACACAAATGTATTACTTTGTTTACTGATTTAGGAGAAACTGGGTCATATTGTATGGAGATAAGGTTTTCTTGTTTTCCCTCTGATGCTGTCGGGCTGCTCCACCTGAACCCTCAGTGATTTACGGAGGTTGCCGATGAGCAGATGGCTTTACTCGCTGCTGATGTATCTGCTAACTGTGGCTAACTGCATCTGGCTCCAAGGGAACACAGCTGGTGTTGGATCGGTCACAAACTAAGAGATCAACTGCAGCTAGTTTGATGAGATGGTTTACAGACTTTAGCTGCAGTCTACTCCAATTAGCAAAACCATGTTGGTTCCGTATTCCGTGTCATCAAAATGGCAGTCTCAGATGTAACCTTAGGTCCTGCTTGAGCCGTATTTGGTCAGCGCTCTCAGCGCGTAATCAGCAGTCAGACACTTCAGTACTAAAGCTATTGGTTATAATAAACTCAACTCAATATCCTCGACAAGCAAACTACTGTCTGCCTCCAGATTCATGAGGAGTTTAAATGAAGAAAGTGAGAAAGAAATCTTGGATCTGCTCCTCAATCCAAATCCACACCAGAAGTTATTGGGGCTTATTCTGGGCTGAGACCCATCCTCCAAGTTTCATGGAAATCTGTTCAGTAGTTTTTGTGTGATCAAACCAACTAACCAACAAACACAGGTGAAAACATATCCTCCTTGGCAGAGGTAGAGATTTATAAATGATAGTGAAAGAAATCACTGAAAAGCAGTAAAATGCTTCAGCCAAATGCGAAAACACTGAAATCAAGATAATTACACAGCTACATCATCATACAGCAATCTAATGTCATGTTTCAGCTTATGACTATGGATTGATGACAGTTTTACATCTCTCCCAAACCTTATCCTTTGCAAAGTCATTCCAGTATGTTCCTACAAATCAACCTAAAGATGAACTCTGCTGCTGTTTACTTTCCTATCCTCATGAGCAAAAAGCTCTGTAACGTTACGTAACATTTCCTTTGTGTACTTGTGGCCAACTGAAAATAAACATTGATATATATATACAGAAGCTCTCCGCCGGCGGAAGCAGGTTTCAGCCAGAGGAATGTAGATGTTATGAGCTGAGGTTCAGCAGAGGCAGATGGTCCTTTCAGACAAACACTTGACTGTCTAAACCTCAGGGGTCAAAGGTCAGGAGAAAGTGCAGGGGAGTGAGCAGAGAGGACAAAGGGAAACCTCTCCGGCTCCTTCAGATGAAGTGCTGTATTGATCTGAACAGGTTTTGTGGATAAGATGATTCTTGGTGTAATTCTAAAGAATTCTACTACTCTGTGGTCATCACTTAAAGGAGTAATTAGTGAACAAATGTAAACGAAGTGAGCAACAGATGCTGTAAAATTGATAAACGGTCTTAAAATACACAGTCGACTACAACTCATTCTTACTTAATAGTGTTTTTGGGTCCTGTTAATGGTTCTTAAATATACAGCATATGATCTATGTTAAACTCATATTTATCTGCTAAATATTAAGCTGGAGGCAGCACAAAGACTGGAAACAGGGGAAGCAGCTAGCTCTCTCTGCCGAGAACGAAATTCATCTGACAATTATGTGCTTCTGTTTTATTCATCAAACAAACAAGATTTAACGTGCACATTAATGAGCTTTTGAGGTGTTGGTATTTATTATTGTCAGAGCTAGGACAGCTGTTTCCACTGGTTTCCAGTCTTTATGCTGCCTACACTAACCAATTCCAAAATAGAGTCTAGACTTTTCTTTTTTTATCTCAAATCACCAGATTTAATGACTGGAGTAGTTTACTTTTACCAGCAGGATCCCAGTGTGATCAGCCTGGTGATAACACAGTGGAAACTCAGCTGTGGTGTTCACATGGCTCGCTGTTGTTCTGGAGCTGTCTGCTGCTGCCCACGCTGCAGTAGCCTTAGGTCCTACTGTGATTGCAGTAATGGCTCTAAACATTTCAAAAAAAAAAAATCATTTAAATGGGGAATCTGACTGTTCTGTCTCGACATTCTAAATTGTTTCCCACACAATCGTCTGTCTGCCTTTAACGTGGGAAACAGGAAACGCTCGTCTGCTCCCTGAAAGGGGAGCGAGCCGCAGATATTCTGCCTCCTTTGTTAATTCTTCTGTCCATCCAGCAGAGAGAGAGAATCAGGTGTTTCTCTGTAAACAAGTAATAATTACGCTTTCATCAGCTCCTTCTCCATCCTGCCGCCGCTCTGTTCTGACAAACATGTTTACAATAAACAGGCAGACCTGCCCTTTAAAGGACTGGTCTGATTTGTCTGCAATACACAGCAAAATGCCATCATAAACATTACTTTGCTTTTGTTAACAAGAGTTGGATTACTATATGCCAAGGTCACAATGTTGTAGGATTATTTTCATGAGAAGGAAAACTGGTGGATACGTCTCACAGTTGTGAACTGATTATAAAACATATTTCATATTGACTTGTCATCAAATCTTAAATCAATTTCATTAAAACGAGCTTGACTTAAATAGGTCAATGGCCTTGAGCTCCTCTGTTCAGGGTGGAGGTATTGACCCTAGAGAGTCAAGGGCAGTCGATTCAAACAAATGTTATTTAGTCACTTAATTTTATACTCAATTAATTTGCATCCTCTTCGATTTACAGCTATGTCGCAGAGCAGTATTGTCCTAATTAGTTTAGTTTAGTTAGTTTAGTGACTTCTTCCTATATATTGGTTTTAGTAGAGCACAACTTTGGACATTTCGTCCCCACATGTGAACACAAATTTCTGAACTATGTATTTGCGTATTTGCAGAGACCTTGCAGCCCTCTGCCTGGACTTTCTTATTTTCTCACTGTTTTGCCATTAGGGACTAAGACCAAAACATATAGTTAGTCACAACACTGTGTAAAATGTATTATTGTATTATTAATGTATTATTCAGCATTTGCAGGGGTGTGATCATTTATCATCCAACTAGGGATGCAGGATATTGAATCTTTCTTTTTCCAGTATCCAATAATCTAATATTCTCATACTTGTTTTGGCCAATTGCTGATGTGTTAATTTTTTTTTCCCACCTCATTGCAGAGAACACAATGCTTCCCTTAAGAGGAATAACATCATTATGTCTTCTCTTATCATGATGGCCCATTGGTAGATGCAAAATTATGTACACATTCCCCGGGCAAAATATGTAAACTACTCAGTCTATGATTTGCATCACATGCACATAATTAAAACTAATTATTATTCATTTGGGGCTACTTTTGTCTTAAAGCCCATCTTGTCTGATATACTGATATCTCTGAGAATTCCTACATGTTACATGGACTCTTTTGCCTATTGTAGGTCCACAACTAGTCAGAGGTCTGCACAGTCTTACTTTATTTGTCATTTACGTATTTCTAGGTTCCCTCCTGTGTTCTTGTGTTCCTCTCCAGTCTGCTTTCCCTCCACACCTACGCTGCACCTCCACATCAGCTCTCTTGGTTTCTTCCACTCATTCCCCCCCAGCTGTGTTTCTCCTCTTCTCTCTTTGCAAGCATTTGCAAAACTGTGCATATATATGGATTATTGTATTTCATGTTATTTTACTTATTTAAGGCTGCATGAGTTGTTTAATGAGTCTCTTTAGATACTGTACTGTAACAGACAAACTGAATACACCTGCTTTACATCCTAAAGCAACGAAACAAAACGAAATGTAAACATTTTTACCACTGATAAATATGACTGACATTATACTGTGTGTTGTCTTTGTTTCCTCAGCGGGAATAGTTTTTAACTCTGAGAGCAACATGACAGCCATAGACATCAGATATGACACATGGCCGCTGAGAGACACTTTTGTTTTTTGACACTACAGTGAATTCCTTCTGCAGCTGCGGGGTCCATATCTCCTCAGGCAGGATGTCCCAGCAGCAAAAGACCCTCCCCTCTTCTCCCATCCCCTCCCAGAACAGGACGTGAGTGGACATCCTGCCAGCAGTGGTCTCTTCCTCTGTTAAAGTCGACTATTATTAGCCACAATCAGCTGTCCTGCATCCCAATCCACTATTTATTAACACCTACACTGTTTTTTTTTTGTTTTTTTTTATGTCAAACTTCCAGAAACACGTCTGTCTGTCTGCCTCTAGTCTGACACAACTTACCAAAAACAGAGTCATGCCCACAGAACCAGCCAGCAGCAACAGAGCCCAGGCCAGGCATGTGTATGTGTGTGTGTTATATGCCAGGAGGACATTCCAACCGACTCTTCAACCCTATCCGGCAGCCATCAGGAGTGTTTGGGTCCACACACACACACACACACACACACACACACACACACACACGCTCATACATGCATATGGTCACACACACTCTTGGGAAAGTCTACCTTGTGTCCAGCTCTGTTGGTCCCACTGCCTGCCCATCCTGAGCTGGGAAAAGTCTGAGAAATGTTTCACTGGGAGAAGAAAACAGACATTGATTAGATTATAAAATGCTGACCCATCCAGTGGTGTCCATTCTGACTTTATCTCTTACCGTAGGGCGTCGGAGGAGACACAGGGAAGGCCGGAGTAGGAGGGACGATGTCAGTGTGTCCCCGATAGTCCACACTGTTGGTTTTGTAGAGATGCTTTTAAAAAGAACAACAGAATAAAATAAGGGGAACAGTCAACATGTTTTTATTAAGTTTTACTTCATGGTGTAACAATCCCACACACACACCAGCAGACATCAGTCTTGTGATCTGTGTGTGGCTAAAAGCTTGTGTTTTGGTCTAAACAGTTGGGCCATTCATGCCACCCAGCCATAAGAATGAGGCAGGAGCAGAAACCCCAGCTCTTAAAAAAAGAGGGGAGGGAGAAAAGACAGAGTGTTACATAACCATCATCTTTTAAAAGGATCACTGTGATTTATTTTTCTTTAAAGTCATTTGGTAACAAATAAATCAGTCTTTGGAAGTTTGGTGTGCGACTGAATCCAAAATAATGTGGTCAGATCTGATCACGGCTGTTGTCACGCAAATTGACTCTGAGACACGCAAACAGCTGGAAATGAAATTTATGATCTGGAAACAAAATGCAAAATGTTGCATTATTCACAAAAACTCTGATTACAACTCTAAGGAAAAACAATATTGGAAACCAGGGCTGTCCTGTTCTGATATGAGCCATTTTGTGTGGCATGTGAATAAATATTGATATTGAAAATAAATTATTTTCCATTTTATAGCCATGTCTTCCATAATGTAAGCTTATGGTAAAGAGTCTCTTTGGGCTAATTGCACGATTTGGCCACCATGTTAAATTAGCTTCAAAGCCTGGCGCTCTTACCGGGGGCTTACGAAATGCTGCACCAGTATTCTCTACCTGTGTTTGTCTGCTATGTGTTACTGAGTAGTGTATAGTGGGCTGTCAGATCTTTTTCTCTAAAAAAAGCTGCCTACTGTGGCCGACGAGAGAAGTGTCATTAGGCAAAAACACTGTAGTTGTAGCCGGCCTACAAAACGATAACTCTTTGCATACCAGGGTGCAGATGCAGAATCAGGGGATAATTCTCTTTATGTTGCTCACTATAGGCACCCTTTTTCACATTATTTGATAGTGACACTTTAAATAAAGGTTTTCTCAGTTATCCCTGGTATGGGTGAAGTTCACAGTCAAAGCTGCAGTCAGATGAGTTGAACAGGGAAACTGTGGTTACCTGAGTTTGTGAGAAGGAAGGACTGTGCACCTCTTGGCCTCTGAAGCTCTGAGAACCAGCCCCTCTCCATCCTGGACTATGGAGACCAGCGTAGTCCACCACGTCACTGACCTGCTTCTGCTGCCTCCAGCCTGACCAGGAGCAGAGAGATAACGAGAGCGGGGAGGGTAGGAGGCAGAAAAGAAGAGCCAGACAGTCAGATTGTGATCTGAAAAAAGATTAGTCACGTCTTCCTCTATGAAATGAACCCAAACAGTTGCGTCTGTTCTCGTCTAAAAAAATGACACTGAGCAGTAGAGATGCCGAGCAGATGCCAGCATGGCAATGAAAGGTGATGTTGATCGTTCATGTCTAGAGTGTTTGTCTCTGACAAAAACGTCTATCAGCAAGTTGATCAGCGGTGTGTAGCTCCTATCATCAGGCACAGACTGTGTGAGTAAGCAAGACTTCAGCAGACCAGATGGTGGAAAAAACATGTCGGAAAAACATCTGTTGGAACATTCAGTCACTGGTCTCAGATATGGGTAGACTGAACAGCTGAACCTTTCTTTTCGATATAAGTGGTTTTGAAAAAGATTCAACAACTCAACAAATGGATAAGAAAACACAGTATAACAGTTCTATGAGTATATTAAGCCCAATGCATCAGTATCAGACTAGATTTCAGCCAACACACAGCTTGTTTACAATTCATTAATGAGAAAACTGAAGGAATCCTCATCAGAAATGTTTGGAAATGTTACTGTACATTGGATTATATGTTGTTATCAGATTCTCAAATATAGAACTCCTTATTTGTTTTGTTCAAGTGCTCTAGAGGGATGAGCTGCACTTTGTATTGAGCTGTAAAAGTTTTAAACCATATCTTGGAGAGGAGTCATCAAACTTTTTAAGCTGTTTTTTTATCAGATTTGACTGGTGTTTCTATACGTGCAGTTTTTTTGTCCCACCGACCGTTAAAAATGTAGTTTGGGTTTCTCCCCATTCGTTTCTAAAGGGGCCTGGAGTTGTTGCCTCTTGCCTGAAAAACACAAACTGCCCTGGTTGCCAAGATGACTGCTGATTGGCAAGACTTGCCTATGAGGACTTTGGTCATAGTAACAAGGAAGTACAAAGTCATCAGCAACTTCGGTCCAAAAGAGGTTTTGGCCTTGAGGAACATCATATCTTCTATCAAATGTTTTTGTTCACAGCCGCCAAATTAACATGAGCTTGCGAGGCAGCAAATTCACACTGAGTCCTATGAGGAGCTGCTGTCAGTTACACACAGACGTACTTTAGGTGTGACGGCCAGTGAGTATAGTATATATAGTTTCCCCTAACTTACAAGTTAAAACATTTACGGATACACTACTTGTCAGAATTGACACATTTTGATGTTTCTTGCTGAGCTAAAGTAAAAAGTGAAATTAAAAAATGATCTTATTATCTTGTACTGCAGCCCCTGAAGACAGTGTAAACACCAAGAACACACCATAACACAGACCCAGACGTGTGTGTCATGACTCGTGATAGAGCCTGTCCTTACATGGGACCACATATCAGCTATAAACAGCAATGTCGGCTTTCATTGTGAGCATCTCAAAAGCACATGAGAGGGCGAGCCAGTCCAACTGAAACTAATCCAGTTACTCTGCTGCACCCGCGGGCCTGCTGAGGGTGCCTCCGTGCAGCTTCTTACAGCGCCAAGGATCACTTGAAACCCGCCGTTTTTGTGACGCGGGGCTATTCTCTGTTGAAGACTGCAACTCAAGATTACAAGAGGGAGACGGAGGGCACGATGCTGAACAAATGCTTGTGTCAAACTTCAAAAGCATTCCTGATCGCTGACAAACTCCTGCCTCCAAACATCGGCTTGAAAAACACACGTTACAAAAGGACACCAACTACACAGTGAAATATTACTGTTACCGCTTCAAATGTGCCCTGGGGTGATGTCAGCCCCCTGACAAACTCCCTGACCTATACATACAAACATGACGCTCCATTTCCTGTGCTCAAATTCCACGATTAGAGGAAGAACCACAAGACCTCTCATTGACCTGGCTGCATATAAAAACATAGGGTCAGAGGTTAAAGGTCAACACTAACGTAACCCTGCATGGCACATGGCTCTGGGTCACCCATAACTACCGCAGAGCCCCTGAGAGATATGATTTAGGAGCTGTCACAGCCCGTTATGGCGGGAGCTCCCACATGGGCCACCGGGGTTCTCCGGGGTCAGCTTTGATGGAACAGCTGCTCCGTATGTAAAGAGCTGGGAAGTGACGACATCACTCGTACACCTATGACCCGCAGTTCTCAAACAAAGAATGAATCAAGGATGGAGTCTGCAGCTGAAATGTGCTTCGTCCTCCTGGCTGCCTCCCGATGGATGCGGGAGGGAGTAAATCTGTCATACGTGCCGGCAGAGTGAGAAGAAACGGTGAGGAGGAGAACAGGCAGCATCAGTGTGACACGTTCAGGTTCAAGTTTTCAGTCCTAAATTCACCTCTTCCCACATGCCACGATGTCACACTGATTTAATGAATGTGTGCTGTGAGGAACATTAAGGGGTATATTCACGGTAAACCTGGTTTGTCATATTTACTTGTTATTTGGGTTGAGAGAGGATGTCAAGTCATTTCTGAGATGAAAGGCTAAAATTCAAGAGCGTCAAAGCTCCGATCCCATTTACAAGTTTTACCACTGCACCTCATTTCCCTTCAGAACAGAATTACAAGGACGACAAACATCATAGCGGCTGATGTTGGCAGCCTTAATGACATGAGATGTCTGACTTTCTGTTTTTCACTGACATGATTCCTGAATAACATAATCAAGGCATGTTGGAGTAACTTAGATAGGGCTAGAGTTAGCTTAACTTTAACTGTCTTTGAATTATATTAATATGACACTTAAGTTAGCTTTGACTACAAATGTCCTTCAGAGGGAGACTTTTTACTTTGATACTTTGAGTAAATTTCCGAGCCTGTACTGTAATACTTTTACTTGTGTGTAGAAGTTGAATCAGTACTTGTACTTTTACCAGTCTTTTTACACAAGTCTCTGAAGTTCTACTGGACAAAGGTTTTGTGAACCACCTCTGCAGGTCTGAATGACAACCAGCTCAATAAATCAATGTCTTGAACTATGTAAGTTACATTCAGTCTGCTCTCTTTGAATTCTGACATTAATGGAGAAGATGTTTCATGGACAAACATCTTATATCTTGGCTGCTAATTTTGTCTCTCACATAGCACCGTCAGATACAGGGCACTTCGATATGCACACATCCTGTTTACCAGCCATCCCAAATCCACACACATTCACTACATTTTTGTATTTTTGGAAAAATCCACACAACGTGGACCCTGCACAGGTGAGGGATTAATTTGGGCATTTAGGGCATTTATCAGGCAGTCACTGGTCACTGTGGCTACTGTGGCTTGAATACCATGAGAAATTGTATTACTAATATCCAGATTTAACAGCATTTCAGTGCCTAACATCCTTGATATCTTTTAATCCCATTCAGCTGCCTCAGGCAGTAGTTCTATCATAACGTCAGTGGATTATGTTTGGATGGCTTTAATTCATCCTGAGAGTCACTGTGATGAGAGGTCAGTTCGGTCCGTCCTCACACATACTTTTCTTCAAACTGTAGATTTCCATTTAAACCCAGACAGACTGCAGAGTAAACACCTCACTGAGAGGTAATACTGCTTACACTGCAGGAACATTACTGCCTGTTGAACTTAAAGCTTCCACCCTTTCAGCAAATACCATGAACACTAACAAACACACCTTCTGATGTATCCGTCTTGGTGGAGATTTCCACAATCAGGCAGCGCTTCAGTCCTTCAGTCTGAGTTATAAAAGCTTCTCTGTATGAACTGGACTGAGCTCTACAATGTAAGACGTCCAGCCTGTGAGCTTCATCTGCAGCCAGCTTGTTGGCACACCTGTATTTTCTTTAGTGTGGCATTTCAACCAGTCATAGTTTCACAGTGGACTGTTTTATGTCTCTGAACAAGTAGAGGTGTGTAAAAGGAACAGTGCACGGTTATAATTTTGCCAGCTTAAGGGTCAGTTCAACCAAAATACATTACATTTATAGAGGCAGCAATGCAGAAAACACTGGCTTAGCAGAGGTTAAATGTCAGCTTTAGACATCTCCCACCCACAGCCATGCTGGCAGCTCTGTGGAACTATACATGCAGTGCAGGGTGTGGAGCTAAATGCTAACACCAGCATGCTAACCTGCTAACAGTAACAACTGCTGCCTTCAAATTGGGTGATATTTCCCATGTTCACGAGAAGAGTCCAAACCATTGTGTGATATTCTCAACCTCGAAAGTTGAAATTTTCTGAAAGCTATGAGATCATGATTTCATGCTAGAATAATGATAAAAAAAAATGCACTGTAAAGCAGAAACCTCTCACAAGTCTAATAATATTGCATTTCCCAGAGATAATGATAACAAAGATGTCGGGGCAATAGAATAGAAAAGGCCAAAAATAATTGAATCTCGCAGTTTTAGAGCCATACTTCTTCTGTTGTGGTATAGCAACACATTTTGAGCCACGGAAGTTAATTTTTGAGTGGATAGTGGAAATACACATTCAACATTTTTTGGATAAAAAATCTTTTGTCTTTGAGTCTTCAGTTACCATGCTAACAATTCCACAGCTGAGCCTGATTTTCAGGTATTCCTCATCAATAATATTTTGGATCAGTTTGATTCCGTCACAATCCAATCAATCAAGTTGCTTCAAAATTTTACTCACGGCCACATGTTTCAACCTCATGGTGGTGCTAGAAGAAACATCCCCAAATGAGGATTTATGTATTACTAAAACCAATTAAATTTTAATCCAGAGGCAGTTTTGTAAAATGATAACAAGACAACACGTTCATATAACCTTACATTTATAACTCGCCCTTTGAGTCAAAGATAGTGCTGATGTGGCCGCGTCAAAAGAGTTTGACGCACCTTTCCATATTTTTTTCTTTGTGCATTTTCAGTGGTCTTACCCGACTGATGGGTGTCTCCTTTGTGGCTGAGGCCATTGGTGTGGAGGGAGGCCGAGCGGGACAGCGGAGCACAGCGGGTGGGAACAGGAATAAAGGTGGGGTCCAAATCCAAAATCAGCTGGTTCAGCTGCTCTATGGACTCATCAATGTCTGTGGTTAACGATGCCAAGTCATCATCGTCGCAAGACGACATGTGTGTGTTATTGAGGGACTGTATGTTGTGCATCACTTGTGTGTTTTGTGTGCCGTCCTCGTCCACCAGTCCTCTCTGCACTGCCTCCCTGCTGCTTGTTCCTCGACTTGGTGCATCAGGAGCTACCAGGGATGGAGGCTTCTCTTTTTTCATCCTGCTCACCCTCTGTCCCCCATCAACTGCAGGGTCTTTCTCAGTGATGACATCAACCTGCTGCTGCTGAACCCAGGACTGTGTGGAGTACTCAGTCTGAGTCCCAGGCAGGCTGTCGGAGGAAAGCGAGCAGACGCTGCTGGAGCTCGGCAGGTCGACAGCAGAAGCTGCTTCACCGTCTAATTCATCCTCATCATCTAATATATCAGTCTCCCTCTCGCCAGATAAAGCCTCTCCACTGACAGTTTGCCCCAGTTCAGACTCATTCCCAGAGACCCCCCTCTCCCCATTGGCAGCAAGCTCAGCCATGACCTCCAAAAGAGGCTGAGCAATCTCGAAGTCCAGCCCAGTGACCAGCTTCCGTATCTGGGCGCTCTTTTCCCACGCAGGCCTACTCTTGTGCCCTGCTCCGGTCCGTCCCTGTGAGGCCACAGACAGGCCCGAATCACTGCTGGCAGACGGAGTCCGCTCACTGCAGTTTGGGCTGCTGGTGGTCAAAGAGAACAAAACCCCTTCCTCACCACTCTTCTTCCTCACTCCAGCATACAAACCGCCATTACCAGGGTCCAGAACCAGAGGTGGAGCTGTGGATACAAAATCAGTATGGTCAGAAAACGAGGTGAAAACAGATGCAAATGTGACCTACTGAACCAAGGTTATAGGTTTGGTGTAAGAAGCGAGGGGGGCATGATGAAATCAGAGGTTCTTCAACAATATAATAAAACTAATTCAAACTATGTGAATGCTTTAATGGGTCTGAGCTCAACAGCTCCATGACCATCTCAGCCATTGATTTGACCTCACTCATGTGCATGGAAAGTGGTGTTTCGCCTTGTCAGACTGTTTGGGTGTTTTTTTTTTCTGCTGGAAACCCTCTCAAAAGCAAGCCATGTTGGTTGAAAGGATTGTGTTCATGATGTCCACATGGGAAATCCTAGGAGGGAATTCAGGTCCCATGTTTTGGAAGAAGATTTGAGTTTTACTTTTAGATCTGCTCCAGAAATGTTTCCTGGACTACAACATGTCTTTCCATCAGTTCGCCCAATCAGAGGTTTACAGGAGCCTATAAATATAGAATTTCCCAATGGGAATTAATGGAGTATAAAATAATATATAATATTAATTTTTAAAAAACTCATCTCTAATCTTTATTATGGCAGCTTCAATAAAGATTCACGGAGATTAAAGTGATTAAAACAAGAGTACTTACATTGTGAAATTTAAGCAACAAACAGAAATGATGTTGTTTGAAATAAATGTTATTGTTACATGACTCCATACTTGCTGCTTATGATTCACTATGATACACGTTACACACTGAAACACACCACCTGTTGGAATGCAGCCATCACTCCAGACACACTCCATGTAGACAATATAAAGCGTCTTTGTGTGGGCAGGCAGACGCAAACATGTGTAGTTTTGTATGCGTGTGTGTCACGCAGTGGATGTGTCTGTCACAGACATTTACCTGAGGTCAGATGAAGCCGATTATACTCAAACACACACGCACACACACACTCACACACACACACACACACACACACACACACTTTGTCATACTTTAACTTGTTTGTATCTAAAAGAGTGCACACTTCTAATTGATTAATCAATTAGTCAGTCAGCAGAAGATTAATCAATAATGGATTCTTTGTTTGATTTGTATTTCTCAAGCAAAAAAGCCAAACGTTCTCCTGTTTGAGTGTCACCATTCTGAGAATTTCCTTCTATGACAGTAAACTAAGTCTTTTTTGTGTTTTGAAATAAGATACTTGTGATATTAAACATTTTGTGGACCACACAATGTACTCAAGCACTCGAAGACTGAAAATGATCATTAGTTTCACCCTAATACAAGACAGGCAATATCACCTAAAAGTTCTTGCCTGATAAAGGTTGCTCCATTCAGATGAGATAAGCCTGCCTCAAACAGTGACTGCAACAATACATACAGTGCATACCAGAGCTGTACGAGCACAACCTCTTAAGAGTCCAGAGAGGCAATAAAACTCAAATACCAGACATGCATGGTAAAACCTCACAGCTGGTCTCTGAGTTCTCACACACACAGATGCACACAACTGATAAACACTCTGTATAACTTTCACAACAGTGTAAGAGCTTCATAATGAACAGAACTTTATCACTTCAGTAAAAAAGACACACAAAATTGAAGCTTACTTCACCGGCACTTGGGAGGAAACTTTCACTGTTCCCACTGCAGACTAGAAACAGGATGGAAATGCTCACTGAAGCGTCCCTTTGGAGTCCCAGAAAGGAAAAGAGAAGCAGATGACAAGCTGAAAGGAAAGAGGGGCGAGGACGAGGACAGAATGAAAAGGATGAGAGAGGCAGAGGGAAAGCGAAAAGGATCCAGAGCGGCTCAGTTGAAGTCTCTCCTCTGCTGTCGTCCTCTCTCTCAGGCTGCCACAGGAAGACAAGCAAAGAACATTCTTTCTCTTAAGGTGCTAACAGCCCCCCGGTGTCCCCCCCTCCACCCTCTCTCTCATGTCACTCCTGCACTCCTTCCTCGCCTGCTCCGTCCCTGCACTATGAATCCCCGCCTTCTCGGTCAAAATTAGCCTGGTTCCTCCTCCCCCTGCATCCTCCCCCTGCATCCTGTCCCAGCTGACACAGGTAGCTGTGGAGAGAGTGCGCGCTCATGCATTTTTATGTCCGAGGGGAAAGCAGTGGAAGGAAACTCAAAGGTGGATCGTTCAATCGACTGCATGCACAAACACACACACACACACACACACACACACACACACACACACACACACACACACACAGGTGGAAAAGTTTGTGCAGGGCAGAAAAGAAAAGAAAGCAGAAGGACACTGAGCTGGCCAAATATGGAGAGGGGAATGTAAACATGGGGGCGGCGCTGGAGTGTGTGCAGAAGGGGGATGGGGACACGCTGGACAAATTGCAACCTGCAACTTGAACCTGAGAGCAACATGCACGACTTGAAAAACCGAGACCGAAGACAAGATAAAGGTGAAGAGAAGAAAAGACAGATGGGAGATGGAGGCGGAGGGGAGGGGATAAGTAGAACCACCTGTGGTTGAAAACAACATTCTTGTGACTGGCTGCGTTGCTAACTGGCTGGCACCCTCATTATGCTCATGTGCATGCGTGTGTGCTGGTGGTTAAAGGTAATGGCCATGTGTGTTTGCATTTGTGTGCGTGTGTGTGTGTGTGTGTGTGTGTGTGTGTGTGTACATGTGTGTTTACATGCCACTTTTCTGCATTTCTGCCCAAATGATTGGTCTATCCAAATTACATGGCTGGTAGAGGCAGATTTAGCAACAGCATAAAACAGCTGGAACTGAAACCTCAACCGCCGGTTTTAAAGTGATTGTTTCAGCTGTCTGGATGTGTGTTTTCATGTTGGTGTTTTCTCTGCATGAACGGTTATTCTAACTAAATGGAAACCCTTTGAAAAAACAGTCGCCCTCCAAATACACAGGTCCGGTCTGGCTAGTGTCTGAATGATTGTCGTTACACCCAGTCCCAGGAACGTGAAAGAGGCCTTTTGTGACCACAACAGTTGTAAGCTGTCACACTGATGACCAGACAATTACCCACAGCACTGACCACAGTGAAGGCTTGTGTCCAAACAGAACTTCTCAGAGACTGGATCTTAGCCCACAGAGGGATAGAACTTCTGAATAGCAGCCAGAGGTACTCTTTTTTTTTTGGGCCACTTGGGGCGAGAAAAAATCTACAACAAGCTAAAAAAAAAAGAAAAAACAACTGATCTAACAACTGGTTGTTGCAGCTAATAATTTAGCAAGCATCTGTTTAGTTCCACATCCAGCAGTGAGAGCAACATGATTAATATTCCTATACACATGCAGCCATGCTTAGTCTGATTCTGATTACCATGTCCTCACAACAATTGTTTATCATGTCAAAATGTGGAAAAGGCATCTACATGAAATACACTTTCTGACGGTGGCAGACTCCTGAGTATGTCATCAAGGTAGAGGTTCCTTGGAGACCACTATTGTAGCGAGATGTAACAAATGCGGTTCGTCACGAAATTTAACAGGTTTGTGTTAAAGATTAAAATGAAGGCCAAGTTGGAAGATGGAAGTTGGACGTGGTCCGAGTGAGGGGGCCAGATGTAAGGGGTGGCCCTCCACTCGATTAATATGTGTGTGGCCCACATTTTTTTTTTTTTTTTTTTGATGCAGTCAGAAAACTTCACAGGTATATCATCAAAGTGAAGGCAGAGTTTGAAGGTAAGTTTGACCATGTTGATGGCCATCGCGGCTGGTGTGATTCCATCGCAAGATGGTCTCTAGCTTCTGCATGATGTTTTTGTTGCGCTTATTTTATGTACTATGTTGCTTTGCTAGTGTCTTAGATCAACCAAATCTGCTGAAGCTGGTCAGACTAACTGCTAGTTTTTGGTAAACTCAGGCTGTCATTTTCTATAGTCTGTAGCTCAACAGGAACATTAGGTCTCCAATCTCATGTTAAAAAGTTGTTTCAATCACAGTTTGTGAAAAAATAACTTGATGCTCATTGTGATGGACTATATATCCACAGTATAGCAGTTAACTGACTGCCATCATGTCTGAAAATGAATGGTAGCCATATTGGTATTCTAGTTGTCCTAAGACTGCCACGGACAAAGACAACTAAAGGTCACTGTTTCATTGTTTTAAAACCTGACTAATAAAAGTCAGGGACACTGCACGAATTCCCAGCAACAGGAAAAGAAAGTGAAAGAAGTTCCCTAAAAAGGGGGAATTCCTGAAAAAAAAATTAAAATGCACCATACCTGTTTCAAGAGAAGAAGCGTCTTGATACGAGTCTCGTCTCACCAGAGGGTCCAAGGTGTCATAGTCCACCGTCACAGCGCCTCCGTTGTGCCACAGCTCTCTGCCTGCACATGGAAATGACAAACAGAGCAGCAGACAAAGAGGCAGAGCTGGTCAGGAGTCAGTGAAACAACAACAAGACACACACACACACACACACACACACACACACACACAATAACACCAGCTCATTCCAGATCTCATTTAAATTTTGATTTGAGAAAAAAATGAAGGCTTTAATTTAGTTTTTTTGTTTTTTGTTAGTGTGTGTGCGTGTGTGTGTGTGTCCTGGTTTTCCCCCCTGTGTGTTTTCCCCTGTGTACAGTCTCTGCAATCTGAATTCCTGTCAGATGTGTGTGTGTGATAACCCCTCATATTACTTCCTGTTGAGAGGCGAGGAGTGTGATTGTCTGAGCTGAGGGCCAGTTGGGCTGCTACACCCTCCTCCCGGTGTCCAACACTGCCCCCACTTGGAAGACTGTTTGGTGAACTCAGTGAAAATGTTTTCATTCATGGGTAGTGAGCGTGTGTGTCTGTGGGTGCGATGCACCAAACTGAGTCATTTCTGTCTCTTCTGCTTGAGCAAGGAGACACAACGAAGCTCAGTTCATCAGCACCACTTGTAGCCCAAATAATGTGTCAGTGTGGCTCTGGATGAGTGTGTATCCAGGGGTGTGTTTGCATCAGTTAAGAGGAGCTATTCCCTAAAGTGAGATCAGAAGATTCGAGGTCATGGGATGAGAGCAAAAGATGTTTTTTTTCTTCTGATCTCTACTTTTTCTCATAAATTATCAGATAATTTACTACTTTAGGATTCTAAACCTTAAAAAAAAAAGAAGAAGAAGAAGAAGAAGAAGAAGAAGAAGAAGAAGAAGAAGAAGAAATGCCTGTAAGGATTTTTACAGGCACTGTAGGCTTTAAAGGTCCAGTTCACTTAAATTACAAAGCTTTGGTGTCCGGCCATGTAAATAGTTGTTACTCTATAAGTTGAGCTCACATTTTAGCCCCTAACCCACTGGAAGTGCACTGTGCTTTGTGCTTGATGCAATAAATAATTATATTTTCATTGTTACTCTGTAAAATCTGCAGTCTTCACCGTGAATATTTCCTTGGGACTAATTTCCAGCAGAAATTTGATATGTGTCAAAATGTGCCTGTAGCATCTTTCAGAAGTTTCTGATGTTATATATTTTGGTTAGTAGATAAAATCTACTAACCAAAATATATCCTGATCATTAATAATCCTGATCATTATGGGTGCAGTCAACGTGTTTCTTTTGCCCCATTGTGACAGCATGCCAAGGTTGGTCTTTCTAAATATATAGAAAGACATCCATTCCATCAATGTACAATCTCAAATACTCATTTAGCAGTGATGCTTCATACACTGACCCAGACCCAGTTAGGAGGCGAACATGAGTGTCTTCGTCATCATTTCCAGAAATCGCTGTTGCTGCCCGCCATGAAACACCGACAATGAATTTTCTAAAAGGTCTACCTGAAACGCTGTTTGTGTGTGTGAAAGGCTAAGATTCATGTTCAAAAAAAAAAAAACTGTAAGAACTACATGTGTGCATGTGGACAGGGCCTGAGGAAGTCTTTTAGACGTGCTAATGTTGCCATGTAAATTTGCATCAATATTCATTTTCCCCACAGGATGAATCAAAATTGGAAAAACTCTCTTTAATTGCTATCAATAACTTTGATTTATGACTAAATAACATAAAACAAACATATGACATTTGTTGCATGCTAGCAGGTTAAATAGAACAGGGCTGGCCGGAGTGGGGTCTGCAGGCCAGATTCAGTAAAAATCATAGACTTAATCAGTGTATGCCCTTTAATTTTTGTGAGATAAAAATGTTCTTTGAAGGTACATAACACCTTTGTTAGCATGCTGACGTTCACATTTAGCTCATGGAACAGACTAACAGACCCACAGACTCTTAATCATCCTTCCTTTAAATAATAAAATGCATATGAATCATCGAACATACGCTGTGGGTTCGGGATCAAAGCCTGGCACAACTTCTGAAAAATCTGAAACACATCACCTGCAGATTTATTCTCTGTTGTGTTAGCCATTTCACTGTAGTGATGTGTGCTGGTGCCATATGTTTATGTAACTGAAGGATTGATTTTTAAGAGTCAAAGAAAATAAATCTTCCATTCTGAGAGGGAGTTTACCTCGAATCTTTTCAGGGCTGTCAGAGAGCAGAAGCTCCACTTTTCCATCTTCTGGGAAACGTGGATCTGGAAAACAGTTTCAGACAGCTGGACAGTTAAACTTGGCACACTGAACATGTTTCCATGTGTGCTTCACACCTGCACACTGATAAGGGGTCCAAGGTCAGTTCAGGTAGGAGATATTTACAGAGGGCGGGGGGGGGGGGATTTATCAGTTACACATTAAGATGGACACAGCAGCAGAGTGGAGTCTGATGGTAGCTGACACAATAGTTGGCAGTCTGTTGGAAATACCTTGACTGGCACAGTCGAGGTCCGCCTTGAAGAAGGTGAGGGTATGTCCCTGCACGAGGCCCGTATGGAACTGGAGACGGAAGACGACCTGGCGGCTGGATGAACGGCTGTTTTTGTCATAACAAACCACCTAAAGTCAGGAAGACGATGACATGTGTTCACACATGTGCTGAAAAGTCAGTACAATCAGATTAATGACTTTATGATGAATATTCAGTAAGGCAAAAGTGTTTAGTTCAGTGGGGGAAATGACCAGATCCTGCTCATGTGGTTTTCAGAATTATTTATGTTGTTGTAAGTCTTCAGAATATGAGCCATTACGATGGGGGGAAAAAATGTAACACCATATTTGACAGGTCAGACATTAGTAAAAACACTTCCAGTCATTTCATGGAAAAAATTATGCAGCATGGTACAATTTATGAGAAAAACAACAGGAAACAGGAATTAATTCAAATTAATCATCAACATTTGAACATGTGAAGGTGATGTGAGGCAAGCTTTTAATAAAAGAAAAGATACAAATATTTATATTTCTATGGAGAATAGTTTTTCCAACTATCGATAAATACAGTTAATTCCTATTAACATTGATTCAACTTGTGTTTTTTTCAAGGAAATTCACATTTTTCTGACGATTTGTATCAAATTTTTTTCCAGGAAACCTATTAGGAGATGATTTGGAAATCGGAACAGAACTCCAAGAGCTTAAATGCATTTTATAAATGTATTCAGTAAGTAAAATAATATATACATACATATATATTGATACATATATACATTGACATATGAATACAAATAAATAAATAAAAATGTAGTAAATGATAGTATACCATGCTGCTGCTAATCAAAACTGATTTTAAAAAAAATGAATTGATGTAGATTGAGCCTCACCATGATGTCTCCCTTTAGCAGCTGAGCTGGCTGGAGCACAAAGTAGAGTCGGTCTGTCTGCGCTACGTTAACATGGCTGAGATGGACATGAACACACATTAGTGCCTGTATTTTATTCTGAAGAATCCTGACATGTTCACGGATCAATATGTAATTCAGTGTTTTCAAAGTTTCTTACTAGACTGCTGATGTGCAAACAGCTTGTAGACTCTGGTAGACTCTCAGGAAGAGACAACATCCTAGAGAGAGTGAGAGAAATGAAATGAATTCATTTGATAAAAAAAAAAAAATGGTCCGAATTGTTCAAGAAGCATGTCGCTATAGAGGAGTTGTTGATTTAAGCCTTAGACTTAAAGGCATCAGAATTTTACATCTCATACTGATCCAGTTAACAACCACAACAGTATCCAGAGATTAGTAGTATTTGCATATTTACTTGTAGTATGCCTATGAAGAAGATTGGCCAGCTGACTTGGTTTTTCACTTATGACCACATTTCAATAGATTTAAAAAGTACTTAGGAATTCATATAAGGGTTTTTTTGATCCTAGAACATGCATTAAATTACAAACATCTCTTACCTTAATCAGATGAAAAGAAAATATACAGTAGATGTCATCTGGAGGGCTTGTATAATAACCAGCTGCTGATATTTAAATGGCACTACTACCTGTAGATCACACATGTGCTCCTTACCTTCATCTGGTCTCATTTTGGGGAGACCGTGAAGAACAACACAGAGGAGGAAGGATGGAGATGGACTCATCCTCAGTCCTCCCTTTAGCATGCTGCCCAGCATCCACACATACCTGAAGAGCACAGATACAATTATTCAGACAAGTATTTGGAATAAAATTATGACTGGATAAAGATGATTTTTCTTGCTCCATTATGTTGTCTTTTTCACAGGAGGATAAATTGGGTAATTGCTGACCTGAACCATAGTTGACCTTTGACCCTCAGTGATCCTGCCCCATCCAGCCTGTTCTTACCGTTTCTGTGACGGCGTCATCAGAGTGGACAACTTGTCGTTGTAGAACCTCCTCAGGGAGAAGTGGTCGAGAGAAAGGTCTGCACTGAGAGAGACGCAGATAATAACATGATGATGCATGAACATGACTCAGTTCACCTTAATTAGGGGTAGATTCTATTCATGCAGAGAGTTTAAATTCTACCTTCTAACATAGAAATTCACTGAGCTTGGATTATTCTAGAACAGCTACTAAACAGTCCTTATGGTGTCGTTGTTTTATCAACTAATGCTTAAAAAGTCAAGGATAAACTTTGAAACAACATGGATGAGAAGTACCCAAAACCTAGAATGATGCAGCCATAGAGTTTTATAATTTAGTCGTAGCGCAGCTGCCTCCTTCTGGGAGAAAAAAAAGTAAGAAGCTCCAACAAAACATGGCTGAAAAGCTAGGAAATCATTCTTAAATTATGCAACTTGCAGTCGTACACGACTATGTCGGGTGATAGAAAAGATACTCAAACAAAATATTTGACATCGGGGCCAGGCTGGGATCAAGAGAAGTTAGAAAGATCCCTGTATTTAGGTTGGCTTTAGCCACATCAATTAACCCCGGTGCTTTTGGGTTCTTTGCCTAAATTAAAGTGTAAAAAATAAACAGCCGGCTCAATAACTGCTCTCTCAGACGTGGTTGGGTTAGGACAGATATGTTATATATAATAAAATATTTTATCACTAATAAATCTGCATTTGTCTTTGTCTGTTTGAAATCTCAGAGATAGAATCTCAAGAGAAAAACAAAAAAGAAATATCTGCGTGATGGACACGACTTAGCAAATATAGTTTTCTCTTGTAACTTGCGTGAACTGACCCTTTAAAAACCAGTTACGTAAGCCTTGCACTCCTTCACAAAGCTTTGCATACCTGCACTCCCTCACTCACACCAGCACACAGATAATTCTCAGAGGGACAATGGTCACAATCAGGTATTTCTCAACAGTGAGTCAGCCATGATCAGTGTGTACACACACACGTGCACACACAGTGTGGAAATCAGCCGCATTTTCCTCTTTCTGCACTTTTAGCGACTTGGCTCAGATTGGCCTTTCCCTTCATTCCATTATTAGACAATGTGTAAATGAGGATGTGCTTTTTAATAGCTCATGAAATGTTGCCACATAAACTGCAAACTTTAATGTCTCAATTCAAAAATATCTTTGGGTTGAATTAAAAAGTACTTTGTGTCTTCCTGGTTCAGGCTCTGATATTCAGGTAAATTAAGAGTAGATCATTTCACTGGTGTCCAACAGCAACAGGATCCCTGCCCAAAAATCAAACAGTGTAGTTCAAAGTCTCTTCAATCAGCCGTCCTGCCCTTTGCCTGTTGCTGTTGAGCAGCAGATCAGCCTCTGTTCACCATGTCTGCTGTATTGTCAGCGCTCTTTGATCTGCAAACATGGCCCGTAAATGTCATGATTTCACACTTCCTTGTTCTATAACATGGAACTCTGATTGATGTCTTTCATGTGAATGAAGACAAAGGACTTACTAATTCAAGAAAGTAATGATGTTTAGAGCCATTAGTTCGACTAGATGCAGGAAGCTTTGTTGTTAGATGTAACAAAACCTAAAATTGATCCATGTCCAAGTGAAAAGTTTCCATGGATACGTTAATCTGTATGTTTTATACATATCATATCTTTTTTTCTGCAGATTGCACCATATCTCCTGCACATGTTAGAACGTTAGCGTGCTTAATTAGATCTTAATAATTAAGCTGAAGTTGAGTGCTTCTTTACCGTCCACTGCTCCGATACTGTTTGAACAAACTCAGACTCACATGGCTTCAGTGTTACCTGGCTGACACGTTGCTGAAGTGGATGTAAGAGGCCACCAGAACTCCGAGTCCACCTTTACCTCCCTGTGGAGAACAACAGCAGAATCGGGATCAAGAAACGCACAAGTTCCAACAGTGCGTAGATCCACTTAAAGAACACGTTTACCCTGCAGTGTAACACCAGGACGTGGTTTGGGTGTGTTTGCAGCCAGTTCTCCATTGCCGTGCAGACGCTGAAGACCTGATTCAGGTCAGGAGCCAAGAGATCCACCCAGCCTGTGTCCAAAACCTGACAGAGGGACCGCACACACTGTGACATACATCATACTGAAGTATTTTACCTCTGAGACTGGTGCTCTGAAGAGTTACCTTGTGGTTCATTCTGGTGAGAGTGTCATTCTTCTGTGAGAGGTTGATGAGCTGAAGAAGAAAGAACTGTTTGCATGAATTGATATTAAAGTATCAGCAAAAGTATGTATGATGTATGATGTGTGATTGGTATTTAAACTCCTCTGGAATATATTCCATCAAGGCAAAAAAAAACCAAAGTGTGTTGTGCTACTGTATAACAATAAGGATTTGTTGTGTCATTGCTCGTTTTGTAGATCATTTTTAGTTCTATATCTTACTGTTTTGTGCACATAAAACAATACGAATCTGATATTCAAACTTCCAAACTCTAATAGGTTTGGTAATGTAAGATAGACACCAACATACCTATTTCCTATGAAAGTTTAAATCTGAGGAGGTTTTAAATAAGTACAAATAGTCACTTTCAAAATAAATGTCTCCTCAATTTTGCGGAGTTTTTCCTCATCCAATTCAAGTATCTAATGACAGAGCGTCTGATGCTGAGCAAATTGTAAAGTGAGACAAATATGTGATTTTGGGCTTGTGTAATTAAACTTGTCTCGACATTAACGTAACCAAAATGATATTTAAAATGACAGATGGCCACTGTGACTTCAGAGGAATGTGTAGTTTAAGAAGTGAAGGCTAAGAATTAAAGTAAGAGAACAGCCATTGTGAGTGAAATGTACTTATCTGTATTCTTTATACATGTTTTTCATGTTTTGTTGTGTATCGTGTTTTTGTGTCTTGAATAATGCCATTTTTCTCCATTGTATCATATTAATTTTCTTATTGACTACACATTACTCTTTACATTTACTCATGTCTCTCTTGAAAAAAAAGTTGTCATTCACAATGACACGAATTTAGAACATGCAACAATCTTCAAGTTCCAATGTGTTTATCAAATGATACAAATGTACAGACAACTGTACGATGTACAGCGAGGTATGATTAAAAATCTCTCTCTGTTTTTAATATCGCTGAAATATTTCTGCTAAAATTTTTGACACTAAATACATTTTGTCAGAATAATATGTAGAATATTTTCATTTGTTACCTTTTCTCTTGTTTTGGCATATTATCATTGTACTGTAAGTCCTAAACAAACAAACACAAACGCTCTTATTTAGCTCTTTTCCCAGTGGTGGAAAGTAGCTAAGAATATTTACTCAAGCATAGCTTTACTTTTGTACTATTTGAGTGTTACATTTTAAGTCGCTTTAAACTTACTCCACTACATTTCAGAGGAACATTATTGAATATATTGAATATAACTGGTAATAATATTACTAAAGACATTACTTATATGTTACTTTTTACTTTGCCAATTCAGTTTCATTTATACCAGCTGCAGTATTAATCTGATGCTTACACACACACACACACACACACACACACACACACACACACACACAAACACACACACACACACTAAATGTTATTCTGAAATGGGCCATTCTGCATAATAAGTACTGACACTTTGGTACTTTGTAAACATGTTTGTACTTCAACTTCAATAAAATTTTGAATGCACTCTAACTTGTATCAGATTATTTCTTCTTTCACTTGGTATCTGACTTCTTGTCTCTTCCAGCAGCCTCACCATGTATTTGTGTCCATGCTTGGACTGCAGCAGCAGAAGAATCTCCCGCAGGTTCTGCAGGTAGATGTCCTCAGGACAGTCAGGGGGGCAGAATATGGTGATGATGCGTTCAGTGATGTAGGTCAGATCTATTCGCTGAGGCTCTTCCATGACTGATGTCAGTCACGTGGGTGCCCTACAGGAAGTGAAATGCAAGAGTGTGAGAATAAAAGTTATGGATAAATCAGGGAAGTGAGAATTTTCTCTGCAGGTCAGCAGATATTTACAGAGCGTTCATCTGAGTTTGTGTCACATCAGCGGATCTCCAGAGGTATGTGAGTTCAAACCCGGTCAGCCTTATTAATCTTCAAAACCTTTTACGTGACATGAAGCTAAAACAAAGTGGGGTCAGGGTCAGATAATGAGGAACTGGACCAAAAGCTGAGTCACTGGAATCCCTCATTGAGCTTGTGACTGAAGGAGATGATGATGCGTCAGAGAAGAATGATGCTGCCCAGAAACAGAAAATCGTTACCTCATTACTCATCAGTACAAATCCACAAACTGACACACAGAGTCTGATAAGGATGGAACACCATGACCTGAGTTAATAATAGTTCATACCTTGAAAAGTTTGATTTCAGTGATGGAATGCATCTAAGTACATTTACTCACGTACTATACTTAAGTACAATGTTGAGGTACTTTTACTATATTGTCTGCTGTTTATACTTCTACTGTGCTACATTTTTGAGGCAAGTCTTGCACGTTTTAGTAGACTACATCTATGTGATAACTTTGGTTACGAGTTACTTTGCATACTGTATGCTGCATCACAGCTTAAGTGGTGCATTTTTAAATAAAAGTATCTGGACATGGCCAAAAGAAAAGCCACTGATTCCAAAAATCTGAAGAAAAAAAGTGATTTTGGATACTATCACCGGCCACACCAGAGTATGCAGTGTATACATACAGAAAATGTAAATATATGTCTAATTTACATTTAAAAGCAGATACTTTGAGACTTGTACTCCAGTACTATTTTTACCAGTGATGTTCAGCATCACAAAACTATTAAGATTATCATCGCTACAGTGATTAAGTGAAAGGATCTGGAAAAGAAAATGGAGTTGTGCTCAACTTTTAAGACCTCGTAATTGATTATCTCATCAAGTTAAACCTTGAGCAGTGTAAATAACCAGAATAAAGATGTCACATCAGTTGAGAGTCATTTTGTTTTATCTTATGTGAACTGATTAGGTACCGTGCTAGTAGATATAATTAATGTTATTATTGATAATTTAAAGTTACTGTGATTGTGCTGGAATTATAAACATTAAGAGAAATACCCGTTTGCTCTTACTGGTCTACATATGAAAAAGTCCCGGACATAATCCTACACAATACAGCCCTGTTTTTCTCTACACTTTGGTCTTTGTGCCAAGCTGAGCTAAGGTTGGTATTATTCGTGACTACATTCAGAGGATGCTGACAGAGAGATAAGGCCGCATTGAAAAGGATGATACAAATGGTAACCTAGCACAGGGACAGATAGCATTAACAGAAATAAGTAGGGAAACATTTTCTCAAGTAAATTGCACTGAAATAAATCCTCTCCTGATGAGAGCACACCCCTAAACTGTTTTCTGCGTCCGAATGTGTCCCAATAACTTAGGTTGAGTGTATCAAAAAAGTAAAAGCAAGCAATGGTATTTGAAACTAAATATATAGAGAACTGACCTTATGACTCAAGTCCTGAACACCCTACAGGATGCCATATTCTTCTTTAAACCATGGAGCTGGTAATTCTGTGGTATATGTGGGCTCCATATGTAAGCATATGGACCAGAGCAATTACATGCATGCTAGTGCATGTCTATGGGAGTGAGACCAACAGTCAGGGGAGCTGAGGTTAACCTCGCCTTCACCCTGACCATGTGACCGCAGCAGAGTAAACAGGGATAAGACCATTTTCACCAGCGCAACATACAAGAATAACCTACTGGGAACCAGTAAAGTGTGGATTAAGATGAGACGCTGTGCTTCAGTTTTAATACTGACACAGGTTTATGATAATCAGAGCATAAGAAAACAGGATGAATCAATGAGGATTCTCAGACATTTAAGTTATGGGATTCAAAGAACTGCTATATGGTCCTCAAGACATTTTGTCTTTCACTTCACAATCAGCATCATTGGATTACTTTTATTCTTTCATGTGTGCTCTGTAGAATAATGAAGGATGCAATGTTGCTCAAATTAGAACGTGGCGTCATTATAACAGGATCATGAGGTCTGATGAGTTATTGATTTCCAATTCCAATGAGAAGATCAGAGTCACCATCGTCAGAATACAATCAAAGCTGAACTTTAAGTTTCATTCAAACAAATCAAAATGTTCTATTCATTGCAATCTAGTGTGGTGAAGTTCTCTCTTAATTAGATATTGATTATCAATATTAGTACTTAAGTACTTAATATTATATAACTTAATATTAGTTCAGAGCATTCAAAGTGAAAAAAATAATTCAAGAAATTACATTTCAACATTATGTCAAATACAAGCTCCTGTGCGAGCAGTGTGAACAACACCAACACTCCCCCAGTGCTCCTAACTGTATCTTATCATTCCTTTTTTGAATGAGAATAATATCCCACATGGACAAGTTTCTCTCTTTTTTTCATTTCAGTGTTTTTCAAAATACAATAAAGTGCATGTATACTATATTTTATATGCAGGTATATTAGGGTGGAGGGAAAAAATCAGTCATTAATCAATTCTTTGATTTCTGCTTTGATTTTAATGAGGGCTTAAGGCCTCCAGTGCTCCGAACTGTCAGTCTGGTCAAAGTAGATGCAGTATTTGTGATAGGACCGTTAACTGAGTTGAACCAGCTAACCAGCTAACGGCGCAGTACACATACAGTATCAGCAGTTAGCAGTCAGCCTATTCTGCCCCCTATGAACTCAACAGGGGGCCAGGTGTGTGGTTCCCTCCTTCCTTTTGGGGGTAAAATGCAAGTCCCCCTTAACATACACTGTTATATTTATATTCATAGGCTGTAGACTGAGGTACAGGTTAGGTCAGAGGTACTAAAAATACAAAAAGGCAACTGGAAGTCTATGACTGATCTTGTCCATGTTTTCACAATACCAATATGGTCAGGGTTAGGGTAAGTCTCCAGGAAATCTACATCAATGTAATGTCCTCTAAAGTCATGGAAACTGTGTGTGTGTGTGTGTGTGTGTGTGTGTGTGTGTGTGTGTGTGTGTGTGTGTGTGTGTGTGTGTGTGTGTGTGTGTGTGTGTGTGTGTGTGTGTGTGTGTGTGTGTGTGTGTGGGTGGGTGGGTGGTTTGGGTGTGTGTCTGTTAGAACATAACTTGCTTTTCTTTTGATTTGATGATCATGAAATCAACATAGGACATTTTGGGAGTACACATACGTAAGCTACACATACAGTATGTATTCAAACCGAAATATTCTGTAATCATAGTGTTCCATTTTGTATAATTTCCCTTTTTTTTCTTTCAGTTTTGCGAAGAAAGGAAGTGAAATATACCAACACTGGACTCACTAGTGCTATGAGAAGACTTGATCCCTCACTGGCTTCCCTCCAGAGGTCGATGGGGCACAAGCTAGACCAGAGACCAGGAATCTTCCCTGAGTTACCTAGGCAACTCAATCCTCATGCCACTGACCTTTCAAACTGTACAATACCTTTAACTGAGCATGAATTATGACAAACTTGTGCCATGAACTATCTGGAAGTAAGTTCCACCTGGTTATTTCAAATGTGTTTCGGCACATGTGTGAAAAATGTCCTGTTTCAATACAAACAGGCAGTTGCTGTTTGTGAGCGTGTCTGCTGTTGGGTTGGGCGAACAATCTTAATGAGCAACTACTCTCCAATTATGTATTTCCAGCGTGTTTTTTCAGCATTTTTAGACGGCTGCAATCTAAATTTGTCAGGGCTCCGTCTGAGGAACCAAAACAAACGGAAGTGTGTGACCAAACCACATACACACACATACACACATGCACACGAGTTGCTATAGGGAGAGCTGCTTAGCAAAGTCCTTGAGCTCGAACTGGCCACGTCTAATTATAGTCTCTATTTCCCATTTTAAGGGGAAGCATTCTGAAATGGATTAGCCATCTCCATTTCATTCGGTTCTACCCTTTTGGCACAAGGTGGTGGTGGTGAAAAACATTTTCTGACTTTTTTTAAATGAATAGAGCCATCAGACTTTGATCAAAGTGACAGATTATTTAAAATCAAAAGTGTTTGTCCAAACACCAGGAGTGAAATTGACAGCCACTTCTTCATCCTGTGCTCTCCATTTAGCTCCTCTTCTTCTCCCTGAAAGTGCTTTTATTACAGCTGTAAACTAATTTGCCCACCTGATTCCCACAGCAACTCTTTATTGAGTCACACACTCTTGTTTTGTCGTAAATACATTGAATTATACCCTCCAGCAGGGTGAGGTGATTTAATTTCATTCTACTTGCATCAAGAGAGTCTCAATCAACTAGCGCTCCTTCTAATTAGTATCAAATTCATGTCACCCTATTCGAGGACGTTCATTTGCATTGGTAATCAGTGTAATCCTCACACCCCCACTGGCAGGGTTTTTACTTGTCCCAAGGAGCTTTTAAGGCTTGATGCAGGATTAAATGACCTCTTCAGATGGACTGAATCCCAGTGGATATGCATCTCCTGGAGTTCAGCCTTAATGTGTCAGTAGGCTAATCTCCCCCCTCTCAGTGCATCTGCAGGGAGACACTTCACACTGTTAATCCCCTGATATCTGCCATCCATCACATGCTCCTTTGTTTACTCAGAGCGGTGGACAGCGCTTAAACTTGGACCAGCGTCAGGAGCTGTTAGCGTTCAAGGAAAGAGAAACAGTATGACCTGTCTGTCGTCCATGAATGAACATATGACTGCATGCTCAGAAAGTAACAAGCCTCAAAACTTAACTTTAAATCAAACTCAGCTGATGGAGAGAAATCAGACATATCGGTATTAGAGAACAGGACTGGGGCTTACCTTGGCTGGTGTTACAACAAACAACAAGAAGTGAAAATCACAGCCTGATGAGTGAAAGTCTGAAACAGAAAACAAGGAGGAGACTTGACTAAAAGGGAGGGAGGAAGAGAAAGAGCACAGGAGAGAGAGAGGGGGAGAGAGAGAGAGAGAGAGAGAGAGAGAGAGAGAGAGAGAGAGAGAGAGAGAGCATGATAAAGTGTCACAATGCAGCTTGCACTTTGCCCTCTGTTGGACTGTAAATCGACAGCTCTCCACCCTGGTGCGCATGTGAGAGCAAAAGACTGAGACGCTTAAAACATACTGATGGTACCTCAGTCTTAAAAGCATTATCAGAACACACAGCAACTGATTAAACTGTTTGTGCTCCACAGAAAGAAAATCAGATATTATATATTCTTTTAAAAATATGACACAAATTCATGTTTTTTTTTTTAGATAATCAACCTTCATCTCATAAACCATTGTACTGCTACTATGAGTCATATGAATGATTTATTTTATTACAGTCATGGAATGTAGCTGAACACATTTACTTATACTGGATTTGCTCAAGGTAATTGCATTTATGTATTCAAATGTTCTGCCACACTGCATGGGAAATGTTTTTACCTTTTATGTGGATAAAATATGAGTTCCTGTTGTTCTGGGTTAAACTCCAAAATAAAGCACTTCAATTCTTCAATATGACCCAATATTACATTAAACTGCAGGTTACATGGTTAAATAGGCTAATACGTCATTAAAATATAATGATATAACACTGACAGGGGCCATTCTGTTGCATAATGAATGTTTTTCAGATTTTGATACTTACATTTTACCTTTACTCAAGTAACACTTTAAATGCAGGACCTTTTACACATTATACTGTGGAGCTCATAAGGGTGACAGAGGCAGGGGAAAAGCTTCCCCTAAACCTGCTGGTCCAGGTGCAGAGTGACCTGTAGTGGAGGAGGGCGAACAGTGTGTGGGTGGGGTGAGAACAGTCCTTGATGATGCTGCGCACCTTTCACTGACACCGCTTTCTCTGGAGAGCCTCAATGGAGGGGAGTGAGGAACCGGTGATGCCTTGGGCAGTTTTCAACACCCTCTGCAGTGCTTTCCAGTCAGACACGGAGCAGTTGTCATACCGCATTTGGTAAGGATGCTGTCAATGGTGCAGCGGTTCACCAGAATCTGAGGAGACAGATGGACCGTCTTTAGTCTCCTCAGGAAGAAGAGATGCTGGTGAGCCTTCTTGATAAGGGTGGAGGTGTTGAGGGTCCAACAGAGGTCCTTGGAGATGTGGACACCCAGAAACTTGAAGCTGGTGACACGCTCAACCTCTGTTCCATTGATACGGACGGGTGTGTGTGTGCCATCATTTGACCTTCTGTAGTCCACAATGAGCTGTTGTTGTTGGCGTACCCCGCCGTTAGGTGCTGGACCTCCTCCCTGTATAGGCCGACTCATCGTTGTTGCTGATGAGACCAATCACCGTTGTGTCATCTGCGAAAGTGACAATGGTGTTTGAACCAGGTACTGATGCTGAGGTCACTGAGTTCGGTGATCATTTTGGAAGGGATGATGGTGTTGAATGCTGAACTGAAGTCAATGAACAGCATTCTCACGTGGGTGTTACCGTTATCGAGGTGGGAGAGGGCAGAATGAAGCAGCGTAGAGATGGCAACTTCTGTTCTCATGTTCGGGCGGTAGGCTAATTGGTGGGGGTCCAGTGTTGGTGGTAGACTGGTTTTGAAGTGAGCCAGGACCAGCCTCTCGAAGCACTTTGTGATGATGGGGGGTTAGTGCAACTGGGCAGAAGTCATCAAGGCTCGCTGCGGTGGAGTGTTTTGGCACCGGCACAATGGAGGAGGTTTTGAAGCAATTGGGGACCGCTGCCTGACAGGTTAACAGTGACAGGTTAACTATGTCAGTCCAGACTGCACAACACTGCCCTGAGGACACGTCTGGGGACACCATCAGGACCAGCAGCCTTTCATGCATGAAACCTGCTCAGTGTGAGGGGCTGGTGGTCTGCTGGGAGCACAGCCTTGATGGCCACCTCCTTCTTGTCCCTGTCAAAGCAGCCATAGAAGTGGTTGAGTGGTTGAGTTGGACCTCTTTGTTCATCCATGGCTTCTGATTAGGGAATGTGGTGATCCGTTTGAGGGTGGTAACACTGTCGATGTTGGAGTCTATACAGTCCAGAACGGAGGAGGCATAAAAGTCAGTGTCTGTGTGGGAGTCAAGGGTAAGACTGGCAAACATATTCCAATCAGTGTTTTCAAATCACTGACTCTGCTCCCTCTGGCCAGACTTTGACTATCCTCACTGTGGGTTTCACATGTCTGATGAGTAGTGAGTACTTAGGCAATGAACATATATGATTAAATGTAATCTTTTGTGTGTGCAAAAAAAAAAAAAAAAGACAATAACTGCAACTGATGTTTGTAAATGCAAAGCTGCCAACTGACAAATTAACTAGCTAGTTAACTTACTAACTAACTGACTAACTAAACAAATTAATTAACCAACTATTTACCATTTCTTAATGATGGTTATTATCATATAAAGTGCTAACGAGTATATTTCTGTTGTCTTTTTGGTATTTTTGTTTTCTTAATGAAGGATCTGAATAACTGTTGCACTGACTTATTAGAAAATAATAAATGCTTCTTAATTTACTAGTCTTCACGGTGATACAACCTCTTTTCCACTAGGTGCCGCCAGAGGACGAGTTACAGCTAATCTGTACTGATAAGAAATTCAAAACTGTACAGCAACTGTCGGGTTAGTTTTACTCCATAAAGTTAAAGGATAAATATCATCAGATAATCAAAAAATATTCTTAGTTTACGAGCATACTCTTAAAATGTGACAGCAAAATAACCGAGTAAATAAACCTACTGCGGTTTGTGTTGCCTTCATGGCTCATTTATGATCGGACTTTCTTTGGCATTCATGTGCTTTTTAGTGAAAAGATACAGGTGATCAATTGTGCTGATCAACAAGGATCAGATTTATTGAAATGTCAAAGCAGTTTATGATAAACGATCTATCTAATTATATTAATGCCAAAATTCAAAATTATTTTTAAAAAGATGTGCATTAAAGTCCGTAAATGTATTATTTTTGGAGGGGGAGGAAGGAGGGAAGGTATCAACTTTTTAAGTTTTGCTGAAAGCAGGGAGATTTGACTTGTTTGGGAGAGCAAGGGAGGCTGTTTTCTTATTTTTTATTTATGAGTGCCCCATGTGTGAGGGGGGCCACGTTGCTCTGTCGTATCTGATTACGCCGTGTGGGAAATAACTCCGCAACAGCCTACAACATCATCTTACCTAATTCATATTTAGGTATATTACTGGGCTGAAGGATTGTAATTCTGGGTGGAGTGAGCATGTGGCACTCAAGCCCTTGCAACCACACTCCTTGAGGCTGTTCGGTGTGTGTGTGTGTGTGTGTGTGTGTGTGTGTGTGTGTGTGTGTGTGTGTGTGTGTGTGTGTGTGTGTCTAAAATAAGGTCAAAAAATAGCCCATACACACCAAAATGGTGTAAAGTATTCGCATTTGAGAAGCAGAAAACACAAAATTTACAGTCAGTGTTTTTGCCTTTTGAAAGAGGGAGTAAACATGATGAGGCTCGCCCTTTTACCAGTTTGAATCACGTAATAAGTGGGATTTCCCCACTTACACACGCCTTTACAAATTCCGAGCGTTCGTGTAGCACGTGAATGCGTCATAATTCATATCCAATGAGACCCCGCCCTGGCCACCGTGTCCCGCTGACCGTCACTCTCATCTGTGTGTTCAGCAACAGTCGCGCCTACTCGCGCTGGCCTCCATGGCGACCAACTAGAAAGGTATTTTGTCACGTCGACCAGCCGGTTAGCTCCAGTGAGCGAGCTAACGGGCGTTCTATGAGATGGGATGATGTAGCGAATAACTCTTTTGGACGAACCGCGCAGTACCTTAGCATGCTAAGCTAAAGTGGAGCCGCACACATTGGCCAGGACAAACTAGCCAGCAACTAGAGCGAGCTAACGGCTGTGAGCTAACGCAGGCTAGCATTCACCTGCAGGCTGTTCTTGCTAACTAACTGACGCAGCCATCGCTAGCTAACATGATGGAAAGTGTGAAGGGAAACGAGCCCGGAGCGCTTTCAACTTCATCAACGCCACAGGGGGTTCTTGATTCTGGCAGCGACAGTAATCTCGCTAAACTGAGTGGATTAACACCGCTGTCTGCGGGGAAGAGAACCTCAATCGGGGAGGATGACGGCGGCGGCGCAGAGGCGAAACTCTTCGGGAAGGGACTCGCAGCCACCTCCCTTCTTCAGATTGCGATAAGGAACGGGATTTATCAAAACCAAGTTGCCAACGCTATCGGCGGTACGGCCAAAAATATAAACATGCCCGCCGTCAAAACAGCCAACATTTACAGTCTGACATCAGTTAACAGCACCAGTTCAGTCAACTCTTTGCTGAGCAGGAGGCAGCAGAGACACAAGCGGAATCTGTCGCTCGGGGCTCCGCCGACCAGCAGCTCGCCCGGCGTGTCCTCCGTCGAGGCGGCCAGCCCCGCTCCCTCTGCCTCGCCTTTGAGCACCCTCAGCCTGGATAGGAGGACTTTTCTCCGGCAGAAGCAGTCAAAGCAGCTTCAGGCCTCGGATAAAACATGGGTGAGATCGGACCTCCGGCGGGGCTGCATACACGTCCACGACTGGCTCACGCCCTCCTACCCGCGGCCGGTGCTGTGCACAATGGAAACAACAGCTCAAGAGATAGCCAGTAAGCTGGAGGGGAGCAAAGCTGGGGCTGTGTTGAGAATTAACTACAAAACTACAACTGCAGTTGATTTAAAAGATAACTGTAAAGATACTAATGGACAGACTGATGGAACTGAAAGCCTCAGTGACAGTGTGGATATCAAAAACACTAAATCAGAGGAGACTGAGCTCTCAAAACAGTTTGATCACGATGCTAAACTGTCCTCTAACTTGTTGGATGATAAAACAGCCAGTAACTCTTCATCTGAGGTCTATCTGAATGAGATCGGGGTGGATCTGAGCCTGAGTGTGGCAGACTGCTATGGAGTCTACTCTGGATCAGATATGGAGAGCAGCACCTGTGAGGACTTCAGTCCAGGTGGACTGAGGAGCACAGAGCACCGGAACTCTCTAAGTGATGGGCTAGGTTTAGGCACAGATTCCTCAATGCTGAGTCCAAATTGTGACAGCGCCACAGAGGGACCTGACCCATTTGAGAGCTCCTCAGATGAAGTGGACCTCACCTCTTCTCCAACACATTCAGCAGGAAACTCTGCTGCAGACCTGCCTGCCACGGACCCCAGCAGCACCTCCAGCCAAGTCACCGCCACGTTAAATGACACTGAGGCCGAAGCTGGTGATAACGCAGATACCCCCAAATTAATCAGACCTCCCTCTAAATGCCCCAGCAGCTCACAGACTCGGCCCCTGACCAGCCAAGCATCTGCCCAGCCTGACCCGGAGATCCCTGTGGGGAGCAAAGCATGGCCAGAGCCCATCAATACTTGTCCGACCCCAGCTCTCTTCATCCAGCTGCATGGTGGAGCTGTGCGACGGCTGGGAGATGATGAGAGGCCTCTGCAGATATTAAATGAATACCTCAGTAATCTGGGGTTTGAAGACCCATGGAGGGTGCAGGGAGAGGGGATGAATCCAGAAATTGGCTGCCTGATACGCTTCTACTATGGTGAGTCTAAGCTGAAGAAAAAAAATCACAGTTCAGTATTTTTATACTAGTGCATTTCTAGAGAAAATATCTGCAGACATATACTGTATGTCTGTGGAAATTTTTACTATTTTTATTATAATTATTTTCCTCAAATCCCTTCGCTGTCATCCTCTAGCCGTAGTTTCACCGTCCCACTTTAGTCGTCTCTGCTCATTCATTGTTCATCCATTCTCAGTGTACTATGAGTGCTGTCATTGTGTTTGGTCAGTCAGACTGTTAAACAAGTGTACGCAATTGTCCTGGCTGGACAATACCCAGTGTTTATCCTATAAACCCACCCAACCCCTCTGTGTGTAGGCCTACAGGCAGACACATCTGGAGGTAACAGGTGTGCTCTGTAGGCACACCAAATACCTAGATCATGAGGCTTTCTGGCTCTCTTCTTCTGCTGCTGCTCTTGTTGTTGTTATTACTGATATTGATGAAGATCCTGTTTTGCTGACATGCTTGGTAAGAGGATGGAAAAACAGCCATGATCTCTTATGGGATTAGCACAACTGGATATTGTTTTTGACCTTGTTTTCACACCATCAGCAGAGACGGTGGAGATAAAGACTCGGGGTGTGATGATAGTGGATGCAGTTTTACTAAATCAACCCTCAGTCCTGCCTGAAATGTTTTGGGTGTGTCTCTCAAGTCTGCATTCCCTCATGAATTATTTTCGTTTTTTAAATTATCTTTTTTGTTTGTTATTTTGTGTTTATGCAACAAGAAAAAAACAGCATAACTTACTTACTGTTACTTCTCATACCAACAACATATTCAAGACTTGGTAGAAACAGGCATTCCTCTGCCTTGAAAATGTTACACATAGAGTTGGACACATTCTCCTGCCGTCCCCTCACCCCCTCTTGGCTTCCACAGTGACATGACAGAAGAACAAAGCATAACGCAGAGTTAGTCCACTGAAAGCAGGGGCCATCCAGCTAGCGCAGACAAACACACAGCCATGAAACAAGCAGGGAGAGGCTGCTGCCAGTCCTGGGCATGGGATGGGTATAGGGATGCTGCTTATTGATACTTCTGTCCATAACTTGGTGCAAAAAATGACATGAAAAGGTGATTATTAGAAACGCTTAAAGTTAGGCTAACTCTGCTGTGAGTTAATTATTACGGATGAGCCTTTTACAATGAATATATATGAATTTTTTACTCCTTAATGTAATAGAATCAGCACCAAAACTGCATAGCAGTCGGGTTCTACAAACAACTTAATGATTAACCAAAAAAATATTCAGGAGATTAGTTGCTGCCCTACTGAGCAGTCACGGCACCAGTGTTGTTCCCGATACCCACCCCAAGATGAAACAGGGAAGTAGAAGTACTTCAGACATGACGGGGACAATTCCAGAGGAGTGGTGTGACTGCAGACGTCATGATGCTGCCAAAATGAGAAGTTAAATTGGAAAGATCCTACTCAGTGGTCCCAACCCTTCTGGCGTTTTTAAACGCAGCAAGGTTAACTATCAAGTCCCAGTTGGGTGATGTATTTTTTTTATGTTTTAATTGGCTTGACATAAAAGTACCAGTTAATTCAAAAAAGGATGTTTTACTCCACACTGCCCTGTCCTCTCAGTTTATCCAGATGTATTGTTTGTTAATGTTGACTTTCATCAGGCTACAGTCTGTCTCAGCATAATCCCCTCGGCAAAATGCAGATTGCCAAGTATTCTTTTTCCTTTTCAAACACGCGCGCACACACACACACACACACACACAATGTGCTGACAGTAAGAGAAAAGTGACCTTACTGGAACTCAGATTTCACCTCCTCAGTGTTTCAGATCTCTGAGACAGTCGCAGCAGCAGACTCAGAAATGCAGTACCCAGAGGTCACTGCTTCACTTCACAAGGTCAAAGAATCTACCGATGAACTCATCTCATACTTCTGCTGAAAATGTACTCAATACCTGCAGACTGTGAAAGCAAACCTGTGATTAAATCCTTGTGGTGCTTCAATCACAGCATCACAGCTGTGCAGCTCGTGATGCTGTTAATGAACTGGGATGCTGCTTCAGATTTAGCCAGTTTATTCTTGTAAGTGTTGCTTATAACCAAGAAATCATGGATGTAAATGGTAAGATCTTCATTGCATTTCAGGACACGTTATCGACAAGATGCACCAAAACATTTTGTTGTAGCTTGAACAGGAAACGGTTTGTGGCTGCTTGATGAGAGACAGGATGTTCCCCATCCAGAGAAATAGACGGAAGGAAAGGGCATGTATGTGTGTGTATATTAACACATTACGTCTCGCCTGCACCACCCAGGGAAGGGTGGGCCCTCACAATACACATTCCTCTTTATTGTTTTGTTAAAAAAGGCTGTTTGAAAGAATGAGATTGATCTGTTCTAAGAGTTGTATGTTTACATCACATTTATCCAATCACAGCTTTATGCAGTCAGGCGTACGTGGTAAAAGACCCCATATGATTGTTAGATTACATCAATAATGCATTGAATTGTTGTTTGTATTGAAGCTTTGACTATATTTGAATCATAACCACCTGATTGAAGTTTATTCCTTCATCAGCTTCCATCATACCTTTATTTATTAACATCGTCAGTGTCTGTACTAAGGGTGTCACGATTTTGATTTTAAATTGAAATCGACCGAAATTAAGTCACAATCTCGAACTTCAAATTAAAAAAATTGAATCGTTGATGCTGCCACACCCCCATGTCACATCCGGTCGGCTTGCCAAGTGGAAAAAAACACACGTGTTAAAGTGCTGCGACTCACCCTTCTCTAACTTAGCCACTAGCTAAGCCAGTATCTATTAGCTACAGCCAGCCAAATGATAGCATGGTGTTACACCATTCCTGTTCAGCTCCCGGACCGTGGTCGGGAAGCACAGGGGAGATGATTCCTCCAGGGCCGAAGTTTGTATTTACCTACGGGCTGAACCCCCTTTCACGTGTTAAGCTGGTCAGGAAATAATACCAGGGAGCTTTGCTGTATCTAGAGGAGCCGTCGCCTTTATTCACAGTCAAACTGGAGACTATATTGTACACTTTATTGCTGTCACTAAAACTGCTACTCCTTTCGCTTCTCCTTCCTCTCCCATTCATTCACTGTCCGCACGTAGGCACGCTCCCTCACTCTCGCTCGCCCACTCACACCTTACATGCTCACCTCACCCACCACCCTGTTCCTGAAAGGGGCGACGCCACTCTTACAACAATGGCAACTGCAGATGCAGGAGACCCATCGACAGATCTTCAACCCCCTCCTCTTTCCCTGAAGTCGCAGGTGTGGAAGTACTTTAGATTTCCAGTGAGTTATGTTGACAACGTTTGCCTTGTCCAACAAAAAGCCACACTTTGCAAGCTCTGCAGAAACTAGATGTTTAAGTTTCCAATTGAATGAAGACATAAGTTATTGTTACATTATGTTGTTAACAAATGTTTTGAATTTGACAATGTAGTGAGGTACATTGCGAACAAAGGTCAGATATTATATTGCATAAAAGTCTAGTCTAAAAATGGCATAGCAACCGAAAATCGAATCGAACCGTGTCCTTAGAATGGAAAATGTAATTGAATCGAGGTTTTGGACAATCGTGACACCCCTAGTCTGTACTGTCACAGCTCCCTGTTCCTGTTCAAACCAAGGGTATGTACAGAACTTGGAAAAAGGAGTTTTCATGTTGGTAGATCCTTTATCTTGAAATGAAGAACCAAAAGCTCTGAAACTATATATGGCAATCACCCAAGTGCCATTGAAAAGAGTTCAGGAAACTGTGTCCTAAACACCTGATAGGGTTTAATGTTAATGGCTGTCTTTACTCTGTGAAATGTCAAAACATTTTTGAAAAATACCCCTCAAAATTTCCCAGAGCCCAAAATGTTGTCATTGAATTGCTTCTTTTGTCCAACCACCAGTCAAAAAACCCCTGACACTCTCCAGTTACTTAGTGTAAACGAAAAAAGAGAAGCAGCAAATCCTAACCAGTAAGTGTTTGACATTGTTGCTGGAAAAAAACTCACTTATTTTTATTTGATTATCAAAATAGTTTTCTTTATGCTGACTTATTGATCGATGTACTAATTGTTGCAGCTCTCATTAACAGATATCAAAAAAACGAGTATAAACTAGGCCTTTCATGATAACAAACTTTGGTGGATGATAAATTGTCCTAGAAATTATTGCAATAAATGTTAACATTGTCATTTTGGGACCATTTTTCAACTAATATAATGATAATGGCATAATAATGCAAGTACACCCTTTCAAAGATCAGTACACTTTTATTTCTAAAGAATATTTAACATTGGAATTGGAATGTGAAGAAGACATTTTAAATATCCAAAACAAATAAACAAAACAACAGAAACAATAAATAAAAAGCACTCTGTCTCTGTTAGCAAAAAAATTAACTTTACATTTACATACAACCAAGAACAATAACCCTAACCCTTTAGAATGTCGTCTTTAATTGCCATTTGTGACACGTACATTCTCCTGGGCAGTTCGTACTGGCTGTCAAATGTTTGCAGCATTTGTGGAAATGCTGGCTTTTCGACGGTATTAAAGGGCTGCATTTCTTTAGCGATGATTGTGGACTGTCGGGAAGACGGAGATGGTCCCTCTGTAGCTTTAAGGGGGTACACACATAATGATAATCAGGCTGATTTTGCTCCGATTTTACCCCTTCCTGACCACGGAATATTATCTTCTGTCTTATAAGATTATCCTATACGATTATCCTGTGGTCTGTGGTGTGGTAAGAGTTCATTTGTCCCGATAATTTGCTCGGAAACGGGCCGCGGCCGACAATCGTAAATGTTATACTTGTTCAGTATTTACGACGAAAAATCTTCGTGTGTGGGGAAAGCTGATGACTCCTGAGTCACTGGCCAACCGCAACATAGCCAACCAGCTAACTGAAGAACACGGAAGCGGACGTAAATAAAAACAGAGGCGAGATCTAACTTTTCCTATGGGGGTGTTTGAGTTAGCCATTTTAATGTTTTTAATGGGTTTAGAGTTGGTGCTAACGTTAACTGTTATGCCCACATACTGGTGGTTAATGCAAGTATTGTGTGTTGTTCGAAAAGTTCACATTCCCTCTTCTATGTCTTCCATGTCTTTCATGTTTTAAAACATTTATTTACGCTTTTTTATATACAGTCTATGCTGTTTTCCGTTTATGAAGAGCCCGGTGACGCTGGGGTTGCTGCCATTGGTTACTGTAGATCACGTTTGATCACGCGATATTTCTGGCTCCGAAGACTAGATTCTAGATCGGCTGTGAGACACATAATCTTTGGAGCCCGGTTAATTTTGCAATTGTGAAGTTATGTTCCCGGTTTTACTGTTCTGTCCACATGCAACTGTGCTTTTGGAACACTGAAACCGTGGTCTTTTGAAACCGGGGTCCAGGGTAAGGTTTTCGACCGATTCGGGTTTCAGCCATTGCGTGTAGATGAGACGACCGCAAATATTCCCATTGCTTACGTCAGAGCTGAGCGCGTGTCTTTGTAAATATTGCACGCGTTCTCCCACACTCCAGCTGTGGGATTCGGCTATGAAACCAATTCCATCTTTGTTTTTATTTAATTGAATCTCAACTAGCTTTACCTCTGGCTTGCTACTCTTCACTGGGCTTTCATGCTGCACTCTGTGTTGTGTCAGGAGCAGGGCCCCGCCCCCCCACACAGAGACAAAGAGTGACTGACAACAGGGTTCACGTGAGAGACACGAGGAAAACAAACAAGCATGCAAATGGAAATTATCAAGGCTGACAAAATTATCGAGCTCATTTTTATTTATCGTATGATTAATTGATATATTGATTATCATGACAGGTCTAGTATGAGCTCTAAAAATCGTAAGCATGTTTTTCTACAAAATCCTTTTAACATTTAACAAAAGAAACAAAAGATCTCAAATATTTAATGTTCTCCTAACAGAATTATGAAATAAATCTGAGTGAGGAAACCAGACTAAAAAAGAACTGAGGTTGAACATTCAGCGCTGTTAGGAATTGGTAAGTCCCTGTGAAATCTAAGTGACGCTCTGTTGAAGTCACTGGAGGAAGCAACAGTGAGGATCTCTGTGCTGGTGCTATAAGACATTACGTAACAAGCTAATCTGATTTCAGGCCTCTCAGTGGATCAGACTTCACGTGTCTCCCTGCTCTTGTTCTCTGGTGTGTGATCACCAGAGCTGTGAAAAAACAGAGCAGACAACACTGTTTCATAAGAGAATATTATAAATGCATTATGTTATTTATATGATTTGCATAGTCAGAAAGATTGTAGTCGACTTAACTGTGTTTAAACACGCAGTTAAGTCAGGGGAACTCTGTGCTGTTGGTGTCCTTAGTGTTTCTGTCCAGTACCCTGTGTTGCCTTGTGGCTGTGACTGAATTCTGGTTGCTTTTAGTGTCAGGGAGGGGTTAATGTAACAAATCACTCTCTCTCTCTCTCTCTCTCTCTCTCTCTCTCTCTCTCTCTCTCTCTCTCTCTGCTTACATAACCACACAGAGCTCTTGACACTCTCTCTGTCTGAGGGAGAAACCCCAACTGAGAGTTGATTCATAAAACTTAGACGGCTAAAAATAATATGTTCTATTGAGCAAGAAGGCCATTTGTTAACACTAAAATTGTATTGTAAATTATACAATAAAATTGTGTAACAATCACATTCAGGCTCATGTATTAAGGTTGTATCTCTCTTTCCAGGTAAGCCTCGCAGTGTGGGCGGTTCTGAGCGTGTGCAGCTTTCTGGGGTGTTCAACGTGAGGAAAGGGAAGCTGGCGCTGCCGGTGAACCGCTGGTCAAAGCGTCAGGTCACACTGAGTGGAACCTGCCTCATTGTGTCGTCTGTGAAACACGCCCACACCGGCAAGATGCATATCCTCCCTCTGATCGGGGGAAAGGTACTTTCTGAAGGGCTTTCATGTCTCGAACTTGTTTGATTAGTATGCTGGCTTCATACCACTTCATCCCACATATCAGCCTTAAAGGGGCAGAATTCCTCTCTGTGGTACAAAACATTTTATTTTTATTTTTTCTGCAGCTGTAAGCTCCTCCAGGTTACACTTTAGCTCCGGCACTATTCCCAGCTAACCCTTAGTATTCATTTAGATCATTGTTATAACAGCCTAAATTCAGTTATTACTTTCAAGATAAACCTCAGGCACCACTCTGATGAAGGCACTCTGAAAATGTTCTGTGTATATAACGTGGTATATTAACTTGAGATGTGCAACATGTTTTCATCTGGGTTTTAGTTAAAGCTCACAATCATATGCACCTTATTGCGTGTTCTCAAAGTTGGAGTGTGACTTTTCCAAGCAAAAAAGGATGGATTTGGGCTTTAACACTTTACTTTTAGGATACTTTTAGGAAAATGGAAATTAAAATGTTTTCTGTCCTTTAGGTGGAGGAGGTGAGGAGACACAACCACTGTCTGGCTTTCAGCTCAGCTGGTGCTCAGAGTCAGACGTACTATATCAGCTACGACTCTTACACTGAGCATCTCCGCTGGCACAGGACAGCCTCAAAGGTACTTAGGGTTATATGTCCGCAGTAATGTTTATTTATCTTGAGGTTGATGGTAGGATTTTATACATCTTGTCGTTGTCACAAGTTGCTCATCACGTTGTCCTGTCCGTCGCTCTCTGTCAGATTGCGTCCCAGAGGGTGAACTCAGTCGACCTGTCCTGCTGCAGCCTGGAGGAGCTGCCATCTCAGCTCTTTTACAGCCATGACCTCACACACCTCAATCTCAAAAACAACTTCATTTCCCTGCACAAAGGTGTTCCAGCACTGACCAGGTGAGTTTCTGTCACTCCTGCACTCACTACACTCAGACTGAATCTACTGCACCCTGTGTGTTAGGGAACACAAAAACAGGAGGAGCCAACAGATGAAAAGCAGTATTCGCCTCTTTGTCTTTCTCTCTTTTGGATGTGGAACGTCCTTCAATGGCTTTTACTGTCTTGGGAACTACCATATGCTTTAGAAAGGAAGCGGCTTAGATCAAATTACAGATGACGTGTGAGTGGGAGATTGTGAAGTTTGGATGATTAAAAGAGAGTCACATTGGTGATGAGAGATTTGACATGCAACCACCCGCCGTCTGGGACACAGGGCTTTTCCTTGTTTCCCAGGTCAGCTGGTCTAATTTGTCCAATATCACAGTCATTTGAAGCTCTTTCTTTGTGAGTGCCTTATCAAAATACTTTAAATCTGAAATGCTTACTGAGATCAAATCCAACCTAACAGGTAGCTACAATAATGTCTTTTTACAGCTTTAACAGCATCTGAGCAAAATTAGAATAAAACTGGATCCAGACCTACAAATAAAATTAGTAGCAATATTTTGGAACCTTGTGCTCTGTCATACCTTAAGCACCAATTTGCCAGTATTCTCAATTTTTAACATTTTTACAAATCCGAAAATGCCAGATCTACGTGTCAGTCCATCTTTCAGTACCGACTGTCAGCCGCAAGCTGTTAATCAATTATTTTGATTTAGAATCACTTTGAGTTTGCCTACTTTACATAGTGTTGCTTTAATTGTCCACCTTAATGCAGCCACGCCGGTTTTCCTCTCCTTTCTGTATCAGCAACATCATCTGCTTTCTTCATCAGCATTCAGTTTTATAAAGAAGCCTGAAAAACACACCTTGCATTTAGGATTTTTCACCTGGGATTCCGTTTTCAGTAGGTGAGCTGCGTGTGGAGGAGGCAATACATTGTTTGTACAAAACAACGGCATGAGTAGACTCAGATCAAGTAGTAGAGGTTGCATCATTATCAGTGCATTTACAGGAGGGAAGTAATACCAATGTGTGATTGAAAGTAGAAGGGAGGTGTGTAGCGAGGGCAGATTGCGTCCTATTTATCCTACACGGATGGTGTTATTCTCTTGTTGGATGAAAAAATTATTAAATGTAAAAATGGTTTGCCAGATAGAGATGGGTGGCTGTTAATATACCGAGGCAGGCAGCCTAAGTAAAGTCTATGTGTGGGAAACACTGCTGTTATCTAAATGTCAAGAGGCATTTATGTGAACATCAAGCTGTATATTTTTTTAACAAATATTTTATTTCCCAAAAAAAGCAGAGCAATCTTTGTTTTAATCTCTTCTTTGAGCTTCTGATCCATTATTTACCTTCAGCAGTTTCTCTTGATTTTGGCGCCTCTGCTGCCACTGTTTGTCAAGAGAACATGATGTCAAACCCTGACATTTACATGGTAAAATGAACATGTATATACTGTGTATATATATACACAGCCATTGTTCCTCCAAAATCACACTTCCCAGGCGGTGTTATGAGGAATGTGTTTTTCTTGTGGTATGACTTTCCTCAGTCCTTAGTCTTTCACCCTGACCCCTCTGTGAACTGGATTAGGTTGAGAAAGCCAAGGAAGACACACGCACACACACACACACACACACGCTACCGAAACCAGGCGCTGCATTGTTATGGTGAAAACTTTTAGTCGTGTAAACACTGAGCTTTAATTAGTGTGTGTACACTGAGAGTTTTTTTGTTGCATCCTTGAGACCCCGTGCAGGCTTCCTCTTATAATTCTTCTTCTTTATGACTCATGTGTTACATAACTAAAAAAGTGTTTTTGTTGGAGCCTCTATTGAGAAGAAAATCTGATTACAGCACTGACAGATTTATCTCTGTCCTTCTTTGTCTGCCCTCTTCTTCCTCTCCCTCTCTCATATCTCAATGACTCTCACTGTAACTCTCTAGGTTTTGTAAACTGAGAAGCCTCAGTCTGTCAAATAACACTCTGTCAGAGTTTCCTCTGGCCTTGTGTGACATCTCCTCGCTAACGGAGTTAAACCTGTCTGGAAACCGTCTCTCGTCACTGCCTGCAGACGTAGGAACCATGCACAAGTAAGTGATGTCTGTTTTGCAGTTATTAATGATAACAGAGTTGAACATTTGGCAGGTATTTGCCCAAGCGCAGAGTTTATCCTCAGTGACCTGCACTTTGCTGACAGAGACATCAGGCAGGAGTTGTTGTCAGTGTGCTTCCATCAGTGCAGATTAATCTGTCTCTGTATTAAGTGAACAAATGGCTGAGCACCAGACTCCTGTCCTGATGGTGCAGAGGTTTTGTCCAGGTGATCAAACTGCAGAGTCATGCTGCTGCTGCCTCTGCATCACAGGGAATTTGGGGTCAAGTGCTCAGTTACTGCTGTGTCCAACAGCAAATTGTATCTGTGTGTGTGCATAAACACTTGTTCTTGCATGTGTGTGTATGTAATATAAGTGAGTCAGTTGAAAGTTTCTAAGCATTGGATGGAAATAAATCCAGTTTCAGACACATTTCAGTATTTTTCCTCGTAACTGTTATGCATAATAGATAGAAAATAATAGCAATACCCTTATATTTTACATTTCCACAATGGCAACACATGACATTTGTATTGCTATAGCACATTTCATACATCACTTCAATTCAGAGTGCTTTACAAGGTAAAATTATAGCCAAAGCTAGAGATTAATAATGAAAAAAGTACAGTAAATCAATACAAGAGAAACAATGATATTACAACAGTTGAAATCAAGTGATGATAATAAGCTAAAATAATACAGTTAGTACTCATATTTAGGTGCACAATTAAATTAGAATAGATTAATTATAAGCAAAAGTTCAAAAGCTAACTTAAAAGCCATTACAGTTTTGGTGTTATTGACCATACAGTAATTTGTGATTACACAGAATAAGTTAAAAAGTCAATACAAACAACAAGGACATATATACTGATCTTATTTTCATCAAAAATCATTTTAATCTCAGTGAAGGCATGTTTTTTTTCCTCGTAAACTCACCTTTATTGTGAGTTTCATGGATAGTGTTAAAACATGGATCAAAATGTAGCTAAATCATCACTCTCAACTTAACTCCCTTCTCTTGTTGTATCCAGCCTGCAGACGCTTCTCTTGGATGGTAACTTCCTGAATTCACTTCCTGTAGAACTGGGCTCTCTGGAGGGCCTGACCTACCTCGGCTTGTCCTTCAACTCTTTCAGCTGCGTCCCTCCCGTCCTAGAGAAGCTGCGGGGCATGGAGAGACTCTGTCTGGCAGGGAACCAGCTCTCTGTCCTGGATATAGCTGGACTGCAGTGGCTGCCTGCTCGCCACATAGATCTCAGGTAAACATAATCCACAAGGACATATTTTTAGATGCAGCTCATCTAAAATCCAACACTTTCCGAGATGCTGCAGGAAGAATCTACTCTGTGTTATTTTTTGCATCGTTTTGTCCTGATTCAGAAATCTTAAGCCCGAATAATTCAAGTTCAGTGTATCCCACTTTCTACAGTATTTCCTTATGTTTCTGTTCTCAGACTAAACCGGCTTCAAAAGGTGACAGTTGGACACTCAGATCAGCTGGTCCACATCGTCCAGCTCGACCTGAGAGACACTGGTTTACAGGAGCTGGATATCATGCCTCTCTGCAGGCTGGAGCTCCTCCGCTGTGACAGAAACACTCTCTCCAACCTCAGAGTCAGTGGCCACGCCCTCAAGAGCCTGCACGCTGCACACAATGGTACAGATGTTTGCTGTGCGTTGTATCGATGTTAAACAGATCCTGTCTGACACTGCATACACAATCACAGTCAAACTCTAAAAAAAAAAATCTGCATGTTGTGATTGTAGAGCTGAAGCTGCTGGAAGTGCAGCCGGTGCCAGAGAATCTGACTGTTCTGGATTTGTCCTGGTATGAAGACTTTATGAATACTTAACTGTCCTATTTACTGTGTGGGAAAGAAGGCTGTGTTCTTGTTCTCAGTGGGGGCTGACTGTATTTGTTTTCTTTAAGGAACAAGCTGGGATTTGTCCCCGAGTGGGTATCTGAGAGCAGCAAACTGGAGGTGTTGGACATCAACCATAATGCTATTACAGAGCTGCCCGTATGGTGAGCATCTCACAAAACATGCAAACAACTGCAGCATATGTCCACAAGTTTTTTTCACAATTAAACTGTGTAGGCGGAGGTCCTTCGAATGCAGAAGAAATGGTGGGTAGCTGCAGTTTTATGGCTTACGTAGCACGTAATTATAGTTTTCTAAAGGACGTTAAACACAAAGCTGGTGATTAGATGCATCAAGCTTATAGAAGGTATACCATCTTGAAGGTACCCTGCATTCACATGCTCCCTGGATGGTCTCATATCCCCAGTTGGGAAGTCACTCTTCTTTGTTGTTGTTCTGACTTAAGGGGTCCTTGACATCAATTTATTTCAGCTGGGAACTCATTTTTCTGATTATTTTGATAAAACACGAATACACCGTCAAGTTCTGTCTTACCCTACTTTCAGACAGACGTTTCAAATACAGCCTCCTAAATCATTTCAGAGACATCACTGTGTTTCTCTGCAGCTCTCTGGCAGTGCTGATCAGTCTTTAGGCTCAGATGTGTTAATTGAAAAGGTTTCATCGTAACCTGTAGCAACACACCCACACTGATTCAGGGCTATTTTCATGTACCATAGCCTTCAGATCATTTGATTGCAGCATTTTTAATGTGCATACATGCATGGTGATGATGCTCTGTGTATCTACAGACTAGATGAAGCGCAAATACAATTCCAACACAAGCTCAAGTACTCATTCATTTCCCCTCCTTGCGGCCAGTCGTGATTCAAGAGTTACTTCAGCATAAGGTCACTGTAACAAAGGGCTACACAGCGTGCTGTTCTGTCTTCTCTTCAGATTTACAGTCCGCACACAGAGAGGCTGAGCTCACTGTGTGTTTGTGTGTTGTAGGTTGATGTCCAGTGGGAGCCTGAGAAAACTGCTGGCAGGCTGGAACGAGGTGTGTCAGCTGGCTGAGAGGCTGGAGAGATCCCAGCTGGAGGTCCTGGACCTCCAGCACAACCATCTGACTGAGCTACCACACAACCTGTTCATTAAAGCACAGAGGTGAACACAATGACACAGCATCCCTCTTCTTATCCTATTTCTTCTAGCTCACTTTGTCCCTTACCACCAGTCTTATTTTTGACAAGTGATTTGTTCAAGCACTAACTTTGTCTCCTCTGTTGGGATTTCATCTCAGCTTGCGATACCTAAATGTGTCAGCCAATAAGCTGGAGAACCTCCCTGCAGCCAGCCTATCAGAGGACAGCTTCAGCAGCCTGGAGGAGCTTTATGTGACCAATAACAACCTGACAGACAAGTGTGTGCCTCTGCTGACTGGACACAAACACCTCAGGGTGCTTCACCTTGCCTACAACCAGCTGCAGACCTTCACTGCCAGGTAAAGATTTAATCAGTGTTGGACTTCGATTAAGTGGCAAAACAAAAAGGTCACACATAGACGCTCCTAAAAGTGTTCTTTGTTGGAGTTATTAAATGGGACCTATGATGCTTTTCCTCAGTTTCTTTCATGTTGCCATGTTACAGGGTTAGTTGTTGATGTTAAATGTGCAAAAGTTTCAAATCATGAGCTATGTAAAAAAAGTAATCCCTGTGAGCTAAGAGCTCAGGTTTCATGTTGCTCTGAGTACTAGGTTTCCAATGTTTTTTCCTTCTTTAATGATAATCTGATGATTTAGTCTACAGCTCATTCATTGGAAATACATGAAGCACAAGGACACGTCAATTCACAAGCTCCAAAAAGATATAAAGCATCGCCAACAAAGAATATGATCAGGATCATATTTTATTGGGAAAATATTTTCTGTTTTTTCCTCAGATATTTTCCAGCTGCTCTGCCTCGACTCTTTGTGATTGATAGAGTTTCATGATGGATGGTAAAATAGCTTTACTAGTTGGTAAAAGTAACTGTTTGCCAGTTATCCTTGCAGTTAGCAGTCCCTTTAGCAGACCCTCCCCGCTACATCTCCTCATACTGAGTCTGAAAACCTCCTTCTCCTGGTGGTCCAAAGCTCCTGGGTTAGAGATGTAAACCCCTCTTGCAGTCCTAGCAGAATCAGATAGCTAAAAGCTAGCTTTTATAGAGGCAGGCCTCACAGAGTCAGAAGGTAAAATGGCTTGTTTCAGACTGAGTGTGCACTGAGGGCTAACATAAACGGCCAGTTTAAGATGAAATAAAACGGTCATGGCTGAAAGAACACAGAAAAGACAGCGGACAATGAAAAAGGTGCAAAATCGCTGGCAAGTGCCTGACATCACAGTGGATCTCTGGGAAGCAGTGTGGTCCAAAAATACACCTACAATTGCAGCTTCCGGAGATCCTTGAGACTGAGATCTCTGACCACACTGAGGTTGAGATATGAGACTTCCTCTGACTGTGTGTGATGGGAGAACATCACCCAGTTTTGTGCACCTATTTTCAGACTTGTAGGTCCCTTAGGCTTACATTAACTCACATTCCTTTACTTTGATGAGTTGTCCTAATCCTACAAACACAGGACATTATGATCCAGGCTAAATTCTGAGCCTCGGACCAGAATCTGCTCGCAGACACAGGAGAGATGAGTTTGATGAATGTGGCTCCCAAAAATAAAGTCTGCAGTGGCAGCGTTGTGATATAACCGTATCTCCCCCTTCCTGCAGTAAACTGGCACGGCTGGAGCAGCTGGAGGAGCTGGACCTGAGCGGCAACAGGCTGAGGGCGGTGCCCACCACCATCCTCAGCTGCCAGCGTCTGCACACTCTCTCCGCCCACTCCAACTGCATCAACGCATTCCCAGAGGTTCTCCAGCTGCCGGAGATCAAGGTTAGTCTGATACACGCAGGTGTTTTAGACACAGCTTCCTTTCATTTAGCTCTGGTGTGTAAACATGTACATATCTCTCTCCACTACACAGAACATCCACACACACACACCAGCGGATCAAGCTGTGATCCAAGTCAGGTGTCTTGTGGAATTAATTTAGGGAAATTAAAGATTCTGACAGACAACATCACTCAACTCTGATGACAAAAAATGTTCCACCAGTCTCTTTTTATATCTGTCTGTCTACCTCCGTGTTCATTATTGGGTTAGGCCAGATCAGGAAATCCTTTGTAATCTCCCTGTAACTCCCTAATCTGCCTTTCCCTGAACCCAAATGACTGCTCCATTCTTCTGTCTGTGCACAAGTGTGTGTGAAGTAAGGTTTGGGACAATCATTTATCCGTATATGCTTCATGATTATGTATGTTTTTATGAATACATGATTTTTGTAGCCAATATAATAAAACAGTAGCTTCAAAATGAGATGAAATATATTAAAGTGAAAACACATGTATATCATATCAACCAGCAACAGCTGCACCTCACGTGACAGATCATATGTGGGTTGTCTCTGGGAAATATAGCATCTTATTAATAGACCTGCTGTGTTTAGCACACACTTAATCAAAAAGTTTAATCTTTTCATCAGACATATTAATAACAATGATTTAATACATTTTTTAGACATTTTAGATCAGTGAAGATTCTTCTGGAATTGTTTTGTAAATTGAATAGTGAGGTACACAGAGATTGAACTGACTCTTTGTCACTTCCTCAGTGTGTTGACTTGAGCTGCAATGAGCTGACTGAAGTGACTCTGCCAGAGACGCTTCCTCCCAAGCTTCAGGAGCTCGATCTCACAGGAAACCCCCGTCGCAACCTGGACCACAAGAGCCTGGAGCTCCTCAAGTATGAACCACAAAGATCCTGCAGTAGTGATAATTACAGGGAAATATGTTTGACTTGTGAAAGAACTGGCTGACCCTTTGTTTTCTTTTTTCTTTTTTTTTTCTTTTCTCTGCAGTAACATCAAATGTTTCAGGGTGGATCCATCACCTTCAGCTCCATGTGTGAATGAGCGCCACGGTGCCCCGGCTGTCTGGAGCCACGGCTACACAGAGGCCTCTGGAGTCAAAAACAAGTGAGTCCTCCCACTCTCTCTTTTCTATTCATGTACTTACTGGATTTATCTCCTCTGGGATCAAATTGTTTATCTCTCAAAGTCTGTAAGAACATATTTAAGTAAATGAGTACAGTGGCCATTTTCAAGGTGGGGGCGTTTTGTCGGTTATTATCTCGGTCTCTTTGAATAAAACATAAATAACGTATTGATGTTGCGATTTTCGGTGTCCTCAGGCTGTGTGTGGCTGCTCTGGCCCTCGACAGCTTCTGCGGGATCCGCGAAGCTTTGTATGGCGTTTTTGACGGAGACAGGAACGTTGAGGTGCCTTACCTGCTGCAGTGCACCATGGGAGACGTGCTGGCAGAGGAGCTTCACCGGGGCCAGAGGCAGGAAGATTATATGACCAACACTTTCCTCACCATGCAAAGGTAAACACACAGCTTTATATGATTCCCTCAACAACACAGAGAAAACTTTCACAACTCTTTGTGACTGTGATCGTGTACACACACACACACACACACACACCTACACAGCTCAATGTTTATCTGTCTTTCTCCTGCAGGAAACTTGGCACAGCAGGCCAGAGGATGGGCGGCTCTGCAGCGTTATGTCATATCAGACACGACCCGGTGGCTGTTGGTGAGCACGGCGGCTGCTTCACTCTGAAGGCTGCCAACGTTGGCAGGTGCCAGGCGGTTTTGTGCCGTGATGGGAAAGCTATGCAACTCTCCACCACACACACCGTCAAAGAGGAGGCAGAGTATCAGAGGGTCCGACAACACAACGCAATCATCACAGAGGTAAGACAACCTCTTGTCTTTCTTGTGTTTCACTAGTGCTGAAATGAGATTTTCTGATCAACAGCAGTTGAATTTTGATTATAAGTCACTCATTTACAAAGTTAACTGTCATAGACGGATTACAAACATCATCAGTAGTTGCAGCTCTCATTTCAGTTTTTGTCTGAAATTTACAGAGCTGCCCTTTATCTTCCTCCTCTGCAGGATAACAAAGTCAGCGGTGTGACTGACTCCACCAGAATTATGGGATACTCCTTCCTGTGTCCGTCTGTGACCCCCAGGCCCCACATCTCTACGGTGACCCTCACCCCTCAGGACGAGTTCTTCCTCCTGGGCAGCCGGGGCTTGTGGGACTTGTTGTCTCCCAACGAGGCAGTGGAGGCAGTCAGGAACGTTCCAGACGCTCTGGCTGCTGCGAAGAAGCTGGTGACATTGGCTCAGAGCTATGGCTGCTCTGACAGCCTCAGCGCCGTAGTCGTACAGCTCAGTATCACAGAAGACTGCTGCTGTTTTTGCGAGCCACCACCTCCACCGCCCAGCCCTGGCCTAGGTGCACATAACAGCACACACCCCTATTCAGCAGGTGGTGATGGCGGCATACCGCTCCCGCCGGCCTCTTCTGGAACAGTGAGCGAGCTGAGCAGCGAGTTTAGCACATCTGAGATGAGCAGCGAGGTGGGATCCACGGCGTCCTCAGAGGAGCCGCCGCCACAGACCGAACCACTGACGTCCCACCTGAACCTTCCGGGCCGAGTTGGCCTGCGGAGACCCGTCTGTGGAGGCGGAAGCTTCCAGAGACAGTTCTCCGGAGCTTTGTCTGATAACGGTGTAGACAGCGAGGACGAGGAGCCCATTGCAGGTGTCTTCTCTAATGGCAGTCGGGTGGAGGTGGAGGCTGATGTCCACTGTCTGCATCGCCACGATTGCCCAGCACCCCAAACACATGGTCACTCTCAATCAAGCACAAACATCCCTCCTGCTGTCATCTCGCATCATGAGCCAGCACCTCTTCCCTTCTCTTCCCCGTCTCCTTCCCCCATCCCTCCCTCCTCTCCCTGCCTCAGCAGGGAGCCTCAGTCAGGGACTCTGGGCCGCAGGGCTCGAGCTAATGGCTCTGTGGCCTGCCAAGGCAAGAACCAGGACCTCATAGAGGAGGCGGCCGATGCTCCCGTCAGGAAGCAGGGGGGCTACTTCAATGCCCCTGCCCAGCCGGACCCTGACGACCAGCTCATCATCCCGCCAGAGCTGGAGGAGGAAGTCCGACAGATCATTCAGCAGCAGCAGCAGCAGGAGCAGATCCAAACGCACAACCAGCAAACACACAGCTACCAGAAACCTGCAGACTACTTTGTCACACCCCTCTAACTTCTGCCCCCCATAACAACATCCAGGATTTCAGTTTCAGGGATGGAGAACTCTGGAACCAGGTCTGCTGCTCTTGATGCTCTGAACTGCATTAAATAGTTTGCTCCCTCCAAAAGATTCTGATGCTTGTGGACCAGAGAGACAGTTCTTCGTTTTTTACTTTATTTTCTACGGTCAACTCTATGCCCCTTGAAACGCAATGCAATTTTTATAACACTTTATGTTGATTAAATCTTCATGTTATTGATTTTTATCATATCTTTAATTTGAAGAAGCACTTTGACTGCTTTTTATTAGACCTTACAGATTAATTTAATGTTAAATGGTACGTGGAGATATGGACCATTCAGTTTTTGTGTTGTAGCAGACGTTTCCCCCGTTTGTCACGGCTCATGGCCTTACAGCTGTCGGAGTTAGTAAAACTGTTAAACTAACTCCTAGGAGTTTAATACTTTAAAGTGACCTAGTCACTAAAGCATACTAATATTCTCTGAGAGAAAAGATGATTATTTCAGGAGGCTGATATTCCAGGTTTGTGTTCTCGGGGGTGTGCAGAGTTCAGGGTGGTGCTGCAGTGGTGAATAAATGCTGATCCTACAGTTGTTACCAGCTCAATGAATGTTCTCAGAACAGTGTTACAGACTTCATGACAACAGCAAATCGCACAAGAGAGCTACCTTTTTCTAAATAATAAATGAAAGTTTTCAGATAACCGCAACATGTTGACTTCGACTTCTTGTTCCATCTGTTATGTTTAGTTTGTCAAGATCTTTTAAAGGATGTCTTCACATTTCACACAAATTACAAGATATGACAAGTTATCCAGCCATGCAGATTAGAGCTGCACAATACATCGTTTCAGCATCGGCATTGTAACTTGCACAAAAGTCACATACCAGGAAGTGCAACATAAAGTAAAGCTGTCCTGGCCATTTTATAATGTGTATTACAACATAGTAAAGAGGTATTTAAGAAAGCAGCAAGTCTAGAATAACATTATCTCTGTTTCAGGCCAAATTATGGGTGTTTTAATGACTTCTAATCTTTAAAGAAAAAAATACCAAACATTTTCTAATTACATATTCTCAGATGTGAGTATTCACTGCCTCTTTTTTAAATTTTTTTCAAACTATTTTTTTTTTCGCCTTTTCTGATCGTACAGCTTGAAGAGTGTGACAGGAAACAGGGTAAGAGAGGGGCAGTGACACGCAGCACTATCACTCTACCAATTCATATAAAGTAGTAAAAAATGCCAAGGTTGATGACTTTTCAATAGCTTTGTGTGCAATCAACCATCTATAACACCCAAATTGTCAATTTACTATCACGTAAAATAAAGAAAAGCACCACATCATTACAAATGGAAAAACTTGAACAAGAGAATGTTTGGCAATTTTGCTTAAAAACTTATTTAAACGTTAAAGATACAGCCATGGTGAAAAGTTTACAGAAGACGTGTATTAGGGTAGTCTTCATTTCCAATGATTTCTACAGTTCACATTCTTCTGTGATGGAATGAGTGGAACAAATATTGCTTTGTCACAAAGAAACACGTCATGAATTTTGGTTCAAATCTGAATTTATTATCGGTCTTCTGAAAATGTGACCAAATCTGCAGGCTCAAAAATATACATACAGTAAATTCAACAATCAATTTAGGTGATTATAGAAGACTGAATCAAATGTTCTTTCTAGCATGGCCTCTGTACTTCTGACTGATAACAGCTGGTGACTTTCCAGGGCCCATTTTAATAGTACTACAATAATACTACAAAGGTAGTGTCTAAAGAGCTCAGCATGGATCTGAAAGAGTCCATTATTGATATGAACAAGTTAGGAAAGACACCTGGAGCCACTTCAAAGTAGTGAGAGGTTCCAAGATCAACTGTGCAAAGAACTGTTCCAGTATAAAGTGCACGGCACAGTCGTTTCACTGCAATAATCTGGAAGAAAACAAATTATCACCTGTTGCTGAGAAGAAACTGATGGATGGTCAAGAGTCAACTAAAAACAACCAAAATGAAATGAATTAGAAGCTGCTGGAAGACAGCTGTCAGTGTCCTCAGTCAAGTGTATTTTACATCAACAGCCTGCAAGAACGATGCTGTTGCTCCAGATATGGCACATTAAAGCTCGACTGAAGTTTGCGGCTGGTCACATGGACAAAGAAAAAAACCTTCTGGAGGAAAACTCCAGATGAAATGTGGTCAGATGAAACAAAAATGTGTTGCTTGACCACAATGAGCAGCCACATGTTTTGAGGATAGAAGGTACCTTACCCCCAAGAATGGGGGAGTGGCTAAAATCCAGCAAGAGGACAGGTGAAAATGGCCAAGAGGCATTTAACCAAACATCAGAATCGCTGTATGTATATTTTTTTTTGCCCAGCAGATTTAATCATATTTTCAGAAGAGCTATAATAAATTCAGTATTGAACCACACTGAACCAAGTGTTCCACACATTCCATCACAGAAAAATGAGAGCTGTAGAAATCATTGGAACTGAAAACTGCCATTATAGACATTGTCTTTACAAGTGTATGTAAGCTTTTGACTGTGACTGTAGGTCTGTCATTTTTTCTGCTCATCGACTAATAAATTCATCTCTTTTGATAATAAAAAAACAGTTGCCTTTCCAGTACAGACCACTGAGATAATTGTCAATTAAGTGAACTAACCACTTTAAAAGGTCTTCATGAAGAAAAAAGGTTAAGAGCTACACAATGGCCAGCGGCAGCCTCTCACCTCTCTTGGCTAAAGTCACGTTGTCTTGTTTGTGCTGCTGTGATACAATCGCTGCATTGTGTTATCTGACATGGTAAAATTAAAAGCGGGGTAATTACCTCACTCTGGAGAATTTCTTTTGTTGGTAATTAAGTCTTGACTGAACAGCCCAACAGTTACATCACTGCCGTGTCCTTTTTTTGTATGTGTGGCCCATTGTGTGACAGCAGAGAGGGGACGTACAGCAGTGATGTCATGGCTGGAGAGGACAGAGAGGGACAACAGCTGCAGGACACTGGACAGAGCTCTGCTGCCTCCTGCAGGCTGTTTGGTTAGCAAACAGAAAAGCCTTGAACAGAATCACAGTGATAGAGTTTTAATTTGAGGAGAACAATTCAGGTACAGTTTCAGTATCAAAATCTTTTACTTAAAAAAGTCAAACTGTGATATAAAAACATTCATTAAAGTAGTTTACAGGTTAAACACATTTATATAAATCACACACAATCACTAATCCGACATACGAACAGTCCCTGTCCTCCCAGGTCGGACCTGTATCACAAAGACAGCTGAAATTAAATCAGTTTAAAGTCTCTCTGTCAGCTGAAGAGGCTGGTCATTAACCGGTTCCATGTCCTGATCCAGTCATAAGCACATTCACATAAAATTAAAAGCTTATGACATGCGGCATCATCAGAGCCATGACTGGAGTATTAAATGTGATGGTGGGTGAAAACGTAATAACACACAATTTTACGACATCAACAAAAACTGATGTTAAACCAGGTCAAATATACACAATGTAATCACAGATAGAATGTGATAAAACAAGCTAAAATACCGTCAGGCTGTTACTGCTGCCAGAGGTACAGTACCAAATGGTGCATGTATAATTTTAACAAATCAACACAATGACATTAGGTGTTTTTTTGTCTCCTGTTATTTGGCACCCCCTTTGTGGGCATTTGTCATTCTGCATTGTGCAACACCTGAATAATTGATTACAATGTTTCAACTAAGAAGGGGTAAAAATGCAGGCTGTTTAAAATTCCCAAGAATCTTGAAAGGTTGATGGTTGGTTGAAGAACCAAAGCTATATCATTGGAAAAGGGGCTTAATTGAGTCTAAAAATGTAAAATAATCAGCCTCATGTTTTCCTGAACTGTAGCAATTGAATAGAGGTATCAAAGCACCAACACTGTAGGGAAGGTAAAAAAAAAACCTTTAAAACCATAGGCAGCTGTCTACTATAGCAAGTCTGTTTTCAACCCATCCTGGACATATGGTTGTGCAAAAAAGGTTTCCTCTAGCTTTAAAATAATTTTGGTTCTAAAGAGCAACTGAAAGCTTGTGTCATGGTGCTATATTTTCTTTTCCAAATTCCAAACTTTTGTATTATCTTTCAGACCCGTCCCCGATCCACAGAGAAAGGTGAGGCTCTGGCTAGATTTAAAACTGTGACAGCTTCTATTACTTTTGCTCTGGCTACAGTTCTACTGTTTTTTACAGCTCCATATGTATCATCATAAGCTAAGAAAAAGGGATGCACAACATGGATTTTGCAATGTATGCCTACAGGGTAAGAAGGGCTGAGATGATGGCTGATTTAAAATTCCAGAGCAGTATAACAGTAAAAAAAAACAAAACAACTGCTATACCGATGACAACATGAAGCCGACCATATAAACATCCCAATATTGGGCTGATATATACTGTACATTCTACAAATATTGCATCATAAAGTCAGACACATGCTTTGAACCCTGACTTGTGGGTGAGCCTCACAGGAAGAGATGGCAGCAACTGTGAATAATTCATTATATATTATGATACATCCATGCTCTGTTTTACCATCATCCCAGGCTTTGACTATGGATCAGAGTAAAGCAAAATGTTTTTTTATGTAAAACTCCAAAAAAAACATGACAGCTAACCTCGACCTCTCAGGACCTTTATATTGCTCTTCATTACTCGTCACAATACTGTAAACTTGTATCCACTGAGATCCTGTAGGAATAATGCCTCTTGTTTTCCAATGATTTGATCGGTAATTAGGCTGGTTGGATCAGTTTTGGATCTGATGCTTCAGAGCAGATTAGCACTGCAGCCCAAGTTTCCACTGTGATTTGATGCCAGAACCCCTCAGTTAAGCTCACAGACAGCTGTGTACCCGCTGATCTTACGCGTGATACAGCCCCCACATGTTCATCCTCACACAGAGGTGGTGGCAGCCCTCAGTGGGGCTCTCTGTGGCTGGGAGCGACCCTGCTGTTTTTCTGCCTCTCTGCGCTGTCGCTCCTGCAGGTAGCGCTTCACCCCTCTGATCGTCTGGATGGTGAGCACCGTGCCGGCAGTGTACAAAATGGCCGTGATGAGCCCAAACAGAGCCACGGCTGCGTCCGCCCCGCTCACATCACAGTTCATCCAAGTGTAGCCGTTCCGAGCGTACAGCCTCTCACGCTGCTGACACACGTCTGTGGAGTTGACCCCGATGATGAAGTGCAGGTAGAGCCCCACAGCCACCACGTAAGCCACTGCGCCCACTGCCTGAAACACCAGCGCTCCATACAGAAGCTTCCGGGACATCCGGTGGGGCGGTTTGCTCCCAGCGACAACAAACAGCAGCGAGAGGACCCCGAGGGTCAGGCTGAAGGCGATGCCACCGTAGATCCCCGGCGCCCTCATCTGGCTGTACTGCATGTCCAGTTCTCGGACCTTCTGCAGCTCGGTGCCCTGCAGGTTGAAGTTGGAGTTGATGTCAAAACCACCTAGTCCACCCATGGAGGACAGGCCTGACGACACCATCTGAGCTGCAACCACGCAGATCAGGACCAGGGCGTTGGTCAGGACAGCACAGATTAACACGATGCCTGAAGGGAGTCGACACATGGAACAGGTGAAGAATGACATTTCAAAATCGGACACGGTCAAGGCACAGTTTCTGTGAAGACTGGCCAGCTGTCTTTGGGCCCCACAACACAAAATGTCTTGTGTTTCCTGTAATATCTAGAACTACGTTGTTTGGACATTTGCACTATGTAAGTACAATATTCAACATTCAGTCATTAACCCCCATGCTGATGGAAAGTTGGGAGACTGTCGGGAGTTTCACAGCAAAACAGTGTCTCATAAACCACTGAAGTAGCTGGGTTATGACTTATGAAATGTTTTTAAATTTAAAAAACAACCCCCTGCACAAAATTACTCCCCACAGCTTGTCCAGCCGAATCCAAGCCGTATTTCATTCAACCTTCAAGTCTCACAAAGATATTACATGTACAATTTGATGAAACAGAAAGAAGCCACAATCTGAGAAGCTGGAACCAAATATATCAGATGACCTGTTAATAACATTCCTTGAGGATCAACTCTTTTGTTACTGGGCAGATCAGAATGATCAGTAGCATGTGGAGAATCTACAAGTGTTCAGCTTTCTCCTTTACCAAAGGGCCACGTTACTCTGTGTTTTAACTGTGAGAAAAGAGGCCTGTAAACAGCAGAGAACCGGTCTGTCCAGTCTACACAGAGGGAAGGAGTGAACACTGAGCTGTAATGAGACTGAAACCAATGTATTCGACCCAGATACTTCCACTCTGCTTGTGACTCACCTCTCCTGGAGCAAATGTTTGTACATTTGGACTCATGATGCTCCACTCGAGGGACCTCCCGCACATGTCTGGGAGGAGAGTCAGCCTCTCTGGGGTAGTAAGGGGGTCGAGAGGAAGACCTGGAACATAGAAACACAACCTATTTTATAAGTACTCCTGTAAAATTCCTAAAACCAAATTGGTCCCCAAAAATAATGTGACACATTTAATTTGACTTTTATTGCACATCTATGTACATACTTGTATATATCCCAGTGTGCCTAAATCGTGAAAATTGTAACTGTTAGCAGCCCTAGAAAAAAAATATTTGTTTTTAAGAAGGTGGAATCAGAGATTTTTCAATAGTGGACAACTGATCAACTAATCATTGCAGCTCAAATTCTTACTTTTTATTAATTAATTTATTTATTTAGTTTTTTTTTTTACAAATTCACAAATGGCCGAAAACAAGGGAAAAAATGATTAACACAGGGAACTGAACCTAGTCTCGCACAGACATTTACCTCTGCCGTCCAATCATTTATGGACTCAGGACAGCTGAATGGTAAATGTTATTACAAGGAAACAGGAGGATTTTTTTTTAATCATCTAAAGGCAGCAGATGAACCACACCTGTCAGGTGATGCCCGCCTGTCATCGCGAGAGTCTCGGTTGTGTCGGTGGTCTCCGTTTCTCTCCCGGTGCCCCCGGTTGGAGCGGGGCGGCTGGCTCATAACGTGACCTGCTGACCCAAAGTGATACTGTTCGGACACAGAAATAACCTTTGAATGACACAAAAACTGTTCAAGTTATTGTACAAGAAATGACAATTCAACAGCGCCACTACCAATTGTGCTTTACAGATACTATCTTAGTTTTGAAATGCTAATTTCAAAGAATCGACCAGGTGTACTTCCTCGAGGAGCCGTTGTCGTTCGCTTTACGTTAGGACGTCATACACTTTAAGTAGCATAAATGGCGAGTGCTATTAGCATTGTTTTATAAAGAAAAACTAACAAATAAGGCATTTGGCTCAACAAGGAAGTTTCAACGATTCATGCCAAGCTACACTGGAGCAGGTTTGTATGTAAATGGTCAAGAAGAGGGAACATTGCCCGTATGGTACGTTAGCTGGTCTCATTAGCTATAACTCTCTGATGAAGTGAGCAGAATTAATTCAACAGTTAACGTTCGAATATGAACTTACTGTGAATGTACGTCGATGAAAGAGCTCCAAAGTCCGACTATAAGTGCATTATTGAATCTTCTCACCCTCCTGTGTGTCAGAGTCCAGGAAGACACAGCTCCACCCTACCTGGAGAGGAGGAGGAAGGCGGAAGAGAGACAAACAGGTTCAGGTAGGTCGGTGCGTCCCTCGGTCACAGCTGGAGCTCCACTATAGTCACTGACGGTCTTTGGATGAAGTTCAAGTCATTACCAGCTCGTCTGAATCAGCTGCTTTGTGTGCTGGTAGACCCAAAGAAGCCTCTGTTCAGACTCTTGTTTTAGGGGCTGTTGGTGGCCTGTAACATGAGCAGTCTGTCTGTCTGTCTGTCTGTCTGTCTGTCTGCTGTGTGCTGTGTTGCCGAGGAATGTTGTTATTTATGTGTTTCTTTTCAGACAAGGGATTTGCATGGAGCTCCCTGAAGAGCCCTGTTGTGGCAGCGCTCTGCCTGGAATGAACTATCACACATTCCAGTGGTAGTGGGAAAATGTTGACATACTTTACATCAGCTTTCAGGCCTTGAATGCTATTAGAGACACATAACCTTGGTTCCGATATGGACATGGGAAAGGATTTATTTCTGAACTAAATGATTTATTGTGTTTGTTATGCGACCAGCCCAAGTTCAGGTTGTGTGCGTGCAACCCACGAGAAGGTGTTCGACGCCTTCAGCCAGAGTATTTCATGTTGATGGTTGTGTATTGCAAGTGTTTGAATAAAGAAACGAGAACCTGTGTTCAGTCCTCTGTTCTCAGGAAATGACCATGACATCAGTTAGTTAAAATGTAAGCTGTTCCTGCCATTTATTGCTCATTAATTCATATTTTCTAAGTCACTGTATTGTCGAATAGCCCTGTGACATTCAGGCAACTATGAACTCCAACAAATAGTTGATTAATAAACAGTTCAACAGACAAAATGAAATGGCACCTATTTTGACAATAGATAATTCCTTTAGGTCATTATTCTAGCAGAACCACCTGTGCTGGATGAAAGATTCAGATCCTTTACCTCCCACAGAGCAAAAACGTCCCCAAAAGATGGCTCAGTTAGCCATGGTGGGGTATTTGGAGGACGACTGGTGTTTTCACCACTAGCACAGGAGCTTTAGACCTGGACAGGTCAGGACTAGCTGGTCAGCAGGCTAACTTGAATAGATACCTTTTCAACACAGTACCTATACAGCATAATGTCAGAACTCTCATATTTCTTCACCTTCTGTTGATCATTTAATTAATGTTTTCAACTAAAACTCGCTTGTCTCTTTCGAAAGGTTCTATTTAAAAATGAAGCAGTAGCCATAAAACACTCTATTCAAAGAATGTTTAAGGCTATTAATGTCTTTACTTACTGGGTATTCTGGTTGCCTTTTCTGTAATTTATAAAAACAAATTCATTGGTTTATGTTTAATCATTTACTTTTTTTGAAATGTTTTTTCTCTGTGTGTCTGTATAAGTCACCTGTAAATCACTCTGAATTGCACTAACCATGATGAAAGGTGTTATACAAGTGAAGTTTGATTAATTGAGATGATGATAACAAGAGTCTGTAACAAAAGAAGAAAAAGTACATTTGAAAATGTAAAAACAGGGAAAGTAAAGGAAAGCACCTTACTCAATACTAAATGTACACTTGAATGAGTTTTGGTATTTATATATATTTTCTTCATTTTGTTTGCAGATGTTTATTCATAAAAATATGAATTATTTTGATTACAATGAAAGAAATGTAGCTTTTAAAAAACAATTATTTGATCATTTTTATGTAAATCCTCACTTTTTTATCTTCAACATATATTTTATTTGTATAATACAAATAAAAGTACCATCAGAGTCCAGTAGGCGGCAGCAGTCTAAAACTGGCGCAGTTGTAGCATTTAAATCCTTCCGGGCTGATCCTCTGACGCAGGTGTAAACAAAAACATGAGGTGAAAGCTGAGCTTGTGTAACTTCGTGTTATAATAGAGCGGCCGGCTGAACACAATTTTCGTCCTCTGTGTTTTCGTGTTTATTCGGGAGCATATTCACCCTCTGTGCTCATCCTCCGCCATGTTGTTCCTCCGGACCGCGGCTCTCAGCTGCAGAGGTCTGACCGCTCGACGCAGCCTGCTCGCCGGCTACACCGCCTCCAGAACCACCGCTGCATATATCCAGGGCCAGAGTCCGGAACCACGGATCCGAGAATACTTCTACTACATTGACCACCAAGGCCAGGTGAGTGTTTCACACTGACACAGCTTAAAAACCTTTTTTTTTTTTTTTTTTAAGATTCTCTACTGCTAACATGTTGGTGTTTTTAACTTACAGCTTTTCCTCGATGATACGAAAATGAAGAACTTTGTCACCTGTTTCAAAGGTACAAATGAACTCACACCATTTTACAACAACAAAAATCACAAGCATATAGACTTTAAAGTCTGGGACTGAAATAATCACGAGCTCACTTAAATCTAAGCCAGCCTAAATGTGTGAGGTGCAGTTTGCATTAGCAGGATCATGACGTGTTTGAGTATGAGAACAGAATATATCGCTCAGTGAAATATGGCAACATGACAGCCAGCAGATGAAACCAGCGGTTATCATAATGGTGCCAAAAACCCCAGAGAGGGTCGAGACTAGACTGTGTTTCCTTTCAACATCTGGCAGCCCCAGTATGAAGCCATGACCCACACATCAGTTACTATTTTTTAAACAACACTGTCACATTTGAATAGTTTGTACACGTATTGAATAGTATAATAACATGTTTAAATAAAACAGCATGACATCAGGGTTACTCCTATTATCATATGTCCTCTAAATGAAAAATATGGCTCAGGTGCTGCATCTAGCATTTCTGTTCGGGGCCCCACCTGGGCCAAATAAATGTCAAATCAATGTGGTAATGCTATGTAGTGATTTCATAATAATGATAATAAAGAGGAAAATGCTTAAGAATATACACTGTATTGCATTGCAGTGTCTGCTGAAATAGTTGGACTTTTAAAATGTGACACACTCATAATGTCAAGCTGTGAAGATTGTGTGTTGCACAACGCTGTCAACAAATCCCATGGCAAGACCTGAATCATAGATGTCTGAGCCTCTCTGCTCTGAACACATTGTCTCCTACTGAAGATACAAATCTTGCCAGAGTCAAAATAAACTACAACGTGTGTGTTCATGGTAAAGAAGTTCATGTCACCCATTGGCTTAGACTTTAGATACACACAATACTGTTAGTTGTTTTGTTGGTCTTAGTTGTTTAATGGAATTGGATCAGGTAGTGACGCAGGACCATCCTCAAAGCCTTTAGAATGTCAGGGGGGATATTGTGCTTTAGTGATGTGGCATGTCCCCAAACATAAATCACAATAAATCAAATTAGCTCCTTGTCATCTCTGTTCCTTTGTTACCAGATAAAAAGTTCCTGGTCTTCTTCTTCAGTCGGCTGCGGTCAAATCAGACGGGTCGTTACGAGGAGGACTTCCCTTACATGTCCCTGTGTGGAAGGGAGAGGAACTTCCTGCGCTGTGATGACCGTCCTGTGGTCTTCACCCACCTGCTGCAGAGCCCCGCAGGATCTCTGGAAGCTATGAGAGATCAGGAATTGCTGTCTTACTGTGGCGGGGGAGAGAAGCTGTCTGTTCTGTTCCGCCCTGAAGCACTGTACATGCATCCAGTCAGCGGGCGGGTTTACCACCCCTGCCCAGAGCAGGGAGGTGGTGTTGGCCTGGTGCGGTCGGCTCTGGCCATCGAGCTCAGCCCGTTTTTTGTGTATGCTCAGGAGGACAGCCAATCAGGGCAGCCTACACACTTTCTCTGGGGGGAACAGAAGCACAGACTGACCAATGAGCTTGCAGGATTCCTCCCCACTTTGGAGGGGGGCAGCGGGCAGCAGGGAGAACTCCTATAATGACCACAGCTGGTCAGAGGTGTACCATAGAGTTTGAAAAGCTTTCGTATGGCATGTCTAGATAATCTATCAGTGTCTATACTGACAATGAGAGAAGACAGCCAGTTTGTCACAGATGTGATCACAATGTGACTGTTGGAGTTTGAATTCTTGGCAGAGGTCCCACAATCCTAATTTATGTGATATGCGAGAAGTGGACTTTTGAATTCACTGATGATGTAGAGTGTTTGATTTGCTAAACAAACAAAGCAGTGTCTGCTTACAAACCCCTCATTAAAAGGTTGTGGTTTAAACACATTCTCTCTTCAGATTCCCTCGATTAATGTCAAACATGTTTATGTTCCTGGATAGAGGTGGAAATAAGAGTAACTCACAATACAATACCATCACAGTACGTTGCCTAGGTAACAGTAGTATCACAATACAGGAATTCTGTGATACAATACATCATTCATTCAATACAGCTGTGAGACTCACTAAATTAACTCACAAGTAACTCACATTTGTCACACTTAATGTTTCACAAACAAATTTAGATATGTGATAAGTCAACACAAAATGCAGTTTTTAAATGAAGGGTTTTTTTATTAGGGGGGGATCCAAACCTACATGGCCCTGTGTAAAAAAGTGATTGCCCCCTAATCCTAACTAGTCGGGCCACTCTTGGCAACAGCAACAACTGCCATCAATCATAACTTGCAATGAGTCTTTTACAGCACTTGGGAGACATTTTGGCCCACTCATCTTTGCAGAATTGTTCTAATTCAGGCACATTGGAGGATTTTCAAGCATGAACCACCTTTTTAAGGTCATGCCACTGCATCTCAATAGGATTCAGGTCAGGACTTTGACTAGGCCACTCCATAGTATTTCTTCAGCCATTCAAAGGTGGACTAGCTGGTGTGTTTTGGGTCATTGTCCTGCTGCAGAACCCAAGTTCGCTTCAGCTTGAGGTCACGGAACAGATGGCCGGACATTCTCCTTCAGGATTTTTTGGCGGTCAGCAGAATTCATGGTTCCAGTTACCACAGCAAGTCTTCAAGGTCCTGAAGCAGCAAAACAGCCCCAGACCATCGCACTACCACCACCATATTTTATTGTTGGTATAATGTTCTTTTTCTGAAATGCTGTGTTACTTTAACGCCAGATGTAATGGGACAGACACCTTCCAAAAAGCTCAACTTCTGTCTCGTCAGTCCACTAAGTACTTTCCCAAAAGTCTTGGGGATCATCAAGAGGTCATCTGGCAAAACTGAGACAAGCCTTTGTTTTTTTTGCTCAGCAGTGGTTTTCGTCTTGGAACTCTGCCATGCAGGCCATTTTGGCCCAGTCTCTGTCTTTTGGGGGAGTCATGAACACTGACCTTAAGTGAGGCAAGTGAGGCCTGCAGTTCTTTGGATGTTGTTGTGGGGTCTTAAGTGACCTGTTGGATGACTTGTCACTGTGCTCTTGGGGTAATTTTGGTCAGCCAGCCACTCCTGGGAAGGTTCACAATGTTTTCTCCATTTGTGGATAATGGCTCTCATTGTGCGTCACTGGAGTCCGGGAGCTGGAGAAATTGCTTTATAACCTTTTCCAGATTGATAGATCTCAATCACTTTCTTTCTCAGTTGTTCCTGAATTTCTTTGGATCCTGGCATGATGTCTGGCTTTTGAGGATTTTTTTTGGCCAACTTGACTTAGTCAGGCAGATCCTATTTAAATGATTTCTTGATTGAGAACAGATGTGGCAGTAATCAGGCCTGGATGTGGCTAGAGAAACTGAGCTCAGCTGTGATAAACCAGTTCAGTTCCGTTTTAACGGGGAGGGGGGGCTAACCTACACAGGGCCATGTAGGTTTGGATTTTTTCCCCCTTAATAATAAAAACCTTCACTTAAAAACTGCATTTTGTGTTTACTTGTGTTATCTTTGTCTTAGATTTAAATTTGCTTGCTGATCTCAAACCTATAAGTGTGACAAACATGCAAAAAAAAAAAAAATCAGGAAGGGGGCTAACCCTTTTTCACGCCACTGTACATATGGCCGTTTGTAAGCAAACATTTTATTAGATAATGACCTGAAGCCCAGAGATCCCAAATTAGCTCAAAAAGTCATTATTCACACCCTTTTCAAGATGACATCTTCACTGTAGCTGCAAAGATAAAAACATTAGTGCACATCCTGTCTGAAGTGGGTGCACGGGCTCGACCGCACATCACAGATGGAAATAACATCTTTTCAAGTCAGTGTGGCACCTCAAGGGTTCCAGAGACTGTGATTACACCGGATGAGCTGTATGTTCATTGTCCATTTTATGTTTTGCTGTGAAACTCCACAACTGTTTTGTGGACTGTGAAACTCTGACCTGACCTTTCATCAGCATGGGGGTGAAGAGATAATGACTGAATCTTCATTCAAAACGTCCTCACTGTCTTAAAACATCCTCACTCCCAAGGTCTAAAACTCAAAGTGGTTTTCACATGAGATAGCTGTTCACACACACTCACAAAGAAGATTCAGTCATTATCTCTTCACCCCCACGCTGATGAAAAGTCAGGTGAAGTTTCATAGTCCACAAAACAGTTCTGGTTTTGAGTTTGACAGCAGAACTAAATGCTCTAAACAGCTCGTCTGGTGGAATCCAAGTCTCTGGAAGCCTTGAGGTGCCACACTGACTTGAACAGATGTTATCAGTGAAGATGTCATCTTTAAAAAGGTGTAAATGATTTTTTTTTTTTTAAGTGAATTTGGGACCTCGGGGCTTCAGGTCATCATCTAATAAAATGAAGTGCAGCACGGTGTGTGCGCACACACGGCGGCCTGCCTCTGCCTGCCTGCCTGTGTGTCTCCGCTCTGTTGTTGCCCCGGTAGCGGCGGGACTCAGCGGTTGTTTGGAGAACTGCAAGTCCCAGAGATCTCGGCATCAGTGAACCTGGGACCAGGACTTGGATAACATGGCAGCGCCGTCCAGCAGCACACGCGGGGTTATGGAGCGGTCTATCCGGGAGCGGGCCCCCCCGCTGCTCACCGACCTGTACCAGTTCACCATGGCCTACGCGTACTGGCGGGCCGGCCGGCACCAGGAGCCCGCCGTGTTCGAGCTCTTCTTCAGGGACAACCCGTTCGGCGGCGGCTTCTCGCTGTTCGCCGGACTGCACGACTGTCTGCTGTTCCTGCGCAGCTTTCGCTTCACAGACGAAGGTGAGAGAGTCGACCTGGACTTCGTTACCTCCAGCTGTTACTGTTCAGTCAGCAAACTTCGCCAAATCAACTCCGCGACATGTTATTATTATTTTTTTTCCCATCAGATCGCTGTGACTTTGTTCTCTCTCAATCTCTCGACGCATTCCGTTGTGTTGCGCAATAGTTCGCCGTGCGAGCCCCGTGAGGCTTTCAAGAGAAAACGTGAATGTCAGTGGAGTATTTCACTGAACTTTGGCATTTATCTCTGAACTTAAGCACACAAGAATAATTCCTAATCTCTTAAGGATCAGGACGTGAAGCAACACCGCACACAGTGCGCAAAGAGAAGGTTTGTTCAAATCCGTATAGAGTCAAAACATAGAGAACAATCAAACAGTCTCAGAGGTTGGTGGCAACAATTTGTAATTACGAAGAAATGGTGAATGTATAGTTTATTAAACTTTACTTTACTTTATTTTGACGGACAAAACAATGCTTTATAAGCCATATTCTACATTTGTTAAAGATGCATTATATGGATTTTTTTTTTCCGAGTAGATACCAATAATAAACAATGTAGTGCCGTCAAGGTCACTGCGACAGTTACACTTGAATGTGATTGTCTTACATTTTTGTATTTTAGAAAGAAGTTTCTAAGCTGTGGTTTATGCACAGCAGAGGGCAGAAGTGAACAAGACTGATGATTTAATATTCTTCTTCTTCTCCGTGTTCATTGGTGGAGCACAAACTGGCTGTGAAGGTGCAAACAGCCACTGGTTGGAGTTCGTAAACGCTGCACCTCCCGAGTAAATGAAAGCAATTTATTATTGACTTTACCAATATCAGTCTGAAATGTGTCGTGCCCCCTGACAGTATCTTTAAGGATGGATATGTAAAGTGTGTCCTTGTTTGTTAACAGTGATATAACTATTAACTAAAGTTGAATTAACTCTAAAGGTCCCATTTATTAACAGTGGTGATTATAAAGTGTTGCCTGGCTGCGTCTTTCTTACTTGTTTTTAAGCTGTTAAGAGGGATGAGAACTAAAGATACTTTGCTGTTGAACAGAGTAAACAGATTCCATCCTCTCTATTACTCCATTACAACCACAAGTCCTGTATTGGTAACTGCACTTCAATAAAAGTACAACTGTAGCTATAGTCAGCAGTGTATTTAGGTCGGATTTTAAAGTAAAAGTAAAGTTTTTTTCAAGCCTACTTATGTAGTCTTTCCATAATTATGTATTCTACTCAAATTAAGTGCAACTGAGTAAGTTTAAGTACTTATTTATTTTCCACCATTGTAAGAAACAGGTCTCATCACAGTCACACCAGAGAAGTCTGATGATAACGGCTGGATTAGATTAACTGTACAGAAAGTTATTAGATGAAATACTGTTATTGTGTGTGTGTGTGTGTGTGAACAGCTATCTCATGTGAAAACCACTTTGAGTTTTAGACCTTGGGAGTGAGGATGTTTTAGGACAGTGAGGACGTTTTGAATGAAGATTCAGTCATTATCTCTTCACCCCCATGCTGATGAAAGGTCAGGTCAGAGTTTCACAGTCCACAAAACAGTTGTGGAGTTTCACAGCAAAACATAAAATGGACAATGAACATACAGCTCATCCGGTGTAATCACAGTCTCTGGAGCCCTTGAGGTGCCACACTGACTTGAAAAGATGTTATTTCCATCTGTGTGTTTGTGTGAGTGTGTGTGTGTGTGTGTGTGTGACTTGGTTTTAATGTTTAGGCTTAGTTTAGGATTATAGGCTGAAGGTTGGAGTAGGGGCCCAGGAATGCATAATATCAGCAAGAGTCCTCACAATTATAGAACTACAAGTGTGTGAGTGTGTGTGTGTGTGTGTGAGGGAGAGGGAGAGGGAGAGGGGACACATGTAGGATACATGATGCTTGTGTAAGAGCACACATGTACACACGCATGTAGAATGTCCTCTGCTGTCAGTCTGACTGAGTGAGCTCCAGCTGTTCCTGTTGTGTTTTTGTGGATCCAGATGTGGAGTTCCTGCGCTCCGTCCTGCCCCCTGCCACAGACCCCGCCTTCTTCCAGTTCCTGCGAGGCCTGGACTGCTCCGGCGTCACGCTCCGCTCTGTCCCAGAGGGCACAGTGGTGTTTGCCAGGGTGAGCTGAAGGTCAAACATCAGAGTTCACCTACAGGGCCGTCAGGGGGGTCAGAGGGACTAACTTCTATCTGAAACATCTGCAGGTCCCTCTGATGGAGGTGGCAGGACCGCTGGCTGTGGTTCAGCTGCTGGAGACCAGTTTACTTTGTCTGGTCAACTATGCTAGGTAGGTTTAGTCTTCTTCGTGTAAGAAATCACACACAACACAGGCTGTGTCATCTTTGAAACACTGAAACTAGACAGTAACTACGATGCCGTTTTTAAAAGCTGCCATTTATTTTTCTGATAAAGCCGAGTAAATGAAAGTGGACCGTGCATAATCACAAGCTACTTGTCCAAATATATAAATGAGTAAGCATGCAGGGTATAAACAGTTACAGCAACAACACTTGATCTGCATTTCGACACATTTTCCCACAAATTTGAGCTCAAACAGCAGGATAGTGTTGGATACAGCAACTCATCCCTCCCAGCAAAACGTTTACTTGTCCCGGACAAGTCAATTTTTTTTTCAGAGGTTTTGAATCTGATGTGAGCTAATACATTAACTCAGCCAAGGTTAGCCTGAAGTCTGGCACATTCATTCACTGTTTTGTTACCAAAGAAATGAAATGAAGACTCTTTACACAAGAGGACACGCCAGCTAAGTCGATGTGGTTTACAAGCAAATTTGCCATGTTTAGTTAACTGACAGACTGAGACAGTAATAACAGGGTGGAACCTTCAGCTGCTTCTTCAGGTTATTAACTGTCATTCTAAGTCTGGAATCATGAGAAGCTGAAACCAGTTTGCAAATGAGTCAATCAGTGAATCACTGAGAGATTCAGCGCTCTATATTTGGCACTGAAATGTCAGCAGCTACAGCTGAGGTCACCAAGGTCATGTCCTTCCTTTGTAATGGAGTATTCCTGGCTTTATAACTCTTCCTGGTTCACCCAGGAGCCATTTGCAAACAAATATACCAAATATTACTAGGAAAAGTACATAAACGGATGCACAAGGTATTTAAAATATTTATGAACACTATGAAATATCACACACTGTGGTACTGTCATGCAGAGACAAAAATTATTCTCCTCACATAAAGAAACTCACTTTTTTGTTGTTTTTTTTTTTTATGTTTCCTCAAAATTGAATAACAAAATTAAAGCAACACCATGTAACTATCTGGAGAAAAATAGTTGATTGTTCACCATCATCACCAGGTTGTCCAGTGTTAACTTTGGGTTTGCTTGGGTCTGATGTCAACCTAAAGCATCAGTATTTGACAACTTGAGTATGAAACTGAACAACATTTTTTTTCTCCACAATCACTTTAAAAGTTCCATAATGCAGCTTTTAATGGAAGTCGAAGCTGATGGCTTCAATCATGCCTCCTCTTTTAGCCCAAAGTGTGTGTTTTTCAACGCTGTCTAAAAGTTTGGCTCCAACCTGTTTCTGCCGCCTCTCTTGTCGTCAGCCTGGTGTGCAGTAATGCTGCCCGTTTCCGCCTGGCGGCCGGCCCCAGGAGGAAGCTGCTGGAGATGGGCCTCAGGAGGGCTCAGGGGCCAGATGGAGGACTCACCGCCTCACGATATACACACATCGGAGGTGAATGTTGTGTGTTCTGTCAACCATTCATACTCTGGTGCTCACCGTGTCAAAATCCTCCATTTTTGTAGCTGTGAACAAGAGGCCCCGGAGATGATTTCAGCTTTATTAATAATTGTGAGTGTGTCCTAAGTTTTCCTCAGAGACTGACTACAGAATCTGCCTTCCAGGGTTTGATCTCACCAGTAACGTTCAGGCTGGTTTCCTGTTTGGGATCCCTGTTGCAGGGACCATGGCACACTCATATGTCACTTCCTTTACCTCCCTGGAGGAGGTCTGGCCACAGGTGAGGAGAACACCATACCTATATGTTTATCAGTTAGATTGTCATGTTATTGTTGGATAAACTAGTTGGATATGGGACAAACCATTACGGGAGCTTGGTCTTGTTTATGTGCAGCTGTGCAGTCAAAAAAACACTGGTGAAGAGTCCAGTGAGGGATTGTGTCCATGTCAATACTATGGCTGGGGCACCTGCACAGAGGGTTGTGGGATTAACCTGCTGTCTGCATATCGTGTACATGTAGTGGTGTAACATCAACATGTAATTTGGAGATCTACAATGTTTTTTGTTTTTTTTTTAACTAGAACTCTTAAATTTCATGCTAAATACCAACATGATATTACACTAATTCTGTATTTCTGAGAGCTCTTCAGTGGCTGAACATGTAAGTTGTGGACAGAAGTTAGTAATTCAGTTTGTTGGTTTGGAGCCTAATTGCCAAGAATGTGTCATCTGACTCCTTAATAAAATAGAAGCTCGAGCCTCCCTCAGTGATCATGCGGGGAAAGGCACTGTGTATTCTGCAGTAAGGTTGTTGAAAAAGTTTCAGATTTAGAGGAGAAAATGTGAGAGAGGTGACATCGCTATTGCTTTCAAAGACGCTCTGACACGTGAGACGTAACCACTGAGCTTTCATACGCAACACTCACTTTGAATACTTGGTCCCTGTTTTATGTTCCAGACTCTGGTGGCAGTGAGTGGGGACCCTGATCCAGTCGACTTCATTTCGCTAACAAAGGGCTGGTTGAGTCGTGTGTGCGAGCTGCTGGGAGCGGAGCCGGGGAAGATCCGTGAGGGCGAGCTGGCTGCCTTCTTGTCCTACGCCATTGCCTACCCTCAGAACTTCCTGCCTGTGATTGACAGCTATAGTGTTGGCTGGTAACTAGTGATATTCATGTCTGTCTCTTGATGTTTGGCAGCTTTAAGTTAAGATTTTTATCATATGACATAAATCTGCCCGACCCCGAGGGTTGGTAACCTCAGGAGTAAACTAGCTAAACTACCCATTTGTCTCCAAATAAAATGACTCCACTTTTACTACTTTAGGCTAAAATGAACTGATAATACTTCTGTAGAATTTCACATGCAAGACGTTTACTTTGAATTGAGAGCTCTCCACTAACCATTAATTCTATCGATTAATCTGATTATTTTCATGATTAAATGTTTAGTCTGTAAAATGTCTGAAAAAAAACTTTGAAAAACATTCATCACTGCTGCCAAGGAAATCAAAGTGATGTCTTCAAACTACGTCTTTTGTCCAACCAATAGTCTAAAACCCACTCTTCATCTACTGTCATAAATAACAAAGAGAAGCAGCAGATTATATTTAGGCTTGAACCAACAAATAATTTTATATGTTTGCTTGAAAAATGATTACCAAAATAGTTCTTCATTAATATTTCTTTTGGATGTTAATAAATTGACTAATCATCGCAGTGTTGTTGCACTAAATTATATTGAAATCAGGTTTATGAATGAATGAGTCTTAGTGAAACAATTTGGTGGAAGCGTTCAGTTCTTCAGAGATCCTCACGTGACCATCACTACAGCTAACTGCACCGAAGCTTTTCACACAGTCCAAGATGAAACACGCACTTCAGCTGCAACTAACAACAAACGTCAATATTGATTAACATGTTACTCTTACTAATAGTGTATGCATTGTATGATGAAATGTGATGATTTGTGTGTGATTGCAGCAGTGGTCTGTTGAACTTCTGTGCGGTGGCCTTGTCTCTGTGTGAGCTGGGCTACAGACCTGTAGGAGTTCGTCTGGACAGCGGAGACCTCTGCAGGCAGTCGGTTGATGTACGTCGTGTCTTCAGACTCTGCAGTGAGCAGTGAGTGAGGTGCCATGCTGTGTGTGTGTGTGTGTGTGTGCATTAGTGTGTCAATGCAATGAGAATATACCTGACACCTCCAGTTGTCTGATTGTCTGTTCTTCCTTGTTAATGTTCTCCTGTGTTTCTCTTCCTCTCTACAGTTTCTCCATCTCTGCCTTTGATTCTCTGATCATCGTCGGGACCAATAACATCTCAGAGCAGAGCATGGTAGAGCTGAACAAGAAGGTAACTGACCAGTGAACATGTGGACTGTTTATGATGAAGTTCACTGTGTCACCTTCTCCCCTGACCTTCTGTGTGTGATTGTTTCAGGAGAATGAGATCGATGTGGTCGGTGTTGGAACACATCTGGTCACATGCACCAAACAGCCCTCGCTTGGCTGTGTGTATAAGGTAACAATAAACTCACTTAATTTTCTGACATTTTCTTAATTTAATTTACTTCTCCTGTTGTGTTAACATGTATACGGTGTGATGTCTGGCTGTGTGTGATAGCTGGTGGAGGTGAGGGGGAGGCCCAGGATGAAGATCAGTGAGGACCCACAGAAGAGCACTGTCCCCGGGAGGAAATCTGTCTACAGGTTGTTAGACGCTGACGGTGAGAATTCATCGTCACTAAAAAAAAAATGTTTTGCAAGTGCTAAAGCCTTTACACTCTGGAGGTGTTTCATTGTTTTTTGTCAAAAACAGATATTTACTTGCACACAGTAACGATACAGGTTGATTTTTCTGAACTTTCGCATCGTGAATGAGGCATCAACCGCTCGTGTTGTGTGAAATAGACATCACAACTCATGATAATGGCGGATCTGTTGATTGTTTATGTTGCCATCACAAAATTCTGAAGACAATAAAAAAAATCCACCAGACTACAAACGGTCATTTTACTTTGCAGAACTCAGGAGTTGATCAAGCTTCTATCAGTAAGATTGTTTGTAACTGGTGTTTAAGCATATTAAGTCATCACTATGTGTTAATAATTTTGAAGCAAAATATTCACAGATGAGTATAGCATCACGTTCCTGGAGTGTAAAGGCCTGTAAGAAGTGGCTTTACAAATGGATGTATTGTTAGCCTCACCAGGTTGCTGCTGTACCTTTAAAGGTTTTCCTCTGTTTTTCTTGCAGGCCATCCTTTTATGGATCTGGCGTGTCTCGCTGTGGAGTCTTCTCCAGAGGCAGGAGTCTCTCTAAGATGTTTCCCTCTGGGCTGCGATGACTCGCCTGTCTCAGTCACACCAGCTCAGGTCACCTGCCTACGTCAGGATGTGTTTACCAAAGGCCAGGTGAGGACGGACCGGACTCGCAACATAAACTAAATTAGCAGCTCATTTCCTTTCTATCATCACACCCGTATTTCTGGGTTATCATCTAAGAAGGGTCTGGTGTATGGTAACTGTCAAGTGTGTGCATCAGCACCCTTGTTGAGCTTATTGGGAGAACATAGTCTGCAGTTTGGATTCAGCCTTTTTCTCTCGCTACACTAATACCATAAAGCACACCGGAAACAGCAAGTTCAAGACTGCTGTTTTGAGTTGTTAGTAAAGTGTTTAATGCACATATACAGTGATGAGCCTGGTTAAAGGAACAGTTCACTCTAAAAGGAAAATGCTGATGGAATGTCAGGTGACGTTTTGTATTACAGAAAAACCTTTCTGGAGCTGAAACAACTGAAGGAGATGGGGACCTGTTTTAAAATGCAAAAAAAAACAACCAAACAAACATAAAATGGCTCCATACCGATCATAAGGCATGAGTCAACTCTCCAGAAGCCCTCAAATTATTTGAAGAGACGTTACATCCTCGATGTGTGGTAGAGCTCCTGCACCCACTTGACACAACTAACCCTTTTAGCTTAGCTGTACAATTTTGGGTTAAAAGAGGGGGTAAATAATGTCTTTTCAAATTAAAGTGTTTCGTTGTGGAGCTCCAGAAATGTTTTGTGGACTAGGAAACTTCACCCCGGTTTTCATCGGCATGCAGATAAGGAGATATGACTAAATTTTCATTTTTGGTGAACTGTTCCTTTAAAAAGCAGCAAAAAGAATTACTTCCTTTGTGTGGTCCTTAAAGGTCCCATATTATACTTCTTTTTCCATAAATGGTTAGTGTGTCTGAATAATGTTAGTTTGTTCTATGTATTGTTACAGTTACTACCATGTAGCTAACAGCTAACAGCTAGTGAAAGCTGTGTTTGTCTCCAATACAGTCTCCAAATTCTTGGACACTGTCGCATCGTCTCTGTCTGCAGTCTGCACACGTTTCCAGACTATTTATTGTGACAATCAAGCTCCATCGCAATTTTATTAACATTACACTCACTTCAGACTCCATTGCATAGCAGACTGAAGCGGTGCTAACTAGTTAGCCAATTTCCAGCTGACTTTACCATATTTGTAGGCAACTGTAAATACTATCAAACTGCAGTGTCACTTACCTGTGACTCAGGTGCAGTTGCTGGGTCCGGTATGGTTGGGACTGATCCTTTTACACGGGTCAGAGTCGAGGCAAAGCCAGCTTTGTACTGACCCTCGTTACTGAAATGTGAAGTGGTTAGCACACACACACAAACTTAGATGAACCACAGCCGGCATGAAACACAACCACTGTCTCTTCTGTTGTTCTGTAGCTGGGACAGAATATAAGCACTTATGTTGATTTATACTACCAACAACAGAGCTATTTGCATGTATAACTCCAAGCCACGACATTGCGAAACACTGCTATCTTACCACTGGACACACCGAACTTCACCTCGGGGATGAACGCCCCCCTCTCAGATATCTCCTATCACCGCTCAGAGGAGGCCGGCCTATGATAATGACTCCTTTCATTATGTAACGACAGGAGCTGAATCTGAACAGCCTGCAGGAGCGCCGTGTTACCAGTGGGTGGGCTGCAGAGACCATGCAGGAATCGCTTGTTTTCCTCATTCAGGGAGTTGGCAGGCTCAGAGAAAACGTGTTTTTCATAATATCGGACCTTTAAAGTAAAAGAGGGGTCAGAGATGATCTGTATGGAAGATAAAAGCTAAAGTTATAAAAACACGAGTCCAAAGAAAGTAACAATAAACCACAGTAATAACAGCTCCATACAACAACAGCGATGGCATCTATTTATACTGCCTTTAAATCCTTAGAGAATCTTAATTAAAAGACAGATTACTGTGGTTTATCATGAAGTGTGTTTTGAAAAGGCATTAAATGAAAGAGACAACACTGCAGGACCGTGTAGGAGTTTCTGAATGTCTCCTACTCTTCTAGGTCACACACCCTCTGTGCAGCGCTGCAGAAACTAGAGCAAAGGTCCAGAGCTCCCTCCAGACTCTGCACCCTCGACACAAGAGGCTGCAGGAGCCGGACACTTACATAGTGAGTTTCACACACACACAAAACACAAAAACAGGATCCAAATCTGGACTGGATACATAATGTCAGAACATTTGATCTCCTCATAGACAGAAGAGCGACTACTACTCTATGTACTGATTTCTTTACTTATTTTTGGCGTTTTCTCCCACCAGGTGGCGCTGTCAGAGAAACTCCACAACCTGGTGACAGAGATTCGGAAAGGAAGCTCCAACAACAGCAACTTTCTGTTAGCCAACTAAAGATAACCTCTTGTTTTTGTCTTTTTATTGAAACTCTTTTCAAAAGTGCCTCACAGTTTGCAGAGCCTCTTCCTAATGAACCCTAACAGTGTTAACACCATACTGTCCACAGACAGGAGAGCACACTGTTATGTCCCGCGTCTTTCAAAGCTAATGTCTGTAGAGCAGTAACTTTACAAGGATTTTATAAGTTTAAAGGCCCGACAGGGACACATGGAAACAAATGAAACCTGAGTATCCATCCAACATGATGTCTTTTTTCCTGCTCATTTTGAGGAATTGAACACGAATCTGGCAAACAAATTAAAATGTTGAATAACAACTTTGGAGCAAAGTCAGTTGCACTTTTGTGAAGGGCAGATCAATGTGGATGTTTAAATATGCTATTAAATGCTCCTGACTTCTGTTCTCTTTCTGTTTTTGTGTGATCAAAATGTCAAATAAAAAGACACTCACTGTTAAAAATCTACACAGATTTCAACTTGTCAGTTCTTTAAAATGGAACAGTTTGTTTTGATCTGTTTTTAATACACAAAAAAACAATTTATAATGTTTTCAGATTGCAGTAAAAGATTTGTCTACATCAGTTAAGAGGGTAAACCTTCATTCTTGACTGTGGAAACAACAATTTGAAACAAAAAAACTGAAGTTAGGATGCATTTATTCGTCTTTTCGGGAAGTTTTAACCACATCTTGGTGTCCTCTTCAGTAAATAGACGGCTCCCTTTGGTGTGATATTAGCTCTGTTAAAGTAAGTCATAGATCAGTTAAAGGGATACTTCACCCCATAAACAAAAACACATATTTTTCCTCTCATCTGTAGTGCTATATATCCACCTAGATTGTTTTGGGGTGAGTTGCAGAGGTTTGGAGACATCAGCCATCGAGATGTGTGCCTTCTGCACAGTAATATTGTTTGATAGAAAAAAAAAATAGTACCTGTATGAAAGTGCTTACAACAAGATCTGTGGATTATCTTGAGTAACAGGATCATGATTTCTGTGCCATCTAGTTTCATTATATTTCACAGAGGATCATCATGTTTTTCTTTAACCGATCAGAATCAATTGACACTTCTTTGTGTAATTTCCTCGGATAGAGGCTTTTAATTAATTTACATGAAGTTGAACTATCATTCTACCGTCACAGTCTACGTCACAGTTATTCTTTTCCAGCTGTATTTTTTGTAACTGTCTTGTTTGCATTCAACTTATTGTGAAATTCAGCTCAGGAGTATTCAGGTATCACACGAAGAGAGCCAGTCCTAAATTATTTTCTCTCTTCTACAACTCTCTCCACCCTCCTGCCTCTATGTTGCAGGACATGTGAGAAGTATTTCCTCAGATTCTGATTGGCTGCCTGCTGACCAGTGGTAGCACACTCAGCAGCCATATGGATCTGATTAGATACGGAGAGGCTGTGATGTCATCATGACTGTCTCCTCTCAGTGCGGTGGTGAACACTGTGAATCTCACAGTAAAAGTAGCTGTAATACAATTGTTACTAGTAAAACTCCTTGCCTTACTGCATTTAACTTTTTACAGATGGATTATCAGTCTTTATTTTGTATACATTAATATGTGTAGTAGCGTTTGGTTGGTTTCTGACGCGTGCAAGTTAAAGATGAGGAGAGGTGTGGTTCAGGTTGGTCCTTATGACCATTTATTGTAACCAGTTTGTTTTACAGAAAACTTGTTGTAAATAGAAAAAAATAAACTGAGAAAGGCCTTCAATATCATGGTGGCAAGTCCATGACAAGCCTTTCACTTGGCAGGTCAGCCATCTTTAGCTCACCAGGTTTGCTTCTGTTCTTATACAGTGAGAGATAATCTTTCTTGCTGCAGAGTTAGCACTTGTAATCCAGTATGTTTTTCGGAGTTGATGACATATGGTTCCTTCCTTCGTGGATGTAGCGCAGGATCACAGTGGACACGTGGTGGTTTTTGGCCAGAATGGCAGGGTGTTTGCTTTCCTCACGCACTGATGTTCTTCTGAGGCGACCACCCACTCTGAGGTTTCCATCGTCCAGCACTGGATCCAGTCCGCATATGCTGCTGCCCTTTTTCACATTAGAAGCTCCCTCTTGCAGCATGTTGATTTCCTCTGGGAAATGTTGTTTCTGTACATAGGCGAGAATAACCTTTTCTGCCATTTTAAGATAATCAACTGTTATCGATTCCTTTATGTTGTCTTTGACATACCTTCGAGTCTGCTTACAGTCTTCCTTAGAGTCCTTTCTTTTCTGCACAAGGAGTTTTGATGCACCTTTAACGTTCAGCATCCATGCAACATCTACTCTCAACTTCATCCAGTCTGAAAAGTGACTGAGCAACTTGTCTGTTGGCTTTTCGTCACGTGTCTGCATGATTACATTCACTGTTGCAGATTTCCTCACCTCTGGATCAAAGTTTCACCCTGTCCACGGACTCATTCGGCCAGTTCTGTTCTGATGTCCAAAGGAACTCTGGTCCGGAGAGCCATCTCCGGTTCCTCATGAACCTCTAGTGGCTTACACTTCTCAAAATCATCTACATAAAGGAATATTGAGAGTTGTTTGTCCTCTCCAGCACAAAAATTTACCATCAAAAATTGACTTAATATATCCAGTGCTGTTTGAACACCTGGATAAGATTCCCTCTGCAATGTCTTTATTCTTCATGATTTCCTGCAAAGTTTTGAGAATGGGCACATCCTGAAAGGTCTTGTTCTTTTGATAATCAAGAATATATTCAACAGGGTCAACACACTGGAAATGCTCCTTAGAATAACTTCTTCTCTTGAAAGCAGAACTAAGAGGACCACCTGCTCCTAGTGCTGCACTAATGGGACGGACGTTGCACAATTGTTCTGCCAAATCAGTTATGATGGCCGGGGCTACAGTGCAATTATTACAAATAACCACCACCACTGCTACCACCACTACCACCACTCTGAAAAGTAGTCAAGCCAGTCAATGTACCGCTTTTGACGGTTATTCAAGTATAAAGTGACACTCGAGCACTCATCTTTCCTGTAACTATTGTTATAATAAAAATAATAATCATTCTTATGAATTTGTTTATTTTATCTTATATATCATTTATTTATGTATTAGTATAAAACTTCATTTTTTATTCTTGAAAACAGAGTTGAGATTTTTTTTGATATTGTTTTATTATACCTTTATCGTCTTTTTCTTCTTTCATAATAATAATAATAATAATAATAATAATAATAATAATAATAATAATAATAATAATAATAAATATTATTATAATTATAATTGTTGTTGTTGATATACTATAATTTGTTGTAGCCTAGCACTTAACAAGGAACCATCTTTGTTTCCCGATGTATTGCTGCAGCTAATAACTTTCTAACATGCGATCTTTGACACTTGAGCCACACATCTTGAACCACACTTGACCTCTTTGACTGGACTCAGTTAAACACGTGTTGGGAGAAATAAAGCCTCCTGTGTGGCTGCAGAGCTCCTGGAGACCCGCGGAGGTCGCTCTGCTCTCTGCCTCCTCTCCTTCCTCCTCCTCCTCCTCCTCCTCACTCCAACCCTTCACTCCCCTCATCCTCCCTCAGATATACTACAGCACAGAAAGGGGGAAAAAAAAACTGATCAAGCTTTTCCGGTCTGCTAGCCCTAATTTCCTCTCAAGACCTCTGGCGTTGGAGCTGAGGGGACGCGCAGGCAGATCCTGGCCGAGGAGCAGCGAGGAGAAACCGGAGCCTTTCACCGCCTCTCACCGCCGCCCCGCACGCCTCTGGACGGTGACTACACACGGCTGACTGCGGAGGAGAATGAATCCCGTCCCCGGTGCGATGTGCCCGGAGACGAGCCGTGTGTGAGGGGAGAGCGGAATGGTTTGGCGGACGGGACCGCGCATGGTTCTCGCCGCGGCCGCTCCGTGCTCTCCCGTCCGCGCGTCTCTCCGTCTCGCCCGCCGGTGCCCGTCCTCCTCCCCGCCGCCCTGCTGCACCACCTCCGGGTATTTGTCCGACTCTACGTTACATAACTCGGCGTCACTGTCGCTCGCACTGACTTCATTTTAAAGGCAGGAGCGGGGCAGACACATCTCTCTCACTGCCCCGGCAGCAGGAGCACAGAGCGGCGGCAGGAGGCAGCGACGCAGGACCGAGCAGCCTCTGCTGTCCTGGATCGGAGGACTGGCGGGAGGACACAGTAAGGAAACCTGAGTCCAGCGGTGATGAGAGCTCGGTCCAAGTGGATTTCGCTGATGTGCTGCCAGAAGCATCTGGAAAGGATAACGGAGGGATACACTCCCCCTCCAGAGGAGCAGGGGATAATTCACATCTCAGACGTGTCAGAGTTTCAGCTCTCAAGTCTCTCAGCTTGTGTTTTAATGTGAAGCTGTCACTGAAACCCTCTGACTGCTGTGAGTGGCACAAGATTTCCTCTTTGCACCAGTGGTTTGGAACATGTTGGATAACCGGCGCGTTCAGTGAGTGATTAAAGGACGAGCGCTCTCGCCCAGAAACCAGAACAGATTTCTGCAGGGTTTCCTCGTAGCTATGCAGTGAAGATGTGTGCAGCCAGGTTCAGCGGCTGCCTCAATGGCTGGGCAGAGGAGGCCGCTGCAGGGGCTGCCGGTCCGGTCACGGCCTCCAGGATGCTGGACTGGACAGAGGCCGGTCCCCGCATCCTCCACAGCCTGGAGATGGGGACGGTGATGACACTCTTCTACCAAAAGAAATCCCAGCGGCCCGAGAGGAGAACGTTCCAGATAAAGCAGGACATGCGGCAGATAGTGTGGAGCCGAAACCCCGACAAGATGGAAGGAGAGCGTGAGTATTGCTATAAAATCATGAAGTGATTACTGACTGAGTGAGCCTACTGGGTGCATACCCTGGGGCCCCCTTTCCTATTGGGCCCTTTGGATTGTGCCCTCAGAGCCTCAAAGACAGCCTCTGTATGAAGTGAGTGCTGTTTTACAGAGCGCAGTTAAAAGTTTGGGTGTCCTGATCTTTTAGTGAATATCTGTTAACCAAATCCAGTCCATTTTTACCCTTTCTATTACAGAAAGAGTGCATCTGATGTGGCGGGACGCTTTAGACAGGAGTCAGACAATCTCTCTTCATCTGCAGCTTGAACTAAACACTGAAGTTCAGCCGCAGTTTCTGAACCAACAGAGGCACCTGAGAGTCCTGCTTCATGTAAAACGACCACAAAAAGACACAAAGGGCTATGAAGAGACACAACAGGGCCTCAAAATGACCCCAAAAAACAAAACAACTATAAAAAGATTCAAAAATGACTCTAAAGATACTCATAACAATTACAGACTTTACACAACAGGGCCTCATAAAGACACAGGAATCTAAAAAAAAGACTCAAAGTTCGCTATAAAAAGACTCGAAACAACGACAAAGACGCAAAGACAGACGCAATATCTGACACAACACAACTGCACAAAGATGCAGAAGAACTACAGATAGACAGAATTACTACAACGTTACAAAACGACTACAAAGAGACTCAAGATGGCAACAAAGAGTGTGGGAGTCACGCTCCTTTTTCGTAGGGAGGCAGCAGCTTTTACATTTTTGCCCTCAGGAGTCATGAAGTCTTTATCCATTCATGCATTAAAGACGGGATATCATCTACGGTACGTGATCAGACAGTGCCAGTGCCTCGGTCACACGCCCTCTATACACTTTGTTTCTTATTGGATTCATTTATATTGTGCACCGGTCACAGAGCCTGTATCAGAAGACGGTGAAGTGTCAGCTTTAAGACTGATAAACATGCTGACCGACACCAGAGAGTTTATTTCTGCTGTGTGTGCGCGTTCTAAAGTTCTCAGCCCTTTTGCCCTCTGACCCGTAAAACAACTGTCCCCTGGTCATCCCTGCAGCAAAGCAGGTTGGTGTTAGTAAAGACATATTGGTCGCTTGAACTTCAGCCGTCTCCCCAGAATCATGGTGATGAATGGAAGTTTGTCTGTGGAGCTCAGAGATTTGAGAAAGAAGACTTTTGACACACTAAACAGCATCTGTTTGTGCGAACAGTCATTTGGTGTCTTAAAATGATCTACAGACGTCAGAGTAACGGAGACATTGTTTTTAGAAACGCACACTGATGTTGGGTTTTCTCACGTAATTTTTCAATACTGTGGATTAGTGGAAAAATGCGTCTTTTTGTGTTCGTGTGAACCCACCCTTAAAAAAAACGCGCACACGTTCGGAGCTGGGACTGTATTGATCCTCAGAACTCTATGGTAGAGTTCTCAACAGGCCTGAAAATTCCAACCCAACCCGACCCGGCCCACAGGACCCGAATCATGTCAAAGATTACTGTTCCTTAGCTCCATGGCACCTCAGACCGAACCCCTCCATGGCTGTGCACCTCTTGAATTGTAAGTTTTTGTAGTCTGGGTGAACTGAGCATGTAGATAGACAGCTTTGCAGGTTTGTTTCAGTCTTATCCTCTCTGCACGCCTGCTGCTTGAGAATGTGATAGGCCGCTTCCCTCCCTCCTACCGTGATGACTGAGCCTGCAGCTGAGGCGCTGTCCCGGCCTCCTCATTGGACAGACGCGTCATGACCCTGTGAACTCTGCGTCCTCAGTGTCAGCCTCAGTGTAACCCTCCAGACGGAAGAGCACACTGCTGCCGCGTGGATCCAGAGTCCTCGCCCTGCCCGAGCTTCCTGTTTGTCTGCCTGACACACACGCTGACTAACTGACCAAGTGACTGACTGACTGACTGACTGACTGACTGTGGGGTGAGGTGATGGAGGCAGCCTGCTGGAGTGGAGTCAAGCGTTAGCGGTGCACTTGAAGCAGCAGGCTGTTGTCGTGCCGTTGAAGAACCGTTCTGCCTGTCTGGGGTGTGGAGGCTATTGTCTGCGTCCTGGATTTTGTGGCCTGGGGGAGGATTTGTTACAGAGAAAAGTTATGGTATTCACAACTGGCATGATAGAGTTTCCTTCTGTCTGCCATGTGTTATTCTAACTCTCAGACTTCATGGTAGCATGAAAAAAAAAAAAAACTCCTCTCATATAAGATAGAAATGGTTTACGTCTGTCAGATCTGTTTCCATCACCTCGCTGAAGGTGAACTTTTTGTGCCATAACTTCCACAAATCATGTTTTACTCAAATCCCAAAAAGTCAGGATGCTGTGTTAAACCAAACTTTCTACTGACAGCAGTTTTATTAAGTGTTCCTGGGTTCCTGAAGTAGCATCCTTTATACAGTCATGTGTTTGACAGAGTGGTGAACCCCAATCATGATACAATCACTATGACTGACTATCTTTGGTTTGTCGACATTTGAGGAGTTCATCGCACCAAACAACGCATTACCTAAGAGAGAAAGTCATCAACAGATTCATCGACAATAAAAATGGTTTGTTGCAGCCCTTTTTTTTGCCTGTGTGTTTTGATGCAGTCACAGTGCTCTCAGCTGCATGGCCACTGCACACATGCAGCGGTTGTTTCTGCTCAGGGTTCCTTCTCAATTATTTATCCGTGATCATAAACCACATGAGCAGCGCCTTCGCTAATTCAATGGATGACAGCTACAAGTCTGAGCGTTCATGAACCACAGCGAACACCTACACCGTTCGTTCAGACCAAATGTACACACTGGTGGAAACACAGCTTTCACACACACACACAGACACACACACACACACACACACACTTTCATAACCCATAAATGCCCCTTTACAAACAGCCTCCCTCCAGACAAACCCACCAGTACATTCCAGGAACTCAGCGGGTCTCTCCTCCACTTTATCTCCCACAGCTCTATCTCTCCTCCTCCGCCTCCTCCTTCGCCTCTCCATTTTCCTCTTCCAGCTGTCCTCTCCCAGTCCCCCCCCCCCCACACATTGACCTTAACACCCTTCTCATTTTCTCTGACCTCCCATTTCACTTTCTCACTGCATTTTCTTTCACTTTCTTTTCGAATTTCAAGGTCATCGATCTGATGCTTGGCTCTTTTGTTCTCAGTAATCTCACTCACGTTAATCTGAGTGACCCCTCCACTCTGTCTCCCCTCCCCTCCCCCTTCTCCCCAGTTTTTCCTTCCTTTGTTTCTTTTTTTTTCCTACTGTTTGCTTTGAAATAAAGTTTCTCCCCGAGCTTTGCTACACACACAGACACACACACGCGAAGTCAGTGTTATTCTTTGCGATGAGCGTCTTGGCAAACAGTGGAGGTATTAAATCCTGAGGCGCAGGAAGTGTGGGGTTATCAGGGAGTGTCTCGCTTCCCTTTTCAGATTGAAGGACTTGTTGGCTGCAGGAAAAACAAAAGATCCAGCATCTTCTGCAGGAAGTACAGACATGAACCACAAATGATGGTGCTTGGATGCCTGAGATACTCGAGGTGGTTTACACAAATGAGGAGTCATTTAATGCATGATTAGGGTTAGCCAACGATTGGTTTAACTCGGCTGAAAATGTTGAAAAACATAACTAGATTTAAAATAACTTCAAATAAACCCTATTTTGTAATATAACACTTTATTTAGTATTTATTTAGTACACTTTATATTAGTATATATTTAGTGGGATCTAGCTGTGATGTAGCAGATTAAAACCAACTGAATACCCCTCAATATATATGTATATTGATACAATGTCTTGTCTCCATCAGTGGCAAGCAGACTCTTTGCTTCAGTGTGAGCTCCAGGGAAAGCCATCACTGTCCTAGATGCTGACACATGGTTGGTTTAAGTTGTTTAAGTTTTGCAGTATTTGTTGGTCTCAGATGTTTTGTTTTTGAAGGCAGCTGCTTGCTGTATCAGAACATCTATCTGTGCAATAAAGTTAGGGGAAAGTTGTCTTAACACGTGGGTAGTACCATGTTGTAAAGCTCCGGGTACGCAGACCAACATTCTCAGCTCCTCCATGTTGTTGCTTCTGACATGTGACGTCAGCTGTTTCCATGATACCTGCCCCCTTGATTGGAGATGGTGATCTGTGAGCGGCAGAGCAAAATCTATGTGCATTCTCATGGGCGGCAATTGCTCCCTCACATTTTGAGTTCCGCCTTTTTTGTTCCGTCATCATCACAATATTAATCAGGATATAAGAAATGTTTCTTTTCCCGAAATTCCCAATGCTTAGGCCTGGTGAATATACCATTACACCGGCAGAAACACTGGGAGAGCAAACGGTGGCTGTTTTGAAAAAACTAAAACGCAAAATGCCCTCTCCAGAGCCTGTGTTTGGTTTATCCAGTCTGGGCTACTATAGAAAAATTTGTCAGGACCATCTGAACTCGGGTGAACAGATGAGGATGGGTGAAAATCGGGACAGGGGAGTTGGGAGTTGCAATGAACAGTAAAAGACGAGAGTAAAAACACAGTGCAAAAATTATTTATATTCGTGAATTCAGGTGCCTGTCATTAAAAAAAGGAAACAATGACTCCATATTTTTTTTTTAATTCAACACCATCATAACATTGCCTTTGCAGTAGCTGTTTATTGAATATTAATATTGTATTATGAATCTGTACTTTCCTTCCTTTTTAGGCAGCCATTGGTTTCCATTCATTTCCATTCTATACAATGTGACATTCTGAGACTTTACTTTCAATAAAAAGGACACTACTTCTAATTCCTTTAAACTCTTAAAACCACCTCCATGCAGTCCAGAACAGTCCGGGACAGTCCAGAATTACAAGTAGTTGTCCTGAATCCTGTCCTAATTGTCCAGAAACTTCAACTAAACCAGAGTTTTGATTAGTAGCCTAATGAAGCATTAAACACTGATCATTGTGAAACACTTTATTGGCGTCATCCTGCAGCCGGCGCTGCATTGGTGACAGCAGTTGATATCCTTGGTGAATTATGGCAGTTATTTTTGTAGCGGTACCATTGTGAATGGTCTTTATATGGTCCTTTAAGGACCTTATCAATTCTTTAATTACTGAATTTAAAAAAGACAGCTGTACTGTCACACTACATCCCATCTCTCCATTCGTTTATCCCTTTTATAACCGTCCCTCTTGTGTTTCATTCCTGTCTCCCATCGTTAACTTCCCTGTAATTTATAATCTCCGTGTAGACTTCTGCCATCTGGTAGGGAGTGATGTCACCAGCTGTACCAGGAAGTGCTCTGCAATTATCCACGGCTGGTGGTTTCAGGTTAGCAGTGTAAACGGCTCATGGTGCGTTCAGGAACCAGTCAGTCTAAACAGGGACCATTCAGCTCTGAGAACAGACATACAGAGAGTATGAGAGGTTAGTTTTAGTTTGTGAGCTTCTCTGGTGATGAAACACTCGATTTTATGGTGTCCCGCAACGGATTACAGTGTGTTTTCTGTGACTATTGATAGTGTCTGATACTCTGAACTGTCTCCAGTTGGCCCTCTCCCTCCTGATACGTTCATCAAAGTTTACATCAGAGCAGAGCTGCTGCTGTGTGTGTGTGTGTGTAAGTGTGTGTGTGTGTGTGTTGTAGAGTGAGGCAGAGTGTTAACACAGTCATGGTGAGTGAAGTGTGACGTCTAGCGAGCCGCGCATCTGTTTGCCCGATTGTCCACCGTTCAGACTAAATGGCAGGAAGTAATAAAGGGAGAGAGCAGAGAAAAACAAGCAGCAGGTTTTGGGAGATTGTTCTCGTAGTTTGGGAGGAAAAATAGTCAACTTTGAACGTGAGACACATTGTTCAGAACTAAAAGATTATTATGGCTGGATATTGTTTGAAATGGTCTGATATCTAAGTTTCAAGGCAACAAACTGCACATGAGCACAAATGCACATGAACGATTTTTTGTAAAACAAAATTTCTCAAACGCCTTGATGTTCGAGACAAAATGGCTGTTTAAAAAGCTTGCCTTGGTCTAAAATTACCAACTTATTGAGCTGGAAGAAGGAAACAGCTGCTTTGAACTGAATGTTGAGATTTGTTTGGCAGGCTACATAACTGGAGAGTTAGATCAGGTAATGTCTGATCAGAATAAGAGTAAACAAGACTCAGAGTAAACACTGTGAGTTGGTTCAAAGAGTTGAGATTAGAGGTTGTTATGACTAATGAATCATTTACCAAAGCCTGATAGAGTAAGGCTGGAGATGTACTTGCTTTTATAACACACACACACACACACACACACACACACACACACACACACACACATACACTTGTTGCTAATGTGCAGCTTACACAATAACTACTTTTGGTGGAACATGTTATAGCGCTGGTGGTTATATGATAGCATAATAATGTTAATACACCTTTTCAAAGAGCGATTAACTCTTAATTCTTCATTTTCAGACATGTTAAACCACACAAACGAAACCAAAAATTGCACTTAAATCATCGAGTCAACCAAAATGCTCTCAGTCCAGTTTTTGCTGCTTGTAGTTGGGTCAGAATGTTCAGTGTTTTGAGGCTATTTATTAATTTATTGTCACCTGTTACCAATCAGGTGCTAGCTTGATCTCTCGAGGGGGGAGTGTCATACTCGGTGTCATGATGTGTTAGACCATAGATTAAACTTAGACCAGAATATCCCTTTAAGCTTGGTCCAGATGCTTTACAGCTCTTTTCAAGATAGTTTGTAGTCCAGCAGTCTACTGGAGTTTTAAAAGATGAAGAAAGATGAAATAATTAGGCTGGTGTTATTATTGTATATTATTATCCAGTGCAACAGTGTGGCTTAGTGATGTGTTTGGAATAGTTTCTGGCACAGAGGCTTGAAATGGATCAGGCTTTGATACACAGATGATACTTCATTGTGAATACATTCATTTTAACTTTAGGTGTTGCTTGTTTCTTGTTGGGATTTGATGACAATTAAACATTAAATGATATGATCATCAGGAAGTTGTGTTGTATAACATGAATGTACTGTGATTTGCAGGATTTGTTGCAGTATTCTCCTTGAAACATTATAACAGAGCAGGTCATCTGTGGGTAAGAACTCCCTTATGTGTTCTTCTGCCGCCTCCAGCTCTGAACCGTCTCCCACTAAAGTATGGACACATTTCCATCTGAAAATAATGGACCTCTCTTAATCTCGTGCCAAATGTGCTCCCTGTCATCTCCACATGCAGGAGGCTCAGATAGGAAGCAGGTTTCTCGGCTCGCTTTGGCCCAGATAAAGACCAGCAACAGGCTCGGATTGTTCTTTGTCTACCTGTTGGGCTTAACTTGATCCTAGTGGGAGGTTTGCTATCAAACGACACAAGGCTCTGTAGTCTCGACTTTATCCCTCTGTAGTTTCTCTGTAGTTGAGAAGAGCAGCCAGGCCTAAAGGACTCACTTTCTCTTCAGTTGTGTGTGTGTGTGTGTGCGCTTGTGTTTGGTGTGTGAATGGCAGGGCATCCATGAGTGTGTTTGTGTGTTTGCACAAGACATCTGCTAAGTCAATAAGCCGGGGTTTTCTTTGTGGGTGTGTCGACTGCTGCAAGTGTCAAAGTGGAGTCCAGAGTTTACATCATACTCTGTGGTCGGTCACCTGACTCGGCCACTCTGTTAACCCCTTTGCTGCTGCATAATCTCTGAATGACTGTTCATTTCATGGATTATTTACTGAATGTAAAGATAAGTAGACAAAACCGGACACAGGCGCAGATTTTAAATTAAGTTCTCTCAGTTTTAAAAAAAGATTTGTTGTAAAAAGTAAAGATTTATTTTTGGCTTGAAATACCTTTGTCACAGTGCAAACTTAGTAAATCAAACAAACGTAGATAAAACTTAATACCTTAGGATTAGGGTTAGGGTCCTGTAACATACACAACTCAATGAGTTAGGGATATTGGGATATTTCAGTGTTGTGCTCAATTGTTTGCTGTGACATATCTGAAAACTTGTTTTGTGTTTTGGTCCCCCCAAAAAATGTAGACCCATGCACATGCTTACATGTAGCCATATCCCAATAGCCCTCATTTTGAGTGAGTGGTACAGACATTAGAATTTAAACCTGCAGTTCCTTTATACCTGAATTTAATGTGTTCAATTTCCCTAAAAACGCAGGTTTAGGGGACAAAAGAACTATACGAATGAAATAATAAAATAAATCCTGCATTTATACCTTTAAATAAAAACTGCATACCGCTGAATCTGTTTTGAGTATGTTTGACATTATTTGATTTGTTTTGGGATGTATTTTGTGCCATTGGAAGAAAACAAACAGTTGTCTGTAATCCAGTAAATCAGATCCTCCTCTCCTCCAGTGTTGTGACTGACACTAACAGGGCTTCAGTCAGCCCCACTGGACACACACAAGGAACCACGGTTGGAAGATATACATAAGGGGGAATGAAAAGGATGAGGATGAGTGTGAGGGTGTTTGTAGCAGTTGGCCTACCACACCACCAAGTGCAGTAGAAACAGGATGCGTTCAATGACCGCAGCAGATGCAGATACAGATACTGTTTCTCTCTGCCACTCTCTCGGTCCTGGTGGGAAGGCTCGCCATCAGCAGCAAAGATCCTAATCCAGGGACAACCAAAAGTGCAAACAAAACAAAAAAACCCTGACCTGTTAACAGACAGTGTCAGAGAAGTATCATTAGTTTTACTTTAACTGCTGTTTGTCAATCAGTAGAAATTTTCTCCCTTTTTCAAATCACACAAAATTAATTAATATGGACCTTTAATTACAAAATAACACACTGTGTAGGCCTTGCACCTTACTTTCTACACTTATACAACATACAGGCTGTGTAAAAGTAAAATATACACTGACATGTGCAAAATTAAACCAAAAACTTGTTTATTTCTTTTTTCTAACAAAATATCTTCTCACAGCTTAGAGTAAACAGTAAAAATACGTATCCATGAGGTTCAAGCTATATAAAATTTCTCATTTAAAATAACTGTCTCACTGAACTCTCTTATCGAGCTGGGAGCGTTCACATGAAATGGTGGTTAGCTCAAAGGTTCAAAGTCGCTGGTGTGGTGGATGAAGTGTGTGCGAGAAGGTCACAGACATCAAATGGCCAACTGCTATCGGATCTGATCGCTGTTAGCTAAGGCTACTAGCGCTGGAGCTAGCAATGGTGCTAATTAGCCTTGTTCAAAGATACTCCACAAGTACTAGATCATATATTATCAAGATTAACTGGTATTTCCTGAGGTTTCATCAACTTTTTCAGTCTTTTCACTGACCCTGTTAGCAGTGCTCCCACAAGATGCCGTCTGTCTCTTTGCACACACAAGACTGGAGCAGGGGGGTGAGAACAGAGCTCAACAGTGAGGTTCCGGAAGTGAAAATGCCATTCTTATTCTGAATAGAGGATTTTGATCATCGGCCATAATGTCGTAACTATCCAAAGTACACTTACCACAAGTTATGTGATTGTGAAACGATGGCATATGATCCTGTAGAAGCCACAAGTCCTATGATATCAACCTTGTTTTAAGAAAAACATGTTTTGTTCCCGATATCATGGAAAGGTACTACACTACCCACAATCCTATAGTGTAACAGCGACGTCTCTGATTGGTGGAGCTCGCTGTTACCATGGAAATGTCTACCGAACCCTGCGAATTTCATGTTCGCTAGTTACTGCTACCACTGAGACTTGTAGTGATATTCACCCCTTTCGACACTCTTCTCTTCATCTCTAAAAAAACGCAGTAGGTCAGAAAATGAATTCATGGTAGCTCTGTGGTAAATGATCGTAGAGTTCAGTGGTAGCAGTAACTAGCAAACATGAAATTTGCAGGTTTCGGTAAACATTACCATGGTAACAGCAAGCCCCACCAATCAGAGATGTCGCTGTTATATTTGCAATGGTTTATGGGATGAGTAGTTCCTTTACTGTCAAGATAATTATCTACAGTTTTTTTTTTTTTTTTATGTTTTTTTTGCTCCAAATTAAATGTTTTATGTTCATGATTCATCTCGTAGTTTACTGGCTTGGTTCCAGGCTTAAAACTCTTTATATGAGGATTTAAAGAAACGTCAATGGAGTGAATGAATGAGAAATTCACTTCTGGAACCGGAGCCATTAAAAAAGTGGGCGGTGACTCTTCACATATGCATTTGGTCATCTCTGATTGGTCCAGGATAGCTTGTCAATCTTTTGTGACGTGTTCGCTGGCGATTGGATATCCTATTATTTAAACAAGTCTTATGTTATTTTGAGTGAATTATTGCAATGCTATATTGCTACAACATACAAAATAGACACCCATAAACATAATGTAGTAAAAGGCTGTTTTTCTCTTTTTCTCTTCTCAGTTTCCAGTGTAAAGAGTCTTTGCCTTCACAGTAGTTCGGATTGTATTAATCTTTGAAACAGCACAGGTGTGATGCTGCTACAGCATGTAGGATGATGTTTCTTTTGTTTTGCTGCAGCTGTTTTTTAATCAAAGGACAAATGGAGTTGACTTTGCTCTGGTGACGCCAGAGGAGCATGTTATCATATTTTCAATGTAAATAAAAAGGAATATAAACTCATATCCATAAAAAAACAGTTAACGGATCTGTAAACTCCAGTGTCCAGTGTGGTCCAAAGTATTTTTACTAGTAAGTTTGTCACAAAGTGCAGAACTTTTCTAAGACTCTCTGAATGTCAGACACCAAACAGCCATATTTAAAAGACACAATCAAAAATATCCTTAACAATATCACTGTAACTAGATTACAGTAATATTTTTCAACAAATGTGACCAGGGCTGATTAGAGTTATTACTTTTTAAATCTGATTTTATAATCCAGATTACATGTGAGCCATTTCTCCCAACCCTCTAGATCTGAGGCTCAAACTAAGCCTAGGTAAAGCTGAGAGCAGCCTCAATAAACATGTTTGATTATAAGATTAGTACAAGTTATTCATTATAGTGCACAAGCAGACTGTAGCTCATCAATTGTAGAGCTTCACTTTGGTAGTTTAGGGATCCAGTTCAGTTGGTTCAACACCCCTCAGCTATGAGGTTGAGGGATTCTTTCTCAGATGAGTATGAAGGAAAACCTAGTTTGGCTAAAAACCTCTGCAGACTTTCGGAGCATCCTGCTACCAACAGCTGAAATGTTTGTGCGTCTGTTTTTGGCCTCTGTGGACGGCACACTCAGTACACACAGTACATTTGTTCAGCTTTCTGGCAGCAGATTTCTGTGTGTTTGGCAGGGAAATGAACAACGTGCCAAAGTGTGATTTATGGTTGTGCATATTTGTCTTCATGCAACTCTATCCTTCCTTCCTTCCTCCCTCCCTCCCTCCCTCCCTCCAGTCGACATACGGGAGATCCGGGAGCTGCGGTTGGGGAAGGGCTCCCGTGATTTTGAGCGCTACCCGGAGGAGGCACGTAAACTGGACACCGCCCACTGCTTCATCGTGCTGTACGGTCTAGAGTTTCGCCTCAGGACTCTCAGCTTGGCTGGTCAGTGCGTATACACTGCACGTGTGTGTGTGTGTGTGTGTGTTCTTGTGATTCCCATGTATTTTCACACTTTACTGTTTATTTGGAGATTTTTTCACAGTCCTGTCCATTAGAGGTCTCACTACATTTCCTTTCTTTCTGAGAACATATTTCCACCAAGTAAAGACTTTATGTGTGATTAAACATCTTTCTAAGTTATGTTTTCCTATGTAGACAACTCACAGTGTGAATAAGTTTATCTTACGAGTTGCTTCATTAACTTTCATTTTAAAAAGAACATACATGTTAGAAAGTTTATCAAAAGGATTAATTTGGTTTTTCTTCCTTGGGTCTAATGTTTTGTAGTTTTTCCTTTCTGCAGTAATAATAACTACAGCTGCAATGATTAATCCACAACTTATCAGTTATTCAATTACTTGCCAACTGTTTGGATAATTGGTTTATCAGTTTGTTTTAATGAAAAAACATCCACATTTTGTGATTCCAACTTCTTAAATGTGAATATTTTCTAGGTGTTCCATCCTCCTCTATGACAGTAAACAGTACATTTTTGTATTTTGGGCAAAACAAAATGTTTGAGGATGAAACTAAGATCGACATTTTCCCCCATTTTCTGACACTGAATAGGCGAAGCAACTAATTGATTAATCAGGAAAATAATTGACAGATTGGGTATTAAACTAATCAATGAAATAAATCAATAAAATGGTATTTTTTAAGCATATTTCTGATGCCCGAAACGCATTAACATCTCTGTTGTGAGTCAGGAGAAACAGCACATCATCAGTTATTACCTAAATTGTCCATCTACAGTTTACAGACTTTGTAGTTAAAATTTGACCAACTGTCCTTGACATAGTGTGCATACAGTTTTTTTCTGTGGAATGAGGGATTATCACCATCATTTCAGGTGCAAGTTGTTTTTCCAGCCAAGTTGATTGGCGTAAATGATCTCTGTGGCTCTCTGTCTCATTTTATCATAACTCATTAAATGTAATGGACAAGACTTGAGGTCCAAAACACCTGTGACAGTGGTATAAATGAGCCCCCCAGTGAGCCAAGCTCCTGATCTGGACAGCTAGCTGCATTACTATCAGAGCTAACAGGCAACCGTCAGCTGCAGTTAGCAGGCAGTGACACGATGCCCCAAATTTGTTTTGATCATAACCCGGACAGTTCTTACATATTGAACCTTGAAATGAATATTTATTTTAGCTGACTTTTCTGACATATGAAGGATTCAGTCACCGGTGTCCAACATTTTTTAGACCTTCCCCTGTATCATCTCTTTTTGGGTCTTTGCAGCGTTCAGTGAGGAGGAGGTCACCATGTGGATCACTGGTCTCAACTGGCTGATGACTGACACTCAGAGAGCGCCCGCACCACAACAGATTGACAGGTGTGTGTTGACCTGCATGGCTGCTCTTCATGCACACAGAAAATAATGGAGAGGAATACTTCAATGACAAAAACTTCCTCGATGTAGGCCTGAAAACGAAATACGAATAGTTTGTATCCTGCACGTAGTGCTGGAACAGTAAGTTTATTATCAAAATTGTCGCCAATAAATCGGCTAAAAATCCAGAAAATCACTTATTATACTCAACACGGACCCCTCAGTTTGTTTTTTCAAAGTTGTAATGGAAGTGATCAGTTGTGGGTGAAGGCGTTAACGTGCACTGCTGAAATATTTATTTGAGTGTTTATAAAGCTCTTAACACGTCCCTCCGCCCTCTACTTGTGTGATGAAGTGATATCTGGTCACACCAGTAGCAACCTGGACAGGAAAGGGAGGTGCTGGTCAGAGGACAGGACAAATATTTGTTTTAGGATGAAAATATTTACCTCTGATGAATGTGCGGGGGCAGTTTCGGCTTCTGTGGTGTGAGCAGCACAACAGAGCGAGGTTGTGAGGATGTGCTGGACAGTTTTGTTGTTGACATAATGTTAGCGGTATAAGTTTGGAAATGGTCAGAGGAAATGAAATGGCTAATTTTGTCTGTTTATGACAGTTGTGTAAACTGTTTGGGGAGCAGATCACATGAATGGGACTTTTTTTTTTCGCCATGTTTGACAATGACCCAGTTCAAACTCTCGGCGCTCAGATACAACCTGTTGCTTAAAGGAGGAGGTGTATGGAAATATAAACTTTAATGGTGCCACAGCTGCTGTGCTTGTTAGCTTTTTTTTCCAAGTGTTTGTGGACATATTAGGAAGCCTCTAGTCTGTATGTTTTTTTGTTAAATGACATCCTGTCAACTTTGTCTGAGCACTAGTAGCTGGAGAACAGCAGAATTTTAAACCCGTGTTTACCTAATGTTCACCTTTCTGGCCTGGGAAATCATGCAAAATAGAGTATTCTTCTATTCTTCTTCATCTAGATAATGGTCCATTTTCATATTTACACAAGACATTTACAAGACAAAATTAGCATATGACATTTAGTGATTTTCTTACAGTTAATAATCACAATTATGCTGGTGTTCTCCAGGAAACGTGTGATTTCTATTTAATTTCTCTTCAACTTGGCTTCTTGTAATAATCACCCTCTCAGTTTCATGTTTTCTCTTTCTCAACCCCTCCCTCTATAGGTGGCTGAGGAAACAGTTTGAGGTCATGGACAGGAACCATGAGGGCAGGTGGGTGACTCGCCACAAACACGTCAACATTCAGTTGTAGCTGTAAAAGCAGCCTGTGATGGATGCTCACAGCAGGTGGAACGTGGAGGTGAAACCAGATCCAGATGTGATCAAAGTGCATGTGAGAGCCCTGTCAGGGATCTGCTGACCTTAACCCCCCACTGTGGAGGACCCAGTGTCACGGAAACGGTCATAAAGCATTTAACTCAGTGTACAATAGAAATAAGCATTAATAAATTACAGATTAATTTATTACTTTTTGAATAAATAGGGTAAATGACAAAGTAATTCATTTTTAGAATATTTTTTGGGCAATAAAAGATTATTATAAATAATATTTACAAATTAAATATCAATCTATCAATAAATAGTTAAAATTAAAAATGGATTTACATAAACAACATTTACTATAAGTACATAAGTGTGTATACATATATATATATATAGAAACAATATATGCATGAATTAAAAAAAAAATTGGAATTTAGAAACCTTTTTGGAAAATGCAGCTTAAAAAGACAAATAAATTGCTGAATTCAAAAATTGTATTAAGTTTTGATCATGCATTTAAAAGGGCCATTTCCTTTTCTATCTGCATTTCCATCTACCTGCTACTTTTCCTTAATCTTAGCCTCTCCTTTTAGCCTCTCCATTTGGCCTTACCGTGACACTTTGGTCCTTGAGCTGGTAAAACGAGGTAAAACAATGCAAATTAGCTGATGTAACAAGCTCTCTGATTGTCATCTGCAGACATGTGACATGCCTGAAGGTGGATTTGAAGCGAGCGCACTACAGACTTCCGCTGTCCGAGGTGGCTTCCAGTTTAGTGTTTGAATGGGGATCTTTTAGGCAATGTAATTGGATCGAATGGTTCCAGTCATGATAGTGACTCAAGTCATTTCACGGGGGGTTGTGATGCTCAAAGATGTGTAATGACACTGTCACTTGATGCACTGCGGCCAAAAAAGACTTTGAAATTACTCTGTGAACTAAGTTATTGATGTCTATTTTTATTGTACAATCAGTTAAATGCTTTATTACTATTTTGGTGACACTTGTGGTCCTCCATATCCCACAGCCAGACACACAAATCCACAACATGAGACTCAAACATGCATATCACACACACACACACACACACACACACACACCCACTCTCGTGCTTTCATTAATAAGCTTCTGTTTGGGTGGAAGCCGCTCCAGGACAAACAGCCTGCCACCGCCTGATAAGCGCCAGGAAGTGATGCGTTGGGTTGGGAGAGGGCAACTTCCTGTCTCCTGTGAAAATAGCAGCAACAGTAGCTAGACAGAGGGAAGTGGGTGGAGACAAAATCAGACCTGGCATCGACTGCGGTCATTGACCCCGAAAGGTCCTCCCTGCCACAGAGCACTGACCTGGTTTTATTTGACTTTACCTGCTTTTCTTGCTTCCTCGCTGACGCCAGAGGGTTGCACGTGTTTTGTTAATCAGCAGAAGTGATTATCCATGTGCCGCTGGTCCTAGAAAAAAATAAAAATGCAGCGGTAAAGCCATCAGCGACTCTGCAGAAGGAACTGCAATAACTTCAGAGCAGTTTTTACAAGACAAACTTGACAAAACTGTGTCACCACCTGTCGCGCACTGGAAAAAACAAAAAGGTCAAATGTGCGGCAGCAGAATTTGCCAAGCAGTTCCTGCAAAATTACAGGGAAATACTGCACATGAATGAATTACTGTCAAATGAGTTTTCCCAGTTTATATTTGTTGTGATTCCTGTAGTTGTTCTGAAGTCTTAAAAGCTCAAACAATATTTCAAACTGAGACAGTAGACCAAATTCCTTTTTTATATCACACATATCATAGCTTGACTAAGAGAGTCCTTTAAAATCATCAGAAATTTATGACAACTGGACAAAGTCCCTGGACTGATGAACATCATGTGATATAATGAGAAGGTCCATGCTGTAAAAAATGGTAAGTAAAAATAGATAATTGAAGTGTCTGGCAGCAAAAGTTCCCATACAGTAAAATACTGTGTACACATCAACAGTGGAATACTGTAACATCTCTACAATGTGCTTAATACTCTGTATTATGTAATGTATGGTTGAACTATGTGCAGTATTTTACTGTAATTACATGGGAACTTTTGCTGCCTGACATTTAACATTGTTTTCTCTTTTTATAATGAAGACATTTTCATCAAATCACATCATTGAGTTTTTCCAGTTGTCATGGATTCTTCTGGGCATTTTAAGGACTCTGCTTTGGCTTAAAACTCGATCTTACAGGTTCAGTTTTCACTGTGGAAACAGCTCAACTTTTAAGCCCACATGGACAAGATGTGCTCAGGGAAAAATGGAAAATGTATTATTTGCAAGTCCATAACAACCCGGGACTCTTCAACTGCTGAAGAGTTTTTAATATGGAAAAGCAATCTGTTGCACTGTCATGACTTTAGTAATATAAAAAAGATGTTATAGATTTAAACCAGTCAAATATATGAAAGTGTAACAACCATTAATTTTATTAATTTAAGACTAAGTCTGACAGCACTTGCTATTTTTTTATATTGGCCACAAATTCCTCTAAAAGAGCACAACCAATACTGAATTGTTCCTCTAACAGCTGTTGTAGTATATTAAGTGAAAAGACAAGGACAAGATGTGTCACCTTGTCATCCCTCCTGAGCCTAAACAAAGAAAATTTTTACATGATTCCTCACACTCAGCCTGGGAATCAGGAGAGTTTAGCTTGGCAATCCGTACAGCGCCATCTCCTGGTGAAATCACAGGAATTATCATCGGGTTTCTGAAGGTGCCAAGTCAAATATTTTTTTCTTTTTTGGAATTATCCCGTCTAACTTCAGTGCATTCTCAGAGAAACTCCTTTGATGCATCTTTCCTCGTTGTTGTTTGCAGCATCACGGTGAAGGATGTGAAAGCTCTGCTGCCCCAGATCAACTACAGAGTCCCCAACATGCGCTTCCTCAAAGACAAGCTGCAGGTCAGTCTTTAGTCTTTATGGGAGACGCTGCAGGTGAATATGGTAACATTTGTAACTAATAAACATCAACATGAAACTTCTGACATTAATACTATCATTTTTTGTATTGCAAAGCGTTTGTTTAAATATGCAAATTTGGTTTTATCTAGCTGAAAATGCACTATTTTGTATGATTTCCTCGGCCAGAAATCTGATCCAGATAAATGAAATCTCTCATTTTATCACTCCATAAATACTGTTCAAAAAAACACTAATAATAGGTATCACTATTTTTTTTCTTTTTTCAATTTTCCTAATATGTATGGTTTAATTATGCAACTGAGGTCATCTAATTAAATGTGCACTTGTTTGCTTAAAGGGCTAAGATAGACGCTTACATGTGTATTATGTGCAGTTTTGTTTTACTCTAGTCTGCAAGATGAGATGTTAGCAAATAGCCCCACATCTCAGAACTGACCAGTGCATGAAGAAATAGTGTTTTCTCCTGTTTTTATATTTCCACCCACCTCTGAACGTCCTCTCCTGGATGTTGTAACTCGACCACAGCGCTGTGTCGTTTCGCACTAACTCACATCCTCCATGTTTACACAGGAGGTGGAGGCCAGGACCGATCTGTCATACCCCAACTTCGCACAGCTCTACAGGACACTGATGTTTGACGCTCAGAAGAGTGTGAGTGTTGATTTGGCTTTGCTCACAAACAAAGTCTCGGAAGAAGTACTCAAATCCTTTACTTATAGTAAGAAGTCATATCACAATGGAAAAAATCCTCCATTGTAAGCTATGCTGTCAGACTTTTAGAGGAATGAGCACTGATTTTGATACTGTCCCAGTTAAAAGTTCGTATATTAAATCCTTAATTGCAAATGCATGTACACTTTACATTTTATGCTCTGCATGTGAAGTTTTTTTTTAACGTATATGCGTTTTTTCCGCAGTCCAATCAGCTATAGCTTTCTGTTTATTTCCATATGATTTGAAAATCAAATAGCAGGTTCTAATCCAGGGAAGCGTAATGCATTCTCTTGAGAAAAAAATGGTTACCCTGTTTCTCAAATTTCATAAGATTATCTAAAAAATGTAATGGTTAAAGAAAACTTGTACTTCATCATCTGAATTAAAGGGGCGTCAGTTTTGCATTTGAGTACTTCTGCTCTGGCACCACACCACGCTCACTTTGTCCTCAACTGTTTATGCTTCACCTGGCTCCCTCCCATCTGTCCGTCACCTGGCTCCTCCCCTTTTGTCCCCAGATTATTGAGCAGCTGGAGCTCTCCTTCCCTCTGCGGTGAGTCTCTCCACATGCACCTTTACCTCCACTCCTTTGTTTTCACCCCCCCCCCCCCCCCGCTCCTGTTCTTCTACCTGTCCAATTTAATTTATCAGTGTCCCAAGGACGGTTTTGGTTTTCAGGGAAGTGAGATTTCCAGATGTTTTTGACATTTTAATGGTAGTTTTTTCCTGCCTCTATGGATGTTATACCTTTTGCTTAACCTTATGGGACGCTAACCTGAAAAATGGCATTGTTAGAATTAGCGTAGTTAGATTACATAAGAATAGTTGCCGGACAGATGCTAATGTATCATGTCCTCTGTCTCATTCATTTGAACTTTTCTTTAACTTTCATTCCTCCTCTGTCTGACATCTTGAAAACCGTTGTGCTTGCAGGAATGTTGACAGACCGGAGCTTTGTCAGATCTCCCTCTATGACTTCCAGAAGTTTTTGCAGATGGACCAGAAGGTACAAATCCACCGCCCAGAACAACACCAAGCTGTTCTCTTAAAACTGCTTCGTGCTCACTTGTCTATGCGGCTTGTCTCAGGACTCCTGGGCGTCAGATCTGAGTCGTGTCAGGGAGTTCCTGATGGGCTACATGAGAGGGGGACCGCAGCCTGAGCCCACGCTACAACTGGATGAGGTACGAAAACACAAATTTGCACAAAAACTGAAATAAACTGCAGAGACTTTTTCCAGCCTCACAGTCTGACCATGTTACATTTCTGTTTGTAGTTCCTGACATTCCTGTACTCGAAAGAGAACTCGATATATGACCCACGACTCTCGACTGTTGTTCCTGACGACATGAAAAGGCCACTGTCTCAGTATTGGATCTCCTCCTCTCACAACACGTAAGGCTCAAGGGTTGTGTCTCAGATGTTCCCATATCTTAGACCACATAAAAGGCAAACGAACCCTAAAGGAGCCCCGTGTCATGTTATTATTGATTTAAACACCAGATTTTTATAACGCAGAAATATTTATCTTTTCCATAAGTGAATAAAAAAGAAAGAAGAAAAAAGAAAATAAGGCCCCAGAAGACTGTTTGGGTGGCAGAAGGGTGACAGGGTCCGCCAGATATAAAAGTAAAAGTAAAATAGTATGAAATTGCGTTTACTTTACAGTCAGTTTGTTCATTCATTCATGAATATGAAGACATTATTTAGTTAAAGCAGGAAAATCAATCAATAAATTTCTCCTCTGATTAAAATGTCTTCCCAAAAACTACATAGTGCACTTTTAAACCCGGTTGATGTTGTACTCAAAACAATTGTAATTCTGAGACAAATAGCTGACCAGCCAATAAGTGAATTAGCTGACAATTGTGACAAATTATGATGAGCAAGTAATTAAACAAAGAGCCCAATAATATTCGTATCATTACTTTTCAATTTATTTATGTTTGGGGGCATTTTATTTCCTATTTTCTAGCATTTTGGCTTTTTGTAACATTTTATTAAGTGATTAAAGGTGCTGTTTGTATGGTATTGTATTTTTGAGTCTCATTCGCAACTTGTCAAAAACTGACAATTTCGGATCATAGTACAAATCGGCTGCCTTTAACATGGAAATAACTGGCCAACCACGTTTAACAATAGAACAAATATTGCTACCTTACTCTCAGTAAGACAGCAAAGAGTTACATTTCCTCAGTAAGAATTCCTTGTCTGCTGTTATGAACTGTGTTCCCATGTCCTTGTTCTCTCAGCTACCTGACAGGTGACCAGTTCTCCAGTGAATCATCTCTAGAAGCCTACGCTCGCTGCCTGAGGATGGGCTGCCGCTGCATTGAATGTAGGAGCCTCCAGCATGTGACTTAAACTCTCAAGAGAACTTAAATGGTTTATTCAAGAAATCCACAGTACCTGTTACCGTGAAGTGGATATTTAGCTGCTTATTCAGATATATTTAGCAATACACCCTTTAAACTCTGGCCCGATAAGGAATGGCAGTGTTGCTTTGTGTCCAGATTTCTGTTGTTGTCTTCAGAGGAAATATGATTCGGGAGAGGTTTGTAACTAAATCTGTATTTTTTTATGTTAGTGGACTGCTGGGATGGACCTGACGACCTGCCAATCATCTACCATGGCCACACTTTAACCTCCAAGATCAAATTCCTGGATGTGCTGCACACCATTAAAGAACACGCCTTTGTCACATCTGAGTAAGTGGGTTAAGAAGGAAGACACGGTTTGGTTTTAAAAGTCTAAAAGTCTGTCTCATCCCTCTCCATTGCTATTGCCGTTGTTTAGAAATGGAACAACTTGCAGACAGCAGTAAAGAAATGAACAGAAAAATAAATGTCCTACCTCTTCACTTCCTGCCACTGTGTTTGTGCAGGTATCCTGTCATCTTGTCCATCGAGGACCACTGCAGTGTGGTCCAACAGAGGAATATGGCCACGCACTTTAAAAAGGTATTTGGAGACCTGCTGCTCACCAAGCCGGTCGACAACAGCGCTGAGGAGCTCCCCTCACCCTACCAGCTCCGCAGGAAGATCCTCATCAAGGTACAGAGACAAACACACACACATGTAGCATTGAGCCAGCATCACTGATAGGGAGGCCCACGCAAAAACTGCAGCCACAGAATTCTGTAGAGAAAGGGAACAGATTTTCTGCAGAGCTTAAAGAAGTTGAATTGCAGCTCTTCCTCTGCATGTCGTGTGACGTGTGGTCAAAGTCAGATTTAATGCTGAGGAACTAAGCACTGATTATGTCTTTCAACCTGCTTGAGATAATTTGAGGTTGTTTTAATGTTCTGTTTCTCTTCTTTTGCCTAAAAACAATCATTATTATCTTAAATGAAAATAGTGTTTTTGAATTAAAAAGAACACACCACAGATTTGACTTCTGGATCGCTGCAGAAAACAAGACAAAATCTGCTCTCTTTGTGCCTGCTGATATGTGTATGTGTGGTTGTATTGTTAAAAGTAGTGTTTTGTTGCACCTGGTGGGGGGAAGCAGCTGTAAGTTTGAGAGCCACTGGATGAGGCCAAGAGTTAAACATTGAATGCACATTGAAAAGGTGTTCTTGCATTATTTTGGTATATTATCATGCCACCAATGTCTATGATAACGCTACTGTTTATCAAACTTAATTCTGGAACCATTGTCCTACAAAAGTAGTTATCATGGCTCAGGGTAGGTTTCAGGCCCTCCAATATATACCCACTTTTGTGGGCTACACCCTTAAAAGTATCCAGGTGCTGGATTACCAGCCGACTTTTGGTTAATTTGGCTGTGAGGTGGCTTACAACCAACCACAACTCCCCTGAAGAAGCCAAGGTGAAGTTACCACATCCTTGAAAAAGATCTGTGACATCAATAAAAAATGGTGGAGGCGGGGAAGTTGGTCTAAACATGCTTTGCATGTCACAAGTCACACACATTGTTCTGACTGTGACTCATGTCTTCCCGCTGTGCTGCAGCACAAGAAACTGGTCGAAGGCACGCTTTATGAAGAGGTGTCATCAGCCAGCTACTCTGAAAATGACATCAGCAACTCTCTGAAGAATGGCATCCTTTACCTCGAGGACCCCATTGACCACGTGCGTGTTTCCAAGTGTCTGACTTTGGGTTTTCATTTATCATACACACAGTCAGTGGTTTGCGTGATGTTACTAATCTGCATTTCTAATCTGTGATTTACAGACGTGGACTCCACACTACTTTGTCCTGACCAGTAATAAGATCTATTACTCAGAGGAGACATCTCACTACCAGACAGCTGATGAAGAGGAAGACGAGGAAGCAAAAGAGGTAGATAATGATGATGATGATGATGATGATGACAATTGTGTTGGTGATGCCGCTCTTAATCAGGTGAGGATGATGCAGTTTTCTGTCTGTTTCTTGTCCAGGAGTGCAACAATAACGAGCAGCACTGTGCGGAGCGCTGGTTCCACGGGAAGCTGGGCGGAGGGCGTGATGGTCGACAAGTGGCTGAGAAGCTCCTGCAGGACTACTGTGAGGGCGGGGCCAAAGACGGCACCTTCCTGGTCCGGGAGAGCGAGACGTTTGTCGGAGACTACACCCTCTCATTCTGGTCCGTAACAACACAGGACGCCCTCTTCCTCTGTTTGGTCTTTTTCTTCCAGTAGACAAAAGAGAGTTTAGATTATTTGTTGTTAGTTTTACGCCAGATGAGCTGCAATCAATGTACTGACTCACTCCTCCTATTTCAGGCGCTCAGGTCGAGTCCAGCACTGCAGGATCCATTCTCGTCAGGAGTCTGGCTCCACCCGCTTCTACCTGACTGACAACCTGGTGTTTGACAGCCTCTACCGCCTCATCTGCCACTACAGAGACACACCTCTGCGCTGCAACGAGTTCGAGATGAGGCTGGGCAGCCCTGTACCTCAGCCCAACGCACACGAGAGCAGAGAGTGAGTGATTCATGTCTGCAAAGATGTCACAGTCATCTTTCTCCATTTGAGAACAGCAGAAAAGTACAAATGAAATGGGTGATATTAGTTAGTAATCAAACGACTGGCCATTTTCCAGGTGGTACCACTCCAGTCTGTCCCGTGTTCAGGCTGAACACATGCTGATGCGTGTTCCCAGAGACGGAGCTTTCCTGGTTCGAAAACGCAGCGAACACAACTCATACGCCATCTCCTTCAGGTAGTCCAAACAAGACAACAACATCAACAGTTAAATCTTTTAAACCAGGGGAAAAAAACAAAAAAACCTTTCTTTTTGTGGTAATTGTTCCTTAACTGTCCATCTGTCTATAGAGCGGAGGGAAAGATCAAACACTGTCGTATCCAGCAGGAAGGTCGTCTCTTCATGTTGGGCAGCTCGGCTGAGTTTGAGAGCCTCGTCGACCTCGTGAGCTACTACGAGAAACATCCTCTGTACCGCAAGATGAGGCTCCGCTACCCCATCAACGAGGACACTCTGGATCGGATGGGCACCACGGTGAGTCACACGCAGCTCCGTTAAAACGTGTTTGAGTCCATTAAATCAGAAATCACATAATCACTTCAGTTCTGATTAATCTGATTTTTTCATTGTTATTATTATTTTTATAATCATGCAGTCCATAAAAAGAAAGGAAAATGATGAAGGGCGTATGTCTGAAGCAACATCCTTCACTTTGGTTGTTTTGGTTTTGACCAGCAAATATCTACCACTTTTCTTAATCAATGGATTTTCTCACAATTTCACAAAAAATATGACTTCCTGATTTACATTACTGTTGCACGGCAATGCAGTCTTTTACAATCCACCTGCAACATTCATTTTACGACTTGAGTTGTTATTTTGGCTCACGAAATACAATGGCTGAGCCGAAAGTGAGAAAAAAAACAACTGGAACTCTAAAACAAAGCAAAGCGTGCTTAAAAACAGTATTGCTTATATCAACAAACTAACACATTTGTATTTGTGCCACATTGAAATCATGACTGGTTGTGTTTTTGACTGCTGATGAACCACTTAGAAAGCTACTCTTGCAACAACAGATTTAAATATGAATTGTTTATTTCTCAGGAGCTTGACTACGGGGCACTGTATGAGGTTCGCACTCCTCATTTCTATGTGGAGGCCAATAAGATGCCCACAGCACGAGTAAGTGACACTGTGTGTGCAGTTGACTTCCAGTTTAATAAATGTATAAAAGCTAACAAAAGAAAGAAAGAAAAAATAGCAAAATGTCAAGGGTGGGAATAGAAAGCTACACTTTTGAGATATGGCTCCCCCCAGTGGTTGTATATAGAAATACACTGTGATAAAGGCTGAATGGGGCCTCTTGCTGTTGTGTTTCAGTGCACAGTCAAAGCTCTGTATGACTATCGAGCTCAGAGGGAAGACGAGCTCTGTTTCCCCAAACAGGCGCTCATTCTCAATGTGGATAAACAGGAGGGCGGCTGGTGAGTAAATGTCAGTGTGCATGTGCTTCCGTCACACGTTACTTCACATCTGGAGAAGTCTGTCATGGGCTTGCGTCTCGTCTTTAGGTGGCGAGGTGACTACGGGGGAAAGAAACAGCTGTGGTTCCCTGCGAACTACGTGGAGGAGGTTCCCAGTTCTCCTGTCAGGGAGCTGGATGAAGCAGTGAGTTCTGATTCTTACAGAGAGATGAGTGTCCAAGGGTTATCTTGCTTTTCCAATTATAATCAGTATTGTTTTTTTATGATTCTGTTGTCTCAGTCCACAGAGAACAGTCCTCTGGGAACATTCCTCAAGGGCTTCATTGATGTTCCCACCTGTCATGTAGGTGAGTCCCATAAACAAACCTGTTCCTGAGATGATCGGGGAGGAACTGATCACATGTGTGCTTTTTTTTAGGTCTGACTAGCCTATGGCTGCATTTTATCGTACATTAAGTAATGCAGTTTAACTCCAACCATCCAACCAGACACTGCCTACGCATAAAAGCAAACAAGAGTTCTCCATCAATATCTTACAACACCAAGAGGGGTAACAACTCTGAAACCAAGACTGACGCAGTGATACAAATGTGCACAGTCTCAGTGATCTTTTTAAAATCTGTTAAGTAAACACAGTACTTCACAGTAGACACTCCACAGTGAATTTAATATTAAAGCTGGTATTTTCCCTAAAGCTTTTGAAGATGACACTTCCACAAATGTTTACTACTTATCATTCAGCAGACTATTGCTGTTGTTTATTATGCTGAGAACATTTTTGTGTCACAACAATTAACTATCTTGTCATTAACTGAAATGAAATATTTTTTGTAAAATACATTTTATATCATAGGTTCTTGTTACGATGTGAAGCGTTTCATGAGCTAAGTTAAATAGCATATAGTGTAAGATATGATGTAAGAAAAGTTACTTGTTATAACTTGAGTTTTGTTATCTGTAATCGAGTGAAAATAACTTGTTTCAACTTGAAAATATCTTGTTTAACAAACCTTTGACATTATAATGCGATACTGATCCATTTGTCTTATCTAGCGTGGCAGCAATATGATCAATTCCCTTTTCAACAGAGATTTGTCGACACTATTCGTCCCTAAAAGGATAACATCTCAATTTTCTCGAATCGTGAAACTCTCACAAAAACTCCCCTTCTACCACTTCATCTGTCTGTGCAGTGGTGCATAAGGATGGGAAGAATTTGCGGCCATACGTCTTCACAATCCACTCCCAGCACCTGTCATCTCACCCGGTTCAGACTCTGGATGTGGCAGCCGACTCTCTGGAGGACTTGACCAGCTGGGTCAGCAAGATCAGAGAGGCTACGCAGAATGCCGATGCTCGGGTCAGTAAAACATAAAATGTCTTGTATATAAAAACTGACGCAAACTAGATTTTAAGTTGAATTCTAACAATAAGTTTTTGTTTAAAATTAGAAGGACTTTTTTCTGTTTGTCACTTCTGACCCAACAGTATGGTTGTCTGATCTCTATGGTAACAGATGCAGGAGGAGAAGCAAATGGAGAGGAGGAAGAAGATCGCGGTGGAGCTGTCTGAGCTGGTGGTCTACTGCAGACCTGTCCCCTTCAACGAGGACAGTATGGATCACACTGCTCTCTCTTCTTCTCTTGTCCTAAGTCCCACTTGGTGTGCATTTACTAAAATCGTGTGATTTGCTGCTGCTTCCAGAGATAGGGACGGAGAGGGCGTGTTACCGGGACATGTCTTCCTTCCCAGAAACAAAGGCAGAGAAGTTTGCGACTCGCGGCAGGGGGAAACGCTTCCTGCAGTACAACCGCCTTCAGCTTTCCAGAGTTTATCCCCGAGGACAAAGGCTGGACTCATCCAACTACGACCCGCTTCCCATGTGGCTCTGCGGCTCCCAGCTGGTCGCACTCAATTTCCAGACCCCAGGTCAGTGTGCATTTATGCACATAAAGCCTGTACAAAACTTCTCTCTCTCTTTGAAATGGAGCATAGAAGCTTTTATTGGCACAGATGTAAAGCAGATTTACCTGGTACTTAATTTTCCTCGTCTCAGACACAAATACATACAACTGAAAAAGAAGGGAAAAGTCATCTATAAAAGATACACAAACTGATGACGTGTGTCTCTTTGTTACCAAGATTAAAATGTAAATTGGTTCCATTTAAATCAAATCAGCGTTTTTGTGCACGTCCTAATACTACATTTGAAATTAGCAGTGTTACAATTGCAGCTAAAATCATTAAGTTGCTGAATACTAGTTCAGTTGCAATAACTTCCTCGTAAAGCTAACAACATTCTCTACTTCTCTTTGAAACTCACAAATGCAACTGTAGAGATTTGTTACTTAAGTGATGCTGTTCAGATATTGATAAATGTCTGTCTTCTGATGAACATGTTAAGCCTAAACGTCTCATTTTGCCCCTTAGTTAAAAACTGCAATAAAGTGGCCACCAGGGGGAGACATGAATATACTGTAACCGATAAGCAGGGCTCCAGGCTAACTTTCTACACTGGTGCTGTTTTTATTGAGGTGCATCAGCAAATTATTTAGATACACCTAGAATATTTTAGGTAAGATTTAAACACTAAATATTATGGATTTCGCAGTGAAACACGAAAGTGTGTGTGTGTGTGTGTGTGTGTGTAGATAAACCCATGCAGCTGAACCAGGCACTGTTCATGCTTGGAGGTGGCAGCGGCTACGTTCCTCAGCCTGATATCATGAGGGAAGACGCCTTTGACCCATTCGACAAGGACACCTTGCATGTGGAGCCAATCACCATCCAGTTACAGGTCAGCTCCGGTTGATCGCATAAAGAACTAAAAAGGCACTTCTGAGTTGAGCCATTTTAAGTGTTGGCTCACATTCTTTCACTCCTCCTCTGTCAGGTGCTCGGAGCCCGTCATCTGCCCAAAAATGGCCGCAGCATCGTCTGTCCGTTTGTGGAGGTGGAGATCTGTGGGGCTGATTACGACAGCTGCAAATGCAAGACAGATGTTGTAGGTAAGACAGCTGCTGCCACTGATTTACATCCACGTGATTATTTTTTTTCCTGAGGGTTGAGCACTCACTGTCTCTTCTTCTTGACCCTCATAGCTGATAATGGTCTGAATCCAGTGTGGGTGCAGAAGCAGTTTGTGTTTGACATCCACAACCCCACATTCTCCTTTCTGCGCTTCACTGTCTACGAGGAGGACATGTTCAGTGACCCGAACTTCCTGGCACAGGCGACCTACCCTGTGCGCCTGCTGCGAACAGGTGAATGTGGAATAACGGATGCTGAATGTGGACAATTCTGCAAAACAGCTGTTTTACATTTAATGCAAATATCATTGTATTTAAAAACGCTAAACGTAAAGCTGAGAACTGTAAACTCGTGCCAGTGTTTTGACTTGTGACTGAATTCGCGTGATGATTGATTTATGTCTCGTGTGTTGTCAGGGTACCGGAGCGTCCCTCTGAAAAACAGCTACAGTGAAGAGCTGGAGTTGGCTTCCCTTCTGGTTCATATAGAGATTGTCAATGCCAAGGTATACAGTCCACGCCTCACTGTTTTTCTTTCTCTTGCCTATAGGTTGGTGTAGGGATGGCTTGTTTATGTAGGCTAACCCAGAAGTTAGCATTGCCCTGGTTCCCTTGACAAAAATTCGATGAGATTTGTTAACCTGATTTTGAAATGTCGCTAAAAATAATCTCTATGGCAGACGCACTTTTTTTAATACGTACGCGTGATGTTCAGCAGGATAGTTTTCACAGATTTACACCAGCATTAGCATTAACAAGCTAATGTTAGTCTATGAACAGACTACACTGCGGTCACATGACTTAAACATTACCATTAAGCGTCTTGCTATACAGGTTTTCTACGAATCAGTGTAGAAGTTAGAGTGAAAGTAGTTTGTAACTAAAGTGGGCCTGTAAAGAAAGACTAGTGAGTGGATGAGTCTCTGTCTTTAACCTTTAATGTTCCTGATAACCTCTGTAGTCTCATTTACACACTTTTGCCATTTTAAAGACACATAATTAAATCGTGAGACACTTAATGATGCATTCAATGTCATAGAACAAAATGTGTAACTGTTAACAACAGAAAAAAACTGACAGACTTCAAGATGAGGAAACCAGTTGTGCAAATTGCTAACTGACTTTGCGGGATTTTGGACAACAAATGACACCACTTTATTGCGAGGTCTTAGCAGGGTTGGTCGCTGCGATACCATATTCCACCACATGGTGGATGCACTGCTGCACTTATGTACGCTATACAGCTAAAATGGTGTGGCAGCGTTTGGCAACTTCCTCAAAGCTCTACAGTGTGATTTGATTTTCAGCTGGTGGTAATCCTTTAGGTTTATTGGTCTCAAGAAAGTGATTACTTCTCAATCCTACTTAATAAATGATAATATTAAATCATCGGCCAGCCTGTTGATGCTTTAAACCTCTCAAATGCACCTCTTTTCACAACCTGTGATTTACTTGCTGTTCTGGATTACTTCTTGTGGCTACAGGAGGAAGACGATGAGAACCTGTACATGTCCATCCAGCGGCTGCGGGATCGAACCAGCGAGCTGTCAAACCAGGTTTCTCTCCTGGAGAGGTCAGGCTCAGGGGATCTCAGCTACCAGCAGAGTCTGGAGGAGCTCAGAGCGGCTCAGGACCAGCTGAGTGAGCTGGTGGAGGCTCGAAATCGCAGGTGACTGATTGTCCAGCACAGACACCGAGGAAGAGGGATTGGAAAAGACGTTTGGTTCAACTGACTTGTGTAGACTCCCATTTAAATTCCATGTATTTTTAATGTATTATTAGTGTTAAAATCATTAGTCGATTGATAAGTCAATCCAACAGAAAACTAATTAGCAATGTTGATAAAACATTTTCTGGTTTCAGCTTCTCAATTACGAGGATTTGCAGTTTTATATCTGTGTATCTTTCAGTTTTGGATTGTTAAGTGAACAAAATGAGCTGTCAGACTCAGGCAACCAGTACTGAAATGTGTTTACACTTGAATAATTACAATACTTGTTATATTCTTAGAATTGTATTGTTGTGTCAAAACATATTCAGTTAACTGTAATTAATTATTAAACAAAACAGAAAACCTTAACAGTTTAGGAGCTTTTTCTTTTAAATCAATTATTAAAATAGGATTAATATGACGTCAACTGCCTGCTTGATTAATGAACTTATTCTTTCGGCTCAAATTCAGATTTTTTTAAATATATATAGTTATATAATAATTCACTATTTTTAATAGTAAGTTTTCATTATTCATTGCATAACTTTAACTTGAATTCAACACTTGTGATTCCAATATGAGATTTCTTATATCTGTCTGAAGACAAATGAAAATGTCAAGCATACAACAAAATTATGGGTTTTTTTTTTTCTGCTTTTCTAGGCTGATGGAGAAGAAAAGAAGGGAGAAGCTGAGGCAGCAGGTGGCAGCAAAGCGCAGCTAATCCTCCCGTCCACCAGAGAAACGCTCAAGTCCAACACAAACCGTGCCTGACGCTCGCTGCCACCAGTACTGTGCAGTGACAGCCTGCAAGGACAACAGGCTCTCCACAGCTGCGACATGCAATCTATTTCTTACTGGAAACAAAACCATGTTCCTTCACAATAAAATGGTAGATTTTATTTCTCGCTGGGATGAACAGAAGCATCTCACGGACTAAAATGAAAAACCTCACAAAACTAAGCTATACAAACAATCATGGACTGAAGGCTGAAACACACTAAGAGAGAATTGTGGATGGGTTTTTTTCTGGTGTTTTCGTGGAAACTAAACAGACAGGAGAGACACAAGGTCAAAGAAAGGGTGTCTGGATTTCACTGTCATGATTAGAGCTGAAATAATTGATTGATTCACGAATACAAAATTTGCAATTAAGTTGCAACAAATTATTGATTAGTTGTCAACTATAAATATAATCACCAACTATTTTGATAATCGGTTAATCAATACAAGTAATTTGTTTTTGGGAAAGAATGTCCTTCATTCCAGCATCTAATATGTGAAAATGTTGTGGTTTCAACATTCCGATCGACATTTTGCCATTTTAAAGATGAAACAACAAATGAATCGAGAAAAAATGTAAAACAGATTAATCAACAATGACAGTAACAATTAGTTGCAGCCCTGATCTGCAGCTATTTTTTTCATAATTTATTAATTGTTCAGGTGATGTGTAAAAACAAAAAAAATATCAAGCGTTTGCTGCTTCTCTTTGTGTTTTGTGATCATAAATTGCTAATTGAAAAGTGTTGCAGCCTTGGGCTTTGGATAATAATTACAGGTATTTCTGAGTGTTTACTTACATCTTATTCACTAATTACTTTGTTGATTAGTCAATAATTGAATTAAATAATCATAAGTTGCCGTTATAATCATGATGAGCACATCTAGTAGAGTTTTAAGACCCGTAATTTAGTGTATATCGGTCAGTTATCATAAACACGCTGTAGGCCAACTGGCAAAACACCAATAAGTCTAAATTAAATCAAATTTGAAGTTTCTATTTTAAGCACATTGCCATTTTCGTTTTTAATTTTTTCGACAAAAGGTTAATTCTGTCCAACTGTTTACTTCTGTCTGTTAAGAAAAGCAAACACACATGCAAAGACTTCAGCCTGGCTGCTTCTGACACCTTTAGAACATGTGCATTTTGGCATAGATGGTTTTATATCCTGCCATAATACTGACATTAAAAACAATTTGGAAATTAAGCCTGAAGCTCATCAAGTTCGCTCTTACTGTGTTTTGGTCTTTGGCAAGCAAAAACAGGAAAAAAGGGAGAAGAAAACTCAGGTTACACAGATGGATGGAATAACAGAGAAAAGGGAGCAGTGGGCACACGTAGCAAAAAGTAAATATCATGTATGTGCCTTTGATGTTGAGTTTTGTGGAATATAAATACTCTTGCTCTCTTAACAAAGTAAAAGAAAGCTGACTGCTTCCTCTATAACTGGAAAGAGTATGGGAAACTACTATCAAACTGGAGGAGGAATTCACTCAGTTGGCTGGAACCACTACTCATGAAATGGGTTTAAAGACTGAAGTCTGTTCCTCCCTATAAAGACCAAGTCTTTTGTGAGTGATAACATGAACTCTGCCTCTAAGTGGTGGGGGTCCCGTCACTGACGATCCTGTTCTACCTGGGAGAGGACAAACTGGACGAACAAATCCCCTCGATCCACACAGAGAAGGTCTTTCAATACTTCTTCAAAGGGCTCTAAATAGATCTATACTACCTTCAAAGAAGCAAGAGAACAGTGAGCAGAGGAGGGGGAAAGAGGATGAACATGTTCCTCACAGTGCCGTGTCACCTGCACAGGGGCTCAGGTGTGTTTGTCACAGTCAGACACACATACACACACACACGACAACCAAGGGCTATCACAGAAAACTAGCAAAGCACTCCTTTACCTGACGGTTCAGATTTCATGCTTCACATCTGAACCACAAGATCAGGATCCGTTCCCATCATCTGGCTCTAATCAACAGGTGTGGCTCAACTGGTCCTGGATCTGCTGAAAACAACTTTGATTCGACCCACTGCATGGCTTCATATTTAATAATGCCCTCTCGCCTCCTGTAGCTACTTCACTTCCCCATCATCCTCCTGTCTAATTTTTGTTTTGTATATAACTTCTTTTATTTATCAGACAGGTGTAGATCCTGTTTTCATAGATGAAAGAACATACTGGAAGAATGATAATGGACTTCAGATCGAAGATACTGTAACTTTATTTAGAAATATTGTGTACCTGGAGCTCCCTTTAAATGTCCCTGTAGACACAAACCTCTCTCTTTCTCCCTATGCTGCACTTGCACTGGGTAGGGACTTCTATGCAAAGGTCCTCTTATTGGCCAATAGACATTGTGTTGTAGGCGATTTGATTTGAGTTGTTTTCTCTCCATATCTATACTAACTATCCAGTATTATTACTCTGTATTAAAAATCCTGTGCAAGTTTCCATTTAATAAAGCTCTTTCATGTACTCCAGTGTGCATGGTCTTTTCAAAACATCTATTGAACAGAGGTCTTCTTCATAAGACAAAAAAAGAGCAATTTGTGTGACTTTAAGTTTAACAAGATATAATTGACGACATTATCACTTTAACGTATCTATCTATCTATCTATCTATCTATCTATCTATCTATCTATCTATCTATCTATATTCTATTAGTGTACCACATGATTAGGACACAACTCTTTTTATACTAAGTAGTTCCAGTCAAATTGTCTTTTCACTGCTCTAAATGAATGGGGGTAGTGGGGGTAATAGCTTGCCTATCCACATGAAAAAAAATCTTTTATTTCCAACACTGAGTGCAGTCCGTCAGTCCTTCAGTGCCTTATCCTCTGAATACCACAGTATGGCGACTGTAACACACAAACCAGTAATCTCACATCCCATTAGCTGTTCAGCTCTCTACTTCAGGCTGCGGCCACAGGAACGTTACACACGGCTGATCATTTGTTCATGAAAATCTTGATATTGATTTGGGGACAATGACATGACTGGTTAGCTAGCTGATCTTCTTGTTAAGCATACTGTCAAATTATACCTATGGTTTGTCAACTGTACGCAATGTTATTGACTAGGAATCTTGCTAGCATAGTGTTAGCTTTCTGGCTCACCACTGAGCGGACTAGAATATCTCCTGTTGCCAAGTTGTATCTATGGTCTGTCCTATCTACTGGAGGACTGAACAACATTGCCATTGCATAAGAACCTTATGGGAGGGTAATGATTGTTCCAGGTATTAGTCAAACCCTCAGGCATTACCAGGGAAACTTAGTTATGGCTTGTGTAAAACTTTATATTTTGATTGTAAAACGCATGAAAATATAAATTAATGGTCAGCAATAGAAAGCCTCCTGACCTGCTGCACGGTGTGTTTTTCCAGTTGCACAACACAGGACAGGAAGGACCCTCAGCGGCTGGTGAGACACTACCCCCTCTCAGAGATACTTACACTGGCTGACTCCAAAAGAAGGCCAGCTGTATTGTTAAGGGCACTACTCAAGCCGGACCTGTTCTCCCCCCAGCCCTCTGGGAAGAGATACACATCTATCAGATCAAGGACAAACAGACGGAAGAACAGTTTCTTCCCACAGGCAGTGACCCCCTCACCCCCTGATTCTCTAAAGACTTTTCTAGCTCTTCTCCTGAGAGCTGCCAGCAGCATTTCCAGCAGGCACACATAACTTTTCCTCACAGCAGCGACGCAAGGTCCTGTTTATATTCCTGCTCAGTTAGCACCAGCAGCTGTGGCTGCAAAGCTTACTAGCTAACTCCACAATCCAAGGAAGACGAAGCCAGCAAGCAGCAACAAGCTGCTATCCATGAAAAAGAAAGGAGCGACCAGTTTCCTTCACCTGCTGTCTTTCATTGGACATTGCACAGCAAGAACAGCATTATTTCATATTGGGATTAGAACTTTTTCCTGTTTGGCTCATCAGCCAAGGAACCACCTGCACCTTTTCTTCAAAGACTGGTAACCTTGAACTGGGCCTAGATAGCACAAAGCACAGAATGGCTATGCACAGAACTGTTTAACTCTGGTTGATGTAGGGCACATGTGTCCATTACTGTCAACATGAGTTTATTCACATCATCATAATACTGAGGTTTAGAAGACATGCAATTCAGCTGCAGTTCTTAAAAAGCAATGAAGCACTGGTTTATTATTAGGCTATAGCAAGTGAAAACAAGAAATACAGGCTACACATCTAACAATGTGACAAAACCAAGAAATGACTGCTGTGACTGCCACTAACAGTCACAGTCACAATGGCAGTCACAACAGCAATGTTTACAACAGCAAAGTCACAGTAAACTCAATATCTGGAAGAAGATTTGTGGCAAGATAAACAGCCCACACTGTCCGATTATTCTTCACTCTGCTCACAAATGGGTGCTTTTCTGAAATATGACTCATATTTCAGCATGTTATGAAGTTATGTTGATGGATTTATAACTCACAGTGGTTCAAGTCGCGCCACTCATGTCTCATCTCATATATGCCTGGTGCAGTTCTCCATGAGGCAGCGGCTTCTCTCTCTCTCTCCCTCCCTCCCTCCCTTTTTTCTGGCTCTAGGAAGGTGAGTGATTAACCTGCGAAGTGATTGAAAAAAAAAACAAAAAAAAAAAACGAAGAGGATTGTTCAGATCTGAAAGCACGTCAGCGATGACGTGTAGCCTGATATTCGCTGTGCAGCTGGAGAATATAAAAGCCGGGCTGATGAGAAGCGGTCTACTGTTCGGTCCAATCCTTCGGAAAACTCAAGAGTTTCTCTCATATCCGGGTCAACAAACTCAGAGTTTTCACAAAACCCGCTTTCTGGAATACCCCCCCAGGACATTCCAGGATCTGTTTCTTAACTAAGCTCTGGTTGATTTGGAGGCTTGCTTGGGATCATTGTCTTGTTGGAGAGTCCATTGATCACCAAGGTTCAATTTCTCAACAGAAGGCAACACATTCCTAAATAAAATGGCTTGGCATGTCTGAGAAGTCATGATGGCAGATACACAGTCAAAACTTCCAGTTCCTGCAGTAGAAAAACATCCCCACATCAACAGCTGACTACGGCAAAAATGCCTGTTAACACTCAGTTTCAACAGTTTCACACCAATTTACCCAAAAAGTATCTAGACAAGATTTAACATTACAGCTAACCTTCCTCACAGAATGCCTAACACTAGACTGACAATTCCTTCTTACTCACCAGCAGTAATCTCACAGCTTCTCTTTCCTGGTCAAAATGTATCTGGAATGTATTGTAACATTTTATCATATTTTTTAAATATATGTTTTTCAATCTTGATATATTTTATTTGTTTTTTGTTGCTCATTGTTTTTAAATATCATTCTAGTGCCTGTCTTTGCCTATGTAAAGCCATTAAAATTTCCTCTGCGCTTGAAATATATGATGCGATATATAAATAAAGAATCCAACCAAAAAAGTCTCCTTTCCTCCCTTCAGTCTAAATTTTCATACGGCCCCCAAAAAGCTAGAAATGACCCTGGTTAATTTAAACTGATGATGATTTAATATGATGATAAAATTAAGCGTTGTAAAATGTGCCCAAAAGTCATATGCCAAAAGTAAAGATATCATGTTGAAATATCACTTTAGCAAAAGTGAAAGTCACCAATATGAATTGTACTTGTGTAGTACTGTATACCAAGGGCTGACTTTGGTATTTTTCTGATCATCAATATTAGTGTTTGATTTGTTTAATAATTTATAAATGTGCCACTTCAGCTCTAATGTAACATCTTTTCTGAAAAGTAACTAGTAAGTGAGTTATCGTATAAATGCAGTGGAGTAAAAAGTACAATATCTGCATACATAGTAGAATATAAATATACTCAAGTAAAGCTCAAGTACCTCAAAACTGTACTTAAGTAAATCACTTGAGTAAATGTAGCAGAAGTTGTAGAAGAAGAGGTAGTAGTGGTACACAGTTATGCTGTCCATCGGTTTGGGTATAGTGTATATATGCGTAAGGTGTCTCCTGCTGTGGGTTTGTTTTTCCCTGCAGCCTCACAGTCGTTTTTATTATAATCTAAATCCACCTATTTAACCGAGGTGGTCTTGTGTTGCAGTGTTGACCTTCTCACTGACGCCTCGGCAGTCGAACAGAAAAGATGAGCTCTGTGCAGCAGGTAACCTGTTTCATTTTTACCATTCTGAATATACAAGCGGTTCTCAGAGGAAAACAAGGTCCCCAGAACAGTGTTTGAAGTTAGAAAGGTGCAAGGCTCTGCCACATATAAACAAAGTAACATGGTATCAATTGTATCGTCCCTTAAGGTTAGTTTGTTCATTCATTTTATTTGGTCATTAAAAAACAAAAATAGTTTGTTTATTTAGTTTGTATATGCTGAAATATCTTCATCAAAACGACATTGTGTACATGTTGATGCTAATACATTTGCACTTTAACTTAATTAAAATGTAACAGATGAGGTTTACATGAAGCAGAATGTGCACACTGTGTATCTGACCCAGGGGTGTCACTAGACCAATTACTGTACTGGGGCACAGCTAATTTTTTTTAGCACTTATTTATCATAAAAAAACATAAATAGCGCTTCAAACTATACAATGATATCAGATTATGTTGTTGTCTGGATCTTTGAATAACCAGCTGAAATGAACTCATGCATTTGGCCTACTTGAAAAAAAGGAAGCACAAATATTTATTTCAGCAACCACATTCAAATTGAAAATTTGCAACAGTAAAACAAAAAATAAAGCACTCCTACATCTCTGGGTTCGAAATCAAAACAATACATTATGTTACAGGTTCCAATCACAGGGACCGAGGTAACAAATAATAAAATGCCTCCAAAAGACCACAGAAGAACTGTACATCATTAAATAGCTCTTCCATTACTCTAAATATAAACTGCATGTTTAGCTGCCTGGCAGACCACAACACTAAATTATCTGTACCATACAAACATACACAGACGAAAACAGACCAAACATTACCATATCAACACAGTTTCTATCAAGGCACTCAGTGTGCAAAGCTGGACCACAGGCAACTGACTCACATTCAAATCGCATTTCATTTTCATTGCAGTATTCATTATAGTCTAAACATTCATTGTGTAATTCAAATAAACCATTTCATCAAGGTATCAATAACTGCAATCATTAAACTGAATCGTATATGTTTTAATCAGTGTATCTTTACCATTAACACATTTTTTCTTTAAAACTGTGTATTCACTGGTGTATACCGTATCTCTAAACTATCATCAAAACTTTTATACTCTCATTTGTTATCATCGTGTCTCCTAACCAGAATACTCAGTGAGCCTGATTATCTGTTTATACAAAGCCTGTGTTTTAACCTTAAATATCAGTCTTGTATAAAGTACTTGAAAGCGATACTTGAGCAAAAGTACAAGTATCTTACCAGAAAATGACTTTGGTAGAAGTTAAAGTCGCCTTTTAGAATATTACTTGAATAAAAGTCTTAAAGTGCCTGACATTTACTGTACTGAAGTATCAAAAGTAATTTTCTGATATAAAATGTACTTAAGTATTAGAAGTAAAAGTACAAGTATTAAACAAAGTGAACAATTACAATTTTGAATATGAAATGTTCTGTGGTTCTTTACAATAAAAGGATAACAGGTAGAGGTGAAAGAGGCTTCAGCTTCAAACAACATTAAAATTAAACTTCTATCATCAATGATGATAAGCTCTCTCTCTCAACCTCCTCGTGTGTTATATGAACAAACGCAACAGTCTGTGGAGCTTCTGGACATACTGTGTTTTTATTCAACTTGGAGACCAAGCTCACACTGTTATGGCCGCTCAGCTGACAGTCGATAGCTGAAACCCGACGTCCGGAGAGTTCAACAGAAACCCGGAAACCAGAGCCCTGGGGTCGGACGCGGTAAACAACGAGCTGCTGGTCTGTTTTAAGTTCACTTGGAGCCGAAACCTGCGGCTAACAGCTGAGCAGCTAACAGCTGAACGGCTAACGGCTGAGCGGCTAACGGCTGGTGATGCTAAAAACAGCTAGCGACAACAAACAGCCACATACATTAAACATAAAAAGTAAAGTTGTAACATTTAAATCCACATGGAAATGGCGACACAGAGGTGAAAACAAACAACAATAACGGGCAGTTTACCCGGAACTAACCTAAAACAGGTGGAAAGAAACAGGCTCAGACACGTTGACCTTAGGTCCCGAAGTTGTTTCTGAAGTGACCACGTGACCCCAATCACAGCCAGAGTCGCGTGAATACATTACCATATTAAGTAGCCATGTGTGCATTGTGTATGGAGTGAATAAAGTAGCAATGAGTTGCCATATTAACTACATATGTGCACATTCTGAAGATTATGCCATGTAGACTTAAAACTCTAAAGTGTGTGTGTTTTTTCCCAGTTTTTTCCTTTCACATCCACACTGTGTTCTTCCCAGGGAGTAAAGAAACCCCTCCAGAAGTTGATCGATGTCAGTTCACGTGATACCCAGAAGGCAGGAACGGCTCCCATCTCATTTGTTCGCCAGGTTAGCATTTTATATTTTGTTTACCTGCTGTACCTGTTGTCTTAATCCCCTGTGATCGGTCTAACAGCCAAAAACTAAGCTTGTCCATGCCTGTCATTCCCTGTTTGTTTTCTCAGGTCTTAGCGGCGTGTTTGTACCCCAAGCTCCTCAAAACCAACTGCCTTCCTCTGGATGTCAGGCAGAGGACACAGAGGATTCTTGGGGACTGTGAAGGAGGGAGCGTGGGTGAGAATGAAGAACATTTAATTACTTGTACAGATTTTAAAACATTTGGCTCAGAATAGTTCACTGAATGTCTTTAAGCACCCTAACAGCTGATTTAATCAATGTGTTGATGACAGGTTCATACTCTCCTGCAAAAGGTATGACACTTGTCTGTCAAAGCATTGCTGAGTTCATCACGAGGCGAGATAGTGGATCCAGTTCACATCCAGAAAACATCATCATTTCTGGTGGTTCTCAGAGCTGTTTGATGGTATGATGATTTTTGAATTATTAGTAGTGTTGATTATCAATAAACTGAGTCAAAAGCCATGCTACTAGGTACGGATGTCCCAATCAGGTTTTTTTATTAATCCCGATCCGATCCGAGTCCTTTAATATTCAGCATCTGCCGATACCGAGTCCTGATCCGATACTCAGCCTTACCAAATATTTTCCTGGATAATACAGCTGCAATAAGAAAAAAAAGTACCTGCATTCCTTGATCTTTTTTTTTTTTTTACTTTGTTGAAACAAAGTATATACTTTCATCTGGCTCTTTCTTATTCTGTATATGCTATTCCAACATTGGCCTACCACCTTCTTTGTGTTAGCAGGTGAGTCTGTGGCGCTGCACTGTGACAGCAGACCCTCATGTACAGCCAGCTGAAGTGTGTGAGATTATGTTGTAATGTCATGTAAAGTGACACGGACGCGTTGCTTGTCTATAACACAGCATTCAGCATCTCCTCAGTTGCCTGTTTTAAAAAGGAAAATAAAATTGGACTTCGGACCACGTTCAAAATTCAACCGATAGTGTCACTGCAGCGAAGTGATGTCGGACGGTCTGACTCTGTACCGCCACATAACGGTGGTAAAAAAAAGAGAATAAATATACATGCATATATATCTGATCCCTGATTGGGATGTAACATCCGATTCTGATCGAGGCTGAAACCACGTTATCGGCCCCAATTTCCGATCATGTGATCGGATCAGGACATCCCTACTACTAGGGTGGGGCAAAAAGACTCAAACACTGTTTCAGCTATTCAACTCACTGTAGTCATTTTCTCACAGTGGTGCTCCAGATGACCAGTTGACTACGCCACTATATGTGCACTCTTGGACTCTATCTCTACTTTTAGTGTGTCTTACAAGAAGCATCAAAAGAGCAGACAGGCAAGAAAAGTGTCATAAGCGTCACATATACCCCTTTTAGACCAAAGTGGACTAAGGCTGTCCTGATTTTGCATGCCTGCATTGGCATCCAAACATGGCTGCTGCTTGAATCACTGCTGCTTATAGTTAAACAGTAATAGTAATGATAGTTACGATCTTTTGTTTATTCTCCCATTGTAGAATACACAAATGCCCAATACTTTATTTCAATCCATCCATTATTGTTGAAATATTTCACCTTTTTTAGGTCAATGTTTGGTTTTGATGATGTTTGATGTTGTAATTTTATGTGTCTACTCTATGTAAGGTGACCTTGGGTGACTTGAAAGGTGCCATCAAATAAACTGTATTATTATTATTATTATTATTATTATTATTATTATTATTATTATTATTATTATTATTATTATTATTATTGTTAAGACATTTCAGTCCAACCCACCTTTCCATCCCTAGAGTCACACTGCTAGCATGTTGCCATTGCAACACTGTTTTATGTTGTCTTTCTGTTGACGTTGTATGTCTTGCTTCACTAAAAAAGACAAAAAGTAAATCGCTATACCGATTTAGTCTTGTTAGGGGCTTTTTATGCATTAAATGACATGATGAATGAGGTCTGAAAATGAAAAACTTTTGAAACTAGATTCACTCCTCTCTCCATCATTCAGTGCATGCGCTAAATGATCATTTCCACTATGTTCTTGTATGAATGCAAAGTTTTTAACGACACATTAAGTGTTTCACTTTACATGACAGCTGCTTTTTTACAGTAAACAGGGTAAACAGGCTAACTCTTTTTCTCAAGACAAGGAGTACTACAATATGGAATAAATGCATTCATTCTTGCATGTTGTATATTATGTTGTTGTGTATTGTGTTGCAGCTGGTCTTGCACCTGATGGCCAGTGGGGAAGGGGGCTCTCAGACAGGTGTGTTGACCCCAACACCATGCTCAGACACTCTGCCCCTTGTGCTGAATTCGTCCGGGGTGACAGCGGTGTCGTACCAGCTGATGGAGGACCGAGGCTGGGCTTTAGACTTGGACGAGCTGCACAGAGCTCTGAGGAATGCTAGGGGGCTCTGCAAGCCTAGAGCCATTTACATCAGCAACCCAGGGATCCCAACAGGTACTGTAATGCTCATTGCAGTAGCTACATAAACTCATCTCTGCATTGTGGTCTCTGATACTCATTATTATTTGTCATTCTAGGTCATGTGCAAGATAGGAAAACAATGGAGGAAGTGATTCAGTTTGCTGCAGCCGAGGGTCTCATCTTGTTGGCTGAAGAGGTGATGACAAGCTACACAAACAAACTGGTATATAAAAAATGTTTACTCTCAGAAGTTCTTACAAACTCCCTATTTTCATGTTGTCTTCTTGCACCTTTTAGGTGTACCAGGACAGCGTGTATGGGCAGGACAAAGAGTTTATCTCCTACAGGAAAGTCCTTCAGGAAATGGAAAAAAAGTACTCAGAGACAGTGGAGCTGATCTCCTTTAACTCTTTGTCTAATGCCTACACTGGAGAGTGAGTATCACTGATGTTTCTTTAAACTTTCAACTGGTTATGAATCAGTCTCAATTTGATACTGATGCTTCTTTATGATCTACATAAGAAAACAAGGCCATATGCCAGAAGATTGGGTATGTTTTTATGGTTACCACTGTATAGTTAATCTTCATGCTTTTCACTGATTCCGACCTATATGGGTTTGATCTTTTGCTGGCTTTCAAAGAAATACACACGTGTTAGCCATCTGAAGATTTGCGCGTCTGGAGATGGTGGTGCTCATAACGCTTTCGTCCACAGAAGCCGCCAGGGTCAACAAAAAATGAAAGTTCCTTGAAGAGATTTTAGGGACAGACCTTTTCTTTTCTGAATGTGTGACCACAACACTTGTTACCAAGTAATTTAACCTTTTAGACTGCAAAGCCAGTTGGTGCCCTCAAATACTCTTATACTATATCTCTGTCATGTTTTAGGAAGCTGAATATACTGAGTACTGAAAAACTGTTGTAATAAGCTCACAAAGCCTAAAGAATGTGAAATGATCGTGCTAAACTGAGTGTTGCAATATGAAAAACAATTAAAAAAGGAAACTGCTGTTCCCTTAACAAAAATGGCCAGTTGCTAAATTTGACTGGCATACTTGAAAGTAATTCATAGAAAACAAAAAGAAAGAAAAATAGCTTTTAAAAGTTTTCATCAAGTGAGCTTTCTGCAACCACTTACAATACAATACAATACAATACAATACAATACAATACAATACAATACAGTACTAAATGTACTTGGTTACATTCCATAATTGTGGTTAAGTTGCAACAATTACTGCAGGTAAGTTGAGGGGAGGAGGTTGGGTTTGAAGTCAGAGCTGGTTAACTGAAACAGGGAGAGATCATGTTTTAGCTGAATACTTACAAAGAAAAAATGTTGATTTAAAATCTTTCCATGACCCTAACTAAGTGATTTCAGTCGGTTAATCATAATGTCATGTTTTCTTTTTTTCAAACAAAACTAAATATCTTTTCTCTCAGGTGACTGTAGACTGACTACTCCGTGCTCATGCTGTGTTTAGGTGTGGTCTGAGAGGAGGTTATATGGAGGCAATTAACTTGGACCCAGCAGTTTTTGAGTATTTAAGAGAAATGCTCTTAATGCTCCAAAAGCCCGCACACAATCTGTCAGCTCGCTCTGGAGGCCATGGTCAATCCTCCGTCACCTGGAGATCCTTCCTACGAAACATACACACAGGTACAATTGTGGTAAAAATACATTTTTTCCAAAACATTTTGGGACTGTAAACGGTAAAATGCTCAATCCTGTCTTTCTGTTAGTCAGCAGGATATATCAAACTCTGGGAACCAGTTAATGAATTAATTATCAATTATTGTATAGTTTGATTTGTTTTTAGTAAAACCATCTTGGGAATCTGGACAATTTTGATACTGTCCAACTTCTATTGTACTTCCAAAACAGAACAGAAAACAACTAATTCCATCGTTGTCTGTAACTGTGTGTATTTTGATCTGGACCAAAAACATACATTGCACCTTTGTGATTATAAAACATGATGTACATCAGTCTGAACATCACTTTACAGGCTCTTCTCTGGATACTGTTTTTATCTGTATTTTCATAACTGTCATGTTAAAAATGATTTACTGTTCTCTTTAGGTGACTCCTTTAATTGTAAAACTAAATGACTCTCTGTGGAGCGTTTAAAGGTCTAGTTTGTGGGCTTTCACACCTGCTAACCTGTTTGTCCTCTTTTCTCAATTGAAGGAGATTCTCCACACTCGGACAACTCTGTCCCAGAATGCTCAGCGTGCTTGTGAGTTCCTGAACAATCTACCAGGGATGAAGTGCCAGCCAGCGATGGCAGGAATTTTTCTCTACCCCTGTCTGCAATTACCACCTTGGATAAGAGAGGAGGCAAAGGTCAGAGAGTTGTCTGGAAACCATCTCCTCTGGACCTTGAGTACTCAGGTTTTACTCCAGCTCATGGCTGCAGAACTTTTAATTTAAGTTATTAATCTTTTTAACACTGTAATGGATTTTGGTTATAAATCTGAATATATCCATATTATTATATATGGTTTATATAGATTTGTATCATGTGATAAAGATACAATAGTTTCTTTGATCCAGTTATCCTCAAAACATTTTTTTATTCTAAACTCACCGGTATCACTGGTGATAAAATGTATAATAATTATAATAATAATAATAACAACAACAACAACAACAACAACAATAATAATAATAATAATAATAATAATAATAATAATAATAAAAATAATAAAATCTAATCTTCATCTAAAAAACTTTCATTTTTGCAGTAATTGGCTGACTTAGATTCAAGAAATATTTTTTAGAACTGCATTCTGTTAAAGTCATGAATGGTGTTCTGATGAGGTTTGGTTGTCAATTTCAGGTGTTGGGAGTGAAGGCAGATTTGCTTTACTGTCAGAAGTTACTGGAGGAGGAAGGTGTGTGTTTGGGAGCGGGCTGTCAGAATGGACAAGATGATCCAAACTACCACATCAGGTGAGAAAAACAGCCGTTATTTATGTGTGTGTGTTATTCCTTCAGAGTGAGGACACTCTGGAGAGCGAAGGTGTTTTGGAGTAGATTTTGTTGAGGCCACTTAATAAAATGTCTAAAAACTATAACAGGAATAAGAGAAGGTTAAGGAAAAATCAAGAGAGTTCACTGAATGAGGGTAGTTTGGTTTGAGAAAACACTTTTGTAAAGTGAAAATGTTACTCCACTATAAAAGTAGCTAGTTAACAGGAAAAGTAACTATTGCCTTACTTTTTCGCCCCCTTTTGAGATTGACGTTCATTTTAGCCTACTCGACATCTATTTATTTAGAAAATGTCTTTCTGCATGGCGGCTCTGTATGGCTCTGAAGGGTTGATAATGGGAGCATGTTCTCAACAACATACCTGCCTATCACTGCATTCAGTTCAGTCTATGTCACAACTTTTTGGGAAGCTGGAGCAGAAAAATACAGCTTCAGCTGCTTGGATGGCTCCATGTCCTCCTTTCTTAGCGGCGCTCATGTTAGCCACACCTGGCCTGCTATTAGGGTTGCCAACCCGATACATATACAGTATAGTGTGTATTCTTTATCTATTATTCATCTATGTATTACTTGTGTGTATTATTTATCTACTTTATGTATTCATCTATCAATTGTATGTGTTTATCATAGTAACTTTTTTTGGCCATAAAATACTGACATTTATTAGACTTAAAAAACATTCTTATTTTTTAACATACCATATCTGCCTCTGGTGTTGCCTGGTGGACAACAAACCGGTCAAGGGTCCACCTGGTTGTCCCTCACATTTTTAATGTGTCGACCACTGGAAGCATGCTGTTTCACATCAAACAGTCCACCATGGGCTACAGAAAAAGTGCACCGGCAGACAGTGCAGTGCGCCTTGTAGACGTTATCTACACTTTTCCCAGCCACATGTTTTCTTTTTCCCATTTGAGTCTGTATTTTTGCAGCCTTTTCTTTTTTTTTTTTCTCAGAGGAGTAAAGGTACTGCTTGTGGTGGAAGGTGTACCGTCTGCAGTGTCCTGTGAATGCGTGTCTTTGTTGTATTTTGTAATTAAACCAAGTATTAGTTTTAGTGTGCCTAAACCTAACCTGTCTGCAATGGTTTGTCAACTCTAATTACAGTCCAAAAGTCGTGTCACGATGTGTGAATTGTTTGTCAGCAAGTTTTATTTTGAAAGTCTATTGGAGCCCTTTACATTCAAAACTGACACTAGAGGGGCTGGTAGAGTGTCTGAGTTTGAATTTTAACTATCTAGACTAATTCTTTATTTTTGGATAGGAAAGCGCATGTTTGTGTAAAACGAGTCTGTCTGCACTCCTGCATGAGGACTTTAATGTGTAATGTCCTTTAAGGAAATATAAACCCAGAGTAAAGTCAGTTACTCCTGCTTCAGCACAGGTTTGGCCGTATGAAAATGTTAATAGGGTGTTGTGTGTGTTTGCTCTTCGTTCACAGGTTGTGTGTTTTGACTGCTCCTGCCACCCTGGATGAGGTCTTGGCACACCTTTCTTCTTTCCACCTGCGCCTGCTGGACAGATTTCCCCTGACAGAAATATCAAGGACACTGACTTCTGGGAAAAATAGCAAACCATGACTTACAAGGTCACCGTCAACTGATTGGAACACCGCAAAACTTCTGAATACTTAAAATCTAAAATATATGCATTTTGAAGAAATACTGAGAAACACATTAGAAACTTAATGGAAACGGCAAAATTTGGAAAAACATAAACTGATTTTGCTGATTTTTTTACTGAACTTTTATGAATCTGAGTCAATGTGCAAAATGTTTGCTATGTTTTGTGTAGCCAGTCTGTCTCTGTCAAACATTTAACTCACATGACTAATCAGCCGTTTCCACTGTCTGCGAAAAAAAAGGTCCCTGTCCTCTTCTTTGTCTTTTGTGGACAGCATGCAACATGGCCAGTGCTAGCTGACATGCAAAAGCTTGACCATTCAAAAGTAATTCCTGAAGACCTCTCTCTGTTTTTCTTCCTGGTTTCTAACCTCTAACCTCTATTTACTTTGGTAGCCACGTAGCCTACACCACATCACAGCACTTTTACACTAGCATCAAAATCGCTATTTTTAAAACACTAAGAAGGCTCGGCACAACATGAGTACATGAGTTAGGGCTAACCCTAACCCAAAGACTTTCTTTTTAGTAAACTCTGTGCACACAATGTTCTCAATGCTGGTGTTCATGTGTAGAGACCCTGGTGATACTACGAGCAAAGTCTCATGTTGTGTCGAGCCTTCTTAGTGTTTTATAAAATAGCAATTTTGAAACTAGTGTAAAAGTGCCCCATGCACTCCCATTAAAAATGAGTTTGAGCCAAAAACGAAAATACGGAAAATATCTTAAAACTGCCTCTTTCATTGTAATTATGCGTTTACACAAAGGTTTGACTCATATACATTCACAAAAAAAAGCCTAGGTTGCATTTTGGTGAGAGTTTCGCTTTATCACCAGTAGATATGAGCTGTGTTATGACATTTTGGGAATTTTCCTGAGACATTACCTCAGTAAACAAACTTAACTAAAAGTACAGCGTATGATCAATGTGATCAAGTTCACTGTTATTATCAGGATATTTTCCCCACACTGGAGTTCACCTGGTAGAGAAAATCCTTAGCAGCAGCCCTGGTTTGATCCCAGCCTGGTGGCCTTGTGCTGCATGTCTTCCTCCCTTTCTCACCTGTGGGAATTTAACAGTTACTGCTGCAACTCTCTACCTCAACAAGGACATTTTCCCCTGCACGGCCATGTCCTGTCCTGTTTATATGTCTTATCCTAACAAAGGCTAAAGACAGAATATCTTCCTGAAATTTGTTTTGTGTCTCAAAGCGTTTTTTTTTTTCTTCTTTTTTTTCACATACACAGCAAAATACTACATTTCACCTATAGTGCTCTTCAAAATGCACTTGTCAACCTAACATTAATACTTAATGCAAAAAAGCAAAAAACAGTGTACAAAAAGAGCACTTGCACTCAGCTACTAGTAAAAAGGCAACCAGATGAACTCATGAACAAAAGATGCACAAGGCTGAACATCTTTTCTAGATTATTTACATGATATTGTCATATCTGTATTATAAACACAATATCAATATATCAGTTTTAACATGATGATTCTGGTGAATATCTCCCTAACCTGCAGATTCTTGTATATGTTGACATCAGGGAAACAGCAATGATTTTCAAAGCTTTAATACCGTCTGTTTTTGTTAGAAAGATCCAGATTATATTATTAATTCAAGTTAAGAGAGCTTGCATTTAAATGTAAACGTGTGTAGAATACAAATTGTTTCAAGATTAAAAACACCATTACTTTTGTTCAGGTCCATCACCAAATATTTACAATACTTACTTACACCAAATATTGTAATTTGTTATTCAGTAAATCACTGTAGAAGAATGATTATTTTACACACCCACTCACTTGTAGTATACAGCAATGCAAATGACCCCAAACGTCTGTCGAAGTCAAATATTTTGTTACGTTTCTGCACATTTTTTTCTGGCTCTGGAAGGGGTTAGGTGAGGACACGGGAAACAGGTGCAGCAGGTAACGCAGATTCCCAGGTCAAAGACTGTGTGTGTTTTGTGTGTGTGTTGGTGTCTGATTACTGTTGAATATTAAGTGTATAAAAGCCGTAACAGCACACTGAGACTGTCTACTCTGAGGAATCATGATGAAAGTCGGCCTTGTGTTGCTGTTTGCTGCCTGCGGTGAGTGTCATCAGCTTCATTTACAAGATGGACACAGTTGCCTCCAGCAGGGTTAGAATTTAAGGATTAGTTTGGAGTTGTACTTATTTTTTCTGATTACCAACTTGACCCATTAAAAAAACCAACATCAACACTGTCGGTCAATCATTTCTGACCCATTCAAAAAACGTAAAAAGATAAAAACTCTAAGAAAACGTTCAGTAATTTGCTAAAACAGATGCTCACTGTAGTTTTTATTAATGCTGACTCAATTGGTTTGGTCCATTAGTCTGAGATTATTTTCAAATGTGGATTAATCCACAATTTGTTGATCTTGTGGGTGTTCCTGGCAGCAGGATGGTCTGTGGGTTTGACTCAAAATAAACTGGACAACTATGGAGCTCTGTGGCACAGAGGAAGAAGATACGGCACACACAATAGTTTTAGCTCTCTTTTGGTCTTTCTGTGGTCATTTTCAACAACACCAAACTGAAGAATAATTCCAGATAAATTCTTTAAGGGAAATGTTTAGCAGTTGCAGTCGGCAATAGCTTTTTTTTTTAATGTGATTGTCAAATTATTTCGATGACACGGCATGAATTTTAGTTTGAGGAAAAAAAGAAAATGGGACAGCAAGTAGATATAAGGTTTAAACATTTATGTCTAATCATTTCTCTAATCTTTCAGTTTGACCTCTTCTGTATGTTGCTCTTGGATTTCGTCACAAAAGCTCCTCAGACCATGGAGGCAAAAACCTGAATATTATTATTATCCTCATTATGTTTTACCTTTATAAAGAAGCAACTATTAAAAGTGTGTTTGTGATATGATGATTTTTGCCTGAGCTGCTAAACATGGGTTTTGCACTCAGATCACAATCAAGCAACCTGCTGCTGCAAATAATTAAATTGTATTAGTTCATAATCAGTTTGTCCTTTGAAATTTACAAAGCAAAAGCAACTAAGTAAGTTAAGAATGAGCTGTTCCTCTACAGAGCACAGTAAACAAATAGCTTTGAAGGTATGGAACACTGAGGTCAAAAGTGGGAGTGATCAAGTATTTCCATGAGCTGAGCTGAATCAGCCTTTCATAACCTCCAGTTCTTTCCTTGGTCCAGCTTACGGGTGTGGCACGCCCACCCATGCGCCCTCTGTGAGCCGTGTTGTGAACGGGGAAGACGCTCGTCCCTACAGCTGGCCCTGGCAGGTGAACTGATATAATGGCAATATGACAAATGAGGTGATATACTGTAGATTTGCCAGCTGCTGTGGATTTTACTTTACCACATCTCTAAAAGTCGATATTTCTTTAAAAGAATATTGCTTGAGATGATTGTAAGCTGTTGCTAGTAAATAAGTGGGTCTGTTTATGGACATACATATTTCCAGCAACACCCTGTTAAGAGTCCAGACTGCTAGCAGCACACCAGTTGTTACTCTGATGATACGCTGCCCCCTATTTATTTGGAGTATGAATTCAACAGGCTGCCAGTGCTTACATAGTGCACCTTTAATGCATTCACTTGGGTTTCCCAGATCTCTCTGCAGTATCTGAGCGGCTCCACCTACCGTCACACCTGTGGAGGAACTCTGCTTGCTCCCAACTGGGTAATGACCGCCGGTCACTGCATTGGGTGAGTCACAGTTTACTCGAATCTTCTGCTTTCTATCTCATGATGTTGTATGATCTTTCTATCTGTATGTGTATGTGTGTTTCAGATCTCGTACTTACCGTGTGGTGCTGGGCGAGTACGACCTCACCAAAGACGAAAGCTACGAGCAGATCAGGAGTGTTGAGAAAATCGTGGTTCACCCTAAGTGGGACGATAACTGCCTGTCCTGTGGGTAAGAGTGTGTGACTCCTTGCTATTACTACAGCTACGTTCAGCTCAAAAAGGAGATGTACAGGAAACAAGACACTTATTTAAACCTGCATTAATTTATATTCGTGCCAGTGTTACGCAGATGACACACACATCTACGTGTATCGTATAAACCAGTGAAGGAGGGAATTTAAAAAAACTTTCAGCTAAATTAGAACTAATCTGAAATCATTTCGGTCCTACAAAAAGCATCCCAATTTTGGCTCCCAGTCTACAAGAGTCAAACGTGCAGACAGGCACCAGAGTGACATAATTCAAAGTGACCTTTAACTTGAAAAACAACTGACAAAACTCTTTCAATCATGTTTTTATCAATGGAGGAGCATCTCAAAGATCGGATCTTATCATTCACGCTTTTCATGTGCTCCCGCTTCATAGGCGTTTCTTGCAATGTGTGGATTATGTGGTAGCACAGGGCCGTATGATGAAAAGAAGAGTGATGTCAATGGGCTGTGGAGCTAATCTGACAGCAGGTGTGTCTGATAGCAGTCGACAGAGCACGTTGTTGTGCTGGCTCAGTACCAGGGTGACCAGACGTCCCGTGACATTTGGGACAATCAACAATTTAGAGCTACAGTTGTCACAAATCCCAAATACTGTCCCGTCTGGCAGTAATTTCAAAGACAGTTGATTGAGTCTCATCCTCCTCTCATGTTGCGAACAGATGTGGAATGATTAATGTGTTCCTTTAACCCTCACAGCCAGTCTATCTATTCCATCCATCCACAACTGACCTCAATGACGTTATGAACAAATTATCAGAGTTAGAGTCTGGTGTTAGCTTATGTAGTTTTATCCTTCCAACATTTGGAATTAAATATAATTCTGAGTCTTTGCTTCAGTCTTTGCAACCTGAAAATGTGAATGAGATCAAAGTGATTTAACTTATTGTGAATCCCATGTCACAGTTGTGAGATTCTGTCATTAAATAAGATGTTTCTCTGTGCTTCAACATGATTTTTCAGTAATGACATTGCGATGATCAAACTGGCCTCGCCTGCCATTCTCAATGACAAGGTGCAGCCCTCCTGCGTTCCAGCGAGTGGAGAGATCGCTCCTCACAATGACCCCTGCTACATCACTGGCTGGGGACGACTCTACAGTAAGGGTTTTTTATCATGACAACACACATAATTAATACATGATGGTAGGGCTGTTGGTTATTTTTTTTCCGATTAACTGATTTGTTGTGTGCTTGGTAAAATGTCAGAAATTGGTAAAAAAATCTCCACCAGTGTTTCATCCTCAAATAATCATTTTTTTTCCCCCACAACCAACAGATATTCAGTATGACTCAGTTTTTTTATTGAAAATTATTTAAGAAAACAATGGTAACATAAATCACTTTGCAGTGTAAAAGTGTTCTAAATAAAACATATGACTGATTGTAATAACAGTTAACTGGAAACCAAATTCAAACTAAATTAAATTTAAAAAAGCACTTTTTCCAAATTGCCCGCAATATTTGTACATTTCATGTAAAACACATTTGTCTTCAAAGCAGCTGTCATTGGAATAGAATAGAATAGAACAGAATAGAATTACTTTATTGATCCCAGACTGGGAAAATATTTAAGGTTACAACTCAGCTTTTTACTGCAGGCTTTTATAGTTTACTGCTACTTTTTGGATTTTTATTAATTACTATATTGATGTATATAAAGGAGGGATCTTTCACTGTTCTGTAGAACATTTCAAAGCAACAGTTTTGGGGACACTTGAGAAGATCCCTTAATTTAACAACATCACTATAATAAAATAATAATAAGAACATTAAAAGTCCTGAAGATGACTGGGAGAGCATCTTGTTTTTTGCTGAGCCCCCTGAGATCTCAGTTCTATAATGTAATTTCAACTCCAGAACTAAGGAGAGGATTTTTTTTTTGTGAACTAACATGTTCCAAGTCACACCAAACTGACATCAAAGAAGTACTGGTGACTACAGCTGGCTGTTGAGTCGCCTTACACTGTCTGCGTCTCAGCACTGAGCTGCTTACCAAAACAACCAAACTGGAGTTATTATGTGCCTCCGAGACACAAAAGACCACAGACGTTCAATAGCAGCCCCGTCATTAGTCAACTAGGGATGACAGCATGTTGAGGCAACTCATGTCATCCGTGTCTTGGGCAAAAAGCTGCACTTGAACACAACGCAAAGACTACAGTTGATGGCTTACCAGCTCGTACATCCTGTGTCTGCGTGAGTCTGTAATCACAATTAATCACAGGGAAACCTGAAGACTCAGGACTGCAGTTATACAAACCGTGTTATGATAAAGAAAAATGTTTTTTTTTTTTTTTTTTATGTTTGCTTTCTCTTGCACTGATTCCTTGAACTGAACAGCCAATCAGAGTAATTAAACTTGGCAACGAGCTGCTGATTCATTGGCTCAGTCGGTCAAAAAAACGCAGACAAGTGCCGGCAAGTGTCATTGGTGTGGGCCACACAACTGGGGCCACAGACGCTCACTGACTGCCCTGACACACCTCCTGCTGTGTTTGGGGTTTATAATTTTCATGCACTTCTTGCAGGTGGAGGTCCCATTGCCTCTAGGCTCCAACAGGCTCTCCTCCCCGTTGTTGGCCACAGTGTCTGCACCAGCAGCGACTGGTGGGGCAGTTATGTGAAACCAACAATGATCTGCGCCGGTGGTGACATGCGCTCTGGCTGCCACGTACGCATCATTCCCGCCAGTCATCTGGTCATCACAACATGATCAGAAGTACAGATTCACCCTGTTATCAGTCTGCTGCCTTCACTGTCCTTTGTCGATCTCCGCAGGGAGATTCAGGAGGCCCTCTGAACTGCAGGGGTGGTGATGGCAGGTGGTACGTTCAGGGAGTGACCAGCTTTGTCTCCTCTCTGGGATGCAACACCCTGCAGAAGCCCACAGTGTTCACTCGCACCTCATCCTTCACCCAGTGGATCGCTGATGTGAGTTTCCTTCAGAACAAAAGCACAAATCATGTGACAAAGCCCCAAGGGCGAAGTGGCACTTTTTTGTTTTTTTTCCCCTGGTGATTAATTTTCTAACTCTTTTCCATCTGTAAAAGCAGTTTTATCAGGAAGGAAAAAATGTATGTGTGAAATAGAGTGATTTGTTTTTTTCAGCCTCTTTTGGTCACAATGATTATGACAAAAACAAACTCTTGGAAACAAGAAAGTATTCCTCAAATCTTTTTCACTTGGTTCCATGCACAAAAGTTTTTTTTTCGTCTGATTCTTTTCTTCACTTGGTTTCACAAATGATTTTTTTAAAATACATTTTCACAGATGGAAAATAAAATGAAGGAACCTAGGAAGATTATCAAGGCAAAACTTTTTTTTACCCACACCAAACTGCAATTCATCAGCACAGGAGAAAAAAAGAATTTAGGTCAGACTGACACCAGAACTAAATAAATTTTCACTTGCCTCTCAGGGCTTCTGTACATGGGTAACAAATAAAAGAAAAAGTAGTTTTGGTGTCAGGTCACATTTCATGAGGGGCAGGTGTGTGTTTAGATCTTAATATTACCCCAGAATCAAACAAGTAGTATTTTCATGTGGTAATCCTGTTTATTTTATTGATTTTATGTTGCTTATAATTTCTTACTTTCTATCTTTCAGACTATGCTGCAGTACTGAAGACCTGGAGCCTTTTAGTGTCAATAAATCCTCTTCATTAACAACAGAATGTTGCAGTTGTTTTTCCATGTAATTTTTGTGGAGCATTCTATTATTCACTATATATTATTACCAAAGTTAAAGTACTCCCTAGTGCAGAATGGCCCATTTCAAATAGTTAGTGGTGGATTGTAATGAAATACATTTACTTAAGTATTGTATTTAAATCCAAAGGTTCTTGTTTATTTGAGTATTTCTTTTTTTTCTGTTACATTACTACATTTGGAGGCAGATATTGTACTTTTTACAACACTAAATGTATTTTATAACCCTAGTTATCGGAATCAGAAATTCCTTTATTAGTCCAGCAAACTGGGATATTTGAGCATCACAGCAGCCAGGAAGTTTTAATATAACAATAAAGACAGATGATAATTAAAAAATAAACAATATAATAAAAAGGTAATAAGAGGAGCTACAGCAGAAATATAAACAGAATTGCATATACATAATGAGTACAAATATAAACAGTGTCATTATAAACAGTGTGTGCTCTTCAATGTTTTCAATAAATATTTAAATGTGTATAAAAATGACCCAGTTAGTGCGAACCAAAATGACAAATGAATGTTACCGACACTGTTGATGTTACTTGTTCGCAGTTATAGCGCCAAAGTGATGCATTTTTAAACATATGTATTTGATCTCTAATCAGATTAATATACAAACCCTGATGTATGCTCCATCAGCTGGAGTATACAAGGATAATCTATTGACCCATACATACTGTAATTCTATGTATAATTACCTATTGGTTTGGGAATATTAACGCGTTAAATTACTTGTTACAGAAAAAAGTGGTCAGATTAGAGCATTGCTGGTCCCAACCTGATTAGGAGGGCAAGAAATTCTACAAATGAACCCTGACAAGGCACAACTGTGAAGTGAAAACCATTCCAGGTGACTACATCATGAAGCTCACTGAGAGAAGGCCAAGGGTTTGCAGCGCTGTCAACAGAGCAAAGGGTGGCTACTTTGAGGAATCTAAAATATGAAACATATTTCACCCTTTTTTGTTCACTACATAATTCCATATGTGTTCATTCATAGTTTTAATGCCTTCAGTGAGAATCTACAATGTAAAAAGTATATGTAATAGTATATATGTATTTTTTGTATTAATATTGTTTTCCTTTACTGATAGGACAGATGGAAATAAATGGCACACCACCAAAGTCATATTTTAACATGATATCTTTACATTTACTCAAGTATGACTTTTACATAAAATGTAAATACTCTAGTCAAAAGTACCTCAAAAATGTTGTTGAGTAGTACAGAGGAAACATACCTCACTGCAATAGCACCACCTAACACCTTGATGTGTCAAGTTGGTTAAACTCTTCTTTAACTCCCAGCAGAAATCTATGGTTGTGTACTTTCAGTGCGCTACCACAAGGTGCCACTGTTTGCCTTGGCAGCTGTGACTGAAGGGTTGGGTTTGCTGATGAGACCTGAGGAGGCAAAATTCATACAGACTTTATATATGTTATGGACATGAAGAAAAATAGCATCTTCCATTCATCAAATCAGTCACACGAAGCTTCACAGTAGAATTTAATGCTGAATTCAAACACTGAGAGAAACCTCAGCCGGGTGAATGAACCAATCCACCTGATACTTTGAGATGCAGGGCAACACATGAAGGGTCACTTCTCAACATGCACACAAACAGATTCACAGATAAGCACATAAGTGCGCACACACGAGATGTATCACATATGAGTGCAGCAGAATGAAGTGAAAAATAGCAGAGGGATCTGGCTTTCTTTCCATCTGTAAAGGGGGTAGGGGCGATCCTCCATCCTTTAGCCGCCTGGAGTGCAGCCCGGCGAATGAATAAGTGAGCTTCAGATCACAAGCCATTGGCTGGTTGCTCATTACTGAACGGTGCATTAAATCCTCAGCTGTAAATAATGTGATAACTGCTGTACACGGCTCAGCGTTGCCCACAGGAACGGACGGCCATCTTTCCCTGCATTTATCACTGTTTCTCTCCTTCCTTTCACAATCAGTGGACCTCATGCTATGTAATTATTCCAGCCCAGTTACTGGGGGGAGGGAGAGAGTGAGAGGGCTCGTTCCTCAAAAGAAAAAGCCCCCCACACATCCATTCCCACCTCCACCCTCCCCCATCCCCGTCCTCGTCCCTCTCTCCAACCAGCCTCAGCTCGAGGTGCGCCGCTGCATCATTTCAGAGGCTTCACAGAAACGCAGAGTCAGCAGCTTTTACAGGAGAGAAAACCAAGGCAGCAAATAACCACTTATCATGTTCAACACATGGAGCACGCAGTTACATAAAGGAGGGATGAACATGTATGGGAGGTATAAAACAGGTCGACTCAGGACGTCATGAAATAAACAGTACTTTCACTGAAGGCTATGGTGGATGGTAGTGATTTAACTGGCATTGGGCTTAGTGAGTGATTGCAATTTTACAAGTGGGTTTGCACAGATACACACATCATTGCATCATTATTATATGGCAACTGAATAAAAGCACTCGAGAACATAATGTGTGTTTTTTTTAAGCTCTTATCGTAGCAGCTACAAGGAATACTTATTTTCAGTTGATTCTGGCCAACCCTGTGGATGAAAGCATTTATGTGATTTGGTGGTTTTGTTTGACAGCGATTAACAGAGGTGTGGACTTGAGTCATCGTGACCTGTACTTGCGTTGGGACCTGTCACTGTTTTGATCGCTTGTAACTTGACTTGGAAGTTAAAGACTTGGGACTTTACTTGAGACATGATGACTTGAATGACTTGTCTGTATTCATTTGATGTTTTAAGTTACATTAATGTTAATTTCCATTAGTTAGTTAAGCTTAAACAGGCTTGATAAGCTAAAATATTCTTTTTTGTTTGATTATATTTATTTACAGTTATAATTCAAAAAACAACTATTCTTTGTCATACAATTGAAATGGTAACATAAATTGGCAAATTACTTATGAAACAGTTACTGATATCTTGTTTGTTGTCTTGACTGCAGAATCTTGGGCGGGGAAGAGACTTGGATTGGGACTAGACTTGACTTGACACAACCTATGATTTGTCTTGACCAAGAAAAAATGACGTGGGACTTAAGGTGTGTTCTGAAGTCGGAATTTCCAAGTTCCCAGTCTTTCAACTGGAACACCCCCTGAAGTCTGATTTTTGACTCAGGAAAACAGACGCACCTCACCAATCCCAACCTCAATATCCAAGATGGCTGCTTTGCGACTCAACAGCAGTGAAAGCTGTAGAATATATGTTTATTAGCACTCCTGTCTCGATTGTGTCTCATTAAATCCGTCTTGCACACAGTACTGTCCAACTTCTATTTGTGAACATGTTCCTTTGGTGTTGGTATTTGTAAGTGCAAAATACTACTACTACTGTAATGCATTGTTAATCAAGTAGGCATTGTTGTAGCTAACAATCTCTAACCTGGCTAGAACTGGTTTTCAAGCTTGTTGAGTTAAATGGAATGCACCAATACTTAAGACTTGGACCAACTTACTTGAGTCATTATTTGAATATTGATAACTGTAATATGACAATGGAGAAACAAAGAAAACTACTCATTATTATGAGTGGATTATATTATTATCATTCATTTTGAGATAAAATGTTTACATATTAAGTCATAGAAACTTCAATATGAAGCTTGTTTACAAAGAGTCTTTTCTTCCCAGCATATTGATGGAAATGGGCTTCCATAAAATTTTCCTAAAGAATATTCAGTAAAACAAAGTAGTAGTATAAATACTGTAAATGTAAGCGCTAGGAGTTGGGGTTACCACTGGCTGTTGCTGTTGGAACATAAATGGGACCCAAACAAAAGTGACGCAAATGCAGACAAGTTGCAAACAAAGAAGCTTGCTTTTAAATGAAGCTGACATCCAGCACCCACAATAATCCAAAATCCCATAATACAAGCAACAACACTGAAACAGGCTGGGGCAATTCCAAAAAAGAAACAAAGAGAAACAAACAAAATCTAAACATAAGTGAAGACCAAACTAGAAACACAGGGAGGAGTCCAAAAACACAATGGCAGAAAACACGAGGAGCGACACAGAGACACAAAACAGATGAACAGACAAAGAGAGTGGTGCGCACACAGGATTAAATACACAGCAGGCTGATATGGGACAGTTGAAACCAATCAGGAAAATCACAAGGGAGAGAAAACAAGAGAAAGACAGGAAGAAGCACAACATGACCACAAACTGGAACCACAAAGAAAAGTGAGACACCTTGGGAAAATCTTTAAGCTAAGCTAACCACCTCCTGGCTTTGTATTTGATTTCCTTACTTGAGGCTGTAAATAAAGTCTGCGCAGAGTTGTTGCACAGAATGTGACTTAACAGTTAGAAGAGGAGCCTCCACAGACTGAGGGCTGTATTTGCACGCTTTACAGGCTTTGAGTCACAGTCTTTCTTCAGACACACAGCAAAATCAGACTGAAAGAACAATAATCTGCATAGCACTGACATGTCCGGAGTACAAAACAGAGAGACAGGATACAAGACAAAGGAAAACAGAAAACAGCAGCAAATTTGAAAGAAATGTTTTTTTCTCTCTTATTTTGGATATTTAGTTGTCTGTACTAAATGTTCTCTTACATACAATATTAAGTGTTATGTTTCTTGATTACTGGAACAACCCTCAAAGGAAATGTGTTGTGAAGTCGTCTTGTTTGTGCCCATGTTGCTATGTAACTGAGCCGTCATTTGGATGCCACTTTTAATTTTTCCTTATGTGCTTTCTCTGGTTGTGCAAATGCAATTAGATCCTCATGTTAATCCAATACCCAGCACCAATTGTCTGTCTGTTTGTTTGGCCATCTGCCTGCTGACTTGCCTGCCTGGCTGCATTTCCACCGCAGATATGATGGTGGTTAACACACACACACATGCACGCGCACATGCACATGCACGCACACACACACACACACACGTCGTACAGCTGATCTGATGCCTCACTGTAAACATGACATACGAACACAACAGGAGGTCATCAACAGGGCTGAATCTGCTCTCAGAGAGGAGGCGTGCTCCTCGGAGGAGGAGCTACAGTGGGAGCTTGCAGGCTGTCTTTGATGCTCACCATGGTGACCTGACAGGACAGTCTGCTTGATTTCATTCTCCTTGTGCCGCATTTTCAAAAGGAAGTGATATGTGATGACGATGATAGGTTCCCTGAGATGCTGATTCCCCAACCCAACCAGCTGAATAAATGTTAGCAGTGATCAAACTTAAGGTTTCTTTATGTTGCTGCTATAAGTTTGTTTATTGTTTATTTGTTTGTTTAAGTTTGTAATGCTGTGCTTATTCTTTGCTAAGGGTTTAGGCACAAATACCACATGGTTATGGTTAGGAAAACAGCACAGCCGGCTGGAAATGTCCCCAGGTTGAACTTCAGTTGTGGCTGGTAATAAAAACTCCACCATCCCTTCAACCTCATTATGTTAAAGTTAGATAACAAGCATATAATATGACTGTGATGTGCCATGTTTGGTACAAATCTTAACCTTGGACGTATCTGTGGTTTGAAGAAATGTTAACCACTATAATTACACCAATCAGGCATAACATTATGACCACCTGTCTAATGTTGTGTTGGTCCCCATTTGCTGCTAAAGCAGCTCTGACCTGTCGAGGCATGGCCTCCACTAGACCCCTGAAGGTGTGCTGACACCAACATATTAGTCCTGTAAACTGGGAGGTGGGGCCTCTATGGATCGGACTTGTTTGTCCAGCACATCTCATAGATGCTCGACTGGACTGAGATCTGGAAAATTTGGAGGCCAAGTCAACACCTCAAACTCGTGGCTGTGCTCCTCAAACCATTCCTGAACCGTTTTTGCTTTGTAGCACAGTGCATTGTCCTGCTGATAGAGGCCACAGCAATCAGGGAATACTGTTTCCATGAAAGGGTGCAAATGGTCTGGAACAATGCTTAGCTAATGCTAATATATCCCACCCACTAACAGGTGCCATGATGAGGAGATAATCAGTGTTATTCACTTCACCTGTCAGTGGTCAGTATGTTATGCCTGATTGGTGTATATCTGGATAACTGGGCAGTGATTCCCAAGAACTGCTTGCTTCACCTCAGCTTCATTGATATGGACATGGGTATGTTTCTTTGCCTCCTTTTTTCAAAAATTTTTTTTTTTAAAAAAATGCTGACATTGAGCAGAAGGTTGTTCTCTGTGCACCACTCTGCAAGATCATTGATTCCCTCCTGGTACATACTCTCACTGTTGTTTATAGTTTGGCAGATCATGATGAACTCTCTGGGGTCTGTTTTTTGAGGAAGTTCCATATCCAAGTGAGGATTGTTGTACTCAAGTTCGAGATGCTGAGCTGAAGTCAACAAACAGCATTTTGATGTAACTGTTATTATTTTCAGGGTGTGTGAAGATAGAGTGGAAGGCAGTGGATATGGCGTCCTCTGTGGATCTGTTTGTTCTGAATCTCTCCACCCTGGAAGGAATTTTCCAGTCGTTAGCTTTTCATGGCTTTACTGGATAGGACAGTTTGTGAGACAGGAAGCAGGGATGAGAGAGAGAGGGGGGGGTGACATGCAGCAAAAGGGCAGAAGTCAGATTCAAACCCTGAGCCTCTGCAGCGAGAAAACAGCCACTGGACATAGACCACATGGCCTACCAACTGAGCTTCTAGTATAGTATCCATCAGTAATCTAAAACACTGTTTACTTGTACATGAAGGGACAAAAAAAAGCTTCATTTTAAGAAATACCTGTGTACGTTGACAGGGCCTGTGCTGTCATGACTATTCTGGAGAAGCTGCTGCACTGACTGACTCGTTGTGGAGGTTTATATTGTACAAGTAGATGATTACCAGAAGACAACACCAAGGAAAGCTTGATAAGCAGATGCATGAACAACTCCTCAGTCCTGTAACACTGATCTCTTTGTGATCTGACCGGCTCATTGTGGATGCATGTGGACCCCGCATGGTGAGGTCAGGATAAGGTTGAACTGTAGATTCTTTATGTTTCGGAAGGATGCTCAAGTCGAGCTGAGTGGTGTGCACAGCTCACAACTTTGAAGTGATTCTTGACACTATGCGTTGCCATGGATACCTATTTCTCTAAGGGCTTCGCTCCATCTCATCTCACTCCACAGCATAGTATTGAAAGATATTTAGGACACAATGTGTTTTTGAGGATATTTATATTCCTAATTTGGCATCAAATTGTTTAAAACAAGCTGCACACACACACACACACACACACACACACACACACACACACACACACACACACACACACACACACACACACACACACACACACACACACACACCACCACCACACAATTGCTCCTCTTTTCCCTCTCCCAGCCCCACGCTTCTTCCCTAAATATCTTGGCTGTAGCTGGTGAATGCCAGCAGGTGGTGGAAGGTGTTGCTGGAGGGTGAGAGGTGCCGGCTGTCGGGCAGCAGGGGGGTTGATGGGGCTCTGGCAGGTACAGCTGCCCCCTGTAGGCTCAATAAGGATGAGGGACAGTGAAAAAGGAGCACCTTGGAGACCAGGGTCAGGGGTGAGACAGTTACCATGTTGTTCACCAAGCCTGTGGGATTACATAATCTTATTACTGTCAGAGGAGGCAGGGAAATATATCCGCAGATGGCTGCAGGGCTGAGCACTGAAATTCTGTCAGAGTCCCAGCAAACGTTATTGTTTTAGAGATTCTCATCTTTATAATGTTGCCTTTGTTGTGTCTGGTTGGTCCTCTGCACTATTTTACCAACACCTTCTAAAAAGTTCCCTTTAGTTTAATGCTATTTATTAACACATACATCATACATCAATGACCAATGACTATTCAATGCCACTTGGGGTAAACATGTTTAATGCATGGTGACAATATGTTTAATAATACTGGAAGATTCATGATATATCAGTGTTTAAGTGCTATATTGCAGGCAACTGGATGTATTCCAGAACCTGAAAGAAGTCTAGTGGCCTACATTGACCCATATGACTGAAAATCACCACCATCAAGATATCAGTATGTTTGCACACAACCATTCTGTTATGTTCATTTGTCAGAAACAGCATTGTTGATTATCCAAAAGTAGTCAGAAATGTTTGTACCTGATAACACTGTTACCAACAATTCAGTTATTAAGTGCAATGGTGTTAATTACATCTCAGATCATGGTTCAATCAGGACAGTCACTTGTGTTTAAAAAGAAAAAATGCTTTATTTACTATTTAAAGAACTTTAATTTGATTACATTAATGTTTTGGTTTTTAAAAAAAAAAAAAAAAACTTGTTTCACATTTGAAATTTTTTTTCCTCCATTTGGTGATTTCGTTAATGTGGGGAGGGGGCACTGAGGGAGGAAAATTCACAGGGATGCCGAACACCACCTGGGGACTTTCAACCCCAATAAATCTTTGAGGTGCACAGATAGGTTGGGGAATAAAAGAGGACACACAGGTACATTATAGATAGACAGAGATATGAGTATTAAAGTAAATTCAAGGTTTTATTTTAAACAATAATCAAAATCAATATAAACAGACTGTTTTGAACTGCTGAGGGGAAAAGGGTTAATGAGCAAATGACGCAAAAAACAAAACAAAAAAACAAAAAAAAAAACACAACCATCTTAAAATCAGTGAGGTGATTGAAAGTATGTTGACATATATTTTAAAAAAAGACCTCAATATGAAGTGTTAAGATTCAGTGAATTGGTAGTAAAATTTAGCCCAACAACAACCAAAAGCAAAAACTTACACTGAGGCCATATGTCGAGCAGCAGACTACATAGAAGTAGTGTCCAGGGGTGCCACTGCTACCACTACTCACCTTCAGTGCAGCACAGCAAACCTCACAGCCATTGGTACAGTCAATAGTGTGTACCCATGTGTTTTTTTACATACAAAAAGTGAAGGGACCTCACTACTGAACTTGATATGCCACCTTTGCTACAAAAGTCAACCTTGGATGTATCTGTGGTTTGCTGACATTATATCCTCCCGACTGGCATGTTTTTTAATGTTCTGTTGAGACAACGCAAAAGAACTGTTGAGGTTACAGAAAATTAACCCTCTCATCAGACTAGACTGTCATAAGACAATGAGGATCGGGTCTTAATCAAGAGTTGATCACAGTTGACTCTACAGTTTGTGTTTCCTCAACTGTTGGCCTACATGCTAAATTCTCTGCTTTCCCTGAACATAAGTAGCCTCTGTTTGCCTCTCAGCTTTGGTTCTCCTCCTCCTCTGTTGGCCCTGTGTTGTGTGGCTCCCGTCCTTGGGGAAATGGTGTCTCTTTCACATAATGTCTCCCTGGGGATGTTTTTAGTCTTCATACATTTCCACCTCATTTACTTTTCCAGCCTGGGGTCTGCAGACTGGCTGTGTGTGTGGCTGAGTCGGTGGTTGCTGTGGTCAAAAAAGTATCCTCCTTGGGGCAAAAGAGAGTGTGGGATGTTGTATATAACTGTGTTTTAGTGAAATTGTGTGGTATTAGGATCCAACATCATCATGGAGAGTGATCATCACAACACGCACATGCACACACACACACACACACACACACACACACACACACACACACACACACATACCTGCTCCTGACAGAGAGGGAAGTAGTACTCAGCCACTTAATGGCGTTCTCTGCAGTTGAGTGGTGACATTAGTTAGCTTAGTTAGCTCGCCTCATGAGTAGATGAATGCTTCCTTTTGCGTGGTGATACAAAAACAAAGTAGTTCCAACTTCAAATTGCTCACAACACAGTCTGTGGATTATCTTGAGAAACCAGGTCAGGATTTCTTGAAAGAGACATTGCCATTGAGGTTTTCATGTACATTTTCTTTGCTAGGTCTAGTGCAGTTTAGATCCTTTAAAGGGATAGTTTGTGTTTTTTGAAGTGGGGTCATATAAAGTACATATCTATAGTCAATCTGTTACCTACCGTAATCAACGATCAGCGCAGCCTCAGTTTGGAGAAGCAGAGAGCCACTCCAGCCCAGACGCTCAGCTTTGTACTGCAGTGAACGGTGCTCAGATGCAAAGCAAAATTTAACCACCTAAATCAAGGCTCACCTAAAAAAATCTATAACAGTTCAATTGTACGTTGTATAGAGAAAATTCACTTCACTTTACATCGCCATCAGACCGCCCTTTCTTTTGGCATTTTCTAAACCGTAGAACCTCCATAGAACCAACTATCCCTTTAAATTGGAAAGAAGGCAAAAATCTTTATGGCTGATACCTTCAAAAAATTTCAGACTAAAACAATCTTGATGGACAAATGACACTCCAGCAAAGGAGCAATTATGTATTTTGAATTTTGGAGTGAACTGCGCCTTTAAATTAAATTAAAGTACTGATACCACAATGTGTTGATTAGTAAAGCTCCTGTACTCAAAATATGCATTAGTACAGAGGAAGTTGTACTAGTTATAAGTTATCATGATGCAGAATTATCCATTTCAGAAAAGTAACAAGTATCTACATTCATTTAATAAATGTATTGGAGTAAAAAGTATGACGTTAAGATACTCAAGTAAATTACAAGTACCCCATACTGTATTTAGTTACTTTCCACCATTAGATTTTGGCTCTATGTCTGATGACTTTCAGTCTAAAACTCTGCATCATCTTCTCCACATCAACTTCACTGACAGACCTTTCAAGTGGACCACATTCTGAGAGGACATTTGGCCGTTATTTACCTACAGTGTTTGTTTCATTGTTTGTGCCCTCTGCGAGCGTTAAGCTGAGGCTATTCTCTCTCACTGCAGAACAAGGCCTGCAGCCACTGGAATCTGATGCTGACAAAAGTCACCCAAAAAAGACGAAAGATTGCGGTAGAGGGTCTGATTGGAGTGTTTCTCCACGTTGTTCTCACAACGTTACCCTTGATAAACCTTTTTATGTCAACATTTTGAGAGATTATTATAAAAGATTATATGTTTGTCTGTTTGATATTTTTGCTTGAAATGACAAAATGACACCAGTAAGCTTGCACTGAAAACAGGACCATGTACTTTTTTTTTGAGTTGCAAAAAAATGGTAATGAATCAAGGAATAAATGAATGCAACAGCAGACATTGACTGGAATGAACCAGAACTTTTTGGCATGTTTCTGCCTTTTTTGGTCAGTGACTGTGAAGAGGCAAACAGGAAATGGGTAAAAGAGGGTATGGCATTCAACAAGATCGCCAGTGATGGTTGTGACCTTGTTGCCATACATCATGTGCTACCAAGGGCCTTCCATCAATTTCATTTGTACATATTTTAATATTTTTTTAGCTTTGGATACTCTCTGATTTCCTTCATGTTTTATGATTTGATGTACGAGTCCTTGATGAATACGCACACAGTGTATAATTTCAGGTGCTAGGGGTCTCTCTATCAAAAAAACAGCAAGCCCTAACCAGTGCTGGAGGAGAGCAAGAACCTCTGGAGGAATAAACACCCAGAGTCACATCAGATTCTGATCTGACCTGAGTTGTTTACTTATTTTGCAATCAAAAAGTGGATTTATGTTCACTCCTGTGACCTCCATTGTCAGGTGTTTATGTTCTGTAATGTTGACTGTTGACTGGAGCTGGAGGGGAAATGTACTTTACTTCATGACTGTAATGAAGCAGAGAGGAGACGGGAAAAAGGTAGAGAGAGAACCAGAGTCTCTTCTGAGTGCTACAGTGAGGAATCTGGCTGTTTGGGGTGAATAAACAGAAAGAATCCTGCCATAACACAGCCACCATTACTGATGAAAATCTCAGGCACAGATGTTCAGAGACAAGGTAAGCCTGATTTAAATTTTTTATTCATGTTGCGTTTATCCTCCTTTCAGACTTTCCTCCTTACTCTCTCTTTCCTGGAAGTTGTTGCAACAGACAACACTAGGTAAAAATGCAGATTTCTCTGGTTTGAACATTGTCGGAACATTCAGGATAAGTACACAATTCTTCATAATATATAACACATGTCCAGCTATTTTATTGAAGATGTCTTACATATTGTATCTTTAAGTTTTGGGTTGTTGACCCGACAAAAAAGACAAAAGATAAAAATGTCTCTTGTGAACTTGTTAACTTGCATATTTTGCTGATATTTTATAGACCAAACAATTCATCGCTCCCAGTCTGCCATTAAATCTTGTGGAAATGTAAAGCATTGACATTTTGTAATTATATGAAGGCATTCACACTAACCTGTTGACTTTTGTCTTTTAGATTTCACAATGTTATAATCCTGACAAGAAACAATAATCCAGGGTTGCCAGACACTGAGTCCTGTCCTTAAACGAGCTGCGCCTTCTTTAATTGTTTTGAAGAGACTCAGTGGTGAGCAGCGTGTACAGTTTATTTATACATGCTATCAAAAGCAGGCTCACTCGTCATTAAGCTTTGTTTTGTCACTCTTCCTGCTGGTTGGCATTGATTGCCTCTATGAATAGCTACACTTTGCTGGATGACAGGCACGGAGCAGAGCAGTGCAACACAAATAACAGGATATCTGCTCTGCTCAACGACGCCAACACTGTCTTCTTCAACAGAGAAAAGAAGCGATATTTTGTCTTAAGAGTATATTTGTGACGGAGAGACAAATAGGGAGAAAGTGAGAACATGATGCTGTGAAATTATTGTTATTCTAAATGAGGCGAGGGGAGAATGTGGACCCAGTCAGTTGCCATAGTGATAAGTGAACTGAGGGTGCTGCAGGGGACATTGTGTGTGTTTGTATGCAAGCAAATAATTGCATTCATATTTGGAAAATAATGCAGATATTTTAAATGAATCTGAATGAAGAGCCTCACAGCATTTCACACTTAGAACAATTAGAGTTAATGTGTCTACAATGCATTGTCCACCTTATAGATAATTTGACATTTGGTAATTCAAAATTTTGTGGCTTTTATAAACATCTTTCTGTAACAGACAAAAGATGAAGTAAACTATGTTATATTACACATTGGAGGTATCATTCATTCAGATGTTAGTTGTGTAAAGAAGCAGACAACCAATGTCATCATGTGACTGACCGAAATATGACCTGATGACAGAGTAAGTTTAGAAATGGCATCTTCTGATATAAACAAGATGTTCCATAGACGCCTCTAAAGAGATCATTTTAAACCACATTAATTTAAACAAATAATAATCCAAGTACTCTGTCTGCATGCCATTGTCCCAAAAATTGGTATTTCGCACATTTATTGGAGTGGAACCACCAGGTGTTCATATATCTGTCTGTCTGTCTGTCTGTCTGTGGACAGGTTTTGATGGCGTCACAGTCATGTAAGATCCGGTCATGAAACTTTACACGTTGGTATTTCTTTGCCTTCATAAGTCATGTGCTGACGTGTGTGTGCATGTGTGTGGCTTAGTAGTTCATGATCATGTAATCAAGTTTTTCCCCCTGGTCAGATATCCATGCTGAGCTGACTTGTGTGTTCTAAGGTGCCTGTGTTGCTTTCTGCCTGACCCAGCTTCTCTCCTTGGCTCAGGAGGCTCCTGACAACAGACAGCCACATTACATTCATCAATGTGACCCTGCTGCACAGTGTTAATGAGACCCGCTGGTAACAGGTTGGAACACAATTTCCCTTTGTGTGGGTCATGACAAGTTGCGTCAAGTCTCTAAAGCGCCTGCGTTAACCACCCCCAAAAATAGCATTAGAATGAATGATACCCAACAATGTCACTCTTAAAATCATTCGAACACAACTCATGAAGCCTGATTGTTAACCTGCATGCATCAGTAATCAGGTTCAACCATTGTTCAGGGTTTTTTGGCACTGTAGGTGCCAACGTTTTACAGCCATGGTGACAAAGGAGGCATCAAAAGCATGAAAAAGCAGCTGTGTTCACAGTTATTTTTGTAATTGTGTCACTATTAAACCAATACTGTGTTTCAGAACACTAAATATGTTACTGAAATGGATCCACTGGACATTTAGGAATAAGAGAAGTCAGTTTTAGTTGGAGTTCGATGCAGGACTGAGCTTGCAAAACTAAGTACATGCTAGTTTGTTAGATGTTAGTTGTTTTGTTGACTGTACCTTGATGATGTTGTTTTATCTTGAAATGGCTGACATGAATAGAAGCACTAAAGAATCTAAGATTTCTCTTTATTTAGCTGTGTTCGTGGCTGGTTGATGCTGACTTTTAAAGGTCCCATTTTATACTGTTTTTCATCAATTTCACACAGCTGTCAGAGTTCTAAAAACATTGTCTTCGATATGTATTGCCCCAAACCCATGCCTGGTCCTGAATTTCAGCTGTCTAAAAGTCGCTCTACAGAGCTCTATTCAGAGCAGTCTGTTTCTGTGCCTGCACCTTTAAATGCTAATGAGCTCCATCTGTCAACGACTACTTGGGGAGCCCTTCCTGCTACATCACTCTCAGGGAGGGGATGCCCCTTGCGTTAGCAGTAGCATGTGCTAATGTTTACGATGAATGTATTGCTATGGCTCGCAGAGATTTTTAACCAAACCAGTTTGACCCAGAATCTGACCCAGAAGGAGAGGCTCCTGAAGAAGCACATACGTTTCAGAATGGTTAGTGTGTCTGAATAATGTTAGTTTGTTTGTATGTGTTGTTACAGTTACTACCATGTAGCTAATGGCTAACAGCTAGTGAAAGCTGTGTTTGTCTCCTACACAGTCTCCAAACTCTTGGACACTGTTCACATTGTGTCTCTGTCTCCAGTCTGCACATGTTTCCAGACTTTTTACTGTGACAACCAAGCTCCCTCGTAATATTATTAACATTAAACTAGCTTCAAACGCCATTGCATAGCGGACCAAAGCAGAGCTAACTAGTTAGCCATTTTACAGCTGACTTCACCATACAGCTGACTTCAGTCAACTGTAAATACTATCAAACTGCAGCGACACTTAACGGTGGCTTGGGTGCAGCTGCTGGGTCCGGTATGGTTGGGACTGATCCTTTTATGAGGGTCAGTCTCGAGGCAAAGCCAGCTTTGTACTGACCCTCGTTACTGAAGCAGTCCATTGTGAAGTGGTTAGCACACACACAAGCTAACACAAACCGCAACTGGCATGTTGTCGTTAAAAATGAAACACAACCACTGTCTCTTCTGTTGTTCTGTCGCTGGGACAGAATATAGGCACTGATGTTGATTTTTTACAACCAACAACAGATTAATTTAGCTCTAGCTCTGAGCGACGGCATTGTGCAACACTGCTGTCTCACCACTGGACACGCCTAACTTCACCTCGGGGATGAACGCCCCCCTCTCAGATATCTCCTATCACCATGCAGAGGAGGCCGGCCTATGATAAAGACTCCTGTCATTACGTAAGGAAAGGAGCTGAATCTGAACAGCCTGAAGGAGCCCCATTTTACCAGTGGGTGGGCTGCAGAGACCATGCAGGAATCGCTTGTTTTCCTCATTCTGGGAGTTGGCAGGCTCAGGGAGGACCAGCTTATATATGTAGAGACCAGAGAAAATGTGTTTTTCATGATATGGGGCCTTTAAGAGGCTAAAGCAGAATCAGAAATAGATTTGTTACCATGTAGATTTTCACAGAATTGAATTTGCCTTGGTATGGTTACATACGATTCATTTAAAATAACAAAAATACAAGAGAAATATGTGAAATATATCTGTTTAAAATGTAAAGCGCTATACAGTGTATGTCTGCTCTCCATCTGTTGTGCCTCACAACAGTTAATTCCTCCTGCAATGCCTCCCCCTCTTCTCCCTCCTCTTGAAACAAATCGTTGTTGTTCTGGGCCCCTGAGTTTCATGTGGAGCCAAACACACAAAGAGCAGAAGAAGAGTCAAATATTTCATGACAGTAAACAAATATTTCAGACCGTTTTCCAGACAAAGGAGCTAAAAGTGTTTTGGCCCCCTTCTTACATTTGAGGATCAATGGAGGGCATTGAGCTCAGCTCTGTGTGAAGCCCCTGTTTGTTAACCACCTCTGACCCAGAATGAACAAACACAAACACCAAAACAAGAGCTGTGTGGAGTGGCTGTGGGAGGAGGGCAAAATGATATGTATAATGGAGACAAGTGGCAAAGTTTGCTTCATGCCAGGAGGTAGGGCAGCTTGTTGCCTGGCAGGCAGAAGAGAGTGCTAATTTCTTGCTCCTGCGCCGATGACTCAGACTTAATATTCTGATAAACTCTGATAAAGAGCTTTTCATGTCTGGTCAATGAAGGGGTGCAGTGGTATTTAAAGTGTTAGTAATCTGAGGTGCTATGTTGTGTATGTATAAAAGATGATCCAATAACTCATCTCTCTGTGTGCACATGTGGACAGATGTGTTAGGTCTGTGTTTGCACTGTCAGACTCATTTACCCATCAGCTTTACTCGGAGTGAGCCACAGGTGAGCTGTTGCAGCTGTTGCTTATGTTTTTGAGTGCAGGTGTCTCCACAACGCATTCTAAAAGCAATACATAGGATAACTTAGAAGGCAGTGTTGATGTGTAATGCCCCCTCTAATGATTTAGAAAAGGGAAGCAGAGCCTTTTTAAAGACAGACAGCTGTCCGCTGGGTTTTGTAGTAAATGAGTAATAAGTAATAAGTAAATGTTGATTGCACAATGGGATGGATATAGAATAATAAACCATCATTGTATAGTTCTATTATAAACTAAATGATTGAAGAAACTCACATTGTGTCCTGTACTTTTATTATTTGTGACTTTGAGGAAAACAGAAATAACAAAACAGGTGTTTTAAGCCAAACCATGAGGTTTTTCTAACCCTAACCAAGTGTTTTTTGTGCCTAAACCTAACTAAACTATAAGCACAGTGTTGTGACAAGCAAGTAATAGAAAATTCAACATAAATGAAAAATTGCAACATAAAGAAACGTCCAGTTTTAAGTTGTCTATGGTTTTGCATAAACTTGTGCGACTAACATCAATTAGTTGGACATTATAGTATTTTTGACATGGGACATTTTTTTTTTTGTCATAATAAAGAGTATAGTAGTATGAATATTAATCACAGCACAAAACTCTGGAAGGTACATTTTAACATGCATCCCAGATGCTGCATTGGATTTAATCCACTCAAATGCTCTAAACAGGATAAAATCATTAATTTTTGTGTCAAACTCACATTTTTGTAGTTGATTTCTGTGTCTCCCTCGGTATTGTCTGGCTGATATGTACAGCATATCTTGATTCAAACACCACAGTGCTGTCTTCAGGTGGAGGAGTTGTTCTATTTTTCACTATCAGTGGAGCAGCTCCAGGATTTGTCTCTATGACATCATCACTACAAAGTCTCTGCCAGTCAGCCTCGATATTGAAGATGAGCTGGACTACATGAGATTATATCTATGAATTCTAAATGAGCTGGAGTTTTAATCAATGTGAATCCATGAAAACATGAACGATTCTAATGCAGGCTCCTCAGTCCACCTTTGTCTGATGACATTACATGTATGTGACATGTGTGTGCATCGATGTTCAGCCTCCTCTTCTGTATGTTGTCATACAGGCTCTCAGATTACCTCTGCCCCCCCCCCACTCTCCCTCCCCACTCTGTCTCTCATCCTTCCCCTCCCTGGTGAGCAGCATGGTTTGCAGGCGAGTGTGTGATCTGAATTTCAACATCAGTGTCTGTCTACCAACCAGACTCCTGGGATGTTGCTGCCCAGAAATTCTTGTTTTCCCTCCCCCCCGACTCAACCCTGTTGATTTTTTTCCTCCTTCTCTGTCTCTAAACTGGCGGTGCAATCACATCGTCGAGTCGCAGTCACATTCAGTTAATCACCTCAATAATTTGTACAAGCTGAAGCTCTCAAACGAAAGCCTGATTTGGCTATTGTGAAAGGGGAGGCTCAACATATACAGTCCTCTTAAGAGGATCTAATGTAACTGTGTGGCACACGTGGTTCAAATGAGGCTCTTCAGTGAAATTTCACTGCAGCCTGAGTCCTCCTGCTGCTGTCATGGGAACAAAAGCTCTGAATTGCTGAGGGATTCTGTGCTCATGAAACCTTGAAGTCTAGTTGTTCATTTTGTCAGCTCTTAAATGGGTTTAGTGATCAAGGTTCTTTTCAGTTGAAGAGGTATTTAGAGGAAAGGTGCTGCTCTGAGGTGTGTCATCTATGTCATTTCTGGTAAAAAAAAAAAAAAAAAACAGGACGCAGCTTAAAAATTGAAGGGACATTTAAGGTAATTTCAGTCCCGGTGAATCCATGTTTGTGAATGTCATATTTAATGTAGCAAATGATCATTTTCACTATTTCTTTAGTTAGCAGGGTATGAACAATTTTAGAGAACATTTCAGCTAATTTTTCATAAATTGCTGCTCTGTGTACTTTAAGATATCAAGTTGCATTCTAAGTGAGAAGGGTGTATGCAACACATCCCCAAGAACGACATGACTGATGCTGCGTAATCGCAAAACACGTACCAGACCTTTTTTGTATGGATACAGTTTGATTAAGTTTGGGCAAGGAATGTTTTTTTTTTTTAGTTTCAGGCACTACAACTACTGGGTTAAGTTTAAGAAAGCATCATGGTTTGGGTTCATAACATTACTTCTGTTTAAAGAGTACCTACAGACCCGAGTAATTAACCTTATGTTATGTACGTGACGTAACTTTACTATGTTAGAAAGTTGGAAGAGCTTACCATTGACTCACAGCAAACACAAGTATGTCATAGTAAGCTGCTTTCATTTTCGACCATTTGTTTTGTTTTTTAATTTTTTCTGATGAGGACGGGCTCACGGTTGCAATTTTGTTAACTCCATTTGATCATGACCTCCAGAGCATACTGATGCAGTTTGGAGGAGAGTGTGAAGAAACCAGGATGAAAGTCAACACCAGGAATGAAACAGGAATGAAACAAATGGATTTTTCTCTCTGGGTTTGGAGCAAATTGCTTCTCAAATTGAAGGAGTTCAGGTATTATCACGATTCAGTGTCTTCTTGTTGTTGTGTTCTGATTTATTTTGATATTATACACTGTTGTGTCACGTCTTGCTTCTCACTTTTCAGTGTTTTTCTGTTCATTTGTTTCCCTTAAGCCTGCCTCCCGTGTGTGTCTGCGTTTGGTTCCTCAACTAGTTTCACCCACTTAAGTGTAAAGGCGGGAACACATTGGCCCAACCACTGGACGTCAGAACATGCACACTACTTTGGAGTTGGCAGCACGTCGAAGCGGTGTGTTCAATGCAACTTTTCTGCCAAATGGATCAGACGAGAGGCAACGGAGTGGTTGGATAAAGGCAGTTGGCTGTTGGTTTGAGTCTTTGTGGTGTGTGGGGGCCTTCACGATTATCTCAAGATCTTGTTCACGAGTGATGGTAAGATGGGGTGATAGATGGACGGGTGGATTGTTGTGTCGTCATCTTAAGGTGTTGTGAAGGACAGTTGTGGAGAAGAGCCAGTTGAGCTGGAAGGCAGAGCTTTTCATTTACCAGTCGATCTGGGTTTAAACCCTCACCTATGGTTATGAACTTTGGTTTGTGACTGAAAGAACAAGATTGCAGATTGGCCAAAATGAGTGCAGTATCTTTTCTAGGGTGACTGGGCTCAGCCTTAGAGACAGGGTAAGGAGCTGCTGGTCCTTTGCAATAAAAGGAGCCAGAGAAGACATTCAAGACATCTGGATGCCCTCTATGCACCTCTTTTTGGAGGTTTTCTGGGCATGTCCAACTTGGAAGAGGCTCCATGGGAGATGGAGACCTCACTGGAGGAATAATATATCTCATCTGACCCTGGAAGGCCTCGGCAGGAGCCAGAAAATGTTGCCTGGGAGAGGCAACCTCTGGATTACCTCACTCAGACTACGACCTGAATAGGTGGAAGAATTATTTAATGGCTGGAGCTCCTTAGGTTTTGCCGACACTGAGCAGCGGTTTATTTGTGCGCCACTCTGTAAGATTTTTGATTCTTCCTGATATGACATTTTGGGGGTTGCAGTCGTGGGAGGCTGAGCACGCAACCCTGGAGGGGTCCAGAGTTTAACACTAGAATTGAGGAGATGCGATCACCAATCCAAAACTATCCATCTGTCTGTGAGGATGTCTGATATCCAGTTGCAGAGTGAGACGTAGGTTAGGACCCCACTGACTAGAAAAATATAAGTGGATCATAAATCTCAAAGTCATAGGCAGTGTTTAATCAAATATATGTACTTTAATAAGACAAAAAAAAACTAATTATTATTGTACAATTCCCTGTAAATTTGTAATTATATATGGTCTTCATCCAATAACGAGGAAGTTGATATAGTGAAGTATTGTAATTATATCACAGAACAGTTTGGAGATTTAACACTCTGGGGTGAAGCCAGTTTAACCATCCAGAAAAATTGTCAGCTCCATTTTCTTACAAAGCAGGCCATATTTCAGCCATTAAGACCCTTGTTTGCTTTTGCTTCATTAATCTCTCTTTCTCCCTCATTTCTCTATTAATTTAAAAATAAAAGTGTGTTCTTCACCATCACATGTAATTAGATGAGTGAGATATAATTGACACTCAGCTTGTTTTCAGATTTGTGTGTCAATATCATCAAGAGTTATGTTGATATATAAAAAAAAAATGACAAGCTGAGAGTCTTCTCTATCCTTAAGGATTTCCATCCGGTGATGATTTTAGTATTAAATGTTCTATTGGGAGTACGGCTGCTAGCCATTTTGGTGCCCTAAGCATAATTCCTTTATGATGCCCCCCCAAGAAAAAAAACCCAACTTTTTACCAGTTTAACTTTTTATTACCAAACATATAACTCAATACCAATAACACAGTGTCAGCATCACAATGTAACACCTAAGAACAATAAAATGAAAAAGGAAAATCAACTTTGTAAACACAGTACACAGAACAGGTCACACAGGTCTCTATATTGTCACCTGCTGATGGACTCTCAATGACAGGACTGGTGCTTTCAGAGGTGGTGGTTCTCTGCTGTGTATCTGTCCCTAAACTGTTGGTTGAGGGTGGTTGATCAGGGCTTGGTACTGTTGTGGAGTCTACAGACCTGCTGGGGTTGATGTGTGCCTGAACTGTTTGTAGATGGTTGCTCATCATGTGTATCTATCTGTCTCAGTGTTGACCCTGCAGTAATTTAGAAACACCAAGAAAAAGAATCAGTATAGAAAGAGACAAAATACTCAAACAAAGAATCTTATATCGAAAAAAAAATCTCAAATCTAATCTAATATAATATAAAAGCATAATAGAATGAGTTGCAATATTGCACACAATTCAACAATGTTTGCTTTATGTCATTCATAATGATACTTTATATTTATAGCTTACCTACAGGAATAAGAGCAAAATGATACACCGCATACAAGACTACATTTCTGAATCTTAAACATTATTTTAATATTTAATTGAATACAACTTAAATATGTTATGAGAGCATTTTGACAATATGCTAGGTATTTATTTGGCTACAAGCCTGGCTATAGACTATTAATTGCATGCTACAAGGTAATAAATGATCTGAAGCAAGAGGAATTGCTAGCCTACCTTGTGCACTGACTGCTAACTCTTACTGAGAAAGTACTGACTGCGTCAAAATAAACCATAAACTACTGCTCAATATCTAAAATAAAGTAACAGCTAGCTGGCATCAGTTACTTGTAAAATACATAGATAATATTTAACTGTAAAATCTCAATTTAGATATTTGAGTTTGCTAACATTAACACTAATATGAGCTAGTTCGAGGTGTATGCTGGGCTAACCATCACATTTCCCTTATTTACGGATGATTAAAAATGGACTTACCTGCAAGTGATGCATGGGCATCATCTCACAGTTTCTTCTTCTTTCTTTTTTTTCTTTTCTCTGCTCCTGACTCCTGCTGTCTCTTCGAGGCCACTTACAAAAAACCTGACAACTTGCTGTCAAACTTCATCAGGCGCAATCCAACAGACCACTGAGACAGGGAGGGGCACCCACAGGGAGCTTGGGAAGTTGTGTGTGTGTGTGTGTTGGGGGGGGGCACCATCGTTACTTTCTTGAGCAATAAATATGTCTCTTGTTCTACCTGTTTTGTGATATACATGCCTAAAAAGTGCCTAATATTTCTATACTGAAATAATATCGGCATTATAATAATATGACTATGATGACTTTTCATTAGGCTTGTTTTTGGTGCCCCCTCAGCACTTGGTGCCCTACGCTCAGCGCGTGATACGTGTGGTGGGAGGGGCAGCACTGTTGACGAGGTAAATATGTATTTCCAGGTGTTAACATACCAAACGTGAGAAAAAAACATCCTCCTGGTTCTCAGTGAGATGAGTCTCGGTGGAGCAGTGATTTCTGCTGCAGCTACAGTCACCTCTGCAGCTTTAACAAGCCCCACAGAGACACACATACAGCAGCAGCAGCAGCAGCAGCAGCAGTGAGCACACCGCAGCCCAAGGCTGAACAGACACATCATCATGTGGAATGTGATCATGGAGCATCACTTATACAGATTCGCTGGGCTGTGAAATGAAACAGAGATGGTTTTACTGCCAACGCTAGTCCCTCTATTCAAGGGGGTGTATTAGACTACTTAAAATGATTTGGTTTATGAAAGCATATTTTTGGATAGAGGATGACTGTTGAATAACAGTTCACCAATCCCTGATAAAAGATCTGAAAATCCAGCTTAAATGTCCATGGTACCTAGCTTGTAGTCTTCTCCTTCACTGTGCAGCAGCAGAGGCAAACCTCTCTGAAAGGTGCCCCTGCGGTTCACTGATTTGGTACCATTTGCAATGTCGACTATAAATGGTCATTGTAAACAACCACAGCGACAACTCGAGAGCGAAGGAAAAGGTTAGCAGTGTGTTTGTCTGTTCACAGTAGATGTAAAGTGTGGGGACTAAACATGCTCAAACATTCAAAAAACTTTTTTATGGGTTGCAGTCATGGGACTATCGAAATGGCTTGCTAGTTTTAATTACATCCACCAAAGTGGTAATGTTTTCACTCTTGTCCCTTCGTTTGTTTTAGTTGGTTAGTTTTTGTTTTTTTTTGTCAGTGGGAATACCCACTGAACAGATTTCCACAAAACTTGGTGGAGGCTCCATTAACAGAATAGACCGCGTTGATATTTTGGTGCAGAATCTGATAAAGGGATGGATATGTTCTCGTCATAGTAAAGTCATCAGCATATTAACTGATTTTACGTGCTGTGTTTTTAATAAAAAGTCCCTCTTGTCTCTTGTATTCAATCTTGTACCAGCAATTTTCATTATCCCCACTGCTATAGAGCAAACCCCTTTTCCTACGTTGATTGATCAAGACCTGCTAGCTGCTCATATATGTTCTTCTATTTAGTTTTTGGGGCTCAGTCAAGTATGATGACTGCTGAAACTTGATTGAAAGTGTGGTGTTGTTTTTTTAAACACCATCATTCTGCTCTCTTCAGTGTCTTTCCATCATCACCGCCTCTTGCCTGTTGGTGTTTGCACAAGAGGGGTTTGATTATAACCAGATCATGTGATGATCTTCTTTAGAATAATGTCACTGGTTTTCTACATTTATCTGTTGTTCAATTTCTTTGAGTCTTACTGTCATAATCAATCCCAGCTGTGAGGCCCATTTGTCCCTTACATGTTTCTGCAGTGATCTGTGCTCCTCTTTCATTTGCTGTTGGGAGGTGTGTTATTAAATGTCCCTCACATCACCGCTATTTACCTTATTCTGTTCCAACAAAATGCCTCGTCAGTGCAGCATCCTCTTAATTTAATTTCCGCTTGTCCCCGTCATCTCGGCTTTCTTTCACTCCTCTGTATCCTCGCTGAAGTCTCTTCACGTTAGGGTTTCATGTCTGCACTCCATGTTCTGAACCTCGGGGCTTTGATCTTTGTCTGTCACCACCGACCGCCAGCGTGGCCAATTTAATTAGTCAGACAATCCGACAGAAAATTACACCAGCCAAGAAGTGCCTTGTTGAGCTCAGCTCCGCGGAGGAATCCATCAAACATGAACAGATTCAACCGCCGGATGAGACCAAACAGCGCTCTCCTCTCATGTAACAATGAAAATCAGACCTATTGTAATCCTGAATCACACAATTATCTAATCACTATTAGTCTGTGTTATATGTTCTCTCATTCGCAAATTATACCCTTTGTTTCAATGTATGCTGCACACATTATCATCATTATGAATATCATTCTCAGGGGTTTCACAGAGCATATTACTGATGTTAATGGAGAACTCCTTACAAGCTGCAATTACAGTTATCATTTCATAACATTCTGTAGCTGTGGCAGGCAGCAGAGTGCATTCTAAGGACGAGTAACATGACAAGCCACAATCCTCTTCAGACCTGTTATTTATTGAACGTAGTTAACATGCATCACCTGACATTTCCACCAGCCAGTTCAATAGTCAGAGTCAGAGGCGACGTCTTTCACATGAAGTGGCTTCGCTGACACTAAGAGAAAAGATTGTGGATTTACAGCCTCGGTGCTCAGAGCCGAGAGAGTTCATCCTACGCCTATGTCCAGAGAACAGCAACCGCTTCGTGTTTATGTTCAGGCTCTACTTCCACCCCATCGTTAAACACTTTCCACATAAACATCACTCAGTCTTCTGTTCAATCAGTTTATCCTGTTACACCTTTTGCCCATTTAATCCCATTGATAGTGATCCATTACTCTAACTGAGTTACAGGACAAAATGATTGAATAAGCTACGGGTTGAAAATAGACTGAAATGACTGTGCAGTCCATTATCTCAATGAGATTACAGCAAAGACAAGTCAATATGAAGTTTAAGTGTTGTGCTGCAGGGTCTGACCTTTGAATAGATTGAACTTTTGAGTCTTCCAGTCATCTAACAGGTGTTCTTAAACATTTTCTGGAAAGGAACAGAACGTAATCGTTTGAAATGGCATTAGAGCAATTAATGCTTCATTAGCCATCCAAAGTATTATACTGTAGGCTGCATGATGCTATGACATCATGATATTTTTACTTTACTTAAAATGACAATTGTGTTGATTCTACTTGTGTGAAACTACAATATCACTTAATGTATATATGTTGTATCGTGTTTACATCATCATGTATCAAGTCGATGAAACTCACACATTTTATGTTTGAAAAGCTGTGCTAAATGTTTATATTGGTGCTCTTTGTTTAGGATTAGTGAAATTAGTGATTTTTTTTGTGTGAAAAATGGAGAGACCATATTTGATCATGAAAACTAGTGCAAATGAGGAAATGTCCATTTTAGAGATACGCCCAGGGGTGTCGAACTGGGGGGGAAAGTGGTACTGATTACCCATGACCCCAATGGGGGTGGGGGCCCTTCAAAGGCCTGAAATAAAAATGTTGTTTTTATTATTTTTTAAAATTATTTCTAAGTAATTATTGTCATAAGTAACTTAAAATTGTCAGAATAAATCAAATAAGAGACTTTTTAAATCTTTGTTAAAAGTGGGGCAGTTTGGTTGGTATGCAAAATTTAACTGGGATCACTGTGGTTGTTCTGAGGCTGCTATTTAATATCTTTTGTTTCCGCAATTCATGTCTTTTGTTTTATTTTATGGGTGTTAATTTCCTTTGTTTTAGTAGACAGCAGTGTTTAAACAGGATAGGAGAACTATTTCTGTCATGTCCTGTAATATTTATGGGGTATTATGGTGCTTGGTATGGTTTTTGTGTTCTGTGTTGTGCATACAGAGGTGCATGGAGAGGCTGGGCGGAGTTTCTATTACCGGGGCCGTTTAGTCCAAGAAACAAATGATGTTGTAAGAAATGAAAGTGAGTTGCGACACAGTATTTATATGGCTGCAATGGCTACAATACCAAAAAGTTCAGGAAAACTAGTAAGAAAAGCAGTTCCATGGTGGAAAGTATAAAACTGAAGCTGTATTGTAGGAATTTGGAGAGGGTTAAAAGTTTTACATTTCTTGGTGTATTTTTTGACACAAGACTTACATGGAGGGATCATGTGTCAAATGTAGTTGAGATACATGTAAAAGAGTAATGAAATTAATAAGATGTCTTGCTGGAACAGAATGAGGAGCAGATGTAGGTTCTTTGAAGCAAATGTATGTATATTTTATTAGAGCAAGAATTGAATATGGGTGTTTGGTTTATGGATCTACAGCCAAGTCAGTTTTAGCTGGATTAGATATAGTCCAAAATAAGGCACTCAGAATATTTACAGGAGCTGTGCAATCCTCTCCAGTGTGTTCTTTGCAGGTAGAAACAGGAGAAATGCCACTCTGTTTAGGAAGAAAGTAGCTTCAGGCTAACTATTGGGTCAGCTTGATGGGTGAAAGGGGTGATCACCCAGTTAAAATAACAATCCAGGCAAGCTGGGAGAGAGAGGTGGCAAGACTTCCAAGTTTTGGATGGACCAGGGAGGCAGTGGCACAGGAAATGTCAATATATGACAAGAACTTTTGTCCAAGAGTGCTGTGGCCATCAGTTCCTTTATGGCAATTGGAGGTCCCAAAGATTGATTTAGAGGAACTTGAGATTAATCCTGAGTCAAATTTGGTGCATCAATTCCAGTGTCATATAATAAAATGATATCAGGATCACATAATACATTTTGTTGTTCAGGGATGGAATGCCCAAGCTTTTAAGAGAACCTCAAATTTCCTAAGTGTGTTCACAGTGGAATTGTATGCAATCCTGATGGCAGTGCAATGGACTGAGCAGATTCAGAGCCATAAAGTGTTGATATGTAGTGACTCTGTGTCAGCTATCAATAGTATTCAGAAAGGATCATCAAACTTTATCTCTCGAGGGGGGGTCGTACTCGGTGTCAAGGTGTATTAGCCCATGGAGTAAACTTACACCGGAATATCCCTTTAAAGAGGTCCTGTTCGGCCATGATTACCTTTAACCCAAATTGGTTCCTTCTTCCAGCATATGGGCCTGAGAGCCCCTCTCACCTCTTCATCTGGCAAGAAGAGGATAAGTGTCTCACAGAGTCCCTGTTTCTGTAATCAATTACCAAGTTGACTGTTTTCTCTAAAGGCGCCTGTTTGTCTCAAAACCTCTCTACCAAGTAAGAAGTGATAATGTTTTTCTTGCTGTAAACACGTCACTGGAGACTTCTCTTAGTAATTTATGACAAATACGTACATCTGTTTTTTTTACCCCCCGCCCCCAAAAGAAGACGAACTCCTTTTCCTCAGGTTAAACGAGGTCAAGCACGATAGAGTCTTTTCTCTCCACATCAGAAGAAATGAGAACTGTTTTCTTTCGGTACGCCTCAGGAACGAGCTCTTAATATGGCACCTTTAACCTTTTCATAGTCCTCGCTATCCTCCGTGCTTAAAGCAGAGTAAGCTTCCTGTGCTCTTCCCACCAAAACGCTTTGCAAAAGCAATGTCCAGGCATGTGTTGGCTCTGAAACAATAGCCACACATTCAAAATGAGGTAAATACTTTTCAACATTTTTCTCAGCAAATGGAGGTAATAATCTAATGTTTCTTCTACATCAAGCTGAGACAACGCAGCTGAAATGGAGAAACTTATAATTAAAGGACTGTATGTAACTGGGGTTCGAGTCAGGTTGAAGCACTACAGCCAGTCGGTCAGAACTGGGAATGATGTCTATGACTAATCCAAACTTGAAGGAGACAGGCACCATCAGTTCCAATGAACTGTCTTTACCTCAATTCTCAGTTGTGTGGTTCTGCAATAATATACAGAAAATAATAATGAATAATAATGAAATGAATCTTGTCTTATCTACAATCTTATCTTACATAAATTGCACCATTCTTGCTTTAGCCTGTGCAGACATGCATTAGACTGTTCAGAAGTCAAGCATAATGCTAACAGAACCGAAGTACACGTGGAGTGTAATAATTACACATGTATAAACCAATCAAGTGTGAGCCTCGTGGCCTAGAGCACACGCACACAAAGAACTTGAAATGTCACGTATGACTCCGAAATCCAAAGTAACATGCGGGAGAAAAGCTCCCGTTCTCCTCAACCTGCTCCACTACTTTCGATTCGCGGCAACCGTAACCCCCCGCTGGCTGCGCAAATGTGCTGGAACTAATCACGTGAGGTTGCGCAGCTCTCAATTAAATAAATAATTCTAACATTACAGCGGACCTTTTGAACAGCAGCACTAGATGAGCTCAGAGCAGCATGTTTAAGTTCAAGTTCTTTAAGGAAATGCTCATGTTCTCCATCCATCTGTGGCCAAACAATGGAGGGAAGAGAGTCAAGTTGCCAGACAACGCCACCTGGGGAATTGCACCCCAGGAAATATGACCACCACTCTTACTGGAAGGTTACACACAGATTCGTAACACCACTTGATTTGAAGAGGACATGAGAGATGGACTTCCTAATACACAAGATTTATTAATTTAGAAGAATACGCTAAGTTTAAAAGAACACAAGATGTCCAATATACGACCTGGGTTTCAAAATAAAGCACTATAAATTGCGGTAAACAAAGGATAAACAAATGTCAGGACCAGGGCTAACGCTTAGCTTGGCGGACAGACTAAAAAAAAAAAACAAAGGAGGGGACACAACTCCAACCAAAGAAAATCACTACAAACCACCACGTGGCACACCAAATTCAAGGGAATGAGAGGGGAACTGCCACCGGGGGAGTCTGCCGCACACTGCACCCGCTCTTGTCCTGAAAAAGAAAGAAAGAAGATTAAAATACTGCTTTTAGTGGGACACACAATTGGATTATACAGTTAAAACAAGAATCATACAAAGCCACACACGCTCACCACACTCACACCAACAGACAAAGAAATGACCCTAATAACTAATTAAATAACAAGAACCCAATACACATCTATCAGAAAACAAAACAGCGCTGAGATCTTTAAGCCTGATATTGATAGACTACATTAATCTGACTGTGGAGACAGCTGTGCCTGTATTGACTTGGAGGACGAAGGGGACATCAATTGGAGAGTAGTGGTCTGAACGGGCCATTAATCCCTGAGGGGGCCAAGGGCAGAGCTCACTTTAGCCTTTGACTGTTCCCATGGCAACCATAACTAGAATAAATAGGGATTCCCTACAATACACTTAACACCACACACACACCCTGCTCCTGAACCTGAACACACACACCCATGCGCACACACAGAGCAGGAATTCAGCTGTGCCATTGGTATGCAGTATGTTAGACGAGGTGTGCTCACTTTAGCCCATTACAGTGGGAAATGAGACATGGCCCTCACCCGTCATTACTGTAATTGGTTAAATTGCAGCTACATGTTTCTCCCCCCACCTGTTGCCAATTTAGAAATGAGAACATCCGGTGGAGAAAAAACAGAAAACAACAAAAAAAAACTGTTGTGAAATAAAGATGACAGGTGACATTTCTACTGTGAGGAGAAGATAAGAAGTTTTATTTTTATTCTTGTGTTCCTCCCACACTGACACACTCAGACACACTGTGACAGTTTGTGCCCTCACAACACATGCAGCTGAAGGGACATGCTTTCCTCTTCTTTATAATATACAGGACTGTGTCTACACTAACACAAGCTTTCCATTTTAAACTCTGTCTGTCTGTTTGTCAGAAAAAAAAACAACAACAACAACAACACCAAAGGACGTCAGCAATGGTTGTCAGAATGACACATCTTTCATTACATTGATAAGCTGTCACTAACATCTGGAAGAAGGAAGGTGACTGGTGTGAATGATCAGTGAATTGTACAACTTTTACATCAGAAACAAAAGTTTATGTCTTGCCTCATCCTAAAAATCAATATTTAGTCCTAATATTTATTTCCTAGGTTGCAGTATACGGCCTGATGAGGCTTACAGTTGTAATCTCCATTCCTGTTACTTCTTTTGGTAACACCTGATTATGCATGAAAAAAAAAAAAATACCGTAATATATACCGAGAAATTTTGAAAAGTACCGTGATATACATTTTTGGTCATACCACCCAGCACCAAGTGTCGCCACATTTTGATAGTATTTACAGTTGCCTACAAGTATGGTGAAGTCAGCTGGAAATTGGCTAACTAGTTAGCTCCGCTTCAGTCTGCTATGCAACGGCATTTGTGAGTTTAATGTAATAATATTAAAAGGGAGCTTGGTTGTCACAGTAAAAAGTCAGGAAACATGCAGACTGGAGACAGAGACGATGTGATCAGTGTCCAAGAGTTTGGAGACTGTGTTGGAGACAAACACAGCTTTCCCTAGCTGTTAGCCATTAGCTACATGATAGTAAATGTTACAACACATACGAACAAACTAAGTAACATATCAGACGCACTAATCATTCTGAAATGTCCTGCTGCAGCTGTAGAGTCTGAATTTTTTCAGGAGCCTCTCCTCTGGGTCTATAGTTGAACAACAGCATCTCAGCGAGCCATAACGATACATCCACTGTAAACATTAGAGCATGCTACCGCTAGCATAAGTGGCATCCTCTGCCTGAGAGGCAGCAAGGCAGGCGTTTACAGACGGAGCTCATTAGCATTTAAAGGTGCCGGCACAGAAACAGCCTGCTCTCAGTAGAGCTCAATGAGCGACTTTAAGACAGCTGAAATTCAGGACCATGGATGGGTTTGGGGCAATACATTTCAAATACAGTGTTGCTGGACCTCTGACAGCATGTGAAATTGATGAAAAACAGTATAATATGCGACCTTTAAACATTGTAGAGCTGCTCCTGTATATAAGCAGCTCACAGAACTGACCAACTCGCCTTTCACATAACTGCGGTTGTGTTATTGCCAGTTTTATTGTGATTTTAATTTTTTTTTTTTTTGGTGCCATTTCTGTGCCAACGATGGCAGACATGTTGGCGTTGGTGGCGTGTGTTGAACAAGACAAACACAGAATGGTAGTTTCCTTTAATTACTCCAAAGACAAAGACTGTCTTTACTTGAATTTTTTTATTTTTTATTTTACAAACCTCATGTGTGATTCATGGCATACTTTACACTACCATCAGTAAATGTGGACTATACAGATCCTCACACATTTTATGTGGATGATATTTGTGCTTGAAATACATTATCACAACCGGCTACTCATTTCACCAGAGTACAGGCTCAATCCTCATAACTGTGTTATCATGACTGAAAGCAGTATTTCTACATCGAGACACTGGTACTTTAAGTTAAATAAATGATCTGAGTATTTCCTCCATCACTGAAAACCGTATTGCCCCGAATATATGACGATGTTTTTTTCGATGAAAATAATGTGAAAAAGTGGGGTTGTCTTATAACCGGGGTCAAACCGTATGCTGATAGTTGTCTGGGGTCGCTACATGACTGCAACAGCAGAGGGTGCCAGCTTATTGTAGAGACGTCACCGACACAGAAGAAGTGACAGGAGATGAAAAATGGAGAAATTGTACAGAGCAAAGTGGATCAAAAGTGGGGCAAGTTAACGGATATCTGAGGCAGAGCTATGATGCTAATTTTATGATTATGGTAGTCAATGCAGCAGAGGTGTCAAACAACTGTCAGGCAGCCAAGAAATATGGAGTTACGGAGTGTAACGTCCGAAGATGGGGGGGTTCAAAAAGACCATCTGAAAAAAGCTAACAGTAAGAGAAAAGCTTATCATGGTCCTCAAAGTCAATTTTGGTTATCAGAATCTCTTTCTGAAGATTAGTCTTGAAAAGAGGGGTCGTCTTATAATCAGGGTCGTCCTATATTCAGGTCAATATGGTATCATGTATTTTTTATCTGAAGCACACTGAAATAAATGGAAATCATGTAATTAAACCACCAGTTTAGTGCTTCAGACATGCACACACACACACACACATGCCCATGCTTGCACACACACATACACACACGCACGCACACACACACACACACACACACACACACACACACACACACACACACACACACACACACACACACACACACAAACAGAAACGCTCCTCAACACTTCTCCTCCCACTTGTAGGGCCTCTTCTCACCCATTGTGAAAAGAGAAGAAGAATCTGTAGTGTTCTCAGCCCGCCTCTGCCCCGGATGGATTTTATGTAGCATTCCAAGAGTAGAGCAGGATAATGAGATCACAGCATGCATTTTTCATGGACAGGATGAAAGCACCACAGACACAGTGCAGAATCTACATTTCAAATAAATTGCAGCCCACATCCCTCCCGAAAGAATCTTTGCCTTGGAGAAAGAACTCATCCCTCAATGTCCTGCCTCTAAAATCAAGACAATAACCTTAAACAAAAGGCAGGACAAATGCTGAAAGACACAGCATGAAGGAACCCAAGTGGAGATCCTTCTTTTTCTGGGTTCGCTTTTAAAATTGTTTGATTTGTAAATTAAATGACAGCAGGGAACATAGAGGTTAGCTCAAAATGAAAAGCTTGGCAGGAAATTCTCTTTATTGAGAGAACTATTTATTCTGTTTAAAACAAGAGTACGCCTGGAAAGAGCAAACCCATGTTTTAATTATGAATATGTTCAGCATCATTCAGACCTTTCAGCATTACCACAGTGTAGAAATACTTGGCTACAGTCCTGCTTTCAAAAATGCAAGTAAAAGTGCAAAAGTATTAGCATGAAAATATGATAGAAAGTATCATCAAGCAGAATGAAAAATTAAGGAACAGTATATGTTATTGAATATAACTGGCAGCGCTCTAAAAAATATCCAAAAGTCATACTCAAGTAAAAGTAATGATATGATGTTATTTATTTATTTATTTTTTTACCTGTGTGTAAGCATTTAAGAAAAATATGTGTAATGTACCTTTACGTTAGTACAGATTAGATGATGACTGATCATCAGATCCATTATTCAGCATTTTTCTGATTATCAGAATAAGTTTGTTTTATTTTGTGGGTAAAATAAGTTAAGTCAAATTGTTTGGAGTGGTAGGACACAGTAAACTAGCAGAAATTGGAAATACTCAAGCATGGTATTGAGGTACTTTACTTGCTTACAGATGAGAAAGTAGTTGCATAATATTTTATGACCAATTAAAAGTTCAAGTACAAGTACAGTATATGACTGAATGTACTTAGTGACTTTCCACTACTAGCAGCAGGCTCTATTTCTGAGCCTTTCTTACAGTTTTTGCCGAATGCTTACACACATGTTGCAGACTTTGGCTTGCTGCGTCATAACTTAACACACAGGCCCAATACAGTTTTTTTCAGTGACTAACAAGCGTTTGTCCAATCAGTTAACACATTTTCGAAGCTCTAAACACAATTAGCACAGCATCGGACTTCTGTGGCCATACCATTCACACATTTCATGTCGTTTTCACACAATATGCAGTCAGTGAACACATTTCCACAATGCTTACATTTTCTTAAGAGACACGCGATACCTCCCAACAAAATTATGGATTGTTTTTGTATTATTTACAAATGTTAACACACAACATGCCACAATAGCAAAAACAATACTCCAAACCTTAGATACAGTATAAAATCCTCTACTTCTGCACTGATATAAGTTCAAAAACAATATATCTCAGCTGATAATGAACTAGCAATTGAATAATTGACACACAGCTGATTTATGTGGGGTAAATTGGGCCAACTACAGCTGATTCCAATGATTTCAGCTGCATTGATAACTATAAAAGGAGGACTTTGAGGAGTGATTTCTCTTGGAAGCAGTAAAAAGAAAAACATTGTAATGTCTGGACGAGGAAGAGTACGAAGGAGAGGTGCAGGTGTAGTGAGAGGTGTAGTGAGGGGGGCAGGTGCAGTGAGAGGTGTAGTGAGGGGGGCAGGTGTAGGAGCAGGCCCAAGGAGAGGGCAAGGTAGGGGTATAAGAATGCGTGGTGGTGGCATTCCAAGGGCTACAAGAACGGTAGTCAGTGATGAAATTCGTGCCACTATCATTGACCATGTCATCAACCATGGTCTTTCACTAAGAGAGGCTGGTGAAAGAGTGCAGCCCAATGTGAGGCGGTCAACAGTTGCCTCCATTGTACGCATTTTTCGACAAACCAACAGGTATGTATTGCATTTTACATGGATTATTTGTATTCTCACTTGACATGTCAATACAGTAAGGCCATACAGAAACGCTAACATAGAATTTTTTGTCCCTCTAAAGGATGCAACGTCTTCCTCCCTCTGGGGGAAGAGGAAAGCTCCTCAATAATGATCAAGAGCTTGCCATTGTGGAAATGGTAGTTGCAAATAATGCAATAAAACTCCATGAACTGCAAACTCGGATTGTAGAAGACAATGACATGTTTGAAAATGTTGACAGTATCAGCCTCACAACAATTGCACGGACATTATCCAAACACAGAGTGCGGATGAAGCAGCTCTACACTGTTCCCTTTGAGAGGAATAGTGAAAGAGTCAAAGAGCTACGGCAACAATACATCCAGGTATAGTGAATATTCAATTCAATCTTCAATTCTAAAAGCTTTGCACTTTGCAAGCAGGTAACCTAGACAGTACAGCACTGTAATTGGTTACAGCATAGTATGGTGTACAGTAATGACATGATTTGCATTTGAAACTTTGTTTCAGAGAGTTATGGAATTGGAGGCCAACCAGGCACCTCATGAGTTCATCTACCTTGATGAGGTGGGATTCAATCTGGCCAAAAGGCGTCGTCGTGGACGAAATGTTATTGGACAAAGGGCCACAGCTGATGTGCCAGGACAGAGAGGGGCAAACATAACAATGTGTGCGGCGATTTCAAACGCAGGATTGCTGCTTCACAGATGTCAGGTTGGACCCTACAATACAGAGCGCCTCCTTGCCTTTCTTGATGATCTCCACCATCACCTCATCCCACAGCAGAATCAAGAAGGTGAAAACATGAGGACCTTTGTGATCATCTGGGACAATGTGGCATTCCATCATTCCCAAGCAATTACAGCATGGTTTGAAGCCCACCCAAGACTAGTGCGTCTGTTCCTTCCACCCTATTCACCTTTCCTCAACCCCATAGAGGAGTTCTTTTCTGCTTGGAGGTGGAAGGTTTATGACCATCAGCCACATGACCAGATGTCCCTCCTTGAAGCCATGGATGCTGGCTGCAGGGAAATCACAGCTGATAACTGCCAAGGGTGGATCCGTCATACTAAACGCTTTTATCCCAGGTGCATTGCCTTGGATAATATCAGATGCGATGTTGATGAAAACATGTGGCCTAACCCTGAAGACCGCAGAGATTAGATAATTACTTTAGAAATGTTGTGCTTTTATTATTTTGAGCTTTTTGCATTTTTTTTCTTTTTCAGAATGTTCTTTTGTGTTTCATGGATATTTTGTTCACTTTACTGTAAGCAGTACTGTAAAAGTGTTCTGTTCTATCCCACTGTAAACAGTACCTATATCTACTGTACCTCTTGTAGTAAACAGTAAATGAATAAAAAAATGATTTGGTTTTTAGTGGAATGCTTTTACATACAGTTCCCAACCAGGAAATTTAGTGTAGAAATGTTGTATTGCATGTTTTACATGCAAATATCTGTAAAACTGAAACAAACACAAGTCTATGCAGTAATATCAACAATAGCCAGTGTTTTGAAGCCTGGTGTACTTTGACTGACTGCATGTACCTTCTGAAGTGAAAACAAGTGTTATTCTTTGACAACATAATGTCATTGTGGGTCAGATTTCCAGTGTTTTGGTAAAGTTAGTTTGTACAGAGAAAGGTGTGTTCTATTTTGAAATGAAGAGTTAGTATATATTTAACAATATGTGTTTTTGAGAAGAAAATTATCCATTTGGCCAATTGTGCTTTGTAGGTGTGAGTCTGTGTTAAGAGTTTAGAGTTTTGTTAGCGACTGAAAAAAACTGTAAGACACAGCACAAAGAGATAAACTCCTAACTTATCTGGCAAAATGAATCTCACAAAACAACAACAACAAAACCTAACAATCCCATTTCAAAACTGTTTTTAGCATCAAAACTTTAAACACATGCACCTTTGAATTGCTCTTTCCTAGAAGCAACAACACACAGATGTGATTTATGCAAAACACAGCTACAAACCCAAGTTTGTTGTAGTCTGGGATAATGTTAGTTTCCATCGGGCTGCTCTGGTCGTTGTGTTGAAGTTGTGTACTTGCCCCCTTACTCCCCATTTCTAAATCCTATAGAGTAATTTTTTTTTTGTTCCACTTGGAGATGGTGCGTATGTGACCGCCACCACATGCCCTTATGCCTCTTCTGCAGGCAATGGAACAGGCCTGCAGAGACATTGAGTTAAGGTCAGTCCAGGGATGGGGGATTTTTTCCCTGATGCTTAGCGAGAGAATACATTGCTTGTGATGTTGATGAGATCCTGTGGCCAGACCCCAACATGATCCATAAGCCCACTTGCGCACAATTGTGTTTTTTCTGTTTACAGTAGTGTATTGCTTGTTTTATTTTTGTTTCATTTTTCCTTTAACTGAATTTACTCTACTGTAAAATACACCACTGTAATGTAATGATTTTGAATTGAGTATTTTATTTTTTGGGTTGTTGCAAAAATGTGCCCCCTGTGGAACTGAATCAAAACAGTGAAAACGAAAGACTGCAGTGTTTTATATAAAGTAGACTAGTGTGTTGCTGCTGATCTGAAAGTGTATTCATATGATGCAAGTGCGTATCATTTTGTCTCCAGAGTGACATTTTGCCAAAGGATTGTTAGGTTTTGATAGCAGAGTTTCAATTTGACGTAGATGTGAACAGTTTATTTCCTACTGTTGTGTCTTATTTGCTTGTGTGTAGAGTTTTGACACAATGAGCCAAGTTTTGCAAAATGTGTTCAAGCAACAGGCAAAAACTGCATGGTTGGTGAGCCAGTCCTGGACCAGAGCAGCCCGATGGAAACAGTATCCCAGATGACAACAATCTGGGGCTGCTCTGGCCTGTCCTGGACTACTGTGTCTCCAGAAAGCAAATAATGAGGGCTGTATTGTAGGGACCAAGGATGGAGCGGTGATTCAGGACTCCCTGTACACTGATGGCGGCACACAAGGTGATATTTACTTGCACATAGTCATGACGGAGGCCTTTGACTCCCGCACTGTTCCTCTCAAATGGAACTCTACACAGCTGCTTCAGTGAGATGTTGTGCTTTTTAAGGATGCGGGAGAGTGTAGATATGCTGACAGTGTTGATGTCAGCGAAGGTTATTTGATCTGCGATGATCTGCTCTCTCAATTCACGATGCCAGATTTTGTTTATTTGCCAAAACGATGTTGACTATGGCCACCTTCTGTTCATCACTGAACACAATCTGCCCTCCACCCTGTGCAGGTCGTCTGGCAGTTCTGTAGAAAATAAATCATCATACATTTTGCAATGTATTGTACTGTGAATTTGAACAATGTGCAATACTGTAATTTCTTTGGTACAGTTTAGTGTGGAAACATGCCTGTTTTCCAGTCTGAAAGTTCTAATAATTCCTTAGTAGGGACTCAGGTTTGGCTATGGCTTTGGCTGATTGGTCTACAATTAGATTTTAAATGTTTTCATTTGTGTGAGTCTGTGTGCTTTTCCAATTTTAGTTGTGTTTTGTATTTTAAATAGATGTATTTTCCCAGTGATAGCATGAGATTTCCTTTTAGAACAATGTGTCTTATGCAAAAAAAAACAAAACAAAAAAACAGTGTTTAGTGTTTTGCAAGAAGTGTGCTGGAGAATTTCAAACACAGTGCAAAGCATATATTGTGTTTGCAGGGTTGGTGCTTTTGTTTAGGGCATGGTCACAAAAGTAAGAGGTTGTGATGCTTTAGGCATAGCAACCATTTCTAGTGTTTAAGCATTAGGCAAAAACTGTAATTGTTAAAACATGGTGGTCTTACCTGAGAGCTGCCATCTGCAGGCAGCCTGAAAATAGCCTTGGAGTCATTTGCTCTGGCTGTCTGACAGCCTATGGGGAGTCAGCACAATAACAGTGATTACATTCTGATTAAGGCAGTAATTTCATTGTGGTAGGCAGGAGCTGGTGTGCATGTGTGTGTGTGTGTGTGTGTGTGTGTGTGTGTGTGTGTGTGTGTGTGTGTGAGGAGCCATGAGTATTTCAACATGCAGATGTCTTGATGTAGAAGCATGTTTCAACACAGGGACACACGCTCCTCTGTGAGGTTCATACAATGTTGTTGAAGATGACTCTGCGAAGTTCATCTTAATGAAACTAACCAACACTTAAACTAATCAGCTTTCACTGCAGAGTTCACGAACCTTCAAACCTTTGAAAATCTTTTGACCCCATCTCAGCTTCTTACCAGCTTCTTGTTTGACCTATTTTTTTTGTAGATGCTTCTCTTATAAGCATGATGACATATTAACAAATGATTCATGTGACTGCCTCTGTAATAGTTACCACTGCAATAGTTGATGGTTTGGTTTGGTTTTGAAACAGTAACAACTTGGTTTTTGAATGATTTTTGGTTATGGCTCAAGGTCAACCAAAGTTAGTTAGTTAGTAAGAAGTGAAAACTGAACACTGGTCTCTGGGGACAAAACTATCTTATTCTTATTTATTTTACATTAAAATATGTGTGACAGAGAGATGTGCTAACAGCTTTTAGAAATACTTCTTTCTCTAAATGTCACATTATCAATGCTAACGTACAGATGTTTAGCAAGTATATTGGTCACCATGTTCACCAACTTAGTTTAGCCTGTTAGCTTGTTAATATTTACTCATCAACATTAAAGTTTGTGTGACAAATAAACAAATTCTGAAAGTGATTCTGATTCTGAAGACAACGCAGAAAGACTGTAAACCTGCATTATTTCTAATGGTCAGCAGGGTTTCAAAGGAAGTCTGATTTTGTAAGCTTATGAGGAAATGACCCTACTTCTTGCTGGATCTATCACCTCAGTAAACAGTTTCCTAATCAGTCTATGGTCTCAAGCACTACTTCCATGGCTTCTTCAATACAGCACGATGTTCAATTTGTAGATGCTGGTCCAGTTCAGAGTAGCTTTATGATTGATTGATATGAGTTATGACCTTGTGATTAACAAGTCTCTACAAATACATAATGTGCTTGGGTTCTCAATCAGATCCAATCAGGATATTCACTTCAGCTCCACCGTGGGTCTCAATATGTCCACATTAAAATGTTGAATTCCAACTTCATGGCAGTTCTAGGAGAGAAGTAATGATCTCCAAAGTCAGGTTTCATTCTCCGAAGACCATGAATGACTTATATTCAGCAGTTTTTGAGTGACAGATTGAAGCTGCCATCTTTAGAGCCATGGTCCTAGCCTGGATTTAAACAAACAAAAATAAATTAAAAAAATCAAGAAAATCACTGTAAGTGTAGTAATAAAGTTAATAATGAATGAAACAACAAAAAGAAGAAATCTGATGAAATACTTCAGGAATGGTGAGAAACACCAGAAGAACTATATTCACCCTTCACTGGACTGGTGGATTTCACCCTGTTCTGATATTAATATACTGTAACTTATCAAAAGGAGAATACATTCTACATCACTAAAAGTAATTGGTTTTGAAAAGTGGTCTGCGCTTTGAGACTCCTCTGAGGTTTATTTACCAGCGAAGCTCGATGGGCTGGAATAATCTCTGCAGCTCCTCATTTGCTTTAGTTATTTCAGTGGCTCTATTTCTTCCAGAGGTCCAGATATTCAGCTGCCATTTATCCTGAATGACAGACAGCTGACAGATTTGTTCATGCACTGCAAATCAGCTGTACACTGACAGGAAGAAAAAACACATTTATAATAGCTTGGGGTGCATGACAGTTGTAATAAAAAAAAAAAAAAAAATACTGTTTATAACCACCATCCTCTGAGAGCTATCAAATTACTGTGTTGTGGGAAGAGAGAGCTGGCAAACGCACACACACGTGCACGCATGCATGCACGCTCTGAGAGATGTACTCTGCCGCACTCCCCATTTCTCACCTCGGCCCGTCGAGCCTTCTGGAGATCAGCATTAATGGAAATGCTGAATGTTTTATTTATCAAGAGAGAGAGTTATTCCTCGCATTGTTTGGACTGCTAATGTTTAACTCTGTGCTCTGCTTGTCTCTAAAGATGTATGTCAAAGCGTTTTCTTGCCTTTCTTCCTCTCCATTCATTTCCCCCTCCTCCAGTAAAGAAGCCGCTCTCTCTCCAAGGTCGGACACACATCTGAGCAGCATGTCGGGGGATGTTCATGCTGTAGATGCACCACTTAAGTCTGGGTAGATGGTCTCCTCTGTCTGCTGGATGCTTGGGTCACACAACTCTGACTAACTAGCTGTCACAATAAATTTGTGCGCTAACACACACTACACTGACATGCTCAGAGTTGGTGTGTCTCCTTCTTAGAAGCCTAAAGAGGCGATCTTACACGAGATTATTGCTCACAAAGGCAAGGGCAAGGGATGCACACCCTGCAGAACACTGGTAATGAAACGACCCAAACATGTTAGCATTTGACTGCTAATTGGAGGTAATGCTAGCAAGAAGCTGATGACTGCTTTGCAATAATCGTAAAATGGGAAATTAATTTGCAATGTGATCACAGATAAAGAAACTTTAACTAAGAGGACTGAGGGAACAAGTTTATAGACATTTTGGAAGCTCAGTTAGGAAAATGATATCTTTAGTTTTACGCCGGTTTACTTATATATTTACTTTACAACACTATAAATGGACTTGCATGTCTATTGCACTTTTTCAAACTAGTGACTGCTCAAAGAGCTTTACAACACTTGTTACGCTGACTCATTCAAACACTTATGGCAGAGGCTGCCATGCAAGGTGGCAACCTGCTCATCAAAAGCAATTTGGGGTTTGGTATCTTGCTCAAGGATACTTTGCCAAGTAGCTGAGGGAGCCAGGGATTTGAACCAGAGACCTTTTGATTGCTGGATGACCCCTCTACCTACCTACCTACCTACCTACCTACCTACCTACCTACCTACCTACATATTGTACCTACCTCCTGAGCTACATTTATTTCAAAAGGTATTCGAATACAGTCCAAAGCTGAATGGAGCACATGGAGGTTCAGGCTTTCATTTTATCTACAGTTGTCTAACTTTATTTACATTTTCTTAAGTTTGACAAAAGAAATGGCAAAATTATTAGCTTAAATGCCAAACGATATCCAAGAGATAAAGAGTGTGGTTTCCTGTTCAAAACCGTCTGTGTTCCCCTGTTGTTGCCAAAACTTTAAGCATCGCTCCACATGGTTCCTATCATTTATGTTTCAGTGGTTTATTCTGTATTTCCTGTTTAATCTTTTTATGCACTGTGTGAAGCACTTTGAATTGCTATTGTGTATGGAATGTGCTATATTAATAAACTTGTCCTAACTTGTTGAAATGAGAGCATCACTGTGTAATTATTTACTCCAAGTAATCAGAAAAAAGTTTACATCCTGTCAGTTACCAGACTGATGATCACTGTGAGAGAAAATGTCTTTGCTTGTTTTCTTCCTGTAAGTAAATCCAGACAAATGGATTCAACGATTCGTCAGATTCATGTATGTTGCCTTTAATATCAACAATCTATTCTAGCATGTTGGAAAGCCTGTTTTTGTTCACTACACATTATAAACTGTGTGGCCAAAAGTTTGTGGACACTTGCAGCCAACAGATTTCGAAATGTGACTGCAGGGATTTGCGTCCACTCTAACCCAATAACACTGCATTTCATGAAATAGTTTAATCCAGTGGATCTCAGAGCACCCAGGATATAATGGCAGTTAACGTTCCTGCAAACCACATATCCGTCCGAGGCCGACCATTGTAGCAAACGGGCTATATCACGTTTCACATTGGAAGTGGAGGAGACGGTGGTGCCGTTATTACAGGTAACAAATCAGTCAAACAGACACCACTGAGTGGCACCACTGGATATTTTGAGGGACATCCGGGGACACGTCCATCATGTTTGTCTATAGCCCAAACAAGTATTTTCATTTTTGAATGAATATCTAATTTGAGGTGAGAGCTAAAGTTCCATTTCCTGAAAATGTTGTTGGATTCAGTTAAATATCAAGAAGCTAAAATAGTTGCAGGAGTTCATCCTCACTCCTTTGAATTGGTCAGTTTGCTTGTGTTATTTCCCCAGTGCCTCGTCCCATCCAATTATTATTGTTGTCCCTCTCAGCTGACTCTATGTGTGCTGTGACCATGGACCTCCTATTTCCCTCCAGACTTCACTGTTGCTGTGCAAACTTGTCTTAAAGCTGTTATACCTACCATACACCGGGGAAATAAAGCTGTCTGTAACCTGGGACTTCACAGAAACCCAGGAAAGTAAATGTTGAACTGAGAAGATGAAGATGAGGCACCGGGTGAATGGAGGAAGGAGAAGAGCAATGTGTTTCTTTTATCCTGTTAATTGAAGAAGTGTCAGTGTATGTGTGCCTGTGGGAAAACAAGGAAGCATTGCGTGTCTCTGACAAGTCCCGCCATGTAGCGAGGACTCTCCAGAGTCTCCATGGCAATGGAAGAGCGAGGAGGAAGAGTGGGGAGGTTTGTGAGGGCTCATGTGGCGTTTTCCATTGATCTGGATGAGACTGTAGCAGAAGAGAATGATTCACTCACTCAACAAAGAAAACAAGAGCACAGATGGGTGAGAAAACACGAGGACAGTTCAGAGTAAGGAGCTTTTTACAGAGGGACATGACCCGTTGGATTCACTATTTAAATCGCACGTTGTCAGTCTGACTAAGATGTAGCCTGATAATCAGACTAAAGGGCCATTTTGTTAACACTCTAATGACTCTGACATTGCTCTCGTCAGCCATTTTCTGTGCGGTGTAGATTTCATTGCCTAGGTTGTCTGATTTCATGGTGGTTGAAACTAGGACTGTTACAGCCAAGCATTAATGAGCAGTACAATATTCAGGAAATAATATAGGAAAATAACTGCTGACTGTAAAACACAGGACACTTAGTAACAGTAACTTCCTGGCTCATTTTGATGATGAAGGGAGAACAGTAAGATTAATCTCTGGGATTGATACTTGATACTACTTTTTGCCGGTGTTCGTACTCTTGCTTCTGGCACAGTGAGCGTCTTCTTTGATGAGATCCCACATGAAATTGAAGCTGTCAGTATTAAGACATTTAGTATGCTTTCAGGTTTGAATTACAGGACCTCAACAGAGTTCTCTCCACTGAATGCATGTTGTCATTTTGCTAAACAGCTACATTAGGTAAGATAGCTCCTGTTAGTCTGAGTGGCACATTTGCCATGCCATGAATCTAATATTTTATTGTGAAGAAATGTGGTTTAACTTAACTTTCATTGTGTTATCTGAAAAATAGGTAGGATAAGGTGGTGGTAGGATTTTACCTGCAGCTTACGTGTTGACCAAAGTAGCTACAGAGAGCAAAAGTTATGCCGTCATATTAAAGGATCAGTTTCTAAGCTTCATGTTTAGTTATCAGTGTTGTATTAAATGTCGGCTGGATTTTGAATGAGGTTGTTCACCTCAAACTAATCAATACTACTGAAATTGTGTGCTTTTAACCAGCGCAGCATTTCTCAACTTTAGGACAATACCGTCCCAGAAATCACACAGATTAGTTGCACACATTGTAAATCATGGCCATAATGCTACTAGCCGATTACATCTGTGTATTCTAATAACTATTGAGACTCAAGTGAGACAGATACACACAGGTGGAACGCTAACCCTTTGACTGTCAGAAAAAAAAGAAGGCAGCAAAAACAGAGGTTTTAGTCAAGAATGGATAGACTTACATATTGATTCTTCCTGCGGGTAGTTAAAATATCTCATGTCCAAGACCATCACAATTATTTAAAGCAGCAATGTGAAGCGCCTGTACCAAAGAAAAAACAGAGCCTTTTTGATTCAATATTGCACTAAATCATTACATTAGACATTGTGATGTTCTGGACCTTTTTTTTTTTGAAGAACTTTAGATAGAACTTTTCTTCTTCTTTGAATTAGTAGTCATTATGTAGAGAAAAATGTAACTAAGAAAAAGAATCCTTTTAGGCGTTGTCTTCCTCTCTTTCGTAGAGACAGAGAGAGAAAGAAGGGGTGAAGAGCCAGGGTGAACCTACTTGCTGAATGGCTGCCTGGTCTATAATGCTTCATATCCTATTCTTACACTGTGTGAAGTGAACATGTTGTAAATGTTCCTTCCCAGACCTCCATAAATCATGCCGTGTTATGAGAGGCCCCAGCCCCCCTTTTTCATTCTCTCTCCCTCTGTCTCTCCATCCCTCCTCCTCCAGCTTCTCCACAGCCTTGCTTTCAGGTAGAAATTCTGTTGCCATGGTGATTTCAATCGCTGTTATTGCTACAGCATGATGAGGGGGACCTGCTGAAGGGAGATGCATTATATTTACATTCCCGAACATTCTCTGCCAGCATTAATCGACCTGACACCACGGCTACCCCTCCCTCTGTCAATCCACTTCATACGTACGATTTTGTTTACACATTCTTCTAATCTTGTTCATCCTCCCTTATGCCAATAAAGTATACTGACTGCACTGACACTTCAATGGACTGTGGTGACACATGCAGGGTGTCTCTGCATTCTGAGAAAGACTCCAGACTCTTGCTATGAGCCTGTTTCAAACAACAGGAGCCCTTGACTAATTTAGCAATCACATCTGATTTTTGAGGGGAGACACCCCACACATCTTACCAACTGCCTGAATGATCAACAATCTTGCTGTTGTTTAATATGAACTAAGATGGATCCAAAAACAATGTGCTTTGCTGTCTTGCAGTTTGAGATGTTCTGTGATTTTCTCATGGCTGCTGTATGAAGACCAGACATAAACTGGAGTGAGGTTGTTAGACACACTGATGGATGGCGGTGTCCATCTGTCTGTTGGCAGGTCTGTTAGTCCAACACTTTGGTTTGGTCAAGGTTCCAAGTGGATGAATTTCAGTTACTCTGGTCATCCCCTGACTTTTCCTCCAGAGCCAACATGAGCTTGACATTTTGGTAAACATTGTAAAATAATTTGTATTCAACTAAAATCACCACTGTGCCTGAGTACATCCTCACAGAGCTGCTAGTATGGCTGTTGACTCTTACGGTGTGTATTGACCAAACAGAGTTTAATCATGGACCATTGTGTTTATTTGCCCCGTAACAATCAGAAAACCTTACTGGACATTGGCTGTAAGCTAGCTAGTAACAGCTTGCAAGATGTGTGTGTCTGTTTTTTTTCCATTCAGTTGATGCTCTCCCTAAACTCAGCACTCACTAGAGACTCTGGTTTTCTCTGTTCATCTAAAAGTTAATTTCCCCTCCAGCTCCAGTCAGCAGTCAACATTACAGATACACCCAATAATGGAGGTCACCTCCGCGGATCACTGCTGCTGTCAGGCTGACAAACACGAGTGAAGATAAATCCACTTTTTACACCCAAAATTTCAAAGTAATCTGTGAGCTCTCCTTCTATTAGTAAGCAGCTCCAGATCAGAGCAGAATCTGATGAGACTCAGGGTGTTTATTCTTCCAAAAGATCAGGCTGTGCACCCAGAGCTGGTCAGCTCCATGCAGCTGAACAATAGCTTTGCCCCTCGTTACATGTGACTTTTTCAGCGAAAGATGAAAATCAAATCCAATATGTGTAGTGTTAGAGGTCTTATTTTTGGCCATGAATAGTTAAAATGAGCATGTGTGTTAATATAATGTACAAGATCAATAAAAGTGGAAAGGAAATGAATGAAAATTGAGCTGAAAAGCACTGAGCAGATTACAGAACAAGTAGAAGTGGAGTTGAGATCTATAAATAGAACCTGCATGCATTTTAGCTGAAGGAAATCAAATTATTTTGCATTTTTCTGCCTTTAGATAGCCTTGTTATAGTACGATAAGCTCCTAAGTACCTCCCTGATGATACATAGTGTGTAAATTAGCCTGTGTGTCTCGTGGCGAGGCTTCCAGACACAGAGACGCTGTTGATTTAAGTTTCTCTGTTAATATAACAGGGACTGTATTGATTTAGAGGGTTCAGTCTGCAGCTCCCAAGCACGGATAATCAATCAATTAACACATGAAGTGTTTTTTCTTCTTTGTGCTCTGCTGTAGATATACCTGTGACCTATTGCTCTGTGCAGAGGTACCGGGTCAAAAACAGTTAAGGGACTTGTGATCAATCCGAATCTCAATAGTTTGCTAATCTTCAGCATGAAATTTGAATTGTAATTAGTTTCCTTGTGCAAATTAGAGCTCTACCCCATTGCTCTGCATGTTGGTTGGATTGTGTTTGAGTTGTCAGTCCACCCCCAACCCACACCCCCCGCCCCACTTTTCTTCACACACATCCTGAGCCACCAACCCCCCTTTCCCACCCCAACATCCCCAATTACCCCCCAGCTTCCAGCAGCAGCCGCACTCCACATCTCCTTGCATTGAAAATGGGCCAGTTGCTATGGCAACCCCATACAGCAGCATATAATTCCCCTGTCAGAATTCAAAAGAGGATCAATTAGTGATGATGTCACTGCGTCAAGAGAAACACTCAATCCTGATCACGATTCCTCCAGAGTGGCCAGCCGGGGCCTGTGTGCGTGTTCGTGCGCACATACATGCGTATGAGCTGTTTCTGAGACGTATAGTGATCTGAGAATGAAGGGAAGTAAGAGAGCGAGGATTGGTTCATCTTCTCTGCAGCTCGGAGTGGAAGATGAAGGCAGACTTGAGGTGCCTGAGTCACCAGTACATACTGTGTGGGAGGGCTGGATGATCGCAGAATGAGGAACACAAGTGGAATGAAACTCACTGACTTTCAGCATGAGGGTTAGGGTGAAAGAGGATTCAGATACTTCTTAGATTTCTGGCGCAGGAGAGGATCTTCATACGAATACTTGAAAGGGAAAAAACGAGTTGAACGCAGCGCACTTTGTAACATTACTTTAACAGGCAACAGAGCAGAGAAATATTCTGCACACGAAAAACAAACCACTGCCTGTTCTCTGACAGTGCAGATGGATATAATAACACACCTCCTACTCCTATAACCCTGCTTCAACTCTGTTACCTCCTTCCCTCCATCTTCAAGCAGAAGAACATAAAGTACTGAAGGCTGACATAGATGAAAATATCCTTTTTTTTTTTGCTAACCTGTATTCATTGTTCTTGCCTGCTTAGTGTTGATTATATGTATTTTTCATTTCTGGTAGGATCTGGATGATTTGTGTTTTGTGCTTTCTTCCCACAGGATCAACATTCCTGCAGTTTCACATTCCCATACAGAGTTTTGCATCAATCACAGAGGGTAAGCAAGTAAGATGGAGGGAATGAGAGAATATATTTTTAGAGCCACTCTTCTAAAGACCTCTTCCTCCTCCTCCTCTTCTGTTCATGCACTATGACGAATGTTCGTAGTAAGAGATTTGGATTCCCAAAAGCTATACAGTGTGAAAATTAAAACTAAAATCCATATGAAGTGTTTTAGTGGGATGTTCTTCAGAGCAGTTTCAGTGTTTCTCCGCAGAACCTTGACTAGAGGGATGACAATTCTTCCAATATGTGGTGTTTCACTGTCCTAAGGTTGCAGTCAGCTTTAAATAAATGAGGTTGCACAATTTGTCAGCACCTATTATTAAAGGCAAATTTGTTTCTTGTCCACAGGTGGCCACACAGGAAGGTGAGATGAAAAACATGCCTTTGCCTGATCCACGAACATTTTGTCTATTGCAGTATTATTGTCGATGCTGCTCTCATGTTGTGGAATACAGGAAAACAAAAACTAGCTTTGACTGCAGTGCTGGCACTTGTAGATGTGTAGATGTGTGGTGCTATTTCTGACACAAACTCTCTGTTGTATTGCCAAAACTCTACATTGGCTGTTTGGTCCTGTCTCATACTACATCACTACTTCACAGTGTATCAGGGTCCTATAGTGCATTCATGATATTAGAAATCAGTCTGAATAATCAATGAATCACATCCACTTCATGCAGCATTTGTTCACCTGTTTGTAAGAATGAATGTAAAAAGGGTTTGAACTTCTATCTGAAGTTCTGTCCTTTAAAATCAACTTCCTCTGTATCTTCTCATATTTGCAACTGAGTGCAACACCGTGAAGGCCTTTGAGGCAAGACTGTGTGAAAGATATCACCATTCTCACTATATCCATGATTCATCACACCTCGCTCCTTTCTGTGTCAGTAGGATTATCACCTTTAAGTTTCAAGTGTAAACTTTTGCATGCCGACTTCTAGTGACAGTTCAAAAATTGTTTGAAGCACGTCCGGGCCTTCAACATGTCAGATGCTGGTGGTAGCATGTTGAAATCGACGAAGTTCTCCTTTAAGGATCAGTTTGTTTATTTAGTTTATTGACTTTATACAGCAAAAAATAATTTTTCAATCCTGTTTGAGATCATTTTCCAAGTCAGCGAAGTCTCAGTTTGTCATCACACTAATAAAATATCAGACTCTGAAAATATGTAATTATAAAGATCACACAGCCAACAGTCCCATTAGTGACACCATCTTGTTGAATGCTCACCAAAATCAGTATCTTAAACATTGTAGAGCTGCTCCTGTGTATTAGCAGCTCAGGGAACTGACCAGCTCTCCTTTCATCTTTTAATTTATTGGAGATGGAAAATGATGTTTTAAATTGAAAAATGCGTGATTCACGGCACAATTTAAGCAGGTACAAAAACATCTTTTCTACTCTTTGTCTGCTTTTCCCACGGTCAGCGTCAGGTCTGGGTCGGGCTCGGGCTCAGGCAGAGAATCTAAACTCTAGTTGCAGCTCAGTATTTATTAATCACACAGTCGGTGGTTTGATCCCTGCTGTGTTGCAGGTTATTGCAGTATCTGCAAAAGGGACATTTTCAACCTCTACCTGGAGAATATTTTGCAGAATTCTGGTATGACATGGTCTAAATGTGAATGTGTAATCCTCTTCAAATGGACCAGTTTTGAATGTCTTTCCACTGGTAACCATAGCAGTTTATTTAATGGCACACAAATATATGATTAGTTGTAGAGGAGTGAATTAGGATTGAATCAGGAAATATGGCAGTGGGTGACTGCTCAGTATGATGTCTAATTTTGTATTAATTAGTATCTGACAATTACAATAATTGTAACTTTTCCATATTTCGTTTAACTATACTTGAAGGTAGAATAAACAGTAACTTGTGATTCAGTAATTAGTAATCAATTAGTTGTCATCATTATCTACTATATGGTCCTTAAATCAATTATTCAGGAATTATTCATTTATTATTAATTAACTATCAAGTTGTTCCCAATTAACTCCTTCCTTGCTCCTCAGTAACTACTCACATTTGTTAATACTTCATTGTAAACCATTGTTTTTTTCTAAAACTTACTGATAGCTGAGTGGAATTTCCAGGTGATATTGAGGCTTTGTGACAGAACATATTCATTTCTGATGTTTTTTAGTCAGCCTCTCATCCGTTTTCATATTTTCCCTCTGAGAGAATAAAATGATAATGGTCGCTGTCCGTGGTCCTGATCTCTGTTAAAATCTGGTGACCCGGTACAGTGACCTCTCTCTCTCTCTCTCTCTCTCACACACACACACACACACACACACACACACACACCCCTGCATGTTCCCCCACACTTCATCCATATCATCTTCTGTGTTAAATATGGTGTGACTGGATTATTTATTCAACACAACCCGTTCATGTCGCACATCTATCCTGCTAAATTGGATTTGCGCGCGAGAGAGATAAAGTGTGTGTGTGTGTGTGTGTGTGTGTGTGTGTGTGTGTGTGTGTGTGTGTGTGTGCGTGTGTGTGAGAGAGAGAGAGAGAGAGAGAGAGAAAGAGAGGGGGGGGGGTAGTTGAAATTCGCGGTGCATTCTTGTGTGGAGGGCGAAGCGAGCAGCCATCCGCAGGACAGCAGGATTGCTCGAAATATCCTCGGTGAGAATCAGCCGTTATCGGTTAGCCACGTTTCGAACGAAGTGGAAGTTGCGTTGCCAGGGAGCCGCTGGGGAGCCTCGGACCTCCACAGCCCGGTGAGCGTTGATTTGCCCCTTGCGGAGTGCGCAGCCCTCCATCAGCCCGGAGGATCCACGGCGCAGGATTTGGATTTGGAGAACCATCGACACAATGGTAAGATCTTGCTGAGGCGGATGCATTAGAATCGTGCCATAGCATGACGTTTTTTGCGCGAACGCTGGTGTCTTGAAGGGTGTTTGAGGAGGAGAGTGCATGCCGGGATCTTGCGGCATGTGTCGGCTGGGCTTCCCTCCAGTCATCGGCTCCGCAGCTTGCACAAATACTGCCAAACAAACGGGCTTTCATTGAATACAAGATTACAGACACACAGTGTGAGGTTTTTTTTTTTTTTAAACATACTGACAAGTAGGTCTATACATTTGTCCATATACATGAAGAGACTCAGCCTTTCTGTGAGTCTGTTTAGGCAGTGACTGAATGACTGAATGACAATGAAGTGGAAATGATATTCAAGCTTATAAATTAAAAAAAAAATGTTAGAGTCTGTGCTTACATTACTTCTACCCTTCTATATCTGTATGTCATTCATTCTGTCATGCATGCATTATACCAGCAGTGGATTCACATACTCAGGCCTGTAACGTCGTTTAAGGATGGAATTCAATTACCCGACAACAATGTTGATATTACCCTTTGTTTTGCACGTTGAAGGTTGTAGCATTTGGGCTCTCCTGTTCTTGAAGATCTATGAATTCCAGGCCTTTGGCTAAAAGCAGCGAGTGACCTTGCAATCAATCCTCTGTCTCCGAACCACAATTGCTGCTCTTCCTTCACTGCTGGGTTAAAACAGCCATTAAAAAAAGCCTTTCCATCACAGCTGAACAAGATCAGTTACCTGCAGTGTGTATGTGAAGGAGCTTGGCTTCCTTTCAGTGCCGTTCACCATGTGTTGTATGTTCATATTTGGCAAAAAAAAAAAAAAAAAAAGGTGTGTGATGGTGTGTGTGTGTATGTGTGTCTTCCTGCTTGTTGCTCTGGTTTGATTGATTGATAAAAGCACAGATCCTGTTGAGCTATTTGTTTACATTTCTGAATGCTCAGCTGCAGCTTCATTCATAAAGAGTGATGAATGAGTGGCACATCCGCCCTGAATCCTGAACCGAGGCCAAACAGCTGCTACAAGTCTGGTTCTGCAGGGAAACACTGATGATATCGGGGCGGCTGTGGATCCCGGGTAGAGACAGTGTCTTGTTATCTGAAAGTCTCTGGTTCGATTCCCCTGGTCTGCATGCCAAAGTATCCTTGGGCAAGATACTGAACCCCAAACTGCTCCTGATGTGCTGGTCGGCACCTTGCATGGCAGCCACCACCATCAGTGTATGAAAGTATGTTTGAATTACTGTTAGTCGCTTTGGACAAAGGCATTCACTAAATGCCCTTAAATGTAAATGAGATCAGTGCTTGAATTGTCTCTTCTTGGGAGGTGTTTTTGAATCAAACACACTGCTGAACATCTGTGAAAGCTGTTTATATGCCTGAGCATGTTTATCCAAAAAGACAACACTGTGAGAGTTACAGTTCAAATATCGTTCAGCGACAAACCGCAGAATCCTGTTTGGATTTGCTCGACTTGTTGGATACAAAGATCCATGGTACGTCATGATGTTGCTGCTGTTGGACAAACCATTCGCAGCGTAAGTGCAGGGGTAAGAGAGAAGCGCTTCTCTGCCCTCAGATCTCTGCGATGCTGACATTTAAATGGCCCAATTAGCCTTGTTGTGTTGGCTGGCCCGAGCAGCAGCAGCAGAGGATGGAGAAAAGTGAGAAGGGGAGGACATTAGGTGTCTGGCCCAGTCTCAGCACTGCAACCTTGTAACACACCCCTTATCATGCATGAGCCCATGCAAAGGTTCCTCATCATATAGACGAATGATAGATTTACCCCTAATGTTCCAATCTCTTTAGACACCATGTTTTTATGGCTAAAGCGTTCAGTCAGAAGGAAATATTCAAGATGTCTATCGCATCATTGAATACACATCTCCACTAAGGCTGTGAAAAGTATAGACAGTTCAAGACCTTGCATTACTTTTTCAGTACCTCATCTCATCTCATAATCTACCGCTTATCCGTGAGGGTCGCAGGGATGTAACTTTTTTGTAGCTTTATCCCCCCTTTTTCAAGGGGTCACGGTGGTTACTGGTTACTGTAGCCAATCCCAGTTATCTCTCTGGGAGAAGGTACACCCTGGTACAGGTGCACCCTGGTACAGGTGCACCCTGGTACAGGTGCACCCTGGACAAGCCGCCAGCTCATCGCAGGGCCCTCACTGGTGGCAGAGGCCGCAAGGTGCCAGCCACACATCAGGAGCAATTTTGGGGTTCAGTATCTTGCTCAAGGATACTTCGACATGCAGCTCAGTTCCGCCCCAAGGGAGCTGGGATTCAAACCGGCCACCCCCTTTTTTCAGTACCATGTGTTTAAAATGATCAGCTATTTGCAATGTATTCTGTCAAAAGTACTGAACCTGTAGAAAACTATGATCTACGATCAGAATTTTACCAAAGGCTGCTCAGACATTAACGTTAATACAAATGTGTTGGTTTGTGTTTTGTGACTTTTTCTGTTCCAGCACTGTGTGCAGGTTGAAACTGATTTAAAAAAGATAATAATTATCTTTTTTAATGTGCCCAGGACTTTTGTTTCCTTTGCCATGGTATCAGAATATGTAAATAATGTTTATTCAGCATAGTATAGTATTGTATCAAAATGTACAATTCTGGTATTATGACCCGACAGCAGATTTTCACCCATGTTGCTTCCTCAGACAGCCATACCTAATACAAAAAACATACATTTTAGTAAAGCAAAAAATGGTTCATCATTATAAGAAACATGAGCAGCCAGACAGTCTAGAAACCCAAATCATGTCCATAATATTTCCTTCTGAGAATTAAAATACTTTAGTACAGTAGTTGCATTACTGCATGCATAGAAAAAAAATATCAAAGAAGTGCCTGACAAATGTGACTGGCAAAACCATCAACATCAGCAATGTACAGTCTGAGAAGAAAACAGCCTGGCTTGAAACAGGCTGTCACAGGCAGAACAGACTATGTTACTATGTTGTGAGAAATACAAGGATTTAAGAGAAATATTCTTTCAAAAAATGTATAATGTATATATCCTGGGACTTCTATCTCCCTGATCCTCAGAGAGCACATTATCTATGTGGGAAGAAGCATCTGTGCGCAGTCTTTGCTACAAAACATGTCACAAGTATTACTATTTTCAGAAAGTAAGAAAAAGTGAGTGATTTAAGGTGCTTGATTAGAATGTATTTAACTTGCAACCATCTTTTTAGCTTTCACGTGTAAAATGTAATCATTCAATATGTATTTAGCTATGGCAATGCAGTTAAACATTCACTGAAGCTTATTTAAATTTGAAGACACTGAGCAGATCCCTCTTAATCACTTATGTACCGTAATGACTGTTCTAAGCGTTATGTCATTTCTGCCACTAGGGCTGTCTCAATCCAAACACAGCAAGAGATGCAGATTGATGACATCATGAAGAAGCGTGGGATCACGGCAGCTGTTGTATTCACTGTTAAAACACTATTGCCGACGAAAATCTGACATGACTCACACAAAAGTGTTCACAGGCGAGGTAATGTCTTAAAGTTTTTATTCATGTCACATTCACATTCGTCTACCTTCTGAAATCTCTTGACACACTTGTGTATTTCTCTGGTTCGACCATTCATGGAAACATTTGGGATATTTAACCTTTAATGTGGAATTGTTACATATTATTTCTTGAGGCCACCGACATGACATGATGTATATATGACAGTGCTTCATGGAGGTGAACTCTCTCCTCTTTTAATCTAATTTCTGTCACAGCAGGAAATGCACAGGTGTGACTCTATAGTATTAGTAATAAGTTGCGGAGCACTGGCATTATTAATCCTTGCACAGCTTATTGGGACACTTAATGGAATAAAGTCATCCATAGTGTTAGTAATTATACCTGTGGTTTGCTGCTATTGTTGATCATTATTAGGATTGCCATTTAATTTGGTTATCAAGAAAGACAAAGCTAAGCTTTGAGATCATTTGGTCAGTTGTGGCTGGTGTTAATCATCAGAGTGCAGCCACACTGAGACGATGCTGTCTCACTACTCACTGGGTCATGTTGGAACCAGAACGGTGACAAGACTGAGACTGAGGCATCGTCTGCTGCACAGCTCTGTCACTACGACCTGCTTCAGGCAGTGTGGTATAAAGAGGACAAGGTCTGCATTGCATTGCCAACCTAAGTAGTTTAGCGCCAAACCTAATCAAACGGTGAATAAAGGGCAGGGTCAAGCATGCTTGTTGCTGGTACACTGCAACAGTCATACTCTTTTTGGAACAATGTGTGTCCTTTCAGGAATCACTGTAAATTCGACCTATCCAATGTATATGGATGTGTTGTCTCTTACCCACATTGGGTGGAGCAGTTGCTCCGACAAGTTAGCTCAAAGACCTGCGCTTCTCACACAGATGCTAAATGGTACCTTCTGCATCTGAATGAGATGCCAAGCGAGATTTGATGCCTTGTGAATAAGACCAGGCTGGTTTTGATGGGAAATGCACCGACTGTCTGGATTATGCTAACTGGTAACTATTTTTTTTTTGTCTTAGATTACCATAGGTTAACAATAGGCTAATGTGCAACCAATGGTAAACTGACTGTATTTCTAGGCTGTTTTCTAGACTTAGTGGTCACTCAGTGCTCAACAACACAAGTCAGCTTTCACTCATTTCACCTATTCAGACACACAGACACTTTTACAGTATACACTGGGGACAGAGGCTATTATGCAAGTTGCAACCTGCTCACAGAGAGTGCTGACCATTCATTCACACTCGCACACCAACAGAAGAGCCACCAGGAGCTATCTTGGGTTCCGTATCTTGCTAAAGGACTTGTATCAATGATGTTTCCGACTGGGGGACAACCACTCTACCTCATATGCCACAGCCAACCAATGACCATGATCCCAATTCAGTATTGCATAAATGAATATAAAAGACCCACAAGCAGCACGTTATATCTTTCCTACCGGAGCTTATCACAAAAACTGTACAATACTGATATCTTGACTTCAATAATGGTTTCTGGATTATATTTTTTCAATACCAATTTTATGAAGTTCGTTTTAACAACGCATGACTTTACAAATGCACATGGTGAGCCACATCTCTTGGCATAACTCAGTGTTTTTCCTGCAGTGATGAGTTAGATTTACACCTAATGTGTTGAAATGTGGTATCGAATGACAAGTCGGTTTTCGATTCTCAATAGTATCGAGTATTTGTACTCAATTCCTGATTCATATGTGTGTGTCTTAGGGCGATGTGTCATGTTTTTTACACTTGTCCTTTATTTTTGCTCTAATGCGTCTTCGCCTTATACTCGTGACCGCGCAGCCCCCCTGGTGAATTGTGGGAAAAACGGGACAGGAGCGAGAAACCAGGACAGTTTTAATACTGTGTCTTCCTCAGACTCACTCTCTCACCGTCTGTGTAATAAGTGCACATCCCTCTCCCTCCCCAAAATAATGAAGACTAAGTCATGTCTGTGTATATTAATTCCTCCCATAATTCCTTGGGCTAAATATAGAGCCCGAGACTTGAGTGACTTACTGTGATATTCAGTGGGAATTAGATGATCCAGTGCTGGATTAATGCATTAGATGATGATTCTTGAAGCAGCTCGGACATGAATATCTTCAATTTTCTTTAATTTCCTGCAGAAAGGAGCAGTCAGTGTAGAGATAAGAGGTAGACAAAGAGGAAGAATGGTCGGGTTGAAAGTCTGTCAGTGAGTAGTTGGGGATAAGCTGCTACATGCCTTTACTCTCCAGGCCACAACAGCTGTCAAAGCCTGACCAGAGCATATCCCGAGGGGTGTCCCACATAACCAAACATGAAGACATACATCAAGGTGGTTCACTGACTTTCTCCCTTCATATTTTTCTCCCCTTGTCTCCCTAATGATGCATCTCATCGCAGAGATTCAAAGCTTATCTCTTGTCAGAGCTGCAGAGTTATAGGTGAGTGAGCATTAAGATAGCCTAGCTCCTCTTTTCCCATTTATTCCTGAGAGAAATAATTCCTCTTCTCCCAAGAGGAATCATTTCTCAGAAACAAAAACCCACACACACATTCCTGAAGACACCACAGATTCTCCTTCTCCTTCAGCCTCTGCGCTTTAACTTTTCCATTTCGTTTCCCTCTCGAGTCAAATATAAATTATTTTACTGGTGCCATCATGATCCTATAAATCCTACGATCCTATGTAAAGACCAGCGTCGAAAAAAAAAAAAAAAAGTGTGCTTGTGTAGTTTGGAGAGTGAACATGCGTGTGTGTTTCTTTAATTATGTGTGTGCTCTTCAGACGGAGCATCAAACATTACGTACACTCAGGCTAACAGTGTTGAACATGAAAGCCGCTGAGACTCATTAAGCCACTGATTACAGCTCGGGGAGGAGAGTCTTGAGCAGCTGCTGTGCTGACACACACACACACACACACACACACACACACACACACACACACACACACACACACACACACACACACACACACACACACACACACACACCTGATTTTTTTTTTTTGAATTGATGGTAACTATAAACTCTGTATGTACATGAGAGCCTGACTGATATACTGATTGCCTGATTTTATTGGCCGATCTCACAGATACATCAGTATCAGCATATAAGTTTTCCGCTAAGCGCCTTAATGACTACCTGTTCCATTTTGCAGAAAAATATGCTAATTTATATTTATTACATTTCCAGTGAAGTTTATTGTTAAATTGTAAGATATCCTGCCTTCATGAAGTGTTTGATCATCAACAAAACATGTTACATACAATATCATGTAAAGGGTACTGGTTTATATCAGACATTTTTTATCCCGATTATTGGTATCAGCCCCCAAAATCCAATCTTACTCAGGCTCATGGTCAGTGACCCTCTAACTATGTCACTTTTTTAATGTAAGAGAGATGGGAGCAGATCAGTGTTAATGAATCATTTCGGAGACAGTATACAAAGTTAGAGAGTTGAGAGTTGTATCAACTGGAAAATACCTATTCAGGTGGTGCATGAGTATTTTAAAAATCAACTTAAAGGAATACGTACTTTGGAAGAATATTGGTCAAGAGTGGAATTTCCTATTCCCGATTATCAGTGTTGGGCTCCAAAAATGTATTCTTAGTCAGGCTCTAACATCCATGCATAGCCTGTGTGTATCATTATCGATCACATCTGGTTTAAAAGCTGTCACATTATTTTAAGTCGTGGAGGTGCAACTTTGTCCACTTGGTTGTAACCACACTTGTGGGTATGACCGTGTCTTCTGTGACACACCTGAGTTGGACTGTGTAAGACAAAAGACATTTTTTCACCATGTTGAGAATCCTTGTTTTCGCAGTTAGAGTTTTGCAGCACCTGGATAACGAGTGTGTGTATATTTTCATAATGATTACTTTGAAAAAAATCTGGGAATGTCTTGGTGTTGTTGAACATTTGACATTAGAGTTTTAAAAAAAAAAACAGCAACTGTGAAAATGTGTTTCAGCAGAAGGTGGACTTTAAAAATAATATTTTCAATTCAGCCACTCTTACACTTCCCAACCACTGTGCTTTTCACAAAGCCTGATTTGTTTGTTAAAATGGGAAATCTTCATTGATAAGATTACCTGAATTCATTCAGCCCATGTTCATGTTTGAAAGAGCACAAATCCAATCATACAAAACAAATATTCAGATGAAAAAGATGTATTATTTATTTGCTTGTAAAGTAATTGCTTTAAATGCCTTTTAAAGCCACTGTACAACAACCCATTCAATGACAGCAACATTTTCGGAGTGCTTACATAGTCTCACAATCTGGTGTGCTGGGATGTCACACGAGTCAGTAGCTCATGAATATGAAATTGCAACGTAGATGTGACACAACAGGTAAACATCTGCCGCTACCGTCAATGAATGTCATCTTATTTAATGATAGGCCTATACTGAGCCCTACTCTTTCATTTTTTATTTTTTTTGTTGTTGTAATAGTGCTTCATTTGGTGTAAATGGAACTGAACGCAATTTAAAGGATATTCTGGGGAAGCCGTTAGAGCTCAACGCTTCATTCAGAGCCACTGTATTATTCACCATATTAGCATTTTATAAACAAATATTCTAATCAGATGCATTTGTATTCATCTGTATTGTGAGCAGTGGAAGCAGCAGTAAATCTGCATTTGACAGATTTGTCCACAGGGGGGTGGAGGATGGGAAGTGTCAGCTGTTACATGCTGGCTTGTTTGAGTTATGGTTACACTATCTCTGCAAATATACTTTACTCTTTACTCTCCATTTCTCATTCACTTAGAATAAAGCCTGCATGAGTGATGAATGGGACAAACATCAAACATCAAGCCTCTTTTTTTTCTCTTTGGGTGTCTGTGGCACATTCAAGTACTAATATGTTGGCATGGAGGGTCTAGTCTGATTTTGTTCTTTAATGTCTTGGTGGAATTTTCATACTCCTGTGATCATGTGTTTAGCTCCACTAGAGTCATCGGTCAGAATTTACTTTTTTTCAATAATGATATCCACATTTGAACATTTCGCCGACAGATACACTGATGCACTGTGTTTAAAAATGGACAACTGGTTTTGCAAACGCTGTGCCATTACCTTGTTTGACTCTTTAAAGTGAAATTCTCGCCAAAATGCAACCTAGGCTTTTTTTTTGTGAATGTATATGAGTCAAACCTTCATGTAAAAGCATAATTACGATGAAAGAGGCACTTTTAAGATTTACCGTATTTTCGTTTTCAGGTCAAACTCATTTTCGATGGGAGTGCTAGGGGCAAATCAGCCATAGCATCAAAATCGCTATTTTTAAAACACTAAGAAGGCTCGACACAACATGAAACTTTGCTCGTAGTATCACCAGGGTCTCTACACATGAACACCAGCATTGAGAACATTGTTTGTGTACAAAGAGTCTGCTAACCCTTAGCAAAAAGTAGTATACTTGAAGTTCATTTCATTAAGTATGCTTGAGTATAAGTATAGCAAGTATACTATGGACCATGAACTTGTAGTGTACTAGAAAGCATACTAATGTAATTCTTCTTCGGACTAAATTGGAACATTTTAAGGTTATAGAAGTATACTTTAAGTATACTTTATAAGGTCATTTTAAGTTTACAGAAGTACACTTTCAAGTATACAAGTACCCTCGTCTGTATAATACTAGTGTACTAGTATATACTTCTAGTCCACATTTTAGTTTATTGACATGTACATTCATAGTAGGGGTAGTACCTCAATATAAAGGTGTGTAGTGACTAACAGTTTTATTCTACTAATTTATATGTAAACAAAACTCAATTACTTAATCTTATTTGGCACTTCAATAAAGATATACAAACTATTTGAACTTTTAACTTCACTCATCACAGCTATAGACTTGACATGTATTAGTGCACAAATCAATAAACCCACAGATGGGACGTCTCTCCTGGAAAACACCCCTTCACTCATGGCGCCAACATTTTTGTCATTTTTATTAAGTCAACACAATTTAACCACAGAACAAGGATGTGAATTAACCCCCAACTGTCTTACACATCATCTTATTCACAACCACATTCACGAACCATAATTACACCAACAAGAACAGAATTTCTTTGCGCCACAGTCCACAAGGGGTGTTACAGTTTACTAAATTACAAGTATAAGCTTTAGTATTAAAGTCTAAGTATTAATGTACTTAGTCTTAGAATATTCTTTATACTTTTCAGTATAAGCCAAGTGTACTTCACTATACTGTTCTCAAGTATATAAAATATAGTATATAAAAAGTACACTTCAAGAATACTGCCTCAGTTTTAGTATAAGATAAGTATACTTGTAGTACACTTGAATAAACTACTTTTTGCTAAGGGAAAAAGAACGTACTCATGTTAGCAGTGGCTTGTTCCACTGGCTTCCATCATGGCGGCCGAGAAGTATCGATGTCAGAATGTGACGTAACATGGAGGACAGTTAAGGTGGACAGCTACTGTCCTCTGGCAACAACTATCCACGCGATATCTCACATGACTTTTCTTTTCATGCTTTTGATTTTAGTAGTGTGTCTTGTATGAGGCTCCTTTTTCAACTTCAAGGTCATTATTGTTTTAGTTTTGTGTACGAGTGCAATATCAGTGAAGATGCCCTCTGTGAACTCCGATTTTCAATGTCAGGGAAAGTGCTTTGCATATAGTTTAGCTTTCTCTTTTCTTCCCCTTGTCTCTTAACACTCTCAGTCTGAGCTGTCTCCCGCTGAGGCAGCCTGATATACAATCAGCTTTTTGGTGGTTTGTAACATGTGAATGTTGTATTTCTTCAGAAATGAATTAATGGCTGTTTGTCCTCAGGCACTTACCATGAAAGCTTTTCTTTAGAAGAGCATCAGCAGCCTTTATGTTGGCCTTGGCAGTGTGCGGCCTCCCATTCATGTCATCTCTTGTTTTGTTATTTTTCTGTCGTGTGTGTGTGTTCATCTGTGATTTATTCTCGCAAAATGAAGGTCCTGCTTGTGCGTGACTGTAATGCATTAATATTCAGTATACATTGCTCAACTTAAATGTGTTTAGTTTGCATCCAGAACTATTTGGCTTTAAATGGTTATAAACACTGAACCTGAACTAAAGTACATAATGAAATCTGAGGGATTCTATTTACAGTAGAGCAAAAGAAAGAGCAGAAGGAGGTTCCAGGTCCACGTGGTTCACTTCAGTTCCAAACTCAGCAGCTCTCTCAGCTGTTGCTCCTGACAACGATAGGAGGTGGGGCTTGTTGCTGGCTGTGTTTCAGTGGAGTAGGAATGCTAAGCTGCCAAGCTCTCCCCGTGGGACAAGGCCTGAGCCCTCAGTCCTGTCACTTGGCTTTACTTGTGCGAACCCCGTGGGCTTGCAGAGTCAGGCTGCATCCATGAGGACACGCTGGTACATGAACATGGGCTCGTTACAGACAGGCAACATGACATGTTTGTGTTCACAAACAGTTTGAACAGCCAGGCATTTTAAAAGCGGACACTATGTTGTTAGTGAAAATGAAGTTTTTTCCAACATCATCTCCGTATAAATTAAAAAAAAATTATCATTCACTGTGCTGTTCATAGTGTCTAAAGTCAGTGATATTATTTTCACTGTCAATTAATCTCACATCTGTTTTTTGTGATTATGTGATCATTTGGTACACAATTTCAGAAAATAATTTTTTTTTGGGGGGGGTAAACACTTTTCTGTTGATGGTGGCGAATATATGCTCTCAAAGACTGTGTTAACTATAGCAGTGTGCTGTGTGATATAAGACAGCTTTTTAGAGTTGTCTTTCATTACCACCTGTGCACTAATCATGCTGTCTAATCAGCACCTGTCAGGTGGATGGATCATCCCAGCTAAAGAGAGGTGCTCACTGACACAGATTTAATTTTATTTAATTTGATTGTATTACTGGCTGTGTACATACATGTGTAAAAACCTCTGTTTGAACAGAATCAGCTAAGAAAATTTTGTTTAGTTTAATCTTAAGCTAAATATGCTCTTCAGTAGATCATTACAGGAATTATGGGCTAATTCCTGTAATGATCTACTAAAGAGCCTTAATTTATCAGAGTTGATTACCATGTAGGGATTTTGTTTAATTTTAAATGATCGTGAATGTGTCTGCTCTTAAAACTCCTTAAAAATGTGGTTATAGAATTATTCTATTTTTATACATTACATTCATTGATTCATTTTACCTTTTTCCTGATCTTGTATTCCATTTTAGCTGATTGTTGTTTTCACTTATTTTCAGTGTGCAGTGGTTGAATGTGTATGATTGTATTGTGGCCTCTGTCTTGGCCAGGTCACTCTTAATTGAATACATTTTCTCAAAAATAAAAGTCTCAGATCTTTGACACCAGCTCAGTAAAATTTGGAGCGAAAGCAGAAGTGTTAATATTAATGACGACTGAATGTCTGTATCGTGCTTTGCTGGCCAATTTCTATCTTTCTTTCCTTCTAATAACAGCACTGCTAACAAGCTCTACATTTCCTAGAATTTCTTCACATTAAAAGCCTGTCGGTGGGAAGAAAGCAGAGTGAAATCAGTTTGCATCAGAGGAAACATTCACAGCTCATTGTGGCTCACTGTCAGTAAATAGTACCAATTCTTCAAATAGAAGCAAAGGATTGAAACTAGACTCCAAACAGAAAAGATTTTATCAAGTTAAGAGAGCTGACAACACCATGCTTAGTTTGAGGGAGGACACCATCATAATCCTGCTACCGAGCAAAACTACATTAAAGTGTCTCTAAACTGAGCCCCTGCTGCGAGGACACACTGGAAATTGATGTGGTCATGGCTCTCGAGCATATCAATGTGATTAGATTGGACAGTTTGTGGTCCTGAAGACATCTAAAAGATGAATAATTTCTTTGAGATGATACTCTGACTGTAATGTTTGAACATTTTCACTTCTATATTCTGAATGACTGCACTGACTGAATAAATTAAAAAGTAAAACTGTTTACATGTACCACGTGTTTACCTCAAGGCAATCCCAGATCCAAACAGAGTTTAAGGGAGATTTTCTAAACAACTTCTATTGTTACATTTCTGAGTGCTTCCAGTTTGGATTTGCTCTACAGAGACACTAACAGACACTTAAAGAGAGTTTATGTAAGATACTCTCGTGATATATGTGTCCTGGTGAGATGTAACATAGACACCCATATCGTCTCGTGTTTTTCAGATCCCGAGGTGAGCCGAGGTCCTGTTGTGTCCATCTGTCAAATTTTAAGAACTCAGAGGAAACTCCCGACTGAGAAACTCGAAATGTCTGCCGCCAACATCAGTCCGCTGATTTTCACCCTCCTCCTGTTCCTCTCCTCGGTAAGCTAAGCAATTCCTCCTTTATTTGTACCTTTAAAGGGTAACATCTCTAATGTGCCTTCAGTTTCTGTCAAAATGAGTATGCAGACTTGCGCATATGCAGCTGAAACACTCTGCTCAGCTGGTCAGCAACAGGTGCAGTTGAACATGCATACATTCAGTAAACAGGGGTCAAGGCCTGATTTTCAAGCACTTGCACAGTCTTTCACACAGTTAAAGAAACCATATGGAGTGTGTACATCAATAATTCATTGATCAGTGTGTGGCAGGAGAGATGAATAAAGACGCATTCTCATCATTTATTCATCGTTCATTCAATATTGTTCCTGTCTGTTCAATCTGTGGGGAAGGAGAGAGAGAAGGCTCTTGCTAGAAGACACCTCTTCTACTCTCTTCCATAAGAAGCTGTGAGGGAAGAGATCTTTTATTACTGTAGTTAAATGTGAGTCATCGCCCTTTGGGCTGAAGTGTTGTCTGAGAAGCTAAGAGATGAGACGCGGAGAAGATTTTGGATGACAGGGAGTGGCATGAAAGGGGAGGAGAGGGGAGACTGGAGATAAGTTAGTCTTTTGACTATTGGTATGATACACTCACATGGAAGGCCACATTCAAATCCCTTTTTTTTTCACGTTTTTTTTAAATCCATCTTCTGTTTAGAAAACGTAACACTAGGAAACCTTACACACTGAGTCCAGCAAAAATGTACAATATCAATCAAAAAGGAGTCATTAAGCAGTGAAGATGATTTTGTGTTCCTCTTACTGCCTTCAATAAAGAAAAAGAAAATACAAGTTCTATCTAACTCTGAACACAATTGTAAGGAGTTGCACCTGCTGATAAGGGAACCGCAGAATTGTCCAGATTGACTCCAGATATATTTTGTATGTGTGTCAGGTCCAGTTTGATATGCCCTGACCCTAAAGGCTGCAAGCTATACTGGAAATTGTTTTAATTTTACTTTTAATCATCAGAAATGTAATAAATCACCTTCTAGCCTAAATGTGTGTCATTCATCTTTTTTTTTTTTTACAATAGTCTGTGCAGGCCATTACCCTGTTCTTCAGCCTTTTGACTGATGTAGTACAAGCCCAGTGATTGACAGATAAGTCAACAGCAGATTTTACAGCCCCTTTCACAATATCAAGACTTTGAAAATTTGATGAAAGAAAAAAAGGAGGTAATTGAAATGCACACATTCCCAGCCATCTAAGCAGAGTGGATCTCTCTGAATGTTCTCACCCAAAAAATCCACGTATGTTCCTAATGTGTCGAAATTCATGATGTTATAAGAACTGTTTAATTATCAGGGACTGATCACTAGAAAGCTGTGACATTAAAGTTTCAAACCAATTATATTTTAATGTATTATTTGTGTGTCAAATGCTAGGCCAAACGATGTTGGTTAGCACTGAAAATATTGTATCTTATCTTGTAAGTTTCCGTGAACAGTATAGCATGATAGAATATAGGCCTCCAAAGCACAGTCAGTTATGTACGTGCACTGTGAAGCTGATCATGCTGGGCGAACACAGTTTGACCTAATTAAATATGGTGTCGTGATTTAGGGCAGAAACATGTGATATAATTAGAGGTGACAGAGAACCAAACACAGATGCACTGAAACTGTTTTAAAACTTTCCAAGACTCACCCAGTGTGTTTGGTTGCCCTTCTGCTCCAAACATCCATCATTTTAACAACCCTGCGGAGTATGATTCATGGGTCAGAAGACTGGATGTGTATCTGGTCTTTAATGTTGGTGGTCCAGGTTTAAATCACAATAATCAGTCAAAATCAGTGTGCTCAATACCTCTTAAATTATCAGCAGGATAACACAGATTATATGATCAATGCAGGTTTTTCAGTATCTAACCAATGACACACGTTTCCTGAAAGTTCTGTGAGGGTTCAGGGGCTAGAGGTATCTAATATACAGGTTTCAACCGTCTTCTGCAGGGATGGTTGGGATTGTTCTTCTGGCAGGCCTCTAAAGAGGAAGAAAGCCAGAAAAAAAAGATTTAGAAAAGTAGATTGAAGTACAGTACTTTATGTTGCAAGATGGACTTGAAGTTACTGAGGCAGTAGAATTGGTTCAAGGATCTGTCATCTGCACAACTCTGTTCCACAGAAGCCCTCTCTCCTCTATGTTCTTGATGTTGTTGATGCAATGATTGACACTGAAGAGGAATGTTTGTCAGTAAAAACTCTGATGCAGCTATTTGGTTCCTTTTCCGGTGGACATTGCAAATTTTCTAAATTCTTAATGCACAAGAAAAAAAAGAAATGATGAAAAATGTTTTTAAAAAAGGCTTACCAATGTGAATGAATCCACCTCTGAGTCCCCAGCCCCTGCTTCCTCTATGGAAGGCGTGTCAGTGGGATTGAGGAGATCCTTGAAGTATTCCTTCTACCGCCCGACAATATCAACAGCTCCCCACCTCCATCGTAAACAGTGTTGGTGGAGGGCTGCTTCCCCCTCCTGAGGTGCCGGATGGTTTGCCAGCATTTCATCGAGGCTGACCGGTAGTCCTCCTCCATGACCTCCCCGAACTTTTCCCAGACCCGAGTTTTTGCTGCCTCAGGAGTCCCCCGAGCCAACCATGCTCGATAGGACTCCTTCTTCAGCTTGACAGCATCCCTTACTTCCGGTGTCCACCACCGGGTTACGGGATTGCCATGACAACAGGCACCGGAGAACTTACAGCCACAGCTCCGAACAGCCGTGTCAACAATGGAAGTGGAGATCATGGTCCATTCGAGCTCAATGTCCCCAGCCTCCCTCGGGATCTGGTCAAAGCTCTCTAGGAGATGGAGTTGAAGACCTCCCTGACAGAGGGTTCCGCCAGACGTTCCCAGCAGACCCTCACGATACGTTTGGGTCTGCCGAGGCTGTCCAGCTTCCTCCCCTGCCAGCGGATCCAACTCACCACCAGGTGAGCCACACCAGCTTGCCGCCTCTCAAGTCCAGCCTCTCTCAAGGAGTTGGGTTCCAGAGCCCAGACTGTGCATGGAGGTCAGCCCGACTATCTCTAGCTGATACTGCTCAACCTCTCGCACTAGCTCAGGCTCTTTCTCCCCCAGCGAGGTGACATTCCATGTCCCCATGGCCAGAGTCACCGTCTGGGGATAGGGTTGTCGGGACCCCGCCCACAACCGCCACCTAAATCACATGGCATCGGCCTACTGGCAGCGGGAAAAGGTTCAATCCCCTGTTTTAGGTGGATGTACCCCTGTTTTAACAACCCTTGTTCACACGCTAATCTGGGTGTAAAAATGGTATCTGCTCTCACATAAATCACAAACAACTAAAAAATAGCTGTCTGACTCAAATTAATTTTTCATGAATGGCAAGTCATGGGCAACTCTGCTGCTCGGTAGGCAGAGCTATTGCTGTGTTTTTTATAGTCTACGTCCTGTTAATGTATACAGTCACTCATGCATACAGTACACACACACACACACACACACACACACACACACACACACACGCACACATTATATTTTTATGTTGCCACTTTTCTCTAGTTGATTTATTATCTAATATGGAGCCCCAGACATGACATGGTCAAAAAAAAAAAGTTATTTTTAACACATGGCTGGTCTAACTTTCACAAATTTATCCTTTCTGAGAGTGGATAAAAAAAGTGAATTTTGTACCCAGCTTCCTAGCTATTTCTGACAACACACATGCTTGAATTTACTCACGTTTGGCACAGCGTCGAATGGGGCTAAGTTAGTTTGAGGTCAAGAAAGTAAGTTTACCCATACAGAGTTACGTTAACGTTAATAAATTCAAAACAGTTATCGTAAACTTACCATTTAAACCTCTATCCGTGCCTCTCTGGCGGAGTGAAGAATCAGGCGTGAAGTCGAAACAGAGTCGTTATCAGCAGCCTCTTCATTAGCCATTGGTGCAAGACTGAAACTTGAATTTTAGGACAATGTGCGGCTTCTTAAACTAAAACCTATTTCAATATGCAGTCTATATGTCATTTAAAATTGTTGGAATGTTTTAAAAAATGTCATATAATCTGAGGCACTAATAACATCCTGAAAACATTTTCAGGCTTTCAGAATGTTCTTCCACATTGTTGGAATGTTTTATAGAAGAACATAACTCACCGGCATCCCAAAAATGTTGCTTTGATAATGTTTTTCCTTTGCTATTATGTAACATCATGGGAGCGTTTTATAGAAGAACATTCCATAATCTGTTACTTCTGTTACAACATCATCACCAAAGCATCTTCAGAATGTTGCACCTAAAACATTCTTCCTTTCTTAACATTCAACATTTATAGCAACATTATTTGAAATGATAAACATCCTTATGTTCTTTGAACATAACAACTTAAGAAGAACTTCTAGGGAATGTTAGCCAATATTGTGGGAACATTCCCTGCTGGCTGGGAAGACAATAATTCACCACTTCACTCAGCCGTCTTCCACGTTATTGTTTCTGTTGTATTCATTGACAGTTTTACAACAATCCCCTCACAGTTTTTGTAGTGAACAATGATATGAATTCATATTTTTCTCAGTGGACAAAATTCTAAAGGATACTTAATAAATACTAAATACTAAATAGTGTTTTAGAACACTACCAAATATAAACAAATATATAATCAAATATATAGTATGTAGTATGATCTCATCACAACCCTTCTCTTCCTCTCCCATGCATTTTATTTTTCAGCATTTTTAAACTTGGAAACATATCTTAATATTCCACTATGACTAGCCTAATCTGAACACTGTCATCTATAGAGACATCCCAACCCCTCCCCTGTTGGTGCTGCTATTGTTGTGTGACATCAAACAGCTGTTCTTCATGAAGGTGGGGTGGATGCATTTGCCACAAGTTAACTAATAAGAATTTCATGTTTCAGTTCCGTTTTACTTTTTTTTTTGGTAGGATTTTGAAAAATGTCCAGTTCCAGGTGTTCGACGACAGCATTAGACAAGAGGGTAGAACTGGGGAAGATACCCCAACTGGTTCTGACTGAGAACCCAAAAACCGCTTGACGTGGTGGTGACTTGTCAATGACATTGTAGTCACGTCTTACAGTATACGCTGCTTTATCGTCTTTTTTAGTCTAAATTTACAAAATGAGCAACACTCTGTGTTGAACACTTGAAACTAGAAATTGAGACCATAAACTTATTGGGAAACTTTTTAGTTAAGTAATACATCGAATGAGAAGTAGGATGATTTCTCATATGCTTGCATACAATCAGACTTCTTTTGACACCAGTGCACTCACCCCTTAATTGCCATAATTAAAGCATGGCTTTACTTTTCAGAAACAATAGAAAGCACAGATAATAGACCAAACTAGTGTCTACACTGTAACAAATGGTTTCAGATCCAATAACATCCACTCTCATGTAATAGTCAATCCAACCATCTGTGCTTTCACCATCAGTGTATTCAGCTCAAGTGTTTCACAGCCGAAATGGTGCTGTTGCTAGAGAGTGCAGCACATTAATCATCCAGCATGTGTCGGCAGTGTCGACACTTCCTCCGTACAATGCCCCAAACCCGCTGTGTCTCTATTATTCTGGTAAATCTTCAGTGCGTGAGCCCCCAGCAAGTGCTGCTGACGTCAGTGAATAAACTCTCAACTGCTCCTCTGCTGCACCTCGTAAAACTGTGACGTGACGTCTCCTGGACTGACGCCAGCGCAGAGACATGAGCTTGTTTTCTTACCAAGTATCCACCTCCATCACAGCCAGTATAAGTGGACAGTCCCCCATGTCTGGAGTCGTATCTCTGGCTGTCGCTGTGATCCCTGACCTTGTGTGTGCATGACTTTAAACAATCTTCTCTGTGTGTCACTTCTTAACAGACAGGAGTAACATCTGCCACAGTCGGGTGTGAAAAGTGCAGGTCTAAAAGCCTTTTCTGCCTTGTACTCCGCAGAGTAATGCCCCTCCTCTGGGTCAGTAAGCACGGGGAGAGTGCCAGCAGCTCTGAGATGGTTTGTTTAATTGGTTGAGTGTTTAAACAGATCCCAGAGCTAAGACCTCTCCCGCACTGTGGTGTGAACTGCATGGTGAAGCTAATGAAGCAGCCTCTTCCAGTTTACCTATGGGTCCTTCCACTCTGCTCTGATGCAATCTTCTGCCACTTGACTCTCTCTCTCTCTCTCTCTCTCTCTCTTGCTCTCTCTGTGTGTTGTGCATGTTTCTCTCTGTGTGTGTGTGTGTGTGTGTGTGTGTGTGTGTGTGTGTGTGTGTGTGTGTGTGTGTGTGTGTGTGTGTGTATGTGTGTTTTCATGCTGTTTTCCAGGTTTCGAGCCAACAGGTCTCTTCAAACTGTGTGATCAAGAGGGAGGAGGAGAAATGCATGGAAATGATTGCCTCAGACGATCCCGGGAACGATCCAGACTTTGGTAGATTTTCTTTCTTTGCGAGTGTTTGTTTAGCCTTTAAACCTTCCCCTCACGCTCACCACTATTTTGTTGATGTTGTAACAGTTTAACAAAAGCTAATTAAAACAATAGTACAAAAATATAAAATGGATTAAAGGAGATTAATAAAATGTATATCTACAGGGCCTTCAAAGTGAGTGTTGGATAATTCCACAAGTCATAGTCGACTCTGACCTGCATGACTGCGATCATTAGAAAGACTTTGACTTCTTGTGAAAAACTGCAGCAGGGCCAGCAGAGAAATTCAGCAAAGCAAATTCATTATTTTGTTTCAACCTGTGGTTCCATCTCCAGAGCACGGGAGGGGCAGAGGCTTTAATTGGCAGCATCTCATCATGATGATGATCCTGAAAATCAAAGATGATCAGTGAGACAATGAGTGGCAGGCGTCTCTCTGGCTGATTATATCATGAACAAAGGGAAGATCAGACTGAGCGGGAGGCCCATTTGTGCCACTCTCATTCTGAATCTTGTCTGGAAAGGAGTCATCCTCTAAAAACAGAGCGACAAGGAGTTAAATGTACTCCTGTACCATGTGCACATAGACAGAATACGTAAATACAGTAGCGCAGAATGCCATATGTCTTCTTTTTCCCTTGTTGTTTCAAGACAAGCTGCATGTTTTGGAGGGAGAGCAGTTCTGCACTGACCCTCACTGGTTAAAAATAGTTCCCAGTGTGGGCTGGTACTCTCATCAAATTCACATCACAATTTCCCAGGGCCCCAAGTGACATCTTCTTTTTTTTTTTTCAACACAGATGTGACATAAGTCACCACCAACAACAATAAAAACAAAAACCAACACAACACTAAAACAATACATCACGCACCCTAATAGAGGCACATATATTATCACGACCTTTATCAACAGACCCAACAATCTAAATACATAACACAACATTCAGGAAAAAAAAGTAGAACATACAAAATTATAATACTTTACAATACCTAATCTTTATACAGTAATTGAATTTGTTATACAGCAGAAATGTACTGTGTCTCAGGATAAAAAAGAGAGAGAGAACTAAAAGGCAATTCAATATTTTGTTTAATTAAATGAAGAAAAAAATTCCAGCCGTCATCAGACTTTATCCAGCGATCCAATACTTTTTAAGGGCATCATTACTTTCTGCAGCTGAAAAATCCTCTCATTTAAGAGGCTAGAAGCAGCATTTAATGGCTGCGTGAAAAGTTACTCAAACAAATAACAAAATAGTTGGAAATTTACTTTATTTTGATCAACTAACCAATTAATCAACTAGTCGTTGCCTCTCTAGTGTGTACTGTGGTTGGTATTCCCTCTTCCAGTCAGGTTCCCACTAGATACCTGCAACTTAACTACATTATGCAGGAGCAGCTATGTGATGCAGGCTGGCTCACCCGATTCTGATCCCACTCATTTGCTTATCAGGTGGTCACAAGTGGCTCAGGCTCTTTTCAGTGGCAATTACAGTATTTAAGCATTCGAGCATGACTGTTTAATTTCTGTGGCCACCTGCTGGACAAAACTGGTAACAACAATTCATCACCATCAGATTTGAGATATTTTAGGGAAATGTTCATTTGTTTTTGAGTGGCATCTCTCACATGTATGATTAATCAAACGACCTGATGTTTACAAGTGACATTTGATCACAAGTAGAACTCCAGGTGTGAACTGACGCACTGTCCACTTGGGACTGAATCACCCAGCATGGAGGTTGATATGTTAATAAGTCTGAATTACATCTGAATCAACTCTTGTAGCCCAGAATATGTTCCTCACAGCAAGGTCGTGCTCATAACTTACTCACTAGTAGTTTGACACTTATTAACCTGCACAGGTTCTACTAGTTGAATTAGTTACGAGCAAGACCTCACTTTAGACCCGCCTCCCCCCCTTTTTTTTAAACCAATGTCTGACTCACTGTATTTTCTTCCTGTCTGTCCTCAGGCTGTCCATGGATGTGGGACAACCTGACGTGTTGGCAGCCCGCCAGGATTGGTGAGGTGGTTGAAGTCAAATGTCCCGAACTCTTCTCTCAGTTCATGAGTGAGGAAGACTATGGTCAGTAATGAAGGAATGTAATAATCTGCTTGAACATGTCTGTTGATTTGTGGCAGTTGATGTCATTTCAATGAATTGCTGTTTTACTGTGCGGAAATCTAAGAACTGCATATCAATGAATGGGCGCGCGTGTGTGTGTGTGTGTGTGTGTGTGTGTGTGTGTGTGTGTGTGTGTGTGTGTGTGTGTGTGTGTGTGTGTGTGTGCACAATTTCCATGTAATACTGACTCAAGTCTTAACTTTTGGTTGAAATGTGGACATTTTTCAGTAATTTTAAGGTTAAAGTTAGAACGAAAATAACACTATGCAGCGATATACCTCCACCAACAGTCTCCTTTAATTCAATAAAGCCTAATCAAATATTAGATTAAACACAAATCACAAGAAAACCCTTTTATAAACGCCCTGACAAACAAACCCTGACACATTTTAGCAGCTATCTTTGTTGTATCTCTGCTGTGACAGTAAACAGTGTGCCTTGGTCTTTTCTTCTGACTGTTATGTCTACATGTATCCCTATAATTTTGTATCAATTAAAACACCTTAACTTCAGATCTAGCTGAAATGATAAATGTTAGAGTCTGCTTGGCTTCCTTATGTCTGTCTAGAAATGAGCCTGTGTCTGCAATAATCAAATGAAAGCATCCTATGTCCACAGAGCTGGGGACAGTGAGTCGAAACTGCACCATGTTCGGCTGGTCCGAGACCTTCCCTCATTACATTGATGCCTGCCTGTATGAAGAAACAGGCAGCAACCACACGGTTAGTTGATCACCGTGTCTGCAGTCGAGCGAGGTTCGGGGTTTTTCAGTGAGATGTTTAATATGTTCAGTTTTTACTGTGCTTGTGATTTCAGGACACATATTATGCATCGGTGAAGGCTCTATACACAGTGGGCTACAGCACCTCTTTGGTCTCCCTCACCATGGCCATGGTCATCCTGTGCAGGTTCAGGTGAGGTGTTACAAAATAAAAAAAAAAAAATCAGCAGGACTGTAGTGCAGACATGTCAGGGTGTTGTTCCTCTGCATGCTGTGATTTTTCAAATAAACAGTGATATGGTGTTCAGAGTGCTCATGTGTGTCTCTCCACACAGGAAGCTTCACTGTACCAGGAACTTCATCCACATGAACCTGTTTGTGTCGTTCATCCTGAGAGCTATTTCAGTCTTCATCAAAGACGGCGTGCTGTACGCCAAAGAAGACAGCGAGCACTGCTTCATACACACTGTGAGGAACACATACACACACCCAGAGTTCTCTCTCCTTCTTCTCTTTTCTGGCGCCTTTCACGTTCTCCCTCGCTGTCTTCTCTCTTTGAAGGTGGAGTGTCGAGCAGTGATGATCTTCTTCCATTACTGCGTCCTTTCTAACTACTTCTGGCTCTTCATCGAGGGGCTGTACCTTTTCACTTTACTGGTAGAAACCTTCTTCCCTGAAAAGAGATACTTCTATTGGTACATCATCATTGGCTGGGGTGAGATGTCAACCACAACCACACACACACACACACACACACACACTAAAAATCCAAACCCTGGATGCATCTTTATCAATGATTGTATCATGTCTTACATCAGGAGCCCCCACAGTGTGTGTGACCATCTGGGCAGTGCTGAGGCTGCACTTTGATGATGTTGGGTAGGTGATAAAAAATTGAGTTGAATCTCATGTTGAAGTCTGTGTGGTCAGCCTCTGAATGTCTCATTTTATCTTTCTATGCTCTCAGCTGTTGGGACATGAATGACAACGCTGCCATCTGGTGGGTGATCAAGGGACCTGTGCTTGCTTCAATCATGGTATGGAACCACTATCTTTGAGCATTGACAACATTAAAACAATTTTTACATTACCGATGATATTTATTAGTTTTTTTTTTAACATCAATATTTTTTTCTACAGATCAACTTTGTTCTCTTTGTTGGCATCATCATCATCCTCGTCCAGAAGTTACAGTCCCCAGATATTGGTGGAAATGAATCCAGTATTTACCTGTGAGAAATTTGACTTTTCATTCTGCCTGACATTAAAGCAACATATTTCATTAGCTGCTTATGATTCCAAAATAATTTCACAGCAATTATGTTACTTTAGTGTTTTTAATTTCTTTTGATATTCTGTCCTTTTAACAAGTTCACTGCACTCGTCAAAGGGACCACATTTAAACTACATTACATTTGATTCATTTGTTATAGTCAGTGGTGGGAAGTCACTCTGACAAAGTTAGCCTTCACTAAATGATAACTCTCCTAAAGATGCAGTGTGATTGCTTTACTCAGAACTCAGCTGTTGCTAAATGGACAATATTTCTTCAACATGATTGAAATCTTTCAAATTGATGACCTTAAAAAGTGAGCTTAACTTTAAAAAGTTAAGTGGAATCTCTGAAGTGATCAGAATGAAGTTCGGTTCCTGCCTCACAGCATTTAATCAAAATATAACTTTTGCAAGATGGTTCCACCCAAGCCAAAGAATCTGTCAATTTACATTGGTCAATAATGCACAGGCACTGAAAAGTGACACATTTTTAAATGGATCATGGTTTGTTCTGTCTTGTGTGGAGTCCACTATGCCAAATGTTCTTTTAAAATTATTGTGATTTTATATGTCTCTTTCAGTAAATTTGTAAAGCATGACAACAAAATCTAAAACTCAGCACAGCATTTCTGTTAATTCAGGCCAGTTTCTTCTGATTCGGGCAGTTATTTTTATTCTTATTAGGATATATTGGGGATATTTTGCATCATTTTTAAGAATTTTACAAATCTTTATCTGTAAGGTATGAATCAAATTTACAAGCAGTCTAGAAGAAATGACATACTGTGGTCCAGTCATATCATCATAATGTGTGTGTGTGTGTGTGTGTGTGTGTGTGTGTGTGTGTGTGTGTGTGTGTGTGTTGTTTTGCAGAAGGTTGGCCCGCTCCACTCTGCTGCTGATTCCTCTGTTTGGTATCCACTACACTGTATTCGCCTTCTCCCCTGAGAATGTCAGCAAGAAGGAGCGTCTGGTGTTTGAACTCGGACTCGGATCCTTCCAGGTGACTGTTCCCCCATCAGGGTTTGGACTTAGAGAGAGACCATCTGTGTGCAAACTGTGGAAAATCCACTTACACTAACAGCCAGTGAAGGACAGTAGAAGGAGAATAGAAACTATACAGAAACTTTTTACAGACACTATAAACCTGAGGTTGGACAAAAAAAGGACAGCTTTAAACCTGACTGCTGTAAAAATACATTTGATTTGAAAGTTAAAAAGAAAAACTATTTTTAGTTCAAAAAGCCTGAATTACTGTTTGAAATACTTGTTTTCAGGTGATTAAAACGTCAACAGCGATTTAAACTTTTCGATCTGCTACTTGACTCTGACTCCAGTAATTTGAGACTTAAATCAAAGAGTAACAAGCTGAAGAGCCAAGAGAAAGGCTTTCAAACCATCAAATACAATTTGAACCCATCAATATCGAAACCTAATCTCCAGATGATTTTGCTTAAAGAAATGAAAACTATGCATACATTATTTACTTCATTATTTTTTTCACCCCAAAACAGCTGTTTGTACAGTACAAGTGTTTTTGTCTCACTCTTCTACCCTCTGTGTCTCTTCAGGGTTTTGTGGTGGCCGTCCTCTACTGCTTCCTGAATGGAGAGGTAACGCTCCTTTTAAACTATAACTGACACCATTATACCAATTTTCCAAGTGCACAGTCTAATGATTAAACAAACATAACATTATTGATCAACAACGCATGCGTAAGGAGAGAAGGATCTAGAGAGAAAGTGCTTACAATTTAAAAAAAACAAAAAAAACATCTGGGCCCGTATTCCTAAAGATTCTGAGAATCCTCTCAGAGAGCTCCTAACTTTAAAAATTCCTAGCAAGGAGTCTTAGGTGTGATTCCAGAACATTCTCAGAGAACTCTGAGCAAGGAATGGACAGAAACTCCTGTCCGAGGAGGTGTGGTTGACCCTGTTGCTAGGTATGAGCCATCATTTCAAAAGCTGTGATTGGTTGATCCTAAAAGCTAGATAAAAATATACTTTTGGTGATAATGGGCAAAGGATGGACCCTCAAATCAAAAAACTTAATCATAGAATCTAATCTTATGAAGACTGTGTCATTGTAAATAATATTTCACATAAAAGAGAATACCTGTTAAATGAATAGTAAGCTATAGTTTAAAATTATCCTACAAACTGTGTGAGAACTTAGGCCCACGTGCACAGTATTCACATAGTGATATGAGAAGCAGTGTTGGTTGGCTTTCAAATCTACCACAAACCAGTGAACAGCTGATGGAGGGCTGTGACAGACCCAAGTCATCACTGCTGCATTGTTGCATTTTCCCTGTTGCCAAATACCTCAGTGTTGTGATGACTTTCATGGAGATATAAGTGCATCTTTAATGAGATCAACTACAAACATGATTCCTGCACGATCCAATCTGTAGCGTGTCATTAGTTCACTGTCATCCAGTGTTTGGAGAATATCTCTCCTGCCTCTTCCGTCCGCCATGTTGTCCTCTGCTTAGGAAACTCCTAAGCTGCTTAAAAGTCCTCTTCCCTGCTCTTAACAGATCTCACCTTAGGAGCTCTCTTAAGAGCTAGGATTCTTTAGGAATAGCTTTTATCTTTACTAGGATCTAATCTTCACTTTTAGGGGAAATTCTAAGAAAACATCATGATTCTAAGAATTTTCTTAGAATTTGGCCACTAGGAGCAACTCTTTGCACTAAGAATCTTTAGGAATATGGCCCTTGGAATCTACAGAAGCGCTGAGAGGAAAGTGAGACGGAAAATTCTGGTGGTCCAGTGTGAGTTTTTCAAGATTTTCTATTTTAAATCTGGGAAAACATTTTACAAAAAACGGTTAGACATGATTGTTTCTTATATTGACCACAGGAGACTACGCATTGTAAATATGACAAACAGCATTCCTGTTTCATTTTATCTGAGTTTAAATTGGTCCATGTTCAAAACACAAGATACATTTATGGTGCTGATTGGTTTAAACCAGCGTATTGCTTTGAGAGCACTTTTCAGTGAAAATCAGTTAAAAGATAGAAGGAAATTAGCCTTAAACACAGCACAGACAGAGGTAGAGTGAGACTGAAGGACAGTGAGCTTGTCTCTTTCCAGCGAGGTCCATTAATAATGACCTTGTGAAGTATATCCCTCAAGGTGCAATCGGAGATCAAGAGGAAATGGCGCAGCTGGACGGTGAACAGGTACTTTGCTGTGGACCTGAAGCACCGGCATCCTTCGCTGGCGAGCAGTGGGGTGAACGGGGGGACGCAGCTGTCCATCCTCAGCAAGAGCAGCTCCCAGATCCGCATGTCCAGCCTGCAGGCCGAGACCCTGGCCACTTGAATGGCGCTGGTGGGGATTCCACGTCGACCACCGATGCTGCCGCCTCCAGACCCGATGCCGCCAAATCTGCCACGCCCACCCTCGTTCCCATGACCAGCCTCACCAACCCCTTCCTCAACCCGTACCCCAACCCATACCCAAACGACACCATGATGGAAACCCAGCTCAACTCCACCGACCCAGAACAGCCTCTAGTCTGACCTGCTCCACTCTGAGCCTGAATGTCAGGTGCCAAATAATGAATCTCCTCGTGTCCTGGTTCAGGTGCAGCTGGAGGGTAAAAAAAAAAAAAATAATAATGTAAAAATTGAATCATCCTATTCCTGAGCAGCCTGTCATCTTCAAAGGGGCATGGGTGGGATATTCCTGTATATCTAGTGTCTCGCTGGGCTGGGACATGCAGAAGAAGCATGGTCTCATCTCTCTGTACATATTGTATTAGTGTTTAAAGTCGTGTGGTGCTACAGTACAGCACAGAGGGACCAGAGAGCTCTACAGTGTGTCCTCTCACTGAGATCATTCCAGTCTGAGGAGGGTTTTACATTTGTCCTCGACCTTCACCCCCACACTGTATTTCACATTATAACTCCACTCAGACATCACAGCTGCTGTGCCATTTGAAATAGTTTATTTTTATTTCTTTTTTAAAAAGACACTGGGCAATGTAAATACCTTAAAGGAGCAGTCCACTGATTTTACACATGAAGATTATTTAGCTAAAAGCAAGTTACATTGTCTTGTTTGGCTTCTTTTTTTTTTTGTAGTTGTGCAGGTTGCATTACAAACTAAGGTCATGGAAAGGAGGATATACTGAAAAGAGGGTGTGGACTACAGTCATGATATCTCAGTGTATGCTGCTCCGATTCTGACCCTCTCTGATGTACAGAAAATGTTGAGTTTTCTTGTGTAGTTTTTCTTAAACTATGTAGTTTTCTTCTTAAATATGTTGAAGACTATTTATAAAGTAAAGGTTAGCATCAAATCAGTGTTAAAAAAACAAAAAAAAACAACTTGTCACCATCAAATCTGTTCCTGATTGTGCTAAAGGTCACACCTAGATTTATAAAACCCATTCGGTGCTTAAGAAGCACAGCCAACTGCAGCCCTCTTCATGTGAAAGCTCAGTGTTATTTTCTCATCACTGGCACAATCATTTATGTTTCCTGTGTAAACTGTGACTGATGTAAAACCACATTATGAGTATTGAAGACTGAGGAATGTTGAAGAGATGTTTTCATCTGGATCCAACAGCTGGAAGCAAGGTATTCAAGAGAAGGACATATTTTCTATAGTTATGTGAAATGCCAAAAAAACTGAGAAAAAAAAAAAGAACGCCAGGGTGAGATGATGGCTTAGAGCGTCTTCTTCAGATATGTGCGCGATGCTGAGGTTTACAGACTACAACCACAAACACAAACCTCTCTATTAACTCTCAGCACTGGAAGGAGAGGAGACTGTGGTAGTCTGTAGTTTCAAACAGCCGTGAGTACAGAAAATGTCAATGAAATACTCGTGATGAAAGTGTCATGAGCTCAACTGCTTGCATGAATTTGCATTTACTTATATTGTGTTTTATTTCTTTTGTTGTGAGAATTCAGTGTTGAATTGGATGTTAAATGTGTTATTTTTCTTCATGAACTCTATCTGGCTGCTGTGGAGGTGACGCTCACTTACACACAGCTGAGCTTCTTCAGTGGCCTCCTGCAGGAATAATGTACTGGTCGAAGTGAAGAAGTAGACCATCGAAAACGCAGTCTGCAACAAATCCTCCTAATTTCTCCTTCTGAAAACTCAGTTTGAATTTTAATTAATGAGTTTTGTGTTTTCAGATGAATCCCTTGTACAACCTTGGTGTCTCTTTGTGTTTCTCCAGTGATTCTCTCTGGTGACATTTGATCTCTGTATGCATGTAAACAAGCACACTGAGACAGATGTTACCTTTGGAGAGACAGACTTTTAACTCTAGGCAATTCTTTCATTCCAAAGACGAAATTATTCGACTGCTCACTGAATTTTTGCACAGCCGTATCTGTTTGCAAAGGCTGATGTCGCTTTGCAACTGATGTCACAGCAGACTTTTGTTCCTTTGGTCTGACTAAACTACCCTCTGAATCCCAACGTTTGACTATACTTTGTGTCTCCAAAAGTGCCTTTAAGCACAAAACAAGTATTTTGACTTCTGTTGATGATTTTAAAGAATAAGAGAGATTTGTCTTTCATTTCAAAACAAAACTGCAAAGTAAAGAAAAGGGTTGAACAAAGTGCTTTTATTATGCTAGACTAAATCAGTGTTTTAAACCTGGAGGCCTTCAAACTACTTTAACTCATCTTTGCTAATGATGAGCAGAACATACGACAGATTAGACTTTTAATCGAGCAGTGCTACAGTATACCAACTCATATGTCAATGTACAGTAGACTGTATCAAGAATAAATGTACTTTTGTTTTATCAGCACATACATTGTTTTTTTTTTCTCTGCAGCAGAAGCAATGAAAATCACAGGACTATAACATCTGAACGACAAGAGACTTTTCTTTGTTAATCTTCAAAATGTGAGACCATTTTACACTAAAATTGTCAAGTGGTTGTAATCAATATTTCTATGTAATCCAACTGAATTTCAAAAAATATTCCTAAACAGAAAAATAATTTGATCCAACTATAAATATCTGTAAGGTTTTTAAAGAAAAACTTGAACTTGAAAACTCCAAAACAACAATTGAGTGAATAACTTATTGCACAATAAACTTTATTTATGACTAATAATAATAGAAAAGTCAGTTCAGTAACTATGTGAATACCATGTTAGATGTTGAGTTTAACTCCTCATACGCATTAATTTTGATAATTTGCAGGTAAAAAGACGTCACTACAGAGTCCCAAAACTGACACAATTCAGTTAAATAATAATTATTTATGTTCTGCCAACTGGATTTGTTTTGTTTTTACATTTTGTTTTATAACTTTTTAAAAAGGTATAATTTGTGGATGTATTCAGTTATGCTTTTATACATCTTTACAGACTTTCAAAAGGGATGTGAACGTTTCAGATATTTTGTTTTTAAAGTTAAATCAGTCATTTAACTGTCCAGTTATATTTTCTGTAAATTATATCTGACTACATGGTGGTCTAAATGCAGTTTCAAAGCTTTTTTCAGTTTTTTTCTTTTTTTTTTTGCACTAATAGCTTGATTTTGAATAAAAATATTTAAAAATGAAACACCATATTCCTACAGAAACTAAACTGAAGACAAGTTAATATGTAAATATGAATGTCCATTTTATTTTTAATTGACCTGATACAATTGTCTTTGTCTACATACTAGGATATCTAAAAAGTATTTTAGTGACTGCATTTGATTTAGTACATGTACTTTATATATAATACAAGTCAAAATTGCTAGAAACAGTAAAGAAATTTTACACAATGCACACTGTATCCCTTTAATCTTGGTTAAAATGGCTAAATTTGGTTAAAAGTGACTGTTTCTTTACCTCATGAGCAATGGTTTCTAATTTTTTTGGGGTCACATCCACCATTAGATCAATGCTGTGTAGATAACATCGGAATGTTTCCTGAAACTGGAATATAGTTTCTAAAATGTTCACTTTTCGACCACTTTTCTGTCCAGGCTCACTCTAAATGTCCGTACATCTCTTGACCTGCAAATTACCATTTTAAATTTGTATTACTCCAGAGAGAGATAGAGGAAAGAAGGGCTGACCAGAAACTGTTGCCCTGTTGCTCTGCTGGGTCTGTTTTCAGTATAACCTGAAATAATAACAGTGCAGATCCGGCAGCAGCCATAGAGAGGCCCTGTTTCATGTGATGTTTGGGGAAAGGGCTGGACAAAAAAAAAAAAATCTCCCTCTCTGCTCTGCTTCAGTTGAATGTTCAGTTGAGTTCATCAGAAACATTTTGACAATCTCACAGATTCACAAGCCTCATTTAGTTGATGTATTTCCAAAATGATTTCCTCTAGTATTAATATGGGAGTTGGAGCCTTATGTTATTGCCAGTACTATGTTGATGTCAAAGATATTGCTATTATGATTATTATGATTATTATGATTATTATTATAATACATATTCATTTGAACCTGTTGTTTTGAGCTATGATGTAGTTAGCTGAAGTGTTTGAAAGGTCTGTAGCCAACCTTTGTGAATAAATAGACCGCAGTGACAGAAACAAGCTGCCAATGTCGTACCTTGTAAAACCAGTTTTCCGTGGTTCAAAGTGAATAGCTATCATTTAAAAACTTGCGCTGTGGTTGTTCTCTCATTTTTTTTTTATTTTTGATTTCATTATTTTTAATGGTGATAGTGTTTGCTAAAAGTATAAAGCCTCCTGTGATGCCTCTGTATCTTCTAACAGGCTGATGCATGCGTGTTAAATCGTTCTGATCTCATTTTGACCAGCAGATGTAATCACGAGGGAGGGTCGAACTTTCAGGCCATTAAGGGAATCTGAGCTGCGTCCTTGTTTTTCGAACATAATGAGTGGATGAGGCAATTAATAAGCTAGAAGACGGATATTGGGTTTCAACTGTGAATGATTTCTCAAATTGTAGCTCCAGTCCCATCAGGACCCATCTAACACTTTTCCTTTGAATGTTAATCTTTGCTGACATGAGGAAAAGTAAAGTGCCATTAAAAAAAAAAAAAAAAACTGCTGTACTCTTTTTGTTCTTATTGATTTTTACTGCAAAGCATGAAGGTGATTTGGTTTCAACTGTTTTTTTCTTTTAAACCTTTAATGATGGTCATCTTTATTAAATTGCATTATTATAGGCTACTGATCACTTGTCTGAATCAGTTAGCGGTAAAACAAAAAACGAAAAAAAAAAAAACTGGGGCTCAACAGTTTGTGTACTGATGGCTGAATGTAAAGTAACTTAAAGCACTCGAGCCTGCTTCTGTCTGCTCCTCTTCTGTTCATTTGATCTCTGTCACTGCAAAGTGCACGATTTGATCTTGTTTCGGTGTGCACATTAGAATGTTTTTTTTGTACATTATGGAAGTATCAACAATAAATGTTTTTAACTTGTGGCTCAGTGTTGTGTGTGGAAAATATTCAGCTGTCTCCTGGATTCAAGGATGAGGTTTATGATAGGTTTGTTTTTTATTCTGCGTGGTAATCCATCTCTTGGCCCTTTCCTATGTCCCTTTCCTGTTTGAGCTCTCAGCCCCATTTGTTACTATTTTTGCCAAGATGGACATTTAGGGTGCATCTGTTGTAAGACTAAAATATTTCTGTATTTCTTTAGAGGCAAATTCACACCCCTTCCAATGTGCCCTTGGGACCTTATTTCAAAAAGTACATTCAGTACATTAGTGACGAGAGTCAAATCATTTTTTCCCATTTGAACTGTGCCATGAATCACACGTTTTTTTAATTTAAAAGATAATTTTCCGAGTCAATTAAGTATCAGTTAGTCATCACACTAATGAAAAATAAGACGTAATTATATAGACCACACAGCCAAGTCTTGTTAGGGACGTCATCTCGTTGAATGCTCACCAAAACCCATGACTTAAACATTACAGAGCTGCTCCTGTATGTTAGCAGCTCACAGAACTGAACAACTCTCCTTTCACAGAACTGCAGTTGTGTTATGGCCATTTTAACTTGCGATTTTCATCTTTTTAAGTACCTTTTCTATGCCAGGTAAGCAGCCGTGTTGGTGACATGTGTTTAGTGAAATTATTAGTTAATTGAGCGCTATAACACAAATATATATATATATATATATATATATATATATATATATATATATATATATATATTATATATATATATATATATATATATATATATATATATATATATATTTTTTTTTTTTTTTTTTTTTTTTTAACTTTCACTTTTGTTTTTGGAGCAGTTTGCATATTGACATTTTACCAGCCGTAGCACAGATGCCTAGATCGCACAAAAATGGCGTGTTCCAAGTTCACTGCTAAAAGAAAAGTGGACAGTGAAAATCAGCAAGTCAAAGAAGAATGGACTGAAACATTTGCATTCATTCTCCCTCCAGCCAGCACTTGACCCGTGTGCTTAATATGCCAGGAGACTATAGCTGTGATAAGATTTCCAATTTGAAACAGTATTATGAGACGAAGCACAGGAATTTTGAAGAGACGTTTCCTCAAAATTCAGAAGTAAGAACAACAAAAATTAATGCACTGAAATCATACTGTATATTGTATTTTAGTTTGTATTTTTGTTTTGAATGAAAAGGACATTTTGTTTTGAATATTACAGTATTATTGCATGTGGCCTGACTGACCACAACACATGGACCTTTGAGTCATTGAAAAAAAAATCTTTGTGGCCCTTTAATTACCTCTGATGTGTACAGTAGTCTAGTTTAATAGTTCCTGCAGTGATGATTTGATGTTTAGAAGTATTAAAGAAAGTCCTAAAAGTTATTACATTTTTTATTTTGAAAAGGAAACGCAGAGACCCAAAATATACGCCCAAACTCTAATGAACAGGATTAACACTTGTTATACTTTTACCTTCAGGACCATTAAGTGCATAAGTGATCTGAATATTAGAGAGTTTTGTGAGATGGAATTACATATAGTTGGGTTAGTATTTTCACTTGACAGAGGCAATAAGAAACATATAGACAATGCCCAGCCTCATCCTATATTGTTAATCCCCAGCCCAAATAAGAAAACACCAAATACGAAACTTACATTCATGTAGTAAACTGGAACCTGCAAAAGAAACATCGCTTCTTCAAGGAACAACAGAGAAATAACACTGTAGATGGATGTAATCCAAACGTTCACACACATAGCATGATAAAGTTTCTCTCAAAAACAAATCAACCTTCACTTCCTCACTGCACAACTTTAAAATTGGGTGGAAGCTTGTTTTTGTTATTCAAACACAAGAATCACGCCTTGAAACTGACACAATACAGAAGCACATGTGTTATATGCCGCACAGCAGAGACCCAAGTACATGGTATAGTGTCACGCTCCTATATGGATGATTTTGTTACACAGACTTTGAGAGAAAACCTACTGAAGGTTCAAAAGACCTGAACTGCAGAGAAAGAGTTCTAGTTTGTGATAAAGGCACTGTAGTGATCAGTAGCTGAATAATATATCCTTCAATGAATAAATACATACTGAGCCAGACAAGTCAAAACACAGAAAAATTCAAAACAGATAAAGATTATTTCTCAGCAGAATCAGGATCTGGATTAGCACAGCAATCAGCATCACTAAACCTATGCTAACAAACAGGGGAAAGTACAGCACAATTTTCTCCACATTTTGCAATATTACAGCATAGAAGAATAAAACATGTATAGTACAAAAAAATATGTTAAATCTATAAATACCAACATGTCTGTTTAAGATGTTCAATCCATTTCATCAACCATAAAAATAAGGTCATTTTATATGGTTTCCAAATCTGTTGGAGGGACGGTTCTGTTCAGAAAATGTAAACTCTAGCTCAGGTCTATTTACACTGACACAAAGACATACAAGCAGTAATCAGACAAATAGATTTTACAGTCTAGTGCTCCAGATGTGCACTAATGCACTGTGCAACATGTTGCATGCAGAGCCACTGGTGGTAACACACTGACATCTAAACTCTAAAGAACTGGTGGAAATGATCTATATGAAAAATCAATGTTTATTTGAAAGTGAAAAAAGGACAACAAGGAGAAAAACCATGACTTAGAAATTGTGATTTGTTGGTGTTTTTTGAGTGAGCAATAAGTCAATGTATGTACAGATCAAGCTGTTGGAAATATGAAGCAGTGTATGTGCCAGTCGCCATTTGAAAATCATCCTCAACATGACGGATTAATGAGCAGAAGTACTGCAGGAGTCTTGCATCAATATCCCAGCCACATGTCTACACTGCACTGAGATTTTACTGGAACTTTTAAAACTCTGAATCTTCCTTAAAAAAAAAAGATGAAAGTAAAATGTAACTTTTTCTTTTACAAAAAAGGACAAATTGTCTCCTGTGGTTAGTTTAATAGTTTGGAAAAAGTCTGAATTTATCAAAAGGACATAGCAAATTAGTCCAACCCAAGACCGTCAGGAACTACGTAGCTTTGTGAAATTCGGACAAATAGAGGCTGACTCTTGGTGAGATGAAAGCCAGAGTCCGTCTTTGTGAAAGAAACTTTAGAGGTTTGATTGCTACAAACAGCACCTCCGGCTAAGTCGCATGTTCTAGCACAGCCCCGTCTCCTAGAAATGACTTCCTACAACTAATTTCACACCATAAGAATATTTTGAGAGCGATGTGATATTGACAAATACATATTCTACCAACACTGAGATGTTGTTCATTAACGTACCTGGCAAGTCACAAACGCATTTCAATTGTTTGGGTTGGGTTTTTTTTTGCCAAAATAGGCAATCTTGAAATACACTCACCACTTGCAGCTGTGGCAGCACTGGCAGGAAAATACCTGAAAACCAGCCTCGAAAGGGAAACAATGTCTATTTTGCCAGTAACGGATTGGAAATGTGCTTCTTGCATGTGGAGGAGCTTGTGTATGTAGAGGTTCAAACAAAGAAACCTGCAGGCATCAGGCTATTGAAAGGCAAACAAACCTGTTACACAGATCAGCACGGCCCTGATGCAAGTGACTTATGAATGGTGACTTTTGATCATCGCTAAATTAGAAAGCAGCGCTTGTGTTGACAGTCTGTTTGGACGAGGTCTGCAGAGTGTCAAGGACAGAATCAGAATCAAAATCACCTGAGGGTGCCTTCACAAAAAGGCGTCATCGCACCCTGATTGGCTGTGAGGGGAATGCCCCAAATTGCTCTCACTAATTAATTAGGAGCCAATCAGTACACCTGCACACAGGTGATCTGAATCAATCAATCCAGAGGGATTTAAAAAAGACAGCAAGTACCGAATAATGGGACTGCCACACAGTGTCAACAGCATTTATACTTTTATATGGTTCTGTTTCAGGACTGGCAGCACGTGGTTTACGATAGAGAAAGATCATAAATAGCAGCAGATAAATGTAGTGTTTCAATCACACATAGAAACATCTATGATTATAATCCAGGCAGCCATTACACTGACACCACAACATAGTTGTGAACATAATTTAGAATAATACACTAACATAATTTTTAGGAGACAGGTTTTTCCAGGAGAATATAAATGGCTGTGTCAAAGTGATGGGTGGGAGGCCTGTGAGGGATCAAGTTCTTCTTGCTACACCAGTAGCTCCTGACCGCTGGTTAAGGTGGTGAACTGCTGGCCAGCTCCTATCATGATCACCAGAATCTCCCTACCCTCTCCAGGACAAAGGTTATCTAAGTGCCTAAGGAATTTGTCATTTAAAATTGGGAGAAAATGAGAGAGACTGTCAAAGATTTTTTCAAGCCCGAAAATGTTTAAGCGTGCCCGCTAATTGATGTCACATTTAAAAAAAAATCCTGAAATTCCTCTACGTTCCTCCTCTACCGGATCATTGTCCAACTTGCCCTTTTTCCTCTTAGTATGTGAAAATATGAGCAAAAAACCACATTTAACCACAAAACACAGCAGCTGAGAAAACAGAATTGCACAGAAGCACTCAAGGGAGCTGTGACTGAAGAAACTGATGATAATTCTGATGTGAAAAATAAAAATGTTTTCATGGTGTCTGTCGTGATAAGAGAGCTTCAGTAAAAATGGGAGAAATATTTGGTGTATGTGAGTCAGATGTGGAGGAGGGCCCCCTAAGCTAAATCCTGCCTATGATAAACACAAAGGGCACCGAAATATATGACCTCTTCTTCAGCCAATAATAAAGCCCGTAAGTTGGAAAATAATTGATATCGTGGGGTAAAGTTTGAGTTTGTGAAAGATGTGTGTGGGATTTTATAAAGAGACTCAAGTTAACTCCTATAGATTAGGCAGCCCGTGTGGGATTCTGCAGATCATTTGTATCGTGTTAAATTAAGAGGTACCTTAAACATTCAACAACCAGGCTCTGTGGTTTAATCTCTTTGTTGACGACGACTCCCGGCAGGTTGGTAACACACAGCACAAGGACCAGCGCCGTCCAGCGCTGCTCAGACAGTGGAGACGTTGTTGGGTGTGAGGCCGTGTGTCTCTGAGGCCGGCTTGGGGCTCGACTTGTCCAGGACAGATATCTGAGTGACCGTGCTGCTTTCAGTGAACAGCGTGCGCCGTCGTTTACTGTAGCGCAGGTAACTCTGAGTCTGCCACTTCCAGAACCTCTTCTTCAGTTCGGCCTGCACCTGAACACACACGCCCATGTATAAACACACAGAAATAAAACCAAATGTAACAGCATGGAAAACAAATGGTCCAGAGGCCAGACTGAATATGTTCCTCTCTAAATTTTTTGTCTATACTGTTGCCTTCCCCACCTAAAAAAAAGAGCTGTGATATTGGATTTGCAAATTTCATCCAATTAAATACTGATACCAAAGATTTTCAGCCAGATTTCCCAACTGTGAAAACCACTGGATGTAATTTATCACAGTATGATAAGAAAATCAGTATTTCTTTTCTTTTCTTTTTTTTAACAAAGAAAACTAGGAAAGCTCATTGCACATATGTATGACTGATTGGGTGAAACATGCAAAACCGCTTCTATGATCTTTTAACTGTCAAGATATACAGTAACTACTGTTCTGGAACTCTGTCACTGTTCTGTCATTTCAGTTTTGTTGTTTGGTTTGTTTGTGTTTGTGTTTTCTAGGTTTTTTGTGGTGTCTTTAGAGCGTTTTTCCACTTCTTCTGTTTTCCCTCCTGTTTTCTCCACTGGCCTGATTTCTTTCTCCACACCTGTCTTGTATGATGCCAGTAACGCGTTACTCTAATCTGACCACTTTTTTCAGTAAAGAGTAATCTAACGTGTTAATATTTCCAAACCAGAAATCAGATTAAAGTTACTTATTCTTGTCACTGTGCGTTACTATTATTTTTGTCATTTTCCTTAGTAAGAATATATATTTTTGCTTTGTTATTGCGTCTCTGGGAGTGATGTTGCATATGCGACAAGTTACATTTTCAGCATGTGGACACTCAGGTGTTACACCACGCAGTGACACAAACACAAACAACAGTGGAGGGAGGAGAGAGATGCGCATTTTCTTAGCTGGAAGTACATTTTGAGTTTGGGTCAGCTAAAGATGAGAATATTAAGGTTCTTTGTACACTCTGTGCCGGCAGCAAAGTACTATCATGCTTCAAAAACCCAAACTAAAATTTGAATCAACATCTGGAGTCACAGCACAGCACGGTTACGTTTACAGAGCAAGTCCCACCAGGTGGTGTTAAGCAGAGAGCTGCGAGCAAAGCCACGGCCTCGACTTCTGCAGGGGGTCCCCACCACCCAAACAACAAAGCTAGACTTTGGTGCAAAACAAGTAAGTGGGGGAGAGTTGAAGAAGTTGGTCAGGTGGTATGTTGTAGAGGAAATTCTGCCCTTAAACACGGTTGACTCGCCCATGTTTGGTGCCATAATAAACAAGATCTCTGCTACTATCAATGCTGTGTTTGGCGTTATTGTTAAAAATGCACTTCCAATAAATGTAAAACCGGTTGTCATTTTTATGTTGAGGTGGCGGGGGGTGTTGTCGGCAGCTGCTGAATGTAACTTATAAAGTAACTTGTAATCTAACTTAGTTACTTTTAAAACACATAATCAGTAAAGTAACTAAGTTAATTTTTAAAGGAGTAATCAGTAATCAGATGACTTTTTCCTGGTAACTGTGGCAACACTGCTTGTATCTGTCTTCATTAGCCCAGCCCTGTTACCTGAGTTCTTCCCCAGTCTAGTTCCCCCTCCACACCTTAACTTCTTCTCCCTCATCTGCCCTTCCCTGTTTACAATGTCTTTGCAGCTTTTTCCAGCCTATCGGTCTTTCCGTTACTAGTGTTTTTCCATTCTCTACCGTCTCCTATGTTCCGTCCACTTTTCTCCACCTGCATCTCATTACCTTGTTTATTAAGTTTATATTTAAGTCCAGTCTCTTGCTCAGTCATTGTGGAGTCAATTGCTTAGTTTCTGTGATCCTGCTGTTCCTGTTTCCCTGATATTCCTTTGTGTATGCCTGTTCCTTGGATTGCCGTTATCCAGATTGAAACCTCATCCATCACACTTCATGCCTGCCATCTCATGCATTTTGGTTCACCTTCCCTGCTCCAGCAAGACAGTGCAATGAAACTGAACACAATAATTATGTTTTAGGATGAATGTGACTGATTCTAATTATAGCATATTCATTCTTAAATACTGAGCACAGTGTTGTTTATAGTAGTATTTACTTACCTCACCATTCAGGAAACAGTAGAGCAGCGCCACAACAAATCCCTTCAGAGCAGAAAAATATTAACCAGAGCTGTCAGATGTTAAAAATATTGTCTACATGGTGGGAAAAGTTACCTAACACTGGATCACTATGTATTTGTGAATAATACAGATTCTATATGTCAAACTTATCCATTTTGGACTACAAGAGCTTTATGTAGGTCTGTGTCTGTATTGTGTGTTTCACCTGAAAGGATCCCAGACCCAGCTCGATGAAGATTCGGGCCTCTGCTCCCGTGTTTTCTGGCAGGAAGGCAAACACCATGTAGTGCATCCCAAACAGAGGGATCAGGAGCAGAGTGGACTTGGCCAGCCTCCTGCACACAGTGCAAAAACACACCCATGAAGAAGGAACTTGTGCAGCTCATTCGTGCCTGTATCTATGTGTTTGTGCATGTCATCATGTGCGGATGGATATTTATTCTCTTCTCACTTGAAGTGACTGGTGTCATTGCCACCGATGCCTGGAGATTTCAGCTTCTGGACCAGAATGCGGATCACATTGATGAAGATGATGAAGTTCACCTACATCGAAACAAATGAAGAACTGTCCAAATGTGTACAGATTGTATATCTGTGCATCTTCTGTGCAGCAACTGCAGTCAGTTGTATTTGTTTAACTGCAATCAAACTCTCATAATAATTTTGAGTTACAAAGTCAGGACAAAAGTATGTTGTCTTCTTGTTCCTACAGTTTTGTGTTTGAGCATCAGTGTGTAGAATGATATATGTGCAGAGTTTGATTCTTGAAGGCTGTTTTAACAATGCTCAAATAGTAATGGAAGCCAGTGCTGGTCTGATTATCAGTATACACATGTGTGATAGGAAAATTAAAACCTCCAGTGCACAAACAGAGAATTTGACTTGACAGGGATGTAGCAGATATCTTGTGTAAATTAATTCACACAAGACACAAAACAAGATTCAGCTCCTTGCTGCTAACAGCTCGTCACATAGACAAAATAAGTAATATTGATGATATATGTGCATTTAGGGGAGCAGAAAGCTTGTTTTTACCTTCACTCAAACAAACACAACAAATTCATACCAGCAGGGAAGGACGGAAGCGCACTGATTAATTGTCGGCGTTACCTGCTAAAAATAACAAGCTTGTCGACCACGTGTCCAAGTTTTCCTGCTTCGAAATAGGAAATGAATCAACTTCCGTCATTTATTTTTGCTCCTAATGTAAACACCAGGTAAGTGTCCACAGTAGCTGCTGCAGAGTCAACAATAAAAGCCTGATCTAACACTGCAGAATCTTATAATTCTTCACTAGCTCCCGCTTTAACTGCTCTGTACTCACCAGTAGTGATGCAGTTATTGGAGCTTTTATGATCCACCAGATGAAGGCCACATCTGTGTCATCCCAGCACCTGAGACACATGGCAGACAGTAATGAGATAAACAAACCAGTCACAGAAGAACAATACTGTAGATCTTGTCACGAAGCGCGCAACAACTCGCTGTCCAGCCAACCTGCTGTGTTAGAGATGGGGGAAGCAAATGTATTCATCTTTCATCCCCTCTGAGTATACAGTAATAACACTTCACAATTATCATGCTAGGATCACGATGATGAGATTCAACATGTGACGCTATGCTTATGAGCTGACTGACTAATGTGACTCACTTCCAAAAATTGGTGACTATCTCATTATGTGACACAAGGATATTAGTATATGGTGCAGTAGATCACTAAATATGATTTTGAAATAATTGTAAAAAAAAAAAAAAAAAAGAAAGTTCGGCAACAATATCGACGCCTCTCTCACAGGGCTAGGGTTCACACTCCAGACATTATCTGTGATATTCTCCTGTGGAGGCTCACCCTCTGTCATCATAGAAGTTGCGAGTGAGGATCCACGCCATTATGATCGTTGTCGGGACACCTGGGAGGCACAAACAGAGTGACCCGATCATTAGGAAAGAGTCAGAGAGAGAGAGAGGGGAAAGACAGAAATGAAGGTAAACCGAGAGGAGCGACCATCAGCAGAACACCCACCCCAGCCGATGAGTATGTACCACCAGAAGTATTTCTTCTGGAAGACAAAGGTGAGGGCAAGGAGCGTCTGCAGGTACATGCCCTCCACCAGCAACCAGAAGTAGTTAGCGAGGATACTGAACTGGAAGAAGGCCACGGCTGATTTACAGGATGTCTGGGAGACAAAAACAAGGAGAGGCGCAAAGCATCAGATGAGTCTGTGGATGTCAATTATCTGGAGTGATCCTAATGGTTATGATCCTTCCCATCAATGTATGTGTCACAGGGGGGTCTGCGATGATAATAGGTTTGAGGGCAAAGAAGATGATTATGATTAGAGGTAGGTTTCCCATGAGGTTGATGCCAGACAGAGGTCGACACCATCCGGGCAGTAGCAAAGTACGAAGCATCAGCATCAAATAAACTTAAAGCAGAAAAAATAAACCAAAATTGGCCATTTGAAAAAAGTGTTTTTTGTTAGAATCCAAACAAAATAAATCAAGCAAAGCACCTGAAGGACCAGCACACCAGCCTCTATAAAGAATGCTGACAGGTTGGTGGTTTTTTTCCCAATGTGTCAAACATGGTATCAGTATCTTTGTAGGTGTAGTATCACAGTTTGGAACTCCAGTATTATGACAACACTACCATGCATTCTTCATTCAGTTGAAAACATGGTGCCTGCATTACATTATCATGAGCGTTATGCTGCTAGGAGCTAATGTAGCCTGGGGCCACCGGCTTCATGAAGAGATGAGGAGTGTTGTTACAGGGGTCAGGTAATTTCACCTTCCTCTAACTTTTTCATTTTCAAACTCTCAGCCCCAACCAACACAGACTCGAGTGACTTTATGAAGCTTCCTCTGGAACCACAAATGGCTTTTAACAGTACCTGCAACTTTTTTCACATATGCAGCCTGGCAGCCCTCCCCAGGAGAAGAAAATAATTAATTGGTCTAAAGGAGAAATATTTGTTGCTCCAATACCGTTTTGACATTTCCTTAGTTTAATGATGTTTTTTTCTTTTGTGCTGTTGCTTTATATTTTTCCCCTTTTATTCTTTCTTTATTGTCTGATACAAGATCATATAATGTTGGCGTCATCTCTCGTGTTTAATTTATTTTATGCTCTCCTTCCAGCCCACTTCACATCTTTCTTTATTTTCTTCTTCCCTGTTTGTCTTCCTACTGTGCATTATTCCATGCCAGTTTCTCTCGATTCCCCATCCTTTAACAACTGATCTGATATCATCAAAGTCACCTAAGAACAACATTGATTTTCTCAGGGACTTTTTCTGCTTTGGATTGCATATTCTACTGCTATAACATGTTCATTGTTTTGATGACAGAGTTTTCCTACAGGATGAGCCAACTTTTGTAGGTCAGTGGTTTTACTTCAGTAAAAGACAAATATTGACACACTAATGGAGCTGTTGTGAGGGTTTTCATATACTCACAGTAGACATAAAGCAGTGGTCCAGGTTTTCATCAGAAAAAAGAACTCCATCTTTAATGAAGACAGCGCTCGCTCTCAGGATGAAGGAGAAGAACAGGTTGATGTGGATGTAGTTTCTGGTGCAGTGAAACTTCCTGTGTAGCAGAGAAAAGCTTTGGCCAGTGATGTCATGCTTTTAAAGGAGGTATCTCTCTGCATCACATTGGGGGTAATTGTAAAAGTCCCTTTTTTTCAAGTGTTAATGTCTTGCAAGCTGGCAAATCATGTTTAGTTGAGATGAGCTGATTTGGGTCTAGCTAGTTAATTTAGTCTAATTTAGTTATAGTTCAGCCTTTGGTTTAGCACATTTGGAATTTGGAATTTGGAATTTAGTTTAGTTTATATTGTAGTTATTGTTAAATCATTATTTTTGTTATAGTTTAGCTTGGTTATGTTTAGTTTAGCTAGCTAAACCTAATGGGTAAAACCAACAAATCCTCCTTAAGAAGACATATGTTATTAGAACAACACATACAAGTGTTGATTTGATTTACCTGTACGCTCCACAATAATGACAACAAATCTAGATTGAGGAGATAAATCTGTTGAATCATGAGTCACATGATTCCACAGGTTTATCTCTTCAATCTAGCTTTTTTATGGTTAAGGTTTAGTTGGCACAAAAACAACTTTTTTAGTGCTGTTATCAAGCTCAGTAAAAGTACAGGACAAATGTGGCCTGTGGTTGGAAAGAGGAAGCAAATATCTTACATGTAAAGTCTAAAGTTTTGTTGACCTGACCCTGACCCTGACCTCCACCTCCAGCTCCAGCTTCACCCCAATTCAACAACATCAACAGACTTCCCCCTCTGCGCCAGTCATAATCAATACAACCACCAGCTCTCACTTCGGTTTAAGCATACATTGGGACACCATAATGAAACAACTGCTGAAGGCTTTTTTCTTGAGTGGACGGTCTCAGAGCCGATGATACCTGAACACAGTGAAGACAAAAATAGCCGATATAAGAGAGATGAGGGAGGTAGCATAGCCAGCCGTGTACACTTGTTTGAAGTTGGAGAAGTACGTCGTCTGAAATGGAAAAGAAAACAAACAGACAAAATACAAGAGGAGGAATAAATAAAAAGATGTTAGCTTTTATGAACTATTACCTGCTAACTCACACACTTCACATTTATCATTATTAATATCACGTTTAGAGGTCACTGATCAGAAAAATAATACTTTTTCAACATTTTGATAAAGAAACAATGCTGGAAGAATTCACGGAGATGTCTCAGAGATGGGGAGAATCATCTTTTTTCAGCCTACTTCAAATATAACCAGTCATTTGGGCATCATATGGAAAAGTGTGTATAACTCCAGTCTACAGGAGATCGACAACTTTTGGAAATTAAGTAAAAATGCTTTGGTATCACCTAAATAAACAGGCACTCTACTTAATGACCAGCCAGACAAAATGTCCCGGAAAAAAACAAGGATCAAGACAGCAGAATAATTTGGCAAATCGACTCACGGATTAATGTCATTTGATATGGTACGAAATAAATATCTGAATCATTTACCTCTGGTTCTGTCACCTCATCCTCTGGGAACTCGCAGGCCTCTTCATAGGAGGGGTAGAGCTCAGACCATCCATCCTCAGTGCAGTTCCTGTAGATATAACCTGACAAACACATGAGCGTCTCAGTGCGGACAGCAGAAGAGGTGCCAAAAACAAAGGAACCAGGCAAATCTAAGAAATCTAGAGGAGGATGTGAGCACACAAAACACAACTTGGAGGAATACACAGAGATACATTTTGAACCCAAAACAATTGAAAGTGAGAGATGTAGCACTTATCAGTCACACAAGAGACGTACGGTCATGTATGATTAAATAAATAGCTGAAAAAGAAAAATGATAGTTAAAAATGTAATATGGATCTTAATACATAATACCGATACAAAAATGATTGTGTCATGTAAATAATCGAGAGCATCTTAAATCATTAGCGTTTCTTTCTGTTTGTGTGGAACTACCGTATGTGTCAGTAATGCACTTTAACACTGGTTGCCACTCATTATAAAGTGAAAACCAGAGGAATACGCACTTAGTTACTGCCTAGCTAATGGATTTAGGTTAGGTTTAGTTTCAGTTTCCTCCCGAGGTTTTATCCATATGAACTGTTATTGGTTTGTTTGAAAAAAGTCATTTTTTTTCCTGCCGAGGAGTCCCAACAAACTTTCCACTTCGAGGTCTGGACTATTCTGAGAAACTGAGCATCTATTTTCTAAATCAAAAGATTTAAAAAATAATGTGCATCCTAGTTCGTTTTCAGTTTGTGGCAGCATCTTTCCAAAAAGAAGTACTAAAAAACATGACAGGGCCACTAAATGCAGACAGGCAAGTTCAAAAGAGTGTTTGGCAGAGTAAAAGGATAACACTGAGGTAGCAAGACAGATTTCAACAGAAAACTGTTCCAGACTTAAATTGTTGATTGTTGCAGATTGTTGATCTGAAGTGCAGGTTACACAATGGCACAAAATCTAGAAAATGTATGCCCCGGATTGATCATTCGAGGGCTTTAAAAGTAATGAGAAAATCATCAAAACTGACTTAAAAAATCAACTGGAAGCCAAATGCTTGGTGTTCTGAACAGGAGCAAATCTCTGCAGCAGGTGAACAGTCAATTAGTTTTACTGAGACTCTAATGAATGATAAGAATAACAACACTCTCTTCTATTACACATCACCTCTCTCTACAGCTATAAACACATGTATATAGCAGAGACACTCTCAGCAGCGACATAACACCACAGCTCTTCATTAGGATTGAATGGGCCTCCATCTGTCTGTTGATGTACTGACACTTCATACACACAGCAAGAGTTCTGCAGTCTGGGTGTTCAACACACAGAGGCGAGGTCTGGGAGCTGGTGAGGATTCAGTGTTGACATGTTTAAGTTTAAAAAGAAACACTTTTCATTTCTCAGGCTTTTCTTTTATTTAGTTGTGATTGAAAAAAACATCTAAAATGTTGATTATTTCCATCATCTGGATAGAAGACTTAAGGTTAAAGTAATTCAACCTCAATTCTAAGAGTCAGATCAGCTGAAAAAAAAAAGAAATAATATGTATTTTTGAACATGTTGAATGTCTTAATAATGCTCATGGGTAGGGCAGACTGATATAGCCCTAAAGTAATATCACAATATTGTTTGGCTAGATTGTAATACTCTCATGTCTATTCTGTCCTCAAAAGCACTTCATAAGTGTGAGGATTATTACAACATTTATGTCCAAAACATTGATATCGATATTGTTGGGATGATCAATGTACTTTAACTGATATTAATACTATTTTTGATAAATAATCATCAGTAATGTGGATTCACTGATATAAAAGAGGGTAAAGACAAGTGTTAGAACAAGTAGAACAGTCTGGTAAAAGAAAATTATATGAATTTACAAATGCAGTGTTTAAAACCCTAATACAATCTTGATGAGAAGAAAATATTGATATATCGCCCAGCCCTACTTGCGGCTCTTTTGCTTTGTTTTGTTTCAACTGATTTTGCAAAAAAGCTACTGCGTTTGATGATTTTATGTTCCCAAAAGTTTTCTGCTAAATACAGATAAACAAAATCAGATTCAAGGAATTTTGACTGTTAATTATTTGGTCTTTTGGAACATCATGAGAAGCTCCCTCGTCATTGTAGGGACGAGCAGAAGTAGAAAGGGAATGCTGAGAAACTGAGAAAATATAGACATCTCTATGAATGTGTACGTAGTCTGTCACTCTACAAGTCCAGTCTGAGCTCTGGGGCAGCATGTCCTGCATGCTCACGCTTGAGTCCCAAAAACACACTGTTCTTTTTCAAAAATCCACATAATTCTTGCCTTAGTGCTGTTGCTTTGCGCAACATCTTTGCGATGTTCTGATTCAGGCCAAATGATTTTCACTCTGGCTATTCAAGAGCCCATAGTACAGTTTGACCTCCATTATTTTAATGGCTAATGGGCAACTTCCTACAGTGGCCATTAGAGCTGTTCTTGGTTGTTTTCTTAATTTGCAGCATTGGTGTGGATGTTTCTTAATCTGCTTGTGTTTTCTTTAGCTCTAATGGACACTGAGCAATCTCTCAGATGGTAAATGTTACTGTTAGCCAAACTAAGCTGTTGGGATCAATATTCCACACAAATATCTTCTGTTGACATCAGTAAATCCTCTGTATGGACACGTTGGCAGTCTGACTCTGTTATGAGCCACTTAACAAGTGTATGAACTGAATTGAATGCATTTTATGGTGCCATAAGTGGAAGCGAATGGTGCCCTTGGAAAGTTTGTCAGTTAGCTGCAAGTCTGAATCCAAGATATGCTGTCTGTCCATCATTCCCTACCTAACTCAGTGTTACTACTTACATTTAATTAAATTACAAATTAGATGATAATACAACTGTAATTCATTACAATTTCAGGCATCATTTTTACTTTCTTCACGTTCCTCGAAGGTAACACTGACAGTAGTCCTCTCAGGTGAAGGCTGATGAATACAAATGAAGCATTCTCTCCCACCATGGCCTTAAGTCAAATAAGGAGTTCACATTCTCCCCTATGACGGTCATGACGCACTCAGGGTCTTCTGTTTTTCAGTGTAAATACATGTTTTTAAGAGGGTGGATGAAGACTCTGAAGTTAACCAACATTTTTCATGATGTGAATAAGCAGATCCAGCTTCTCGGCATAGCCGAGGACAGTGTGGGGGTTTGAGTTGTGGGTGGTTTTACTGATATCGAGCTGCAGTAGCCTCAGTGTAACATGCTGTGGAGAGCCTGCAGGCCTGAATGGTTGGATGTGAATGGTGGTTGAAGGCTGAGGCTCTGGGGAGGCCGGTGGTGCTCACACCACTATGCTTAACAAGCTGCGCCAATTCCTTCCTCATGCTCTTGGCTCTTACAGTGAACTCTTTGATTTTCCAATTCATTATTTTCTCTCCATGCAGCCTCCCGTTGGATAAGGCTCGATCTCTCTGCTCAGTTACAGCGCTTGACTTACAAGGCGTCTGTGGAGGAGGAACTCCGGTGGGGTCCAGAACCCACTAACACTAAGTTATGAGGTCGTCAACAGCAACCTCTGCCTCCTGATCCATATACGCTTAACTTTCGCTGAGGAGCCGCTGTGTTTTTTTACTCTCACTGCTGTTGGAGATCAGTCAAGTGCATCTTTTGTACCTAGCATCCCACATACTGTACACACTTTCTTCTGCTGCTGACACTTCTGTTAAAAGTAATTCAGCAACACTGACTGACAAACCGGAGGAGGCTTGACCTTACCCACAGTGATCCAACACAAGGTAAATGTTCAGTCTGTAGATGCTAGTGTCTGACCGATACTGGCTGGAATATTCAACCCTATTTACTTGGAACTAAGGTTATATCCGACTATACTGTTTCCCAATTATGTTGAGAGGACAAATATAATCCTTTACTGTTGATGACAAAGTAATCTGTTTATTTATTGCCAATTAAGATTAATAATTGTAATGCAACGATGACGTAAGCAGAGGCAGCGCAAGCACCCGGCCCCTCAGCCACAGAGTGACAGCTGTTCATTTGTTCTTGGTTTTGTTTTACTTTGTGCCACCTTCCTCTGTTTGTGCCCAAATAAATTCACAATTAACCAAAAATTAACCACCGGCCTTCCTTTCTTCCTTCCTCCAGTCCTGACAGAAGGACACACGCCGCTGTCACTGGCCCTCCAGCACCTTGCTGTGATGCAGGATAAGCACCACCACACTACAGCAGCAGCAGCAGTCCAGGGCCCTGGCTGACATTGCTGCGTCCCAGTGGGAAGATCGTGCTCTCCTGCGGGAGCTGCTGCTCTCCGCCAGTCGCCCTCCAGAGGATGACCGTCGAGGATGATCCAGAGGCCTACCTGGACATCTTTGAGGGCTCGGCGGAGGCGTGCGGGTGGCCGGAAAAGGAGAAGGCAGTTCGGCTTCCTCCCCTGCTCTCCGACGTGGCACAGATGGCCGCGCACAGCCTGCCGGCGGCCTCGCACCATAGCTTTGCCCACCTTAAGAGAGCCATCCTGGACTGGCTAGGCAGTACACCTGTGGCCATTCAGGGGGCTCTCTTTTGAGGAGGCCGGCCATGGAGGGGATTCCCGGGGGGGCCGTCACACCGCAACCTGCACCACACACACACACCCGGAGCATGCGCCGGTCCGCTATTAACCCTCTGCCTTCTGTTCCACAGGGCCCAGCTGATGTGTCTGATCGACCGGCACCGCCCGGCCATCTTTGGGCGGAGTGCTCCCTCATGGAGGTGGAGCAAGTGGTTCGGGTTGCGGGGCCGCCAACCCCCTCCCCCAGTTTGGAAGGGACGTACCGTATACCGGTAAGTATACAGAGGGGTACAAACCAAGCTCTGCTGGACTCGGGGTGTTAACAGACCAGCACTTGGTTCGACCGGGGGCATTGCTAGAGGCATTGTGGGTGAGGTGTGTGCATCGGGATATTCACAATTATCCTGTGGTGGCTCTGGAAATTTATTTTAAAGGGAAAAACATAGAGTCAAGGCTGGAGTTAGTACTCGCCTCACGCACCCTCTAATCTTGGGCAAGAATTGGCCAGGGTTTGTTATCTTAGTGGGGGAAACTATGACAGTGCAGTCACGTACGTCAGGGAACTGTGAGCGGTGTGCTGTGCTTAGTGGTGAGGCGGAGGTGCCAACTCCCGACGCTGCTGGGGGGGCTTATTGGTTTATTGTCCCACAGCCAATCAGAGGAGAGGGTGGACTTAGCATATGCTAAACTAACAGCAGCAGAGACAGCATCTCCTGCTAGCTATCAGGCTCACGATTGTTCAGCGGTGGGTCTCACTTGCACCGTTTTGTAAAAGTGGACTCGTTAAGCTGGCAAACATCGAGCAAACATGACAATATGTGTTTCTATGCTGTAGCTCCTGTCCTAGCAATGAGCAGTTATTACAGCAGCTCCCTTTAGCTTCACCGAAGCTAGCTTTGGCTAGTGACAAGATCATCAAGCCAGCTGTGGTTCGCGTTAGCTTGGTCAAATATGCCGCACGTTGATCTCTAGTGCACAAATCTACTAACACTTAGGGTAATCGTAATGAAGCCGCTCTGAAGAGTTGCTGGTAGTGACTGTGGGCAGACTGCAGTCTCACAGTCAGACCTGTGAAACATACGGTACTTTTACAGTAATTATTCCCAGTAATAAACTGAAGGTATCACGAAAGTATGTGTCGGGATTTCAAAATAAATGACAACATGAGGGGGAAAAAAAAGGCTCCATAAGTAGTTCAAGATGCATATACTGCTGGACTTAGTACTTCCTAGACTACGTGTATGAATGATATGAAGTATTTTTACTGTGTACTGTTCGAGTAATCCTGTGTCAAAATCCTCAACAGAGGACAAGATTAAAGATATTTCACCCAACTTTGATAATACAAAACTTATTTTCCATACGTAGTCCAAGATTCATATACCGCTGAACTTAGAACTTCCTAGATTACTTGTATGCTTAATATGAAGTACTTATCCTGTGTACTTTTTCAGTAATCATGAGTCATAGCAGTTTTCTGTGATTATTTTGTGCATATGTTTGTGATATTTTCTGGTTGTGATGGTCAGTGCTCGGATTAATTTCCCTCACTGTTACATTACATTAAAAGTGAACCCTTCTTTTGAGACTATTTTGGTCTGGTTACTGGTCCCTGTTTCCAGGGTGGTGCCCCGTTTTAATGATTTAATATTAATTTGTGTTGTCATTGACTTAATTTGAATAGTTATTATCAATATTTACTAATTTCTAATAACTACAACCGCTCTATCATCGATTCCCAGCAAATTTCTCTATCCAGTGAGCAGATGTTGACATATTTCAGTCTAGATCGAAGCAGTGGACGAACTGACTGACTGATCTTAAACACAATAAATAACTATGACAAGACAAAACTCTTTAATAGAATAGAATCATTGATTCCTTTTGAGATACAAACTTTTCAGTTATCAGGGCCTCACTCCTAAAATTGTTTACATCCCTCATTAATCTCAGACTGACCTCATTACTCATTAAAAAAGTGTATTTTAGTCTTTCAATAAATATTTTAAATCTCCCCTTTTTGCCCTGGATGTGATCAGTCGATTTATAATTTCACGCCTGAATAAAGGTTTTACTGCCTTCCACTCTATATTTCCTCTGTTCGGTCTGTTTGTGACAACAAGCGTATTTTTCTATCATCATTATTCTACCAAACGTCCAAAACACATTTTTGTAACATCTCAGTTGCATCTGTGTCCGTCTGTCAGCCATTTGATAAGAGATTCTGTGCATATTTAGTTTTCTTTAGACCAGCCAGCTGGATGAGACAAAGCTCTGGGGAAGATAGGGAACGTGTAAATAGTCAGGAGAGCAGCGCCCATTGCAGCCATGTTCAGACACAGGGGACAGAAAAACGCCCTTTCTCTGCAAACCATTCGGTGAAAGCATAACAGCTTAATTACATTTTTCAGCTTCTGAAAAATCAGTCTTCTTTCCACAAAGCCTGTTCTACATGCCAAAGTCAACATGGCCTTAAGATAGAGTACTGACTGACGACATGGAGGAACTACAGCACAGAACAAGCAGGAGGATGAAAAGATGATCAATATGATTGTTGGCAGGGTTATTTATCATTTCTCCACACTGCTTCAAACTGCTCTGATACAATAATTTCATCTGAGAAAACAAACAAACTTAAAATACACACACACACACACACACACAATAAATGAAGACAAATGGAGCTGAAACAGCCACCAAAGGTGAGTTGAAGTGATTTACCTTGGTTATTAGCAAACAGCAGGGAGACATTAGCACACGACACGCTGACCACCTGTCCCACCTCAGCACGATACCAGCAATGGATCTCGTCCCATGCTGTCGGACAACCTGAGACAATAAATGGACATTCATCAGCATGTTTATCGCCTCACACGGCAGTGATGAGTTTGACTGAGGAGCTGACAGTGAAGGAAAAAACCTGGGAATAAACAGTATTACAGTCTGTATGGTCAGACACATTTTTGAGAACGGATGAGCAAATAACTAACTACAACATATATCAATTTACCATCTATGTCTACATTTGATCCAAGATAAGTGGTAATGTAATTATTTAATGCAGTCAAGTGTATATTTTAAACATACATTTTCATTTAAAACAGGGAAGGTTAATGAGAGCAGCTCTCTTTTGCACTGACACCCTGGCGACTCAGTCATTTAGGGTGTTTTCACACTTGGTCCCTTTTAGCCCTCAAAATGAACTCAGCCAGACAAGTCTGCATTTTCTGCACTTATTAAAACACTCAAAAAGAACAAAAGAAGACCTTGGTACTCAGACTTCCTCGCAAGGCTGTCTGAGTACGGTTCACTTAAAGTCCACATTGCGGTTCGCTTAGCCTGTGCATCATGAACACAAAGCACTCCAGGTCTGCCTCGCCCTTTACCATGTTTTTGTTTTATCCCAAGAGGCTTGCGACAGAGAATACTGGAGTGTTCGATAAACAGCACGAAACGATCATCGCTGAGGCTTGTGGACAGGGAGTAGTTTGGTCTCAGGAAGGAACTACTGACCCTCTCCATGTCTACATTATTTAGTACCTTGGAAGTTCGTGTGAAAAAAGACTCCAGCCATTTCAGGTCAAAGCTAATTGAAGCTCGCATGATGTTAATATGATTCAAAGACTATTCAAGTTAAAGGATTCAGTAGGATTTGTTCCAGCTGTTCCCAAACGCACCACAAAGATATTTGATTCTTAAATCTCATCTTCCGATCTGAGACTTGGTTTTAACATCAGTAAGTGTTAAATCACTGGATATTTTTAGGGCGACCTCGGAAAAATCTCGAAATATGTTTGTTCTGGAAAATCTGGGTGTTTTTAAAAAGATCCCAGGACAACTTCACCCTGTTTGTGGCAACCAAATCAGTTATTTCAAAACAAAACATTTTTTTTCTAACCTAACCAGACCACAAGCACAGCTTTTCCATAACATTAAACTGAAAATAGAACCTAAAGAATTGTAATATTTCAGAATATCCGTGGTTTGCAGAGACATTGCCAACCTGCCAACATCTGACAACTGGGTCTTTGGGTGCCAGCCAAACAATTAAGACTCAGATCCTGCCAGAAAGGTCGACCTTTCTTTTCCTCTCTTTATTCAGCACACTTAATATTCTGTCAACGAGTGACTTGCTCGACCTTGTACATATTTAAATGCTACAACTCTTGCTAACGTCTATCCACAAATCTAACCTAGAATCATTTCATCTGTATAGAAGCACAGTCATCTAGGGTAAATTTTCGAGGGGGTTTCCCTCAGTCTGGGAAGATCACGTTTGATCTGGTGACGTCCTCTGAGCCCACGCTGCGTCTCTGCAGCTCCCCTCACGTGGCTGACGAGCTCCATCGCTCCCAACAAGGGAGGAGAGAGAGCGGTAATGAGGAGCCCTTCTCTCTCCGTCACCACAACACCTAGTACATCAAAGCCGCTCGGCCCCGTCTCAATTAAAACAGCAGCGCGTGGAGACACTCATTCATAATAAAACACAGCTTCTGGCTACTGCTGAAGCTTCTCCTGCCATAGCAGGCAGACATCTCTCTGGATGAGTGTCACTTTGAACTGTCTGCTTTGGAACATTTTTGCATCACGTCTCCATTATTGTTTATGCACCAACTCAAAGCTGCTGGTGACATTTTAATCTGCTGCATCGATCAAAAACGGCACATTATGAGGCTATTTGTAAACCCCCTAATGGCTCTCCAGGTAATGAGAAGCCAGTCTCTAGCAGCATAAAAGGACACGCTGCTTTTCTTTGAGAGGTGTCAACAGTAAGGTCCTTCATTAGGTGCTAATTATAGGATAGCTGGTGACACCCTGACAGGATGATATAGTGGACAAATAGGCTGGTGCTTCTCATTAATGGTTGGATCTTTTCTGTCCTGTTAACAGTGAGCATCCTGAGCACAAAGACTTGTTTGTTTTCCTCTTCATGCTTTCAGTAAGGCTCCTCTCAAGGGTCATACTTATCCTGTTCGGATCGGTGATCTGTGTGACAGGCTGTTGCATAACGTTCCTCAACAGCATCATAATGCTCACACATGCATGAACATCTCATTGACGTACATCTCTGCACTTTACAACAGAGCTGAGGCAGAGGCATGTGAAGGCGAAGGAAACATTGCAACAAAATAAAGAAGTGAATTCCTTTTGGGTTACTCAGCTGATCTTGTGTCATCATTTATGCATTTAAAGATACATATTGTGATTCTGCTGCAGAATAGGGCTGCATTCACAGCAGCATGGGAGGAACAGGAAAGCATTATTCCATTATATATTATATACATTATTTTGAGAAAAAATATGAGCAACTCTATTTTCATTTGTTGTGCTGCATATTTGTAGACATTAGTTCACAAATTAAATTGATGCAGACTCTGCAGGCTCCTTTTGAATTTCAATTAATTCTCAAGTCATCTTTTTTATTTTTGGTTTGTGACATTTCGTCACAAAGTGATTAGATTAGAGATTACAGAGTTTATTGTCATACAATGCACAACAAAATTAGAAAGGGCTGCACATTAAAGTGCACAAGAAACAGCCAGCCACGCACAAAAACAGGCATCCACACTCAAAGTGTAGGCAGCTAATCAGTACAATTGCACATTCTGTGTAGGGTGGAGTCAATCAAATGAACCAAAATCAAATATATTTAATAAGAAATGCAAGGTTACTTAAAATAATAACACCAGAGAGTATCTTGAGAAGCAGCCATGAGGCCATATACATGATGATATATTTTTACATTGTTCACCTCTTAAGTTGTTTTAATTTCTAAACCCACACTGTAAGCATTTGTCAAATGCACAGAATCCAGTCTTTAAATACAGTATCCATTTGGAGCAATGTCTCTGTTAAAAAAGAAAAAAAAAAAATGGGACTCTGTGTAAAACATAAAGAACAACTGAAGTCAGTAATTTGCAAACACACTGAGTTTATACACAGCAGTTTTATGAAGTGTCCCTGAGTTTATGTGGTAAAGTCCTTTATACAATCAACAAAGTGTTGAACCTCCCCCATCCGTGATTATGGACGACTGAGCCTTTGGAGGATGCCCCTCTCAAACCCAATCATGATTCTACCACCTGTTACCAATGAATGGTTTTTTTTTCTGGGCAGTCTTCTGTTGCCCTTGTAACCAACTTGCTTGAAACACGCTGCTGGCATCAAATTCGCAATCAGCAAAAATTTACAAAAATCAGTGACGATGATGATAAACATGAAAACATTGTCTTTGAAATCCTGCAGAAACTGCTCCCAAACTGTATACTTTCATACATTAGAAAAAAAATATGTATTCATTAGAGCTGCTTAGAAGATTACTGAACGCGAATATATAAGGCAACAAGATCCATACACCATTGTCTATTTATCATATCCAAATGATTGTATCATCTCTCTGAGAAAAGTGAAACAAGTCAAACCTGAGTTGCCTGTCTGCAGACTTTGCACATGTGGCTGCAGACTTATACAATGATCCTCCCCTCTGACATTTATGTCATCTTTAATAACCATCAGGAACAAGTCATGAGGCAAGCTTTGTCATTTCTGAGGGGCAGACATGATGTGGGAATGAGAATTTGATTCCACTAAATGTCAGTCTACACATTTTTCCTGTATTTCCTCTTCACCTGTGCGGCAATATCTGACTATTTTATTCCTCCTCTGGCTATAAGTTCACCTCTCTCTCTTTAACTCTCTATTGGTTTTTTTGAAAGCATTCCTCTTCTGCTTGGCGTGTACATTTCTGCTGCTGTAATATTGTTACACATATTACAGCAAATAAGGCTCCGCTGGGATAAGTACAACAATATCCACCCTTTAATAAACAGTGTCATGTGATAAGTGAGAGGCAGAGGTGGACAGAGGAGCAGGATGAGATGGACAAAGTGACAGCGGGGAGATATTTAAACAGACAGAGAGCTTGACCAGAAATTCAGGTGCTGCTTGTTTAGTTTTACTGACAGATGATGGAAACATAAAGTTTGTTTTATGCTCTGTTTAGACTGAGAACACATCTCTCCTCCCTGGATCTCTTATCTAATCTCACTCCTGTTCCAAAAAACCCAAACTGAACATCTCCCACTGCCTTCTAACACTGTTGATCCAAGCAAAAGTGGATGTTAAACCTCAAGGCGATAAAATGAAACAGCCAGAGGATGGAAGATGATGAGAATCAGTGTTAGAAGCTCTTAACAACTGTCTGGTCTACAGGCTGATTTTACTTTTAGGTTCAGAAAGAGACAGTTTGCTGTCAGCTGTGCCATCATAAAACTGCTTTGGAGTTTGTGTTGTACACATTGTGAAATGTTGAAGTGGCAGATCAAGCCACCAGGGTTGGTGATTGCTGGAACAGTGGTGCTGTTGGTGAGTTTTATCTGGTTTTTATGTTGGGTTTGAATTAAGCCTGTTTATGACCACAAAGTTACCGTTTCTGCAGATGGAACCTGGTGACTTTTGTTAGTGGCTGTTTCCAGTTTAACTAAAACCATCTTATAATTTAACAACAATGTCTATCTCTGTGGGGATCTTTTCCATAATGTTGGTAGTCACGTAGAATGAAAACATCTTGTGTTGCTTTTCTGTAGTTGGATAAATACGAATTCTTCTTTATAAGATCATTCACAGAGACACAAAACAACAACAATAGTGATTTACACATCAAAATCTGGGCATTTCGGTGTGTAAATTGGGACCATTTTCATGTCTAGGTGCCTGTTGTCTCACAAAAGCTGTAAGCTACTGAGAGTTTGAACTATCAGCTATTTCCTAATGTGGTTAAATATTATTATCATTATAGTATTTTATTTAGGCTACACAGCTATATACTATCACCTTCAGCTACCCTGATCAAATGAAATATCAAACATCAAAAACAGGAGATCAAAAAGACAGCTTCAATATTTCAAAGAAAAATAAACATGTTGTTTACTATCCTTTTGGGAATTATTTTCATGTCCTAAAGTTCAAGTCAAAGAACACATTTAACAACAAAGTGCCTCACATCATCACCAACAATAAATACTATCAATTTATACTATGAAATACTATATATATACTATAAAAGTACAACTGACACACACCACAAGGTTGGTTTAACAGAGCTAAGCTAGAAGGTATAAAGGATCTCTGGGCACAGGACATGTGAAAAGGTGGCACCATGGAGAGGGTGCGATACATCATTAAAGACTGTCTGTCCTTTTCCTCCCACTCAGGTCTCATGAAGCAGTTACTTACAGAGCTGTCACTGTTGACCCACAATCTCACTAGGCTGTATCAAAATGTCTAAAATGACTGGACCTTTGTTACGTATGTATGTTAAGTTGTGTACTTTTTAAAGATTATCCTAAATGTTCTGTAACCCTGTTTCCTAACCCTGCTCAAACCAGAGGAATCTGACATTTTGCTCAAGTAGCTGTGCATTTAACGTGGCCCCCGTCACTATAACACAGCTTTCATCAACAGAAGTGATTATTTAACAGCAAAGACAACGACCTCTGTTACTCTCATCAGTTCTTTTGTTTGTGTGATAAAGAGACCACTAGCAGAAATTACGTGCTGTGCGTTTAAGTATTTCAAGTGAACACATTATAATAATGTGTGTGCACAGAAATCACTCAGTTGCGAGCATGTTTTTTTCCTCCACACCTGCTGACCTCCATCTTTTTCTTTTTTTGTTGTGATTGTTTTAGGTGCAGGGTAGCTTGCTATGTTAACCAGAATGCGAGAAATCATTTTAAAACTCTGCCCCTACAGAACAAAACAATGACCCAGAGAGCCATAACAGTCATTCACTCTCACTTAACTACCTTTCCTTGCTCTTTTGCTTATTGAAACAAAAAAAATGTCATGAAAATACCACAGTATCAACAGCTGTTCTCTGTGAATTTGATAAAAAAAAAAAAAAGAGCCAACTGTGCAAACTAGCACGCTCTATAAGTTGAGCAAATTCCACACTGCATTAGGTCAAAATGAGAGTGCTTTTCACATTTTGCAGAGTTCTGGACGTCCTCACTGTGGTTCTGTTGACTGCCAAACTCAGTTGGAGGCAGTAAATTCATCATGGCTGCATTCCATTCAGCTGTGTGACTGCAGCAGAGCCGAGGTACTGCGCCTGCTGGCTTACTGGCACGTCTGAATACAACAGGGCCATAATTAATGACGTTAGCTACACCTGTGCTTTTCATGCTAAGACAAGTCACAAGATGGTAGATCTATTTTTTAATTTTTTTTTTAAACAACAGTGGTGTTAATGAGCTGTTCTCTAACATGAGATATATAATATCCCATCTGAAATGTAGTTGAAGTCAACATTTCTACCAAAAATGGAAGCACTATAAAAGCGTTTAATATCCTCTCTCTTACCACCTTTACCTGGTCCTCCTCTCCTCAAACACTCCTCCTCAGGACAGTCGTGTTAAAACGTCTCTGAATACTAATGAGTGTGAAGCCCATTAAAGATGCCTCACAATCACTGAACGTGTGTGGTATCTTTATCTTACCTGGCAATTTGTGCAGATGAGCAGCTCTGGGTGACCTGTCATGTTGTCCGTGTTTCACTCCAAAGTCTTCATGCCTTTATTCATTCATTTTTAATCTTTTTTTAAAATTTTTATTAATTTCTATTTTTTTTTTTTTGCCTTTTATTGGCTTTATCGACAGAACAGCTGAAGATGGGATAGGAAACAGGATGAGAGAGGGGGGAGTGACAGGCCGGGACTCGAACCATTTTTAGTCTTTTACTGTTTTCCTGTTTATTTATTTTACTGTTTAATTCTTTAAAACGTTTTTCATTGCTTCACTGATAATTTTGTATTAGTCTGAATAATGGATTGCTGGATTTTGCTTGGCTAACTGTAAGTGTCAGGAGCTGAGGTGAAAACCTTTTCTGATGTCTGTGACCGCGCACAGTTTTGTTTTGTATCTGTTAGTGTTCAGCGCAAGGAATTGCATTTCATTACGGATGGGCAGAGCAGCACTGCACTTTAATAAGGGAAGCTGTTTTTCTAAGAAGGTGGAGCCTTAATGAGAACAAAACAGTGACAATGATGCATGGTAACAAATGCATGAGGAGGTTTTGTGAAATATTTTGCAAAAAGTCATATAGACGACAGCAGGCATACGTCACCTTTCCTGTTGCACTCTTTTGTGTAAAAACAAATGCTGTAACAGTGTCTGCACCAAACTGAAAAGTAATGCACCATGTCTTAAAACTGCTGTGTCGAATTGTAGGCGTCAATGAAAACCACCCCCACTTAAAACGGCAAACACTTCATCACAGGTTAGTTAATGAGACTGCTGTGAAAAAAGATGTGCACAGATTGTGCTTGAACATCGAAGCAAAACTTGAAAGATTCTAAATGCAGTTTTTACTGGACACTACCATAAAACATCTGCTTTCTGAATGTTTTGTTAACAGTCTGTCCTCTTTAACGTCAGCCAGGAGCAGAAATGTATATAAATTCCCATAAACTGAGCGGACCTAACTTGTAATAATGAAGCTTAAACATAGTAAACGGTCACATAATGAACACAAAGGTGTATCAAAATAGAAACAGCAGTTGCTACAAGGGATGTAATAGTTTACCGTCATGTAACATTGAACAGAATTTTTTCGCACACATTAAAGCACTTTGTACTTGTGTGATCTCACCCTGCTGCCACCTGACAAAAGATACAGAGGTATCCACTGCCATACCGCTGGACTACAGAGCAGCTTCACTCCTCAGACTGTAAGACTCCTGAAGTTATCCTTTGTTTTTGTCTTGTGTACCAAAAAGGATTCCAAGTAGTGTTTCACCGTTATAGTAAATGAACCCTGAAGCTTGGGATGTTGCCTGTGCTAACCACCCCAACCTCCACCTGATTTAATGGCATTTTAACAAAGATTTAATGTTCTTGTGTTTGTTTAAGGAGCTTTGTTCTCCTAGATAAATCTGTTAACATTGTGTCTGCCCCTAAAATCATGACTGATGTGATGCTCTTGTGTTTGTCAGACCATACAGCTGGGACTGTTTCTCCTTCCTGACAGACCAGTTTTGTAAAGGCTGACTGAAGAAGTAAAGCAGTGCCTCAGTCTACTTCATCAGTGTTCAGTCTGGGTTCGAGGTGTCTCATACCTGCCGCCTAGAATGCTAATTGTCACATCTTTGCTTTGGATGATCACAGGAAAGGGAGACAAATGATGCAATTAATTCTGAGTGACACCAGCTGTGCCAAGCGCAGGCGGCCCGGCAGCCGAACCGATGACTGCTTCAACAACTGTGTGGCTTTCATCAACCTTGTCAGAGAGCAGAGGCTGAGCTTACCTACCCCAAATCACATAACTCAGAGGACTTGAAAACAACAAGTCGTGTGTCATAGCGTCACGTGTCATCAACATGCTTTCAGACAGCGTCTGAGATGGAAAATGAAGTGTGGTCCTCCTGAAGGACAAGCTGTTCCAGTCAATGAGTTTTCACTTCTGAGCCACTGGAGGGAGGATAATGGATGAATCTCCTCCGATTCAGTTGGCTCACCTTCTACCTGAGCTGTGGAGATGAAACAGGGACAGGCCAGCTTCTTTTACTCCAGACATCTCCTCACCTGATTAGTTCCCCTGATTGTTCTGGCTGCTCTGCCAAGTGAAGGACACTCATTTGATAACAGGAAGCAAATGTGCTCGCTGTGCTTTTGATTAAACTTCTGCAATCATCAGCTGTAGGAAGGCACCGAGCAGCCTGCTGGGTGCACTGCCATGAGCCCCACATACAGATGTGGTTTGAAAGAGGGGGGGTTTAATGTGTTGTAAAATATATGCTGACCTCACATGCAAAAGTCTTTACTTTTTACATTAAAAGCTCTAAGGCAGAAGCGTTGTTACTCGACTGAATGGAGAAATTAGAAGGGTTAGGCTGAGGTTGAGGTTGGTGCGAACGTAAATTTGGAAAATGGAACTTGACATGCTTGTGCTGTTTATGAATAGTCAAGTGATGTTTCTGGAGCTTCACAGCAAAACAGCTTTGCAGCATTGTCCTAAACATCTGAAGTAGCTGTTCCCAAATGTGTAGAAACAAAAAAATCAAAACTTTGGTATGCATTTTCAGAAGTGATATTTTTGTACTACGATAAGCACAAAAAATAAAATAAATGCATTATTATTATTATTATTATTATTATTATTATTATTATTATTATTATTATTATTATTATCATCATCATCATCATTATTATTATCATTATCATTATCATTATCATTATTATCATCATCATCATCATCATCATCATCATCATTATTATTATTATTATTATTATTATTCTAAGAACACTTTATGAGTGTAACTATGTTTTATTTGAATAAATATTTTGAATCTACCAATAGATTTAATTTTAAGAGTTAATAGTGCAACTATAATGAGGAACATCCACACAAAAATCATTTCCCTGAACAGGTGACACGTGGGAGCTTGCTGCCTTTGTCTCCGACTCCTGACATTTACCGTCGGAGCTCCAACACCTTTCACTCCCTTTAACACTCTCTGGAGAAGGTGAAGAGAAGGAGAATGGAAAAGTGACCCTTCAGCCTTTAATGAGTCCCAGTGAAATCTATATATCTGCATAGACCAGAGGAGGAGGATTTGTCATAAAAAGGGGGAATAAAAAAACAGCTTCTCCCGACAGTAAACTCTGCTGTAAAATACATCATTTTTCTGTCAAATTCATTCCTGTTAATTCTACAACATGACTTGAGTCAAGCCAACACAGAGTGCTTCTCAAATGAAAGCCGCAGTTTGTACAACGTGACCACAGCACCCACAGACCTGTCCTTGAGGAGTGGTTGTTCTCCTCCTGTCTGAGGATCTGGTTGCATTCTTCCTGAGCCCTCATGTGCTGAACCACCACGGCACAGTCTGGGTGCATGGCCTCCGACTGAAAATAAAGAAGAGCAGGGTTACACATGAAATCATTCAGCAGTGCAGTAATGATGATAGCGGGCGGCCACACTGGTGTGTTGTCAGTGTTTACACTGACGATGACACCAGAAGTCAGCAGGAATCACAGGAATGTCAGAGGCAAATAACAGAAAAGACAATAAGCTACTATAAACTTAATTTAACACCACTACAACTATTTTATACAACAAGATCATCTACAGTACACTATTTTGGATGATGTGATTTTTTTTCTCTTTTTTGATGTTTTGCGAAAAAGAATCATCTGTATCTCGTGTTATTTTCACATTAGAGGCAGGAAAAATATTTTTTCCTCCTTCTGCTTGTTTTTCGTTGACAGAACGATATTTTAGGTGAAAATATGTTATTTGTCTAGTCTTGACTTGATTTTTTTTTTTCATACATTGGGAGGATTGGGGTTAGTAAAATAAATATTGTACAATAAAGTTATTTGAGCTCTGAATCTTTTCCAGAATTCTGAAAGCTTTTGTGCATCAGAACTACAGACGTGGAGATATCACTGGTCACGGCTACAGGCAATTCAAATGGGATCTGTGTTGCAGCAGGATAACAGGTCATTAGACGAACTGATCCTTGAGATGTGGAGCTTGGAAGAGCGCAGCGTCTGAGGCACCAGTATTACAACACTTTAAGGCTTAACGCTCTTTGTCATATGGAGTCTAAATCCATAAAGTACAGGATTTAGTGGATAAATCAATGGTTTTACTCGGTTTGTTTAACGTCAGTTTGAACGTACTGAGGTGGTTCAGCTGGTTCAACATTGATTCCTACATAAAGCAGACTGATTGAGGAATGGTGCTGTGGGCTTCACCAGTGTTTTTTTTGTTTTGTTTTGTTCACTGCCTCAAACATGGAACCATTTAAATGCAAAAAGTCATTTTTATGTCTGCGGTGACTGCTTTGAAAATGTTAAAATCCCTCTTTAACCAGTATTTTTTTTAATAGCTGGTGATAGTAGGTAAGCAGTCTTTGAGTATCTAGGTTGTAATGTTTTCTCTGTCTGCCCAGTGTTCACGTGAGTTTAATTCAGTCCTTGTTTAATACATATTGTTGTCCTGCTGCTCACCCCACTTGGAAACCCTGAGGACGTTGGTGGTTCCAATCCAGTGAGGAACCTCAGCAGAAATGTGGGAGTTCAACTTCCTCTTGAAGTCCTGACATCTCCTGCCACTTCCTCTCACTTGTTTTTACATCTTCTGACAAACGAGAAGAGGACAGAAACCTGCCAACCCGTAACGTTCTATAATAATCTTAAATATATAAATGTACATGTACTCCAGCTGCATCTCCACTCTGCTGTTAAATCAGTTCACATAACAAAGTGGATCCTGTTAAGTGAGAAATAATCCCCTTTAATTGCTTTGAAGGCATGTAATGAATTTCAGTGAATGTATTTGGTTTGAAATGCGTGAAGCTCTGCAGGTAGAACACCTGCCTGTTGGACAGATGGAGACACTGTGCGGGTGAGCCTGACATTTGACCTCATCCTTTCTCTGCACTGCAGTGTTTGGTATTAACACAAGAAGGAAGAGGCTTGCTGTGACTGGAAAGAAAAGCCTCCTGACCCCTTGTTTGCTTACCTTATCTTATCCTACAGCTGTCACTGTCTCTAGATCAGTCTGTGTGCCTCTGCAGTGTGTATATGTGTTTGGCCTTCACACAATCGTTATTGTTTAAGAACTGAAAAATGACAAGGGAGCTCTTTCCTGTGTTGGGAGTCTTTGCTCTGAGTTAAAACTGAGCAAAATCAAAAGCGAGAGGAAGAGAGAAAAATGATTTCTAGAAGTGTTCCTTTGTCATAAAATGTACAAGACATCAGCACATCTCATCCAAGCCAAAACCTGATCTTTTCTTGACCCTGACTAACCAGGTTTTGTGCCTGAACCACAACATAAAATGGAAACATTTAATCTAAAGGGGAAAAAAGTAATTTGCATCATAAAGAAACATGAACTTGGTTTGCAGAAAGAAATACTGCTATGATCTTGTGGTGTAGAGTAGTATAGATTTGATACCATAGATCAGAGTTTGTGGCTTGCGTCCCAGGTATAGATTATACACTATATGTTTTATTTAAACATATGGACGCTTGTGTACTGTGCGTTAAGCACTACAGCATCTAAATAAATGTATTTGTGACTATAGTAAGCAGAGTGAGATGAAGAGAGTGCAGCGCTGAGTGTGTGCTCTTGTCTGTCGGAGAGAAGAGATCAACTGGTGCTGCAGAAAATGATTATTGGAGCCATTTCAGTCATCCAGACTCTGTCAAACAATCATGTTCCCCAGTAGATAAATTCCAGTGATTTTAGCGATCACCTTTCCTTGAGTAGCACCTTATTTATAAATCAAAGATTATGTTTTTTTGATTTCAATAAATGTCTACTTATTCAGATTTAGATTTTTATATACAGATCTACTGATGTACACAGTGAAGCCAGTCTCTCTGATAAATAACAGTTCTTTTACGGACTGATATGCTTGGATGAAACTATAAGATGACTCATGAATCATGATGATATATCCTCCTTATCTTTTACATTAAACAGTCTCATTTTCTACTAAGGGAGTCTTTGATAAATCCACAGTGCCCCTAAACACACAACACAAGGAGAATATTTACACTATTTAGTTCAACTGGGTGGCCCAAACACTCCTACATGGCTGATAGTTTATATCTACAGCAGCAACAAAGGTCTGTGCTGCTGACAATCTTGATCTGGCAACGCAGCATCGGCGTGACACAAGACACACTGTAATCTCTGCACAACAGGTTTATGGAATATACCTCTTTCAAGCCAGAAGCCATTTAGCTGCATGACATGAAGAGACTCATTGTGTAATTTTACAGTTTAGTGATGTGCAGAGACTCTGCGAGGAGGTCCAGAGACGGGCAAACGTTTCCTCCAACATTATGAAGGAGAATGATAAAATCAGATTGTGTGTGTGTGTGTGTGTGTGTGTGTGTGTGTGTGTGGTGGGTGGGTGAGCAGGTGTATGGTTGGTTGAAGAGCTGGAGTGTCATTTGAGCTGCACTTTAATAACCGTAACCCTCGAACCAAATGGCAACAGTTCATGTTCATTTAAATTCAATCACTGTCTGAAGCGGGTCATATTGCAGGGCGCCGATTTGCTGCAGCCAGCCTTCACTGAGCTGCCATCATTTACATTCACAGTGATACAAAGGATGGGTAATCACCAGGTCTCTGATGTCATTAGATATCGAGTGTGTAAGTGTGTTTGTGTGTGTGCCTATTGCTGGCCAATCAATCTAGTTTCAAATCTAAATCTTACCTCCAGTCAAGTATCTCACAATTTCACCTCATTCTAAAGATAATGATACACGACTACGTCTCCTCTCATTCACATCCCATCTTGTAGACATTAAATAGTAAATTTACATTGTGGGAGATAAACTTCAGGCCAAAGTTTTCACTTGTCCACTGAAACATCCAGACCAGTCACCAGAATAAAATGTTGGCAGGTAAGATTTCTGCAACCAAGGACACGTTCAAATTTGTATGTTTCATATGTACCATACAGGTATGGTAAAATATTTACCATACCTGTTATGTTCATGGTTTGGGTCTTTGGTCAGTCATTTCCTGTTTAATTTTGTAGATTATATCCTCTTGTCTCCAGTTGCCTCCACTTCCTGTCTTAGTCTTTTTTCCTGCCCCTTTTCATGCTAACCTGCGTTCCATGACTTAATTGCTCCCTGTCTATTTAAGTCGGTGTTTTGTCATTTTTTTGTTGGTTTGTCTGTCTCAGGCATCTGTTCCTTGGTCCTCATGTATTCCTGCCTTAAACTCCTAACTGTTACCCTTTTCCTAACCCTGTAAGTGTTATTTGTTCCCATACCTAGCCAGACAATAAGCACAGCCTTGTCACGACAGAAACTTCTAAATTGAACCTAACAAAACCTAAAGTGTCAAGATCAAAGAATTTAGAGTTTCAACATATTATTCTAGAGACTTGGAAAAGATTCAAATGGACTTGCAAATAATTTTACAGATGTTTGTCAGGTGGTGAATTCTAATACCTTTGTCAATCCTCCCAATTGATTTAAATAGGAAAATTCTCCACCCTGAATTTTCTGCATAACACAGATGTGTGTGCAGAAAAATAAGAGAAGATATTAATGCTTTCTCTTTGCTGTCTGGAGCCAAAGGCAGCAGAGTCAAGTGAGTCTCCAGTGTTAATAAAGCCACATGAGACAACGATGGATCTGTTCTTTTTATTGATTGATTATTCATTGGAAGGCATGATAATGCTTTTGTGTGGTTTCATCAGTGTTGCTGCTGTTGATGATTGGAAGTTTCTCTGATGTTTATATTTCATTCATCAAATTTTATGAATTTTCTTATTAAGACACTGAAATAAAGCACAGTCTGGAATATTAAACCTGTACACTGCTCAGCAAACAAAAAGTTAAGTCTCGTGTTTCCCAGAGATTAGACACCATGTATAATAAATTAGTCATCCATTAGGTGGGGGAGAACAGGCTTGGTTGTCGAATTAATTAGATTGCACTTGACCCTTAACTTTCAGTTTGGGTTCAGAGGTCAGCTATAGGTTAAATTCAGGAATAAGACACTTTACATTGTAGTGAGACAACTTTTAGCATTCTTCACATCAAAATGTATCCAGCTCTTCTCTGTTTTTTGTCAAGGCTTTTAGGAGCCCTGTCCTTATCAGAAATGCCACTGCAACTTGAAAATGCAAGCAGGTTATTATGACCCATATGTACGCCAACCTCTAGCGACTCTAGTCATTATTACAGCTGCAAGGAAAGAAGTGAGGAGAATGGTATAAAAGGTGATGGAGATCTGGGATGGACAGTTGGGTTAGGTTCAAACTATGATGTTTTCCTAAACTGTTACTGTACAAAAGAAGGTCTGTTGCTGGTATGCTGGGTTAGATGTGGAGTTAACAGACATGTGTATTAGTGAACTGTGATATATGTTGTTCTGGCAGGTGCTGAAAATCAACCTGTTCAGTCGTTTAGGTTTGAGGATGTGTTGTCTTTTTTACGCAATGTGGTTGTTAGCTTAGTCACTAACAAAAAATCCCAGTAAGGGGAGTTCTTTGTGGTTGGTTGGCACATGTTATATATCTGTCACTGACATCAGGATGAGTTGAGTATTATGGTTTATTACATTTTTGTTTGCAGGACTGTTTCTGTCTTTTTGGGGGCCCTATGCAAGATGATGTTTGGGGACCCCTATTTTGTCAAACCACGATGGTAGATTCCTAACTCTTTCAGGTGATCCACCAAGATGCAACAGTCTATTACATTTTAAGAGGAAAACAAGCTAGAGTCTTGAAAACCTCTCTCAAATTAAAACCAAACATCTTAAGCTGACCCACAAGTTGAACTGAAATGATAATAGAAGGTAAACAGTGGGGATCCTCTGTATGTCAATAAATGAAACTGGTGCATTTTTCCTCAAAAATGTTTATCTTAAATTGTAAACTGAAGGTTCTTAAACATATATAAAATATGTCTCTGTATCAAAGCAAGAAATCTGTGTGTGTGTGTGTGTGTGTGTGTGTGTGTGTGTGTGTGTGTGTGTGTGTGTGTGTGTGTGTGTCTGTGTGTGCCTCAAATATCTCTGCCGATCAGACTGACACGAGATTTTGCTGCTGCATGGTTTAAGGGTGTGCAACGTCTGATTTGTTTGGATTACAATGATACTGTTAATACATTTTTTCATAAATGATTTACCAATTTCGCTAGCATTGTCAACCATAGCCACCACAGCCACCACAGCCACCATAGCCACCATAGCCACCATAGCCACGTGCGCACCAGATTCAAAACGGGCTTTTCTCACGAAAGTGTCTGCAAGCAGGAAGTGTTTGCAAACAAAAAAACACGTTCCTATTGGTGGAAAAAGGCACCACACCAACCAGTCACAAAGTTATGTGGCAAACCACGTGATTCGGTTGCCGAGGAACAGGGGGAAGTTGTGGCAGGAACGGTGATGGAGAGTGATAGAGATAGCGAGTTTTGAGAGATCTGTGACATTTAGCGTGTTTGGAGTGTACAGTTATGTAGTGTTTGGGGTAGTGTGTTTAGTGGGCATTGGAGGTTTTTTTTGTTTAATGAGTCAAAACAATGAGGAGGCTGCTGAATGTGGAGCAGGCAGGAAAGAGCTGAGGGAGTCCTGAGCTTGAGGCATTGCCTGCATTTAAATGTAATCAGTTACATATAACTTTGTAAATTTCAAAAACTTACGCACACATTTAGCAAACAACATTTGTGTTTTTCACAGTAAAAAATCTAACTTTTTCCAACTCGGATTTTATGTTGTCTTTCTTTGTGTGATTTCAGGTCCATTGTGTTAATACAGCATGTCAAAATGAAAAAAAAAATAACTGTACAGTCACACACGTGAGGTTGTGCTGAAAATAAAGACACCACGCCAGGCAAGTTAAATAGTTTTAAAGGTGAAATATAATGGCTAAATCAGAAATAGTCAAAAACAGCCAATTATACCCTGGAATATCGAATTTCACAACAAACCTGAATATAAATTTTGTCACAATAAATTTTCTAATAAATGTGGTAAAGAAAGTCACACCTAACTCAGTAGAGTTAACAATAATCCACTCAGAGCAATAATCCACTGCCACAATAGTCCATAATAATCCACAGTAAACCCTAATATGTGTTAGTGTTGGTTAGCACACTTTAGAGATCTATGTTAAAACTCCCCCTCCACTCACAACATGGAAACAAACCTTACCTTCATCCTGTGAGTGTTTTTTCCTCATTTGGTTTCTTCTTTTTTCTCTTTTCTGAACCAGATGAATATGTTTGTTTTGATGCCATGTTATTTCCATCGTCATTCTCCTCACTACGAGAATAACCAGTACCGGCTCAACTCGCCTCGCCGCGCCTCTCCTAACTTAGCTTAGCTGGTCGTCACAGCAACGTGGCGTGGTAGAGACGCCATCTGTGGATGACGATTTTCTCTGACCAATCAGTGGGCATATCACCTTGGCTCACTTGGAACCTCAGTGGAGGTGCTGCGAAAAAAAGTACCAGGTACTTCTCACAACTTTGTCAGGTTGAGCCGGTACCATGCTGTGCAAAAGCGTGGGTCACTCCTCAGATACTGAGGCTGGACTTGCTACTTGAGGGGGCCCCCTAGTGGTGTGGGGGCCCTGTGCACCCACATATTTTTTTTTACCCTGATGCCAGAGATGTGTTAGGTTGCTGCAGTCGGCTCCAACTCTCACCTATTTTAAATGACGGCTAAAAACCTTTTTTTTTGCCATTGCCTTTTATTGAAGCAACTTTGAAGCTTTGAACTGCACTGTGAGTTTTATTCTTTAGTCTTGTCTCTTTTATACCTATTCTGTTTCATCTTATTTATTTTTCTTAACTTATTTGGGTGTTATGCCCCTTGTTTAATGTTCAATCTTTTTATTTCTTAATGTAATTTTATGCCCCTGTAAAACACTTTAAGTTGCTTTGTGTCTAAATTGTGCTATACAAATAAATGTGCCTTGCCTTTTTGCATTTCAAAGAAATAAAAGTGTTTGATTATTCTTTAAGATGGGCTTCATGTTTTATGTTTCTCCATTAAAATAACAAAAGACAACCACAGCGTGTGACTCTGAAACACTGGATTAACAGAGTAAACTGAAGGAGAGAAGGCCACTCTTTTCTTACCTGACGCTTTAGGCTGCCATTACACACATCCGAGGACGAAGTTTTCAAGGGATTCAACAGAAGTTAGAAGTGTGACAACCACCCTTCTTGCCTAATTATGTTTCAATCTGGACACATCAGACAACATGAGGGTAGGAACACATCAACACCTGCTGAAAACAACTTTGCGTCTCTCATCACTTTTCCACCCTTGAAATGTTTTTAAGTTGTTCAGATTCAGATTCAGATGACTTTATCTTCCATCAGAAGATGCGTCAGATGCATCAGGATCATACCAAAACAAGTGCAGATATAACAGTCTGCCTATAACATGTTCTGCTTACTATGATCCTAATCCGAGGATATCATGTGATGTGTTTTACGGTCACCCAGTGTCAGCCGGGGTCAGCTCCAACTCCCCACAACCCTGCTAAAGAATAAACAGTGACAATGGTAGGATGGATGTTTTATGGTTAACTTTGTGGTGTGCGTTGGTGTCATGTGTCACTCTATGTTAAAACAATGTGTAAATGTCTTTGGAACTGCCTCAGGATGTGTGAACCTACCATAGAGCTGTATCCTATCTTGTTGTATATATACACAAACTAAGAGGACAGTGTCACATGTTGTCCAAGAATGGCCAAATGGGAATCAAGAATGAAGAAAATGACAAATGGAAAGACAAATATAGCCTATGAATTGGAAACCACTCAAATATTCAATAGGTGCTATGTGGTTTTGGAGAAAGTATTAATTACTGCGAATTTTGATATTTATAACAAAAAGCTGTAGAAATTGTGTTGTCCTTTCAGGTCAGTTTGTTTTATTCAGTTTACTCAGTCAGGAAACAAATAGTTTGTTTATCCAGTTTGTTTAGGCAGAAATAGTCAATGAAGATCTTTCTCTCCTCATTAACATTTCTTCCCCAAAACTAGTGCTTTGATGAATCATTTAATATCTCTTAATTATAAAACATAAAACATATTTTAATTATCCTCGTCTCCCTGACCTCCTGTCAGACCTTTAAAATGAGCAGGTTTTAGCTCACACAGCTAAATGTAGCTACAATGTAGGCTGAATTTTCCTTTATGTGTGCAGGGGGCTAAAAATTGCTAAGTGTCTACAAATACAAATGAGTGTGAAACAGCTGAGCTATCAGTAAAAATCCTGCAGATCAGGCTAAGCTGAGTGCTGTCAGCAGACTCACCGTTCTCCACACCGCCAGCTGCAGGAACAGACCCAAGTGAAGTAATGTGGCCATCCGCTCCAACCTCGAGCCTCCAGAGATGAACAGACTGTTCCAAAACATTTCCAATGTTCCTTCACTTTGACAACTTGAATAAAAATATGTCCGAGAAAAAAAAAGAAAAAAAAATTACTTCCATGAACCGCGCCGATTGGTAGCTGTTCACCGATAAGGATGTGGTGTCCAGCGCAGGGAACTCTGTGCACAAGGCGCGGAGGAGAGCCGGGACTCGACTGAGCCAAACAAGGTGCGCTCCTCCCTGAAGAGGCGGAGAGCGAGCGGAGCGCACAGACGCAGCAGCGGCGGGGAGCTGGGCGATGACACACGAGAGAGGACCCGGAGGACATGTTCACCTGTACACACACACACACACACACACACACACACACACACACACACACACACACACACACACACACACACACACACACTGATGGAATTACAGTCATGCCGACAGCTTGGGTTGAGTGTCTCAAAACATATCTAATTAACACTTAATACAAACAAAATGTGTGTTTTTCTAAAAGATTTTTAAGCCTTTATCATCAAAATATCAAGGCTTCAAGGGTCAAATATATATATATATATATATATATATATATATATATATATATATATATATATATATATATATATATATATATATATATATATATATATATACACATGCATCAAATAATTGCATTAAGCTAGTGCAAAATGCAAAGACTTTCTTGTCAGTCTGATTTGCTAAATGAGGTGAAACAGCAGGGCTTTCCTCTTCTCATCCAATTAAACTATATGTGACCAACAGAAGCTGGTGCATGACCTGGCTGTGCATCACTGTCCTACCGATCTTCCAGCAGGACAAATGAAAAGCAGAAAAAGTCGATCAATTTAAGAGATTGAACAAACAATCAAAGCTGTCAGGATCTTCTCTTGCAGGTTCAGGGCCCTGACCCCATCAAGGTCAGCATAAGCCTCCAGGGAATTAATATACAGCAATGCAATTTCCTCACAAGTATAACAGTAATATATATATATAAAGGATAACGAAGCTGAATCTGCTTGACTTTGGAGACAAACTGTCCTCCTTTCTGTTGTTTTCCTCATCTGGTGTCCCAGTTCATCTCTCTTTGACTCACAACAGATTATTTTTCCATCATGAAAGAAACCACCAGAGATTTCCTTTTATGTAAGAGGTGATTTATTCAGGCTGTACACAACATAACCCTCTTCAGAATACAGCATTCCTGGTAAGCAGCCTTGAAAAGTCTGAAAATATATGATACATTCTCTAAACTAGACATGATGCATTCTCTGTAGTTTTTGTCATTCGGTATATTATTGTATCATGAATCAGATATTTTGTTGTCAGCTATTAGATAGACATGTTACTGACAACTGATTCCCACTGTACAAATAAAGTTTTATTGTGAAAGAATAGTAGCAGTTTGTGTATAATGCGTACGTCCTAAATACTTGTTTGACCCAACCACCTCACCATCTTTATACAGTTTGCCAGACCTCCTCCTTCATTGCCTTAATAATCACTGCTGACACCAGAGGCTTTGACAGTTGGCCTGATGTCTTTTCTCCTGAGGATGGGCTGGTAATGTGAGAAACTACTATCTGACTGTTGTGATGCTGTTTTGCAGATCTTAGTAAAATATAGAAATGACAGAGACTACAAAATATATTTTTAAGAAATCCTTCCAAAGTTCCCTGTGGAGTTGTTGACCTCTGGTAGAGCACAGACACACTCCTGCCAGCGGGTTCACCCTATCACACTGATATACAGGTACCAAAGTTCCAAGAAACTCAACAATGTGCCAGCAAAGGCAGATCAGAAGACAGAGACTGCAAGCCAGTGAACATGAATATAAACAATGATGATTAACAATACTTAAAGTGGGACTCTCACCAAAAAGCAGTCAAACCTTCATGTAAAAGTGTAAAGATGACGAAAGAGGCACTTTTAAGATTTACTGTAGTTTCGTTTTCAGGCAAGCTCATTTTCAATGGGAGTGCATGGGACACTCTTATGCTAGCATCAAAATCTCTATTTTTAAATCAGTAAGAAGACTCGACACAACATGAAACTTTGCCCGTAGTATCACCAGGGTCTCTACACATGAACATGAGCATTGAGAACATTGTTTGTGTACATAGAGTTTACTAAAAAGAAGGTCTTTGGACAACTCACATTAGCAGCTTGACACTACAACGAAACTACGGTAAATCTTAAAAGTGCCTCTTCCGTTGTAATTATGCTTTTACACGAAGGTCGGACTCATATACATTCACAAATAAAGCCTGGGTTGCTTTTTGGTGAGAGTTTCACTTTAAAAAAATCAGCTTTCGCCATATGTTTTTATATTTTTGAGGAGGAAAATGCATTCAACATATTCGTTGGACCTCAAGGACGCACACGTTGGGTTAAATTGTAAAACAGACAGTTTGTAGAGTAAAACAGAGAACTGGATAATCAGACAAGGACGCCAACGGACGTCTCTGTATTAAAGCTACAGCTGACCCCTTTGTTTGTCCAAATCTTTTCCTTTGTGGATTGGTGCTTAACAGCAATCCTCTGTACAGTGTGTGTGTGTGTGTGTATGTGTGTGTGTGTGTGTGTTTACATGTGTTGTCATTGCTTGCTGGTCGCCTGCTGTTTGCAGCTGCATGTTCCCACTTGGCCCACAGAGACGCTGTGAGGCTCTGAACTCTGAACGGAAACTGATGAGAGAGACTCATCCAGATGTGTCACGTGTCAAGTCCGTACCCCAGGACTTCATCAACACTGCTATTGGAGGAAGAGGACGCCCCAAGTTGTTGAGCGTCATTCTCAGTCATTAGGTATAGATTAAACTAGTGGCCGCTCTCTGATCGTGTCCACCAAACGACTGCCTCAGCAGCAGTTTCTACTGCGTAGTTGTGCTCTTTATCATCTTCTGCAAATAACTGTATTATTTTATTCCTCAGTGGTCAAACAGATGATGGAAAAGAAAAGCAGTCTTCTAAATTCAAAGCACAGTATCAAACAAGACTATACTTATGTTTGGAGCCATGCTAGAAGCTCTGTGAGGCTGTAATACTCATCATTAAGATAATTAAGTTGACATTTTCAGCAGTCGTGATGTACTAAATGTAAAACTGACCACAGGTGGCAAAAGTCCACACTTTCTTTACTCCGGTAGAAGTACAGATACTTGTGTAAGAAATGAAAAACTGATTCAACTTCTTTACTCAGATAGAATAAGGTATAATAAAGTACAGTCTCTGAAATGTAAAAAGGAAAAGAGGTATCCCTGCAGATATGAGACACTAACACAGCTTTTCTGTCCATTCCAGTTCTTTTTACAGCTTTGTAAAGTAACATAAAGTAACAAGCCTTTTTTGAAAATGTGAGAAGGAGAAAATACAGATTTTCGTGTGAGGAAAAGTCAGAAGTTGTCAGCCAAAATCTATGTAAATACAAAGTATTTGTACTTTATTACTTCCTACCGCTGACACTGACCAGAGTTTGGTGTCAGAGCAGGTATATCACATTGTGAGCGTGAAAGTGAGGAAAGAGAATCATATGACAAGTCAAAAGTCAAGATTTGTGTCCTCTTGTGAGATTTATTTAACCATCACCAGAGTTAGTATAAGTCGTCCTGTGGGGAAACATTAACATTTGTGGAAAATGTAATGATGATCATTCAAAAAGAAAATGAGGAAAAAATTATCACCAAATCATTCTCCAGGAAGCACAGATATTTCAATCAAATTCCAATACAATCCATTTCATAGTTGTCGAGATTTTTCCACGCTGTAAAAAAGTGATTGCTCAGTAAGTAAGGCGAAACACTGCTGCGTCATCTGAAATGCTACCATTGGCTTCAGACTACTGACAATGTCATAAAAATACATTTAATTAGTGGGGTTACTCTTGTTCTCGCTAAGATCACATGGCAGAACAGAATATTCTGATTTCAAGTGTTTTGTAGTGTGACAAGTGTGCACTTTTTAGGAACATGCTGTCATTCCTCTTGGAAGGACAGCCCCACAGAAACTTGCCATTCAAAGTTTATTGGCGGAATTTTCTGCTACTCTTTTGTCAGCAGAGATTGAGGCCCAAAAACCACTTGGTTAGCTTTAGGCAAACGTCATGGTTTGTCTTAACATACATGTTTCACGAATGGCGATGGTCTGACTTCACGGGTCCATTAAAATATCCGATGGTTTGACTTGAGCTGTGTTTGTCCATTTGGCAGCTTTCTTGGTTATAACACATAATAACACCACCTTTGCATCAGGTGATGGAGGGGATGGTGGTGGCATTAATACAAGTCAAGTCAAGCCCAATGGCCGTTCAAGTAACACCACTTGATATTATTAAGGACTGCTGTGGAAATTTCCAGGTGCTTTCATGGCGTCTAAAACCAGCTACTTTTTTTTGTGCCAAAACCTAACCAGAGCACAAGCACAGCGTTATGACAAGGGATAAATAGAAAATTCAACCTAAACAAATGTAAAGTTGCAAAAAACAAACATTCAGTTTAAACCTTTTATGTGGTTTTGCAGAAATTGCTAACATTTATTCTGGTGATGGGGTAACACACCAAAGTAGCTTAAGTAGGATGGAAGGAGTCTTCATTCGCCAGTGGCCTGAAGTTTTACTGCCTGTTGCTCCGCAGAGACAAAAGGCCAATAATGTCAGTGCATCACCAGCCTCAATTGGATGATGAGCTCAGAGAGAGTCAATCCTGAATTACAGTTTTCAGACCAAACAGGACACTGACACATGATTGAGCCTTGTTGCTTCACTGTATTGAACATAGCTCAAAGTAAAGATACAGATAGAAACTATGTCCTACAATAAAATCCTCTGCTCATTATTCAGTGGGGGAGTGTACAACCTGACTTTTACCCACATGTGTGCCTACTACCCTCTGTGTAGGTCATGTGTAGTGTCCACGTGTCCCGATGTCCTCAGTGGAGGTATAGGTACGTCTCCTTCCTTTGAGCTGCAGGCAGAGATCGGCACTCTGGTGAAGCCGCCGATGGGCGTTTCATTGACACACAGGACAAGATAACCTTCAGACAATTAATGAGGGGACATTTTATGAAGATGATTTAAATGATAATACACCGAAAGTCATGATTGTGTAACATTTAATATTTTATATTGCTTTTAGTCCAGATTGGATTTTAAATTAATACATATAACGACTTTACTGGGAGACAATCCTCTAGTCTTTACCTCTTTCTCATTTAATCCTTGGCACATTGTCTCTATTTTGTTTGCTGTTTGTCTTTAAGTTTCAGGCTATATTTTACTGCTTTATTTGTCTTAGTATATTCATATATGTATATATGTATTTATGTAGGGTTTTTTTCCCAGTTTGAAGCATGTGTAACATGTGAAAAAATAATATTATTCAAAAAGTGATATCTGGTTAGTAAATGAGCTAACGGTGACAAAAACAAAGGCATATTTCAAGACATATATTCAAAGGCAATGATTATTTTCTACTCTGTTTCTATCAGCTATGTGCTGAGCAGGTTTCGTTAAAGATACCAAAAGAGGAGTTGTGCTGGGGGATACAGGCAGCATAAACATGAGCCCATTCATGTCTAATTTGTATTTATCTGCTGTGGGATTTTGATGTCCAGTTGAAACGTGAGGAGCATTTCCAAAATAATCTCAGGAAACCATTTAAAGGTCAGATTTTATTTATTTATTTATTTTTTCACATCTAACCATGACAGTCGCAGATAATGTGTACTCCACTGATCGTGAAATGGTCATAATCTAATGTTGATGTGCAAGGGCTGAGCAACCAAACGTGAGCACCAGTACATGTATTTTACCACCACATCTGGAGATGTTATGATGGCACTGATCGACAGTTTAGGGAGTTAGATGAAAAAGAAAAATTAAATGCATTCGGTGTTATATTTTAGATCTTTCTTAATGTAATCTGTGAACTATAACCAGAATTCGAAGGGAGCTCCAAAAGGGCCATTCCAAAGTTGGAGGACATTTTACGTCCCACCCATGAAATTTCAAATAATAAATTTACAAAACACAAAATGTTGTTTTGTACCTTTTACTCCTCCAGAGACCAACTCTAAATAAACTGAGAGAAAAAATCATTTGAAAATATTTTTTAAAATACCAAGTAAGTCTGGAGTACCCCCTAATATGCTATTTTTCTCTTGTCCCACACTCTTGTTGACTAAATTGAACTCCAATAAAAACTGTCAAAATTACATTTAAATCTACTTTCTTTTGTAGTGTTTTGTTCATAGGTGTCTCTTGTAGATGGGGAGACATCTTTTTAATAAAACATAATGTTTTATATAAGTATTATTATGCAAGAAACCCGTGTCCCACAACTTGCATGCAACCCTGTTACCTTAAACTTTTTAGCATGGTAAAAGAAGAAGAAAAGGGTAGGCCACTAGAGGTGGATTTCATCGTTCGATGTCGAGATTTAGTTAAGCAATATTACCCTCGAGGGTGTGCTTTAACGTCATTTGAGCACGACAGTGATGCAGTCCGCAAGCAGCACTGAAGTAATACCAACAAAAATAAAATGTATAATCGAAATATATCCATGTTGATGGACAGTTTGCTCTCAAATTTTAAAGGTTTTCGTGAGTGTGCGTCGCGTTTCCATGGAAATACATGGGGTCTGACTAATAACTGAAACAAAATCAGTTACGTCAGTAGACTCATATATGTAATGGAACGTAGTTTACCACTACAGCAGATAATCCAACCCTTAGTAAAGACAAGACTGAACGAGAATAACAGGAGATAAATCAGTGAGGGAACAAGAACAAGCGGTGACTCATGTAATACACAGTTCTCAGCTCATTGTTCTCAAACAAATGTGCTAACGGTCAATGTAACACTGTATTTCATGGCAAATACATAGCTGCAACTCAATGATTATGTGTACTTTTAGACAACATGACAATAAGCAGCTGACAGCTAAAGCCGGCTAGCCAAGAACGAGTGACTGACTGAACGAGAACGACAGGAGCGGAGTCAGTGAAGGAACAAGAACAAGCGGTGAATCATGTAATGCACAGTTCTCAGCTCCTCGTTCTCAAACAATCGTGCCAACGGTCAACATGACACTGTAGTTCATGGTAAATACATAGCTGCAACTTCATGATTATATGTACTTTTAGACAACATGACAGTTAGCAGCTAACAGCTAAAGCCTTCTAGCCAAGAACAAGTGACTGACTGAGCGAGAACACCAGGAGAGGAATCAGTGAAGGAACATGAATGATGAGCTATGAACAAAATGAAATGTTTTTCATGGAAACGGTTGCTATGCTTTCCTGTTTCTCATTGGCTAAAATTCAATGACAGTGACATCATACAAAGCAAATGATTTATCTGATGAACAGGCCCAACAAAATTAAGCCCGACCCGGCCCGAGCCCGTGCACGTTGTGTCCGAGCCCGGCCCAGCCGGCCTGGCCCGATACATTAACTGTTATTATGAGCCCGAGCCCGATTTGAACCCGACATTTTTTATAATATGTGGGCTGTTATAAATGACGTTCTCAACTACAATTCTGTGTTGTTTGAACTACAGAAATCTGTTTAGAATTATCTTAATGAATAATGCAACAAGTGTCGCACTTAATGCACTTGACAAAGCTGACAGCATTTGAAGAGACTCGGACGAGGTCGGGAACAAATATGTTCGGTGTGTTCAGGTGCGTTGGAAGCTTTCGGAACATGCAAAGTCTGAGGAGGTTGGCTGTCGGCCATCTGAGCCATTGGATACTCTGGCGGTGTGCTAGCGAATCAGCGCGGTGTGTGGGAGGGGCGTAATACTGTGTGCACATTGGTTTTCTATGTACTCTGTTCCATCATTTCTTGTTTTCATGTTTTCGAGTACTGGCATGAGACAAGCTGTTCACCGGACTCCTTCAAACATATATACCTTCCCGTACATTTAGGACCTCCTCTGCTTCGCTCCTCTTCACCCCTTCTGCACATTTATTCACAATGGGACTAAGATCTTTTAGCTACTCTGCCCCTCGGTTCTGGAACACACTCCCTCAGGACATCTGGTCTTTAACAACACTGTCAACCTTCAATTCATATCTCAAAACACACCTGTTGAGACTGGCCTTCCCCTCATAATATATCTGATTTTATTATTGCTGTTTTGTCTTCTTTTATCATTTTGTATTGAATTGTTTTACTATTTGTATTCTAATTGTTTTTATTATTGTTGTCGTTCTGTAATTGTTTTTTTTTTAAGGTGACCTTGAAATCCCTGGAAAGTGCCTGTAAATAAAATTAGGGCTGTCAAGCGATTAAAAAAATTAATGTAATTAATTACTGGATTTGTAATTAATTAATCTAATTAATTGCATTTTAATTTCATATCTGCTAAAGGTACCCAAATAAAGAATTTGAATTCTAAGACATTACAAAATTGTATTGCATGACTAATCAATTGAATACACTAAGAAGAGAAGATTTGAAATCCACATTTTTTTTTTTTTTTTTTTGGTGAAGTGCGTTTCATAAATGAAATTTAAAAGAAAATGGTCAAGCACATCCCAGCAAACCAATAAGATAATAATAACATGTCCGGACAAGTTCCTCGGTGCTAGTGCTACCGTGACGTGCCACTGCCAAGTAGCCTACAGGTCATTCAGTGGGCCAAATTTAAAATGCTCGCACACTGAATTGCCACTCAGAATCTCAGAATTAATTGCGTTCATTTTTATAACGCGTTAATTTGCAGTGTAATTAATTAATCTAATTAACACCTTAAACTGACCCCTAAAGAAAATGCATTACTATCTATTATTATTGTGCTCAGTATGCAGCTGTTTTTGTCTGAAATAGTTAAGTTTTGTTTTCATCGAATGTAAAGAGAGTTGCATGCATAAACCTCTCGTCCAGCGCTCTTAACACTAGAGCCGCCCGCTTATTGCATCTCGCGCAAGCGCAGAACGTACATGCTACTGTGGAGCTGGCAGCACGTCAGAGCGGTGTGTTCAATGCAACTTTTCTGCCCAACGGGACAGACAAGAGGCAACAGAGTGGTTGGAGAGTGGTCAGATAAGGCAGTTGGATGTCTGGGCAGTGTGTGGGGGGCCTTAAGAATGAGATCAGGACGTTTTTGCTCAGCTACACTGAAATGTTTTGTGTTTTTTATTTTGTGTGTTATAGCCTCCAAACTCAAACAAAAGTTCACTGTAGGATCACCAGTATCTATTATCAAAGCCCTAACCCTAACCACAGTGGAGCTCCACTCACAACAACAATTTCATTAAAAAAAGACACATGATCAGCGTTATCTTTACAAGGACTGACAACAACAGCAGCAGCAGCTCCGTCCCCCCTGACTGAGAGGAAGCCTTCAGAATGAAAAGTCTGTTTTCTCCTCTCTCATTAGCCCTGACCGAGGTCAGAAATCAGGACAAACATAGAAAATTGATGAGCGCGTAAGCAAAGGCAAAGATAAGATGTTCACTGTCCCCAGTAACCAATACAAGATACTTATAAGGGCTTTCAAGTTTGATCAAAAAACAAATTGAGATGTCGAGGATAAAATCTAAATGTCAAGAATAAAGTTGAAATGTCGAGAATAAAGTCAACTATTCTCTTCTAATTTCAACTATCCAGTTAGGAGAGGGACATGGGAGCAACTGACAGCTATGCGAGCTGCCTGAGCATCAGGTCTCTGACATGACTACATATTTGGTGTGTAATGTAAAAGGTGAGTTTTTTAAGTGAATAATGGCACGCTTAATTTGATATGTGTATCATATCAGTATTGTTAACTTATTACCAACGCAATCCAAGTCATACAACCAGCCACTAAAGGATATGAGGCTAGCTGAAATTGTGAGACTCTATTTTGGTGTTGCTGGAATGCTGTATTCACTCAACTTTACAAACAGAACTGTTTACAGCTATTTCCAGGTTAGTCAGGATGCAAAGCAACTTTCCAACTTTCTCTCTGAGTTGTGGCCACTGTTCCATCAAGGACCACACTGGTTTGAATAAGCCAACTCGCTCCTGATAGTTAGGTTTCCTCTTCCAGTTCCAAAACCCTCGCAGCTAGCATCTGTGCATAAAAGGTAGGGTAAAGTCTGCATAGCCTAGTGTGGGAGCGCTGATTATTAGAAATTATTAGGATTGCCACCACGACATGCACTGGAGACCTTACGGCCACAGCTCCGAACAGCCACGTCAATAATGGAAGTGGAGATCACGGTCCATTCGAGCTCAATGTCCCCAGCCTCCCTCAGGATCTGGTCAAAGCTCTCCCGGAGGTGGGAGTTGAAGACCTCCCTGACAGAGGGTTCCGCCAGACGTTCCCAGCAGACTCTCACAATACGTTTGGGTCTGCCGAGTCAGTCCAGCTTCTTCCCCTGCCAGCGGATCCAACTCACCACCAGGTGGTGATCAGTTGACAGCTCAGCTCCTCTCTTCACCCGAGTGTCCAAGACATATGGTTGGAGGTCAGATGACACGACCACAAAGTCGATCATTGACCTCCGGCCTAGGGTGTCCTGGTGCCACGTGCACTGATGGACACCCTTATGCTTGAACATGGTGTTTGTTATGGACAAACTGTGACTAGCACAGAAGTCCAGTTCCAAAACACCACTGTTGCCTGGAGGGGTGTGATTGGGAGGAACAACCTCCCCGATCTGAGCACGAAAAGACACACACGCGGAACCCAACATGCCATATCTCACCTGCTGCTTCACTGTTCACTCTTTCCCTCAGTGTGGTGGTGAGATGGCACTCAGAAGGTTTTGTGGCTGTTGTTCAACTTTCACTTCCTTGTGTCTACAGTCTCGTGTGTCTAGTCTCATGGGAACTCTGTGCTCTCACAAGGTCCGGCCCTGAGCTGTTCTTTAAGGGACAGCGTCACCTCAGCAAGAAGCAGCTTTTACAGTGACAATGCCAAGTTTATTATGTTATAGACTGAAAATAAACTCTATTAACAATCTGTAGTTCATTTAGCTGCACAATGTTAAGAAATATAGTTGTACAATTGCCATGAACTCCTGTGTGGTTTGATTATTGGTTGTTTAAGGTTATACGGCTTCCATAGACAGCTTGTTACTGTATACAGGAAGTGGAATTTTGTTGTTATTCTATTGTTGGTAATGTCAAGCCAACTCAAGTAGTGAAAGTGTCACGTCGTCCATATGATGTGGTTATAATAGCAAGAAACTTAAGATAAAGATGAGAGTATAAAAAACTAAAGATAACCACTTCAAAGAACTAGTTTTACCTTGTTAAGATACAGTGTTTTATACACTTTTTTGGTTTGATGGTTTCTCATTTTGTTTCACTTCATTAATTTCAGCACTGAACAAACCTGAGATGTGGACAGTTAGAGGTCTGGACTCAGCTTTTATTGAGTTTGATTTAGTTTGATATGTCATATGCTCTGTTGTACTTTATATCTTTAACTGTGAGGAAGAACAAGTATCTTGGACCAGAATATGTCTAAATAAGTCACGTCTGCTACTGACAACATAATCTTCCACATTAAGAAATTGATTTCTTATTATCGCACATAATTTCCCATCCTTCATCAATTACGTCAAATTATTGAAAGATCGCTTTAATGTGTCTGTCTCTGTTCTCTCCGCCCAAGGTAAATTGGAGTCTAATCACACCCACTCGTGTCTCTGTTATGATTTTATATGCACTGAACTACAAATGTCAACATCATGTAACACAAAAGCAAAAACAGGATGGGAAAGGGGGGATAGGAGCCCCACATACTGAGGAAATATGATTGGTACCCCCAACATATCCCTGCAAACACTGTAATTTTAATAATAATTGAACATTTTAAGGATATGTTTGTGTTTCTTTACTGAAAATACCATGTTACAGATCACATGTGGGCCAAAATATATGTAATACATGAATCTGATGAAAGATAGTCACCATCGTCCATCAACAATTACTGTTGTCTGCCATGTTTCAGTGTCATATGACATCAGCTCAGCACCTTGTGTAGTATAACTTTCATAACTCTAATCTTGAGGAAGAGGTTTTTCTGATTATTCCAACAAGTTAGCATTAATATTCATGCACTTTCAAAATAAAGGTGCAAAAAAGACTTAGATTTATGTAACAATCAAGGTTTCACTTTAAATAACTACTACTAAATAAATAAATAACACCATTTAAGATTGGCCTCACATAGGATTTAAACCTTGGTCTCCTAGGTGAATGTCCTGTGACTGACCCATCCATTCACCACCAACATCAACATCTCTATCCGCAAAGACACAACACTGGTGTAGCTAAAACCTGTCTATCACAGTAAACAAACATTTAGATTATTCTGCAGGATAATTGTGCTGTCTGAGTTCTTAATACATGTGAAGTTACCGTGTGGCAGATGCTGTTTTCATACAGCACTGCATGGTAGAAATTTAAAGAGATGTCTGTGACTGCTGTGGGGACATGGAGCCTCAGGGAGTGAATACATGTTCCTCAACATGCCAATATTATTGCTGCAATCACTAACTGCAGCATGATGCATAAAGCAGGAGATTAACAGAAGGCCACCAGTTGTATTGAGGACTTAGAGCCTGTTGGGGATCGATCAGTGGCTTCTCACTAAAAGCCACGTCTCATGGCCCTATAATGGGTAAACATCTCTTTTTCATTGTGATGGATGAGTCAGCTGCAGTCCCAGAGGCAGCTTCACTGTGAGCACAACAGCAGACGGGTGCACAAATTGCCTTGTATATGTATGCATGTCTCAGGCTACACGTAACCAACTTCTTATATCACTTTTGAATTTTTGAATCTCACACCTCTACAGTCATGTGTCAGCCCACTCCCGTCACATGTGTCAGCTGTCTTGGCTGAATCATAAAGAAAAACACAGAAATATGAATCACTCTGGGAGGAGAGTTTGTGAAGATGAAAATGATACGGCTTTAACCTTTCTGCTGCTGAATTATGCAGATGGAACATCGGCCAGATACCCCCTTTGTGAATCCTTCCCATGACAGTCAGGGAGTAATATGCTCATCATGATGGATGTAGATCAGGGTCCCACAGGTGCTGATGACATACAAATCTCAAATCATATCCAAAGATCGCCACATCCACACTGCTGCAAATTAATATTATACTCTGGAGATGCCACAAAAATCTGTGTGAACTGTATATGGCCAGCATGTGTCCTTTAATGACACATTTATGAGCACTAATGCTGTTAAGTAATTAAGAGAGCATATGGCTTTGAAAGTCATAATTCTCACTGGGTGGAGAGGAAGGCAATAAAAGCCTTTCTTCTCATGAAAGAAGGGGAATTTGAATGTTTTCAATGTAGACTCAAAATGAAGATGTCCATAAAAGCTTTAAGACATGTGTGACCTTTAGTGCAAATGGTTTATTAAAAGATGAGAGGCAGAGGAAGAAAAAGACCCATTCATAAATAAGAATAGAAAAAATGAGAGAGTGTGCACTATAATACATTCATAATAACACAACAGAAAAATAAACCACAGTGACTCATACCCCTTGACTCTATAAACTGGATAAAACAGAATGAGATAAACTAATAAAACTTATAGCGTCCACAGAAACAGATGTTAAACTAAACAACACATTTCTTTTTGCATCAAACTCTAAATCAAATAATTAGAGTCTGTGCTGACAACAGGCTCAGCACAAAGATGTCGCCATGATCAAGACTGATGCTATTTGTTCTCCATCTTATTGGATGCTTCCTGACTGCACTCAGCAAGTTAGGATTTATGAGGAGCTGAAATGGATGACAAGGACACAGTGTATAACAGATAATATAATATCAGATACTGGTGGGGATCAGCAGAGGAGAGAGTGCAGTGTATGAGTGTTATTATATGATTGTGCCGACGGATGCTTTTCTTCCCTGGTTTGAATGGCATGAACAGATTCTTATAGTATGGGAACAATCTAAATATTTTATGTATGTATTATGTATCTTGTGATGTGCAAATACATTGATACATTGATTCTCTGGTCTCATTAAACACCTTTCCATGACAAGAATCTATTCGACACTAATTTTATTAATTTGACACACTATTACTGTTTTTCTAGTAATCCCAGAGGTGGTAAGTAATTAAGTACAAATACTTAATACAAATACTGGAATGGGGAGAAAAGACATGTTAGTGTCTCATATCTGCAGAGACTCCAGAAAGCTCTGTGTGGATTTTTTTATTTTATCACTTTGTTGCTGCTTGGGATGCTTTAGCAGCTCAAAATGTGGCCCTTGGAATGAGACACAACAATCAACAAGCTTTCTGGTGTTGTTAGGACCAGCTGAGATAATTCCTACTATAGACTGTGTAGAGAGTGAACACCAGTAACAGGGAATCAGGGTTTTATTCCAGAAAGGGAGCCTAAGAGATGGGCCTTCCATAGATGTGGTATCTAAGGAAGGCAGCAGGCACACCAGTTATCAACTCTCGACTCAGGGAGGTAGTGACGAAAAATAATAATAAAGGACTTTTTTGAGGCCCTGTAATTGGAAGGAGTATAGCAGCTGGGAAAAGAAAAACTATGAATGGCTATTCCAAAACACTGACCCTCGTGGAGGTGTGCATTTATCAGAAATAGAGCTTGGTGTTCATGGCCTGTTGGCCTAGCATTTTGGGGGGTGAGGTGCACAGCCCACCAATCAACATCTTGGCCAAGCACGTGGTAGTCTGGTCAGAGCGATTGATACACTTTGTACAGTTGGTACAATTGTCTCAGAGGTCCCAAGTTCATGCTATGAAGTTGGGTTGGTGTGCACCAGCTTACACCATGAGTGGTTCATCCATTTCCCGCTGTACTACCCAGCAAATAAGGCTGAGGAGGTCGCTCCTACCCCTCAGTGCTGGAACGGATAAGGAAACAACCACCAAGAGCATCATGTTACAGAAAAGACACATGGACAGCTCACTACTGCTGGGAGCATAACCCTGTGACACAGAGGCACACAGGTGGCTCAGAGAGTCCTCTTTCCTAAACCAGAAGGGAATGCTACTATGGTCCTGGGAAAAGAACTGGTGGTCACTGATGGTAGTGCAACGGCTTCCCACATCTGCGTCAATGGGGATGAGAGTACATTGGGCAGCTACGGACTGTCGCCTGTGCGGCTCTCATCTGGCCTCTGCTGGTGAGTCTGCAAGACATATCCAGAGGCCGTATAAAATCAGCCACGTATTGCAGGAAGAGTGCTGGCATTGCATCCCTGTTGCGCACGTCTAGACTATTCTTAAGCCCTGTCTAGATGGCTGCCTTAAGCAAGGTATGGGGGTATCTCGCCTAGAGCATCTGCTCTTGAGATCAATTGCTATGTGAAGTGGCAGACCATAGTTTGCTCAAGGGCGTAAGAACCACATCCTAGGGGCACCAAATCCTCTTCTGAGGAGGAAGCACTCCAGATATGCTCAGGTTCATCTGAAATACTGGAATAATAGAACTGGTTTTGCAATGCGTAAAATCGATGGGCATGAGGCTTCCATCTGCTGGATCAAGACTAAAATGGTGGCTTAGGGTTATGGGGTGATACAGGAGAGGGAAGACTAGTTTGTGAGCCTTAGACAATTCTCTGACCTACCCAAAGCAGATATGGTCCCTGTCTGCAGCCCAGTAACCCCCAAGGAAGTTTTCGGAGTGTTGTCTTGGATGAAGTGCAATACCACTCCTGGTCCCGATGGGGTTAAGTGTAACAACCTCCTGTGATGGTACCCCAAAGATGAGCAGCTCTCGCATCTATTCAATGTAATGGTGTACTGTGGGATGGTGCCCTGTTGCCTGAAGCGTAGTTACCCAAAACATCTGAAGTACATTGGTTGACAGATGTGAACATATAGAGGCCACTACGATCAACCGACTCTGTTGGGGTCTGTGAGGTTCATATCCATCAGAAGGGCTTTGTTAGGTCCCCTGGCTGCTTGGAAAATTTAGCTTTGCTAGATGGGATTCTGCAGACATGCAAGCAGAACAGGACACTGCTTAATGTCATCTTCATCGACTTTGCAATGGATTTTGATACAGGCTCCCATAAATCCACTTATGGAGTTGATGGTCAGTTGCAGGACCTAATCAAAGACTCATACAAAGGCTTTTCCACCCACACAAGATTGAGAGGGGGAAGAAGTGGCCTATAGAATTGCACCTTGGCGTCAAACAGGGTGACCCCATGTCCCTCCTATTCTTTAATCTCGCAATAGACCCCTCATAGCAACTGCTGGATTCAAAGGGCGCTGCCTTATCAACATGTGGAGTGAACATCACATCTGTGGCACAGACAATCTGGTTCTGCTCAGGGATTCCTGGGACGGCATGTCTGGGATTGTTGCGGTGCCAGAGAAGTTCTGTGAAATCTCTGGCCTTTAAGTGAATCCTGGAAAACGTCATGGCTTTTCATTGAGGACAACCTGTCTGCCATAGATTGGGCACAGAAGCATAGAAGAGGCTGTCATGTTGTTTTTTAGTTGAGTCATTTTCTGTCCTATTTTGCAGATGTTTCTACTTGTGTGTCATGTTTTGTGTTAAACTTCTTGTGTTTGTCTTTTTTCCTCCCCTTTTCCTGTTCACCTGTGTTTCATTACTTATTTGATCTGATAAACTTGATCGACATTTTAGTTTGGAGTGCTGTCTGAGGATTAACTCAGCTTTGTTACTGTTCACTGCCACCATTCATCATTCCCAAAACTCAACTGACATTTTCTTTGAAGGCAACTAAGATTAATTTACCCAAAATGTAAATCAAAAAGCCTGCCCACTTACTATTCAAGGTGCCTGACCTGCTTGTGATTCGGTACCGCAGGTCCACTTTGATTTTCTAACAACTCAATGGCTTTTCTTCCTTCGTCTGTTATTTATATTGACTTTATATGCTTTTATTGCCATGCTTAGATTATTGGGATGATAAATTGTTTGATTTCATACTTTGGATTACTTTCAATAAAGCCGGTCACAGCCTTGATCCACGACTCTCCCCTTTTCAACATGCCCCTTGACTGAGGACCTCAGAGAAGGGCTGCTATGAACATCTGTGTCTAAAAAGTGTTTTACCTCAAATTGTGCATGTGTAGTATATATTTGTGTATTTAGATTTATTGATTCCATTGTTGTTGCTGTATGTATATTGTTTGTAGCTATATCTTAATTCTTATTATTAGTTAAGTTTCCTCTTTGTTTAAATAATGTTTTTTTTTATTGATTTAAAAGTATATGATTTATGCTGCATGGTATAAAAGATATAAAAAAGATATTAGTAGGGTGCAATCATTGAATTTGTTGTAATTTTTCAAGCATATACCATTGCTGGTGAAAATCTAGGTGATGTCACTCAGGCAGAAATGGACAAAGTTGTTTGCAGGTTTTATTCATGTTATATTTAGTCTTCCTTCCTCACTCTCTGAGTCTCTCCAAGTCATAGCGACATATGACAAAATGAAATGCACTGTTACACTAAATGCATTTACAGATTCCTTTGGGTTTGTGAAATTTTTTGAACATTTACACCTTCTGGTTGGCAGATCAAAGTATTCCAATATATGTGACAAAAAATAATAATAACACATTGAAATACTACAATCTCAAATAAATTAATATAAAGGAAATGAGAAAGGGGAAGTAAAAATGAAACAAACTAATTAAAATAAATAAAATGATAAAATTGACGAGGTCTACTCACATTTACAGCCCACCAAACATTTCTAATTTCCACAAAAAGTGTAAAATAATATTCCGATGAAATACTACACCTGTGTATCACATTTTAAGTGGGAATACATGTGGGGATGTCCTAATTTATTCCTCATTAGAAAGTGCTTTTTTTTAAAATGACATTTTACAGAAAGTTTTAAAAAGTATTATCTTCAGTTTGAATTGTTTATTTATATAACTTGAATCTCTCATTCATTGTTAAAATTGATATTAAACATCCAAATTTCCAAATAAGTTAAAAAACACAGGTTTTCATGTGGTGTCCAAATGTTTTCACATGACTTTATACGCCTCAGACAGAAAGCATAATGGTATAATACTAATTTAGAAATATCATGTTGACTTGATGTAGTGGAGTGTAGTGGAGTACTTCAAGTATTCTGCTCTCACAAGCACAAAACTCCCCTTTATGTTAACACACATGCAGGAGCTTTACTTTTTTGTTGCATAATGATGAATGTGCTTGAAATTGCTGAGTTTGTTGGATTAAAAGGATGCTTCTTTGTTGAGTTACAGGGCTGTATATTAAGACAAGGCTGCTCCGCTCTTTGTGCCCTCGGGTATATAAAAGAACCTGGCTCATCACAGAGCAGAACACAGCGCAGCACTCCTAACTAGTGTAGAGGTCATCCATAGAGCTGATCACAGCAAGACAGAGGGGAAACACAGTGGACAGGAGGATCAAAAGCATCCAGAGCGAAGACAAATATCCACCGCGGCATCGGCTAAAAAAAGATAAGACAGGATTAGGAGAGCTCACTGTTTAATGTAAAATTGCTTTGTGTGTATTCAGATCACGTGAAACTGTCCTGCATGCGATGTTGGAGTGAACAAGATGAGGTTGGGTTGACACAGAAGCACACTTCAAAGCTGACTAAGTGTGTCTTTTTGTACCATAAATGTAACAGACTCTTCAGAACCCAGCAAGGTTGTGACTGTGATTGTAAGTCTTTGAAATGTGCAAAAAAAAAAAAAAAAACAAGTTCATCCTGCTTGTTTTATCATTCACACCCCTGTTCCATGACAATTAGTGAGGCTACACAAGTTTTTCACATGTGGCTCAACTCGCTAAAAGTTGCCAATTTAAAGGATAACTTCAGTCGATTTCATCGTGCAGCTTTATCGCTTAAGCTACCCTTGACTTGCCAGTACCGAAGACGCGAAAACTTTTGGTGCAACCCTTACAGGGCTCCTTGAACGGAGAGTTCTTTATACTGTATACTTTATACTGAGAACTTTATACTGTGTTTTAAGCATCATTTATACTGTGTTTTAACCACTTTTTTAAAATCATTTTGAGTCATACATGCTACAGTGCTGTGTAGTAAGGTGTCTATTGATGTTGCATAACTTTTGGGGTGAGATCTGGAGCATGTTAAGATGCTTAAAACACAGTATAAAGTTCTGACTCCATGCTGTTAGCCGTCAACTCTCCGTTCAAGGAGCCCTGTAAGGGTTGCACCAAAAGTGTTTGCGTCTTCGGTACTGGCATGCCAAGGGTAGCTTGAGTGATAAAGCTGCATGTTGAAATCGACCAAAGTTCTCCCTTAACCCATTCCCACATCCCGCAGGCAAGGCATCTGAGATTTTTATCTGAAGCGTTTAATTGTATGCAGGGCTTCTGCCGGGTCTTAAAAAGTCTTAAAAAAGTCTAAAATTTTGCTTGATTTTAGGCCTTAAAATGTCTTAAATATGTCCATGTTTTGCATATAGGTCTTAAATTACATTTAGTTAGGTTTTAAATATGTACATTCATTTACCACTTCCGTTGTCACTTTTTTTTGTTTTGTTTTGGGGAAATATGTTGGTGAAATTCATTTATTTCCGTGTGTTGTTCTTCTATGGGAACGTGAAAATTTAACGAGTTCTGACTTGAACAACCAGATTCAGTTGGTTAAAAGCCGTAAAATAATGAATCTGAAGCGCAGTGTACGCACTGCAAGAGGACCCTCAACTTGGGCACACTGGGTGTGAAAGCACTGGTGCCACACACAAAATTGGAAAAACGTCTCCAGCGAAGTCTCCAGCGAAGTCTCCAGCGAAGTCACACAATCACACACTTTTGTACGCCTTTGTCACCAGTTCCTGGTCCAAGTTCATCCAGTTCTGCTCGTCCCGAACTCTGTGCTGCCTCTGCCATCTCGCTTTCAAGCGATATTCAAACCATCTCCTGCTCAACTTTAACATTGAAAGTGGGGGGGGGTTTGGATTTTGAACACCGTTGCTAAACATTTTGGCAACAGATTTGGATGTCAAAAGTTGGTTATTTTTTAAAGTTATTCTGGGACCGCACTTTTCCTTACTTCATGTAGGTCTTAAATTTAGTTCAGAATGGTCTTCAAAAGGTCTTTAAAAGTCTTAATTTTGACCTGTTCAAACCTGCAGAAACCCTGTGTATTCCACTGACGTCATGTTTCTTGTCACGTTTCACGTCACGACTAGCCTGAAACAGAAGCAAAAACAACAACTGACACATTACCTACATTTATACGATTTGCAACCTGGGACACAGCAACATTACGTTATCCCAGCATTGAGACCTCATCCACATATTGCAAACAGTAGTGAGGCCTGTAAGGAAAACCAGAAGCTGTACTACAGGGCCCTCTCAAACTAGCAGAATGTTAGAACTAAGGAACTGGGCCAAACCCCAATGGTCCGATAACTTGTCTGTCAGTGCAACATCCATCCCAAATACCAACCCCGCTCCCTATTGAACAAAAGTTGCCGCAACCAATATAACCTCCGGCAAAATGACCATGAGGTCACTCACAGGTTGCCTGTCACTTTCAGAATTGATTTGAAGATTAGATTCTGTATAGCTTGGGGTCCAGCTGTATTTTGGACTTACTGGTCCCCTATGAGCCTTTCAACACAGTGAGGGGATATTTAGCAGGAAATGGCAGCACTGGTCTGTTCACACTTTCTGCGATTTCTGGTGATACAACTGTCTGGAGCCTCATCTGAGAGACCCTAACCCTCACCAGAGAAGTGACAGGTGAATGCCATCACCCCCAGAATTCTGCATTCACCCAAATTCAGCAGTGTGGTTCCTCACTGGCTTCCCACCCACAAATGTGTTCATTTGGATATACTGTATGAGTGGTAAAGTTATTTAAGATTATTGATTAGAAATGGGCAAGAGGAAACAGGATTTTGAATTCTACTAATGATGGCTAATGTGTATGCAAATGTATTTAGATTAAGAAACAAGTGTATTTGTTAAAAAAAAAACAAAAAAAAAAAGACTTTCCAACAAGGGAAAAGCCGTTCTTTTCACAGTGATGGTTTCATTAAGGTTTCAGTAGCATCCCAAGTTAAGAAAAGCCACGACTTGTTTGTTTGTGCTCTCAACAGATAATTGCTCCAAGAGAAAACACCTCATGCTCAGTGGCTACCCCTCCCACACACACACACAACACACACACACACACACACACACACACACACACACACACACACACACACTCATTTCACCCTGCTATGAAGCCAACACATTATATCACTCACATTGATATTCTATTTATGAGCACCATTTATTTAAACCTTTTTTTAAATTATTGTTAAATGTCCCATCACTTAGTTTTTTTTGTTTTTTTTTTGTTTTAGTGCTTTGAACTGATCTTCTTCCGAGATATACTAACCAAAGTTAATTTTTGAATATCAGGGTGCTACAATATTTTTAAGCAGACTAGAGAGATAGGATTGGGAGATCAAACTTGTTATGAACAGGCTGTGGATGACAAAGCTCTAAAATCAAAGTCGCAAATACAAATAAAAAACAAAAAGTTCATGACCCTTGTGGTACTTTCCAGAGAGAGAGAGATGCAAAATGATAACATTTATCCTGCTGCTGACATTCCAATAAAAACAATCTCTGTTTTGTGATTATTGAGTTGTGGGAAACTGAGACATCCAGTTAATTTATGTCTTTAATACACTCAGGGTATAAAAAACACAGTGATGAATTAAAAGGCCTCAGGATTGCAGTGAAAAGTGTCATGAGCCTATTTTCCAGTAACATAATGTGTCTTTGGCAGATGTTGCCTTGAGGGAAAATGCACAAACTGAACAACAGAGGACCAAAGATTGATCCCTGGAACACCACATACAGGCAACCTTTTTAAAAGTGCACATAAATCACACCTGGGCAAATTAAGCAATAAATAAGGGATTTAATAATGCTACATTTAGCAGAGACAGCATGGTAAATCCAATGTATGACCCTGGTAATAAGTGGGCACATTTGCATGCTGAGAAAATCACAAAGACATGACCACATTCAAATTAAATTAAAATTGACAAATAAAGTAACACTGATAATTGATATATGAAAACATTGCATATTCTCATTTGTTTTTGCTCGACTGGGGTTTTCTTATTTGAATTGGTCCCAAAAGTAGCAGAGCCCTTACAGTACTTTCATCTCCTTTATTAAAAACACATGAAGTTTGTGTTGAACTGAGATATGCCTTTATTTATTGTACTGTATATCCAAACCAGTAGCAATAAACATGAAGCATTCCGTGAATTGAAAAGGCCCCAATTGGCTGGACCCATAACCAGCCACTGAGTGCAGTTTTCCCCAAACTTTTCATTTTTACCTTTCCCACACACTTAAAAAAAAGCATGTGTCATATAAAACAGCAGCAAATAAAGTAAAACATTCAATATTACAAAGAATTTGCAAACATTTTACTGAAATATATAACTCAACTGGTCCAGCCACAATCCTCAACTCTTGTGAATCAAAAACTGTTGAGATACAGCAGTAAGCTTACTGAGAAATTACTGTGGAGTGGACTCTAAATTACAGGCCACTCCGAATCATTACCGCCGTCTTCTTCACTGGAGTTCAGATGCAAAACTTGCATCAATCTCAGTGTAAAAATTGTAAATATAACTTTTTTAAGATAATCATCAAACATCAAGAGAAAACTGTTCATACAACAGTCCAACAAAAGTGCAAAAGTATTGAGCAAGCAATGTCAGTAAATTACATGGTATAATTAATATAAATAATGAAACCCGGGTTTCACTTTCCTAGCACCAGGCAGAAAATGGGGTGATATCAGGGCCGACAGCTCAGCTTTTGTCTGATTATTTGTGTTGATGTCTGATTACTAATCTATCTCATTGGTCCCATTTCCCAAGTAAACGGGCTATTAGCATTGAATGATCTGAATCTGCAAAGCAACTAATGACATTTATCAAATTCTACAAATGCAGTAGAAAAATAAAGTAGCAGACATAGAAACCCGCAAGTAGCTTTATAACCTCAAAATTATACTTAATGAGTACATGAATTGTAGTTACCATCACTGGTTATTCTAAATGTTGACACTAAGATTTAAATTTTTCCTGCATATGTGTATCAGTTCCAGATTTTAGTTATTGAAAGTCAGCCTCCTTGAATACTAATAATTGGCCCGGAAAAAGTTGATCAGTCCCAAATATATATTTATGACGTGTGTACTTCAACACATTCATGAAGAATAACAAACCAAACCAGAAAAAGGACATCACTCTACATGAACAGCAAAAGCAAAAGTACTTTTTTTGTGCAGTGACAAAGCTGTGAGATTTTCCAGTGCCATGAGGTGTCCTCTCAGCGATACAGACACATGCTGGTGCTCTGATACAGGTACATGTAGGCATCACAGAAGAGACGTTTTGCCACACCTTCCATCTCTCGAGGCACCTGATTGGCCAGCTCTGCGGGAGACATTTCCAGGTACCTGCCAACCTCAGGGCAGGCTTGAACCTCTGGGATGTTGAATCCGTCTCTCTCTCCTGAACACAACACACAGCTGAGCCAGTGAGCACATACACAAATGGTGCATGAATGAGAAAATACATAAAAAAAACAGACCACTCACCTTCTCTGTCAGCCATGCTGTCAAAGAAGATCCAATCTTGGCTGCCTGGTCCGTATTTGATGAAGGACACATAGTGGCTGGTCTCGATGCAGAGCACAGCAAACAGCTCCAGTTTGTCTCTGGTCAGGGAGTGAGGAACCCCATGACCCACATAACCTTTGGGAATGTCCAGAGGAGCTCGCTGATGGGAGCGCCGTTGAGGATGAGAGTGCACCTGGAGAAAAACATGCAGGACTATTTTCAAATGAATATTCAGAGAAGGATGGTAATTTTCTACTTAATATATTACTCAAACATTTAATCTAACTTATTTTTTGTCAATTTCCAGGGTTTCAGCACTACACCCAGTGATCTATGAACAGCGGGTATGGATGTGATGCCATTGTGTCTCAGTCAGTACTTGCCCTTGTGTAATCACATAGTAATAAAGAAAACACGTTCAAGTACACTTCAGCTACAAGCTGCTTTCACATGGACCCTGATATTCCACTATTAATCAGGATAATAGATCAGTGTGAAAATGTCTCATGTCACCTTATTCGGAGGAGACTGATCCAATCCAGCCTCATCTTAAGGAATTTTTTGCCAGATTGAGAGTAGCGGTGAAAAAATTACAATTTTAGCAGTCTTAGTCTGCTTAAGTACACTGATTAACAACTAATGTGATTGCTGGATCGCTGCATGCAGAGTCTGCATGCACAGTGTGTGTCAGGTACCCTTGAAATTAGATGAGTTCATTTGCCTCCTACATTGCAGGCCCTGATGTGACTATTGCGCACACATACATCGCGATGACGATGCTCAAATGATATATCGTGCAGTCCTACTGCATAGATTTCTACTTAATTATAAAGAATGGGTAAGATACAAATATTGTTCCCAGGAAACGATGTGGTTCCATCTTGAGAACTATATTAACAAGGTAGAGCGAATGAATGCGTTCATGAATTAATTGAATTTTCTTGATAAAGTCGTGAGAAAAAAATACACATTATACTTCTTCTGTTCATTGTCTGTCAGATTAGATGTTTCACAATTGTCTGAACCACTATGGCTCACTTTATTATGGGTATATGTAAACACTGGTTGGAATCTCTAGTCAGAATTTTTAAAATCTGATTAAAGGAACATTGTCCCTGTAACCATAGCTACATATAGCTCAAGTCTAAAGAGAACCAAAGCTAAATGACTCTGAAACTCTTCAAATATTTTTACATATTTGGCAGGGTGGCATGATATTGTTTGGAGCATCTGTGATTTTCATTTCTGCTTTTACTTTTTAAGACCTTTGTTTGTTTGTTTCCTCCCTGTAACACAGCTTTAATAGCATGCATGGCTGGTGAAGTGCTGATGAGGTGGGTGGTTTCACAAGGAAAAGTGACATCAATCTGTACTCACTATACTCAGAAAGTCTTTTATGAATGCTAAAGGCAGACAAAATGACTCCTGTCCACACAATGACATAAACAGCACCTGAGATGAGCACGTTTCGCAGAACACTTTGAATCCCGTCTGGCTGAAAAGAGGATCTTTGAAACAGGCTGGGCATTCTTCCCTCGCCAAGTTTCCACACAGCATGCACTGCTGAGGACCTGAAATACAGAAAACATGAGATTTAACTGTATGTTTGTGTTAAATCATGTTAATCCATGTGTTAATCCATGTGTGTTACATGTGTGTACACAGTACCTTCAGAGAGGAGGTCAGTGATGTCCAGCTCCAGAGAGGGAATGATCTTATCAAACATCTTGAATTTCTTTCCAAAACGAGGCATCTGGAGGATGAGGCAGGAAGGCACCTGCAGTTATGAGACAGTAAAATGAAAAGATCAAACAGAATGCACACAAGCAAGCTCAATCCAGGAATAGAGACGTTCTGCAGAGACTGTCTGATAGAGCCATCTACTGGACAAGCAGGACTAAGAGAGAAAGGCCAAGACAATCAACCTATGAAAGGCAAAGCATCAGATGAACACATTTCCTGAGCAAAAAGATGAAGAAAACATGTTTTTTATATTAATATCACAGACCTGTTTCAAGTTGACATAGCCATTAGATCTAAGAATTTTAGGTTGTCCATAGAAAGTCAGTTTGAAATGCATGATTAAAGGTGTTGTGTCAAAAGATAATGGCAACAAATGTGCATGTTACATTTAAAAATAAATAAATAAATAAATAAAACTGACATGACCCCTGATGCGAACATTTAAGAGAATGTTTATTGTCAGTAATGTTACCTTAAATGCAAAGTTGCCATTGTTTGAGATGTCTTGGTCATGGCAACTTCACATTAACCATTTTAATCACAGGTTCTGGTTTGATAAAAGGAATCACTTCTAATGGTCCCATGACAACAAAACAGACCACACGTGACGGGTTAATCCATCAATTGTCTGTATCCCTTTTATGGGGTTGTGGGGGTTTTTGCTGGAGCCAATCCCAGCTGTCTCAGTATCTTGCTCAAGGACACTTCGACATGCTGAGGTCAACAGCGCTTTCGTGAATACAAATCACAGGTGTGTAACGGTTTGTCAGATGTAATGAAGGAGCTAACTACAAACAAAACTATGTCACAGTAATATTATGTGTTGTAAGATTGCATCTTGAAGCAAACATGTATGTCAAGCTGTAGTGTCACCCTCTCACTTAAGTTGCACAGTGTAGAAACAAGTGGCCCAGCTGATATTTAAACATTAAAAAGTTAAATAATGTCACATTACAAAATCACAAAAATGAGTTAATTTTTTGTAGAGCTTCATGCTAATGTTAATCAAGACCGCAGATAACAAAAATGTGGTTAATTAGCATCACAGTCAATGTGTTATTACCTCTGCCAGCTTGAGTTCTGAACTGTGGAACGAATGTTCCAGCAGCTGCTGAACTGTCGGTAGCACCAGGCTGTGGTTCTGGTCCAAGAAGATCTGATAGCAGTAACTCTCCTGAACTTTACCCGCTGCTGAGCTGAATGGGAGAGTGAGAGTAATTATTATAACTTTCTTCAAAAGTTCATTGTATTGTAAATGTAGTGGGAAATAGTATTTAGAGGTACAGTTTGAGTAGAGGATCCAGTGCAAGAATGTGGTGCATGATGACAGTGAGGAACTCCTCTGGATCTGAAAGACAACAGCTATGTAAGTGTCACTGCAGACCACAACCAGAATCAACGGCTCTGAGGCTTCCAAACAAAACTGACCCTTCTCATCTGTGGTGAACGAGTGACTGTAGCCGTGTTCCTGCAGCTGCTGCCGGAGTTTCATGATCTGTAGGCCTTTTACAAAGCCCTCCCTGCAAGAAACATGACATACTGAATATGTATTCATTTACTACAAAATAATGAACTGTCTTGCAAAAGACATAAACAAACACACCTGCGGAGAGGGTTAACAATGTCATGGAGTAGTGTGTTCTGAATTGGGGTGTCTCGAGGTTCTGTTGATTTAAACAGCATGGAGTCCAACACAGATGAGCAGGAGAACAAGCTGAAAGCACAGACAGAAACAAGTGTTTAATTTGGCACCTAGACTTTGAGCAGCCAGTTTCTTTCAGTGTGAGATAAAAAAATGCACATGCAGAGATTTGAAACTAGCCTACGTACAGTAAACAATACTGTTTCTCTCAGAGCATCAATTTCTGGGATTTTCAGCATTTTAAAAATGTATATTTAAAAATCTAATTCAGAGGGTTAAAAGTACATGCAGATTCAGTAAAGCAGATTGTCAATATGTTTGTTTCTTTTGTTAAAACTAGTGCATTGCCCGTAGGAAGCTGTATTCCTATAAGAAAGTCAGAGGTTAAGTAGTTTTTTCATTAAGGCCAAATGAGGTTGTGTTTGAAGGTGGGACATCAGGGATATAATTGGCTGTTTTTGACGACATTTGATTTTACCATTATATTTCACCTTAAAAACTATTTACGTTGCCTTGTTTGGTGTCATTATTTTCAGCACCACCTCACATGTGTGACTGTACAGTTGTTGTTTTTTTATTCAGACATACTATGGACCTAAAATCACAAAAAAGCATGAAATCAGAGTAGGAAAAAGTTAGATTTTTTACTGTGAAAACCATAAATATGTTTAACGAACCAATTTTATTAGTTATAATGCAAATATAAATTGTTGTTTGCTAAATTTGCGCAGAAGTTTTTCAAATGTACAAAGTTATATGTAACTTGACATTTAAATGCAGGCGATGCCTCAGGCTCAGGGCTCCTCAGCTCATTCCTGCCTGCTCAACATTCAGCCGTCCCATTGTTTTGACTCACAACACGAAAAAACGACTCCACTACACACTAACACTAACACACTGGCTATACACTCCAAGCACGCTAAATGTCACAAATGTCTCAACCCTCAAAACTTGCAATCACTATCGTTGTCTCTGTAACGTCACTGTCTGTCACTCTTCCGCCAGCATCCCTCCCACAACTTCCCCTGTTTTTCAGCGACCAAAACATGTGGTTTGCCATATAATTTTGTGAGTGGTTGGAGGGATGCCTTTTTCCACCAATAGGAAAGGGAGTAGCAAATTTTTAATTTTTTTTTGCCTGCAAACACTTCCTACTTGCGGACACTTTCGTGAGAGAAGCCAGTTTTCACCGTTTCTTCCTGCACTAAACGCGCAGCAAACGTGACGGCAATATTCACGACAAGGCGTGGCGGACATTATTTATCATGAGTCCAGTTTTACTTGGCCTATCAACGTGATGTAAAAACTGTAAAAACTCTGGAGACTCACAGAGGCTGCGTCTTGCTGCAACGTCATCTTAAAGTGGTCGCGTGAATTGGACGCACCAGAGTGTCGTGTCAGGAGGTGGGGGTGGGGGTGGGCTAGCAGCTAGCTACACACGAACATCCACAGATTCCGATTCCAGTTTGTTGTACTGTTCTCCTCAGACCCGAACAGACTCGGTCTGGACTTGTTTAGTCTCATTATTCTACAACAGTCAGTTTAGATGCACGGGACTGAACCGCCGGCAAAATCACGGTCCATCTCGCACCACTGCAGGTATAAATCCGCTTGTTTCTTAAGGTATGTCGTGGGCTTGAGCTCTGCAGTGATTGGCTCTTGTGCGCATGTGACTATGGTGGCTATTGTTAACAATGCTAGTGGAATTCATAAAACATTTATGAAATAATTTATTAACGGTATCACTGTAGCCCAAATAAATGCGACGTTGCACACCCTTGAACCAAGCAGCAGCCATGTTGAAACTCTCAGGTCAGTCTGATCCTGATCTGCAGAGATATTTGAGGCACACATACACACAGACAGAAAGAGATTCTTTGCTTTTATAGAGAGATGGAGCTGCTGTAAATCCACTAAATACTTGACAGTGATGCATCCTCAGATGCAACACTGAGTAGAAAACATTTCATGCTTATAACTCCAACTGACTTTAGTATCACTTTTCTAAACAGAGAAAGTCTGAGATCAACTCAAGCATACAGAAAGGTATCTGGAATGTTGTATCCCAACACATGCTTTTGTGATTTACAATACAGATATTTGTTTTGTATGATAAGTGGGATAAAACAGACTGTCGATGCATAATTTATTGTCACATGTTCATCATCCTGACCTGAAGAGGGCAGCATCCATGTAGCAGGAGTTGCAGTGGCCTTGGATCCCCTTCATTCGTCCAATTAATAACGGTTTAACCTGCTCCGCGCTGATTGGAGGAACAGCCTCCAGCTTTCCTGTGCTGCGCTCTGCCTCCCTCTCTGAAGTAACACATACATACATCATGATGTATGTAGAATACAACCTTAACACATTACACAATTAGATGTCCATCTGAGGATGGTCGCTGAAGCAGTGTTGCCCCCTGCTGCTCAAAAAACTGGACTAGCTGAAAAATGCATCATTCTGCTTTGAGAGGTATGATCATTTTGTACAGTTAGTAGAGAAACAATAAAGACCCTGGATGTTATGGAAACAGGTGACCAAATTAAATGCACATTACTTAAGTAAACCATTGGATTTCTTTAGGTTTTGGGATGATGTAAGTACACAGCTCAACAAAATACAGAAGAAAAGTTTTGCTGTGTTTAAACATTTTAATGCAGAAATACTGTATCCTGTATACTGTATCTTTCAGTGTATATGTGACCCTCAGTTTGTTTCCAGCTTTGTGTCAATAGTTTTTGTTCCCTGTTTCAACACAACTCTGTCGCTCGTGCACAAAACCTCCATTAGGAGATAGTTCTCCTAGTTTGCTGAACCACTAAACTCCACTGGTTTTACAAGAAGTGCAAATATGTAGGTATTTACTTAAATTTTATAAACGTGTATTTTTTCTTTCCATTAAAAAATGGAAAGAAAAAAACAAGAAAAAAAAGGTTTTTAGTTTTTTATTTAACTGACATGTTTTTAGAACATATGTTAAAATTTAAATATCTCACTATGTAACTCATAATTATTTGTCTTTCTGCTGCCTGGAGTCAAACTGTGCTCATAGGGCAGCAATGACTGCATTTTTGCAATCATTTAACTGAAGACTAAAAAGAAAGGAGTGGATTAAGCTTGTTTCCTGACCTGTTTCTGTTTCCACTGCTGGCATCCTCTCGCTGTGACTGGATGATGTGCGTTGAATTCGTGAGTCGGGACGGCAGGAGCGTAGCTTCACAAACAGAGCTCTTTTATGGGCACATCTGAAAAAACGCTCACCTTTGAAGGTACCATCACTCACTCCTATTTCCTCATCCTTGAGACAGATATATACAGGAAAATAAAATCAGTACAACCAAGATTAAATGTAAGCAAAATAATACCACTGAAAGCAACAACTTGCAATTAAAAATACTATTAACTATGACCTTCAAAAGAAAGTGAACCAAAATCTTTTTAATACAGGCTGACACTGTCCCATAGTTGTATATAAAATATTTCAACGAAACTTTAAGCCGCACAGAAAAGCTGTCAGTACAAATAGTACCAGTTCCAGTCCAGCCATGGTCTCCTGTCGACTAGGGAGAGTGCCAATCCAGCGGATGGTTCCATACGAGTTGCCTGTTGCCACAGTCACCTCTACCGCAGAGTCCAAAGCCAGATCCAAGTACAGATCATCAGTGTTTGGTTTCTCCAGGGGAGTATCAACTTCCATGCTCTCTGGCCCTGCAGTCAAGAACATATTTGTATCATATATTATATAAATGGGAGAAATAGCTTTACACTGTGTGTGAAGAGTTGCTCAAACCTGCGGGCACCTCCCCTTTAGCAACCGCATATAGTGGAACTTCAACTTCGCCTCCCCTTTTTCCATTCTCATCCATGTCCTGAAATGGAGAAGAAGATTTTTACTTTCATAACAATAATAGATAGAATTTTTTTTTTTTATTTTGGAGAAAAAAATAAAAAAAAAAATAAAGGGAGCGCTTTTAACTCTTCTGAGATAATTTGTGTCACTATTGTTTTTCTTTCAGATATTTTTGGACTGGTTAAAATTAAAGAATAAAACATTGCTTACTGTGGAGATCCGAACAACATGTTTTCCATCCTCTTCCCGCAGTTCCACTACCATTCCATGCCGACATTTATCATTGGTGAAATAAGTGACTCTGTCCCCTGGAGCGAGCTCCTCTGTGTCCAGCTGTGGGGAGTGCTCTGGGATGGAGGGTGACAAGGTGCTAGGAACCACAGGCCTGACCCTGGAGAACGGGGCAAAAATGCCACAATCTTTTGGACAGGAGAAGAGGGTTTTATATCCATGGGTCCCGTCAGTATCCCCCTTCCCCTTGTCTTTTCCCTGGGCGGGGACACAAGCATAGCAGCAGCCCTGAATTAATGTCACTTTCTCAATTCAATGTGTGTTGGCAAAAGAGTGGGGGGCTCTGAGTTCAAACAAAATGGAGAGACAGTTGTACAGTTGCATATTCTACCAACATTATTCCCGTTTTTGTCCCACCTGCAGTTCAATGCCAAAAAAAGTTCCTGACAAGGGGCAGGAAAATGTTGGCTCTGTCAGTGTCCCGATGTAGCGGATGATGCCTCGAAGCTCCTGTCTTCCTTGATCCACAGTCACTGGAGTACCCTTGGTGAGTCCCAGTGCTGTTTGAAGGGCATTTTTCTCTTTGAACCACTTCAGCCTCTCTGTGTCGTCAGGCAGGGCCTGCAGCAGCTCAGCTTCCTCTGCACTCAGCTGCTCCATGCAACTCAAATCTATCGCATAATCTAAGGGAGAGCAGGCTTTGCAGACATGCAACTTTTTGGGAGAGTGACTAATTTCTGATCTGTACTTGTATTCCCTGATGAAACATATGCAGCCAGCATTGATGTGTCCTGGGTAGTCAGGTTTTGTTGTTATGATGAAGTACAGGTTGTCTGTTGACATCATTTTGCTAAGGCCAGGAGACGCAGCAGGACACTATAAGAACACACACACACACACACACACACACACACACACACACACACAAATAACTAGTGCACAAAGTACACAGGAGTTGCTATAATAACATTAACACTACTATAATCACTTTTGTGAACAACACTTCAGCTAGCTCGCTAACTAGCTAGCTACAACACTGAACACACGAACTGTCATTAGTGCGACGTTACAACTTCAGACAGAAATCACATCAAACTAGAATGTAACGTAAACGGAACAACTTTAATATTGACTAATTGAGATTGTTTTCCGTAGTATATCAAGCATTTCTGACAAAGTTGGCTCTACCTTAACTTCCTCAGCAACTTTCAAGTTTGCTTTCTGTCGTTCTGGTTCGCGTCCGCACAGCAGCCTAAAGTTTCACTTCCCCTTTCATTTCATTTCAAAGCGGCGTCATCAGCATGTCTCAGCCTCCTCTGACGGACCAGTCAGTCGGTAAAACACGTACAAATCTAATTGTCAGTAATGAAGGCCTTAGTTTTCGAATGAGGTCGTGAATAGTATGAAACGCAAACAGATTGTAACGCTGTTGTTTTCAAAGTAATTGACAGCCAGCAAGTCATTCGATAAGCCGATGCAAATGGGCCCTCAGTAAAGTCTTACAGGCGAGGAAAAGATTTAATCACGTGGTACTCTGCCTGAAGTAATAATCTGGAAGATTTTCACATAAATAAATATGTGTTAAGTCTCCTAATGAGGTATCAATGATGAGTCTTTGGCCTATGATGACATCCCACCAGCTTAATTATATTTTATACAATTCACAGCCCTAACTGATTACACCATTATCCGCTCTACACACAAATTATGGAAAAATATTTAAGCCTTCTCCCTTGCCCCTTGGTGGTATCTATACATGCATGCATGCAAATAGCTGTCGTTTCCCTTTATAGGGTTCTGAGATATACTTTTTCTGTGATTTCTGCATGACCTCAACATACAGCAGAGGCGAATTGATGTCTTTGTGGTTCAAATTACATGAGACAATTTATCTACCAACTTATCTTCTTCAGAAGAGTTTCCCCTATTCATCTGGATAGTCAACAGAATGAAATGAGAGCAGTTTTTCAGTGGTACTGCTTCCTGAAAAAGAGGCAGTCCTTACTACTACTTCACATTCGTTCATGCTGTCTGGAGCTAAACTCACTCTCTGTGTAAAACTGGAGAGATTTGAGTTGAAAATGAAATAAATTACCAAAGCCCAGCAACTGAGTGTTTTGAACTTGTACAATATAATTAGACAGCTACTGCATAGCACGGTGAATTTTGAGGATCAGAAGTTTTAGAATGTGTAAACTGTGGTTACATTAAATGTGTATTTGTACGCATTTTGTATGTGATGTTAATTGGTATGGTTTAGTCCATAACATTGCATGTATTGCTGTGACTTTTATCGAACACTTTGAGTCTTCATAACATACTGCGTATTTATCATGTCAAACACACACACGAACAACACACGTTATTTTACTGTCATGAGATTCCAGCCTGTAAGACTAAGCCGAGGGCCGGATCGCCCAAGCCCACTTACCTCGTTCTGTGATTGGGCACTAAACAACTCATCATCTACAAGCGCCTATTATCGTCGCTGTTTTGTGCCGTCACGTCTCAGTCGTAAACATGGAGGAGAGAGAAGCGCTGAAGAGGCAAATTGAACTTCTACAAAGTAAATGTCGTTTGTTTTATATTGACAGATGCCAGGCGGGTTAGAAAACTTATTTCAATTGTTGTTAGATTTGGAGCTGTCGTGTGGATATTGGTTTCCGCGTTTTTAACGATTTAGAAAAACGAACGTTAACCGTTAGCTTTGCCCCAAACTCAGATTATCCACACATCCAGATGTAACTGTTAAGTGCTCTTTCAAACGTTACATTACATGCTATATTGTATGTGGACATACGTAATGTTAGTAAATGTTATACACCTCATATAAGATTTGAACTATAAGTAAATATCTTGCTATTAATGCTGTCATCAGGTTAATAGTTAAGTTCGCTGTCATAACAACGCAGCAGATAGCGCGTACTTGCTAGCTTAGCGGTTCAACAGTAAGGCATGAAGGTAAATGGTCGGTACACCAAACAAACTGCATATGGCAGTATTTGATTATATGCCAATGTGTCGAAGACACAGTACTGGTGAGTAAGAAATAAAATGGGAAAACCAGGTAACGGCGTTCGTCCACCTAGATCCGCCAGAGCAGCTTCGATCCTTTTTAGTTTTTACGTTAGTTACCCTACAAACAACATTGTTCCGAAAGAAACGGGTCTAAACCATGATAAGGATGATGATGGTGGTGGTGGTGTCGGTGGTGTAGATGCACTCTTACTCTTTCATACAGCAACGTGTCGAGGGACTACTTAGAGATAGTAGTCAGCAGTGTTGGGCAAGTTACTTTCATTCACCAAAATTCACCTTTATAAGGTTGCTTTTAATATATAACTTGTCTCTTTCTTTATACTTTTAGTGTGTTGTTTTTATATTTCTCTTTTATCCTGCTCATTGTGTACCTTAAAAAGAGCTATGTAGAATAAATGTATTATTATCATTATGAAAATGCAGGATATTACATATTACCACTTGATTTAATTTTAAAGTAATATGTTATCTTAAAATATTACTGTCTGCATAGAGTAATAATAAAATGGCCAAATAACCTATGTAGAACATTTAAGTAGCATGAATCAAAGCCATGATGAATACAAAAAAGTGTAGACGTACAGCACACTGAATCAGGCAAAACCACATTTTGTTTAAAAAAGCCAAAAGCAGATTAAAATAAATCTTAATTCCTATAAAGCAATGTAACAATGTTCAACAACAATATATAAAATGTACACGAAAATGATAAGTAATGGCCACGCAAACACAGAGCATATAATATACAAAAAATAGTCCATATAAAGACAGCAGAAATACATAGATGTACCAACAAGCTACATAGCTCGACTGCAACATCATTGATATGCGCAATTGCGAGTATTACTGTAACTGCCGCCATCTTACCATTGTGGTTAAAACGTAGATCTAAACATCCTGCAGCTCCCTCCACCTCTGAAATGACACTCTTCGTTTTTACACTGCTCTTCTTCGTCAGTCTGCTTATTTCTTCTGTTTAACGTGGGCAATGGTGGGACATTTTTCTGCTTTGTTGTTGTCTGTTCTCTGCCATTGTTTACAGTTTGAGCATGAACATATCTGACAAGGTCAGAGCAGGCACTGCATGGGGAAGGGGCACTGCCCAGTACACGCTGCATGAGGGAGGGAGGCTGCCAGCAACACATGCAGGAGAATGATTGACACTCTCAGACACTCCCCTTGGTGCTGATTGGTTGTATTTAGACGGGAGTGCTGGATTCTTGTCAAATTAGGGCCACTGGGTGGAGCCACAGACAGTGGATTTTTACACAGTTGATCTGTATCTTACTCTGCTGTCAGATCATAATGACAATTTTAGCATAACCAAAAAGTAGTTACAGAGGCAGGTCAGTAGTGTAAGGTAGTGTAGTGTCAGTAGTGTTTTCCTGTGAGGAAAATCAGTGGGATCTCTAACGAGTCCTAGTTAAGAGCCCAGGTACTGCATTTTGGACCAGCTGAAGCTGTGCCATGTCTGTTTGATTAAGCCAAGTAAAATGGGAGTCATAGAAGTCAAGCTGAGTGAAATGTTCTAGTTTTTGCAGTATTTCTCAGTTGAAAAGAAACATGATTGAGGCAGTTTATTGACTTCCTTTTTGAACTTCAGTTTGGGTTCAGATAAAACAAACTCTTATGTCTTTCATTGCCGTCTCAAAGGAGATAAAACCTGCGACCTGATGGATTGATAAAATGGTAAATGGTCTTGCATTTTTATAGCGCTTTTCCAGTGTACTGACTGCTTAAAGTGCTTAACAATACTTTCCACATTCACACACTCACACACTGATGGCGGAGGCTGTCATGCAAGGCATCTACTGCTCATCAGGAGAAATTTGAGGTTCAGCATCTTGCTTAAGGACACTTTGACATGCAGCTAGGGGGGAGCCGGGACTCAAACCAGCAACCATTCAATTACCAGACAACCTGCTTTACCCCTTGAGCTACAGCTGCCCCTACAGAAGCAAATTAACTTGCTTTTTAGACATTGCTGTGAGTGAAATTTTTGTCAGGGTGGTGGTTTTACCTCCTTACAGTGCAGAGGTTGAGTTATGCTTAGTGCAAGTTCAAAAACAGAAGATTTCTTTCTTTTTCTCTCTTATAAAACCTTTCAGTGAGTCCTTGTAGCTTGTATTAGAGCATCTGGAGTTTATCGATTTCTCCATTCACTTATTCAAGCTTTTCCAATGATTTATCACCTGTCTTCAGTCACACTAAAAACTGTTGACAGCACGTTCTCTGGAATATCCATAGTCACACTGATTTGGAAAAGATAATGTTTGGAGGTGGAACCAAAACTATGTGTCTAAATACCACTAAAGGAAATTGAGCAATATGTTTTGTTGGGTAAAACGGCTCTTTTACATGGTTTGTTTTGTTCTGATTGAACAACTAAATAATGTTTATTTTTTAATTCTCAGATCTAATCGATAAACACAAGAGTGTCCATGGCGACACCCCATTTGCAGGAGTCGAACAGAGACAACCTGAAGCTCCAACATCAGCCCAAGGTTGTAGCACATCTGTCATCCATCCTCAGAGCTCCAGAGGTAGTCTCTATGCTCCTCAGAGCCGTGCAGGTTGGAGGAAAACCTACTCCCTGAGAAACAAGAACTCACAGTCCTCTGCTGGACATCCCTCAGCGTCTACCTCCTCCTCTGTTCATCAGTCTAGTTCCCACAGTTTACCTCGCAGCACCTCACTGCCGAGCCACAGCAGAGGAGAGTGGAGTGATGGTGCCAAAACTGCCAGTTTATCATCAGGGATCTCTCAACAGAACAGAGAAGGACTTATAAAGAACGTCGCTGGGATTAAGGGAAAAATGACAGACGCACTTAGAAAAATGGGAGCAGCTGATGGAAAAGGAGGTTCAGGCTCAACAGGTGCTAGTCTGCAACATGAAACGCTTCAAAGACAGATTCAGGAATTACAGCAGAGTGCTAAGAGCAGGCGTGTACTACTGCTAGAAAAGAAAATCAGTAGTTCATCAGAAGTGCTCTCTTCGGTCAAGACCAGCACCTCAAGCACTTTAAATAGCAGCAGTCAAGAACAGATAAAACCACCACTGCCAAGCAAAATCAGCACTGAGACTCAACAGACTATTAAAACACCTCCCGCTACTCCCATTGCTGGTGATACTCTTCCACCACTCTCTGCTCTGTCTCAAATATCGAAACAACCTTCCACTATCCCCATATCTCAGACCCGCCATGGCCAAATCGGTGCATCTTTTATGAAAAAATCCAAGTTCATCTGGATAAAGAGCAAGAATGTAGGAGTGGGGCCTAAACAAGCTAACTACATTACCTCACCTACTGGCAAAGCTGTGAGTGCTTCACCCACGTCAGTCTCAAGAGTTGCCAGTGGAAGCTCGCCCTTACTCACAGTCAGTAAGAGAACCCCTGCCAAGAAGTTACCCCGTAAGCTAAGCTCAGTCGCTGTAGTCCCCAGGACCTCCAAGTACAAATGGGTCTCCTCCTCCTCTGGGTCCCAAGCTAAAACATCTCGAAAATCACTATCGCCCAAAGCCATGACTCTTTCCCAGAGAGCTCAGGAGAAGGGAGAGTCCATCAAGAAAGTCAGAACAGCTTCCATACCCCCTGCTAACTTAACAAAGGAAATTGCAGGTTCCTCTACCAGCTCCACACTGAGTAGCCGTTACAGCTGGAAGGCTGGAGGTCAGAGCACCTTGCCAGCAGTGACAGGAGGATCAGCAGTGGGTCGTTGTAGATCTGCCTTCCACTGGACGTCTGAAAAAAGCAACAAAGGAGTGAGAGGAGTGCTTGTTACTTCCCCATCTGGAGCCCAGCGTTTTGCCCTTACTCCCTCTCCTGGTGGGTTCAAGCTCCGCAGCAGGATGAAAATCATCAGGAAGTCTGCTAGTAGGTAAGTAAATGATGGTTGCTAGTTTTACTAACTTTCTGTGCTGAGAACTTCTCTAATTATGTTTTTTAAATTCATAGAGTGTAACTATTTTTTTTGCCAGGAGGTGTCAGCAGAGTATGTTGTGGACAGCTCATGAATTCAAGAAGTCCACCAATTTTCCGCATTTAAGTGTGTTAATGGGTCTTGAGAAGTACCGCTGCATGTGTGAAAAAAGTAGTATAAAGCCTATTTTGCTGCATTTTGGGAAGGAGTCCACTGTTGTAACATCACACTTGTATCGCCCTGTTGACTCATTAGGACAGTTTAAAAACAAATGATCATAATCAGTTCAGCAGAACGAGAGCTAACAACTTTCTTAATCTGCACATTCTACTTCCTTTTCAAATCCTGGTTCCCACATTACCCACAATGCAATGTTTCCACATTTTTTTCATGCATGTGCAGTAGAAGTCTAATACTCTGTAAACACACTTTAAGGTGTAAATTGTTTTCCCTTTAAATAGATTTTCTTTATCATATGACAAATAGTAGCATTTAGTGTATGACTGCTTGCACTATAATCTTTTGCCTTTTGTCCTGTGACCACAGTGGAGGTGGGTCAGAGAGGGGGATCAGCCCCTCAGCCACAAAGTACTCCACACGGGGTCGGATTCACCGCTCAATCAGGAGTCCCATAGCAGTCAGGAGGACGCCCTCCAGGGAGCTTGTGTCTTTTGGTAGACACAGGTTGAGGCGACTGTCCCACACATCCTCAAGGACAAGTAAGGAGCACACAACAGACTGTAGATTGTTGCTGTGTAGTATTGTTAAGTTCAGTTTCCTCAGAGTGTTCATTGTACGCAATTTTTCTGTCACACATTTTTTCATGGACAGTTGCTGTAAGGAGCTGTCAAGTTAATGCTCATCCATGGAACATAACACACCATAGTTAAGAGGGAACATATCTAATCTGGATAGTCTGAATTGCTGTAGCTATCTAGTTAGTTTTTTTATTTTTTATTTTTAGTCATCTTTTTAATATTCTTTCTCTCTTCCCCTAATTACAAGCAAGTGGATTTCAAAAACTATACAGTAAGATGCACAGCAGATAAACATTCTAAATACTTTTAAATTCTCACCTTCAACAGTCTCACTCATTAAATTACTTAAGACCCTGTCGCCATTTGGTGGTGCTGTGACAACTTGTTTTAGGTAGAAACTCACCAGCAGTCCATCAAACTTTCAAAAACTGTAAAGATTCAGGATCTCCATGCATTTCCATCAAATTGGAAAGAAAATGGTCTCAATTAAACAAATAATAATTTATATTTACTATTAATTCTTGTAAGCAGTGAGTAATATTTGTTTGAATTTCAGTAGATATCCTAGGAAACTGGCAGTTTTTTTTTTTGTCAAAATCAAAATCTTTGTCTCGATTTATGTGTTGTGTTTTATTAATGCACCCATTCACACATCCACTTTGTCCACAAACTTGTGCCAAATATGCCACAAATCCAATCAGAGTGATGTTGTCGTCTGTGAATGTATGCTCTCTGCCAAAGAGGCTTTGTCTGTGCTCTGTTCTGTACATTTTTGTAGTCTGCTTTCATATGATTTAGGAATTTAACTCTTAAAATACAGAGAAAACAGAGATTCAACAGTTTTGGTGTTCTTGCACATAGAAGCCACACTCAGAGGACACACTCATGCAGTATGGAAGGATAAACCTTTAGCTTGCCTCCTCCGGATGACGATCATATGCATGATGCCAAATTATACAACCTCTTCTATGTGCCAGCTACACCTCAAACCAATACTGTGTCTCACTGTGTTCTATGCAGTCAGAAATCTTTAGCTCAAACAAAGAGACTTTTGTGCGATACTTTATCTAGATTGTTGTTATACTTCCACTGAATAGAACTTATAGATATTGTAGATTTGTGCTTGGTTTTCCAGTTGACTTGTATTTCATTCTAACATGCCATTGTGACTCCCTTCAGTACATCTGTGAATTTTGCACCACCTGTGCCTCAGTGATCTCAGACTACTGCCAAGGATATATTAGTAGAATATAGTATTTAATACTCTGTATAATAATTATTGTAGCACATTTTTTTTTTTTTTTTTTTACCATTTTGTATAGAAAATTACATAACACAAGCTGACAGAGCAGTCTGTGTTTTTTAAATGGTAATTCAACACAGAGAAAGAGAAAAGAGCGCCTCCATTTGTGAATTATTTTACCTACTCCCTTATTTTATTTCTTTAGCAAAATGTTTTTCTCAATTTTTCCAATATGAACACACGACATACCTGAAACTGTTTATAATTGGTCTGTAGATTTAAAAAAAAAAAAAAAAAATGGTCCAAGTAATTGGCCCTTCAGTTGAACCTCTGACAGCGGCTGTTCCAGTTATTTCCAGTAGAGGGCAGCAGCTCACATCCATGTTGCCCTTGTTGAGGCATTGTGTTGCTGGCTGTCAGGAGAGGCTTACAGGCAGACTATAAGAGGAGGAGGGGGAAGGTTAATTGATTGCCCAATTCAACCGTGATGGCGAACAAGTGCCGATAGCGGGTAATTTGCAGAGGTGGAGGCAGGCAGCGCCACCACTATCAAGCCCTGGCACCACTCTCCCTCCAGTAGATAAAAAGGAGCTAATGCATAATTATCCTTTTGCAAATTGGATTGTTTTAACGAACTGTAGAATATAGGCCTAACCTGATGGAAAGCAATCATTGTTTTTACTGCCCCCTCCCTACCCCTCTCTCCCCCTCACTCCCTCCTTTTGCCCCTCCAACCCTCCGGTCATTCTGTGCGTACCCTACACGCCTCATGCCCATCTTGGTGTAATCTCCCATACTCAATGGAGTCAGAAGACATTAGAAAAGCCATCACTATTAACATTAGGCTTTATTCGTGTCTATGGCTCTGCGTCTATCAGTCTGCTTCTCTTTTTCTGATTCTTTAACTTTATGTGTCCTTTCTCACACCTCCTGGACCCTTTTACCCCTTCCTTTCTTCTATTTCATCATTCCTCCATTCCTCTTTTGTCTTGTGGGGAGCCTGAATGGTCTTACATTCAGAACACATGCATCTCTAATTATAGATGGGTACTCAGAATCAGAGACACAGGAAAGGTGGAGCAGGGGTGTACACGGAGGAAGATGGAGTGAGGAAAGCTGCTCGTTGCCGCTGTGCCTCTGATAAGAGCTGCTAATAAAGAGCAAATTGAATTACTAATGATGGGAAGCAGAGTCCTATAGATGAGCCCGTTAAAACCCAACCTCATGACCACTCACACATGCATGATAATACACTCACAAACAATGTGTCTTAATTTCCCCTCAGTGGCCAGCTTCAGCCTCTCCTTTAGCGGGCGGGTGTTTTCTGAGGTGCTCGGTTATCTGTGGTTTAATTTAAAGAGTGCATAAACCTAAGTAAGCAGTTAAGGGCTCTAATGACTCGAGAGGTGTGTGTGTGTGTGTGTGTGTGCTCGCGTGCGCGCAGGCGTGCCTGCGCATGTGCGTGTATGTATATATCTATATGCGAATGCATGTGTCCGGAGACAGCCGTGTAGCCCAGATAATCTAATAAAGCAGATAAATGTCAAGAACGGACGGAATACAGGGAGGAAGAGTGCTGAGCTGTGCGGCTTCAGGCCCCATGTGACCGTCTTCTGGAGTGTTTTAGGTCTCTATCTCACTCCGGTTTCTTTCCTCCCTCACCATCTCTCATCCAGTCTCACTCAGTCTTTTTTCTCTCTGTGGCTGTCCTCGCTGAACTGCTAATATGCCTTGTGACTTTTTTTAAGCCCAGTACTGGATATCACTTTGCAGACAGCATGCATTTTCTGTATAATCTTATTCTAGTGTGAACTTAATGTCATGTCAGTTAATCTGAGTCTGTAAATCCCTTTCTGAAAAATATTTAAAGTGCTAATGTGAAATGAGCCTCAGCTAGTCAATATTTTGAAAAGTTATGACTCTAAAAATAATTATTATTTTCAGTATTGATTAATTTGTGGATTACTTTGTCATTAATCTTTCAGTCAAACATCAATTTCTTTCAGAAACTGCAGCAGCATTAACTCTGATGACCCCTAGTCACAGACCGTCTGTGGAAAATTCTGTATGTGTATGTATGCAGGATTTACCTAATATACAATAAATATTCTATGTAAAAATAATCGTTTTTCAGTCATCGCTTATGTCCCACTAGAAGTGTGGGCCAGTGTCTGTACTCAGACGCCCTGCCTTCTGCGTTTGTCTCGTAACTGCTTTGAAAATTCAGAGAGAGTGCATACCTCCACAAAGACCCGACAATCCTACAATGATCAAGCCTCTTCCACATAAATCCACTAGATCTGGATTTTTATTTGGATCTGCAACAATTTGCAAGACACCAGCCATCTAAGTGCTCATGATTTAAACAAACAAAAACAAACAAGATCTATGCATTAATCCTTAATGAAAATGCCCTGGCCCCATTCCTTTGTTCTGATGGGCATCAAAAAAATTGCATGCTTCTCTGGGCTGAGACCCGTCCTCCATTCAAGTTTTGTTAACATCTGTTTATTAGTTTTTGTGTAATCCTGCTGGAAAACCAACCAGCCAACCAACATAATTAAATGAATGAAGTTATTGTAACTGTGAAAACCACGTGAAGAAGTAAAAACCAGTCTTTGATTCGGTGTCTCATATATATTAAAATTCAGGGATGTCTCACTCAAACAGGACTTGGAGTTACATTGTGACACACACGCGCACACACGCGCACACGCTCAGGCCCCCCCCCCCCCATACCATGGAGCCATTACCACCACAAAGGATTCCTCTCTCCTCACCCCCTCCCTCAGGGATCCTGTTACCGTGCCTACAGTGATCCCAGTTATTTCACCCATAAATCATGCGAGCTGCTCTGCATGAAGGCCATGTTCTCACTGACATTTTCCACTTTCTCCAGTGATATGTATGTACACACTGCTGTATGTATGGACACACGCAAATACAGATGGGATACAATGAACAAACAGCCGTAATGTATAACACTTTGAGGATCTCAGGAAAACATTTTTCAGAGTCCGTTCTCAAGTTATTCATGAAACAGATCAGCCTGGCACTGAACACTGATCACATATTAAAGTAGTCATAAATTAACTGAATTCATTTGTGTATTCATTTGTTTCAACCACACAGCAGCAAAAGCACCTTTTGACTAATCTGTGGTTATTGATTAGGATGTAAATGCCAAATATGTGATGTTTGGTTTTTTTTGCTCTCATAAATGAAAGAATTTGGTGTTTCGTTTTGCCCTGTTGTTTACTACAGTTTTAAGGTTGATGGGCACTAATTGATGCATGTTGGATATCACAATGCAACATGACTTGGGCCGTAATGTTTGGATTAAGTTTGACTAAATCTAACATCGATTTTGTATGAAAATAAGCATCTCTCTCTCTCTCTCTATCTCTCTCTCTCTCTCTCTCTCTCTCTCTCTCTCTCTCTCTCTCTCTCTGTCTCTCTCTCTGTCTCTCTCTCTGTGTGTCTCTCTCTCTCTCTCTCTCTCTCTCTCTCTCTCTCACATTTCCAACATTAATTTAAGTTATATGAAAATGTTAGTGCCAACAAGTTTGCCTTTGGACTGTACTGCACTACCAGTCCTTTTTTGAGTTCAGCTTGGCACAACACACGTTTGTTTATTTTTGTTTGTTTATTTGCATCACTCTCTGGTTCACACTTGCTCCAGTTTCTCCCACTTTTCCTTCACACCACGGCCACTTGTCCTCTCACTGACTCACCACCCCACATACACACACACAGGCATGTTATAGAGGACCTTAACTCACTGTTGGTTTGTTTGTTTGGACATTACAGCACACAGCTGATGTTGCTATGTGCATACTGGAGCAGTCACTCTATATCTAATGTATGTACGTGCTGATATTTCTCTGAACTTTTCATCAGTCAAATTATTTTAATAGTTTGTCAGTGAGAGTGTGTGTGTGTTGCTGTGTGTGATTCTCCCATCAGCTGCTTTTCTACATACCGTTTTCTGAATGCCATTCCTTAGTGCTCCCATAGTATCATCAGTGGAACGACACACACATTTGTGGACCTCCACCTAATAACAACACACACAACCATGCACACACTGGTGTCTTCTGGACTTTCTCAGGCTCTCTGTGTCAAACAGGTGGACCTCTGTCTGTCTGTCTGTCTGTCTGTGTCTCTCTCTCTCTCTCTCTCTCTCTCTGTATCTCTCTCTCTCTCTCTCTCTCTGTATCTCTCTCTCTCTCTCTCTCTCTCTCTCTCTGTGTATCTCTCTCTGTGCTTTGCTTTGTCCTTTGCTTTCTCCTCCATTCTTTTTATATCTGTCTCACACACACGTGCCCTACAAAATACGGGAGCTCACACACAAGCAAACAAATTATACTGCCAGAATTGTTGCCTTGCCATAATGGTTTAGGCCAAACAGGAGAGTTACAAAGGTTTATGTTTTAGCTTGAACCTCCTCATGCATTTGTGCCTATATATAAGCACTATGGCTATTGAGTTCTGTGAATGATTCAGTTTCTCTTGCAAGATGGTGTCCTGTCCAGAACGCTCTCAGTACATTTGGCATTTTAATAAACCTCCCAGGACCCAGAGAACTGTGCTTACCTCCAGACCTACAGTATGGCCACATGAGTAACTCCTCTCCTTCTGTGTTGTGAGACCCCTCCTTCCACAGACTCTCATCAAACTGTCAACTGGCCATAATTAAAGTTCTGTCTCATTTGAGAGCAACATGCAGATGGACCTTGCTGGCCTTGAAGACACATATACTTGTTGTCAACACTTTGCTAAACTTAGTCTGATGATTAATGTACTGAAAAGTTTTGCTGAAAAAGTTTCAAATTGCTCAACAGGTTCAAGTATTTTCCTGGAAAAAATCAGTGGTGCAACAATTAACTTAATCATGTGAGATTAATCCTTGACTTTTTTGATAATCAGTTAATTAGTTTGAGTGGTTTTTGAGAACTAAACAGTCAAAATGCATTGTTTAGTCTTGAGTGTTCTTGACTGAACTCTGAGGTGGGCTCGGGTGCTTTTGCCCCTGGAGGGGGTGCTTTTATCCCACGTATCTGTGAGAGGATGAACGGCATGTGTTGAAATGTGTAATCAATATCATTGAGTTCAGAAACTTTAGCCTGAGATGACTAGGACTCCTTCCCAGTTAAGGAGGTAAATGTTTTCTTGGTATCCAGAGGAGTGGCCCATGTGCCAGGCTGTCTGAAAAAATCAGAAACCTAACAGGACACAGAGCCCTTCTAGTTCTTTGAGAACACATGGCAGGCAATGCACGTGCCATTTATTGGTGAATGGCACGTCTGTAACACTGCAGTACTTAAATTTTACAAACTTACAAATTTTGCTTTCATGAAGAAACTGCAACTCTTTTATTTATATATTTCACTTGGCTTAATTGCTGTGTAATTATTATTAATTACGCAGTTCTATTATGATCATAACCTTTGCTGTATTTAAACACGTCTAACTTTTACCACCATGAATTGGCTTGGGATCTAAGATATACGCTGCCCTTTGGTAATTGACATCAAACAACAAAAGACAAACGTTTGGTTTCTCAAATATGTCACGAGTAAACCGTCTTCCCAACAAATCAATGAAGGATCTCTGAAAAAGACTCGTCATAACACAAGAAAAAAAAAAGAAGACAGTTACCCTTCGCCTTAGTGCCCACAGGATAAGTGGGTGAAATTGCAGGCAGGGTTGAACAAAAAAATTGCTCATCCTGCTTTCGATAATTAATATTGAAAGCTCATTTCGATTTAGTCATCTTGACAACTGTATTATATAATCAAGTATAATATAGTTGTCAAGATGACTAAATTCGAAAGAGCTTTCAATATTAATTATCGAAAGCAGGATGAGCAGTTTTTGCTCATCTGAGCCTCTTTTTAAAGTCATGGAGCAAAACTTAACTACACTCAGCTGTATTAAACATTGTGTTTCCTGTGTGGTTTTGGTCTTGTTGCATAAAGCACTTCAGGAACAGGGACAAGAAAGTCAGGACCCATTTGAAGCTTCCCCATAAATCTTCATCTATTGTCAGCTGGAGAGCATGCTGGTATAGCTGCCCACTCTTCACTCTTCACCCTGCTGTACTCCCGACCCTACAACAGTAACCTTATCCCCCCAGCTCTCCTCCATATGTCTGCACGCACTGACGTGTTACCATAATAATCACTGGGGGTTTGCTGTTTACGTGGGAAGACGAGCAAAGAGACTGAAGAGCGCTGAGCATGTTAATTATTTTGGTCCCCCCCCCCCCCCCGACATGGGTATGAGTCACATGGTAGGGCACAGATTGTGTGACTGGTGGGGGTGGTGATGGTCACTGGTTGACTGAAACAGGACTATCTTGGCACTCGCCAAGGCTGTTGACACGGGGCTGGTTTATGACTTCAGGGTCTTGTTGGGGATTTCTTGGAGGTTTATAAATTGTACTGTGCAGTTTAATCACGTAATGAAATCGTCTTGTAAAGGGGTTGACTGTTGGACCAGCTTTACACAACCTAAACTGAACTGTGGATTAAATTCCAGTTCACGTGGTCCAGACTGTGCTTTGTTTTCCTTTTTTGGTTGGTGTTATCATTCTAGTTGTGTAATCAGGGGCAACTCTAGGTGGCTGTTAATTTAATGGCCCTGAAAGATGATCAATTAGATGATGATTTTTGTCACTTAGATTTTTACTCTGAGTGATGGATTACATTTGGATTCTTTCACGTGAGTTCTGTCCTCACTGCTTCGATGTCATCAGGGCTCAGTAAGGAAAAATTGGTCAGCTGTTTCCATGCTACACAAAGAGGTTGAGCAACATTTCAATCAAAATGTCATTGGTTGGCTTTTTGGCTTTTGTTGCCACAGTCAATCAAGATGTATCTTTTATTACTTTAAGTTACACACAGCCCGAGTGAAATGTTACTGTAATCGATTGTTTATTTGAGTGTTATAACTGAGAATGTTTTCTGGCTACTGCATGCATTTGTTTCAGAAATGAGTAAAAGTAAAACGCAGCTTATTTTTGATACCATGATTTTATTATAAACACAGCTGTTTGCAGGATGCATAGTGATGAAGAAATGCATTTATTTGTGGTTATGTAAGAGTTATAATAACTTTATGGAAACAGCCAAACTTTTATATCGATGCATCACAATTAGTCATTCACATTAATTAAAAACTCTATATATTGCGTTTCATGTTGTCGGAAAATATTTAAGATCAGAAATGATGGTTTCAAAGACTGTGATTTTCCATGCTTGATGCTTCTTATCTTGATATTCTCTTTCAAACCTGTAAAAATATTTTACTCTTTCACATCAGGTCAGGTGGAATAAAGTTCCTGCTTTTTGTCCTTCAGGATAAAATTCAACTATAGAAATGTTCAGCTTTTTAGGGACATTACTGTTTGTATTTTTGACTTTTCCATTGTTTATACTTTTGGAAATATTCAGCTTTTTCCATTTCAAATGTAACCCTAACCCATTCTGCTACTACCTCAGCATACGTTCAGCTATAGAAACCGTTCAACTATCAACATTTGCAGCTTTTTAGGGGTGGAACAGTTCACAAAATCCACGGTTCAGTTCATATCACAGTTTTGTGGTCACGGTGTTCGGTTCGGTATACGCTGATCGTTAGGAAAATCAATTATGTCTTGTATAGTCAGGTTAAAACTGAAAGAATGAGGCAGTCTGACATTTGATACATCATTGTGACAGTCTTAGGTCAAAAGTACCGGTAGGTAGATTCTGGCATTGCAAGAGAGGTGATATTGCTAGTTCCAACATGCTTTTCATTTATTTGGCAAAGAAAGGTATCTTTAACAAATGCTAAGAACAAATAGTTATTCACTGTCACTAATGTAATGTAGTGAGCAGTCACAGTCAGGAAACTTTCAGTAGCCCTGGAGCAGAGCTGGTTAATGCAGTTCCTGTTAAGGATTTGAGTCACTCACTAAACTGAACCGGGTTGTGCGAGTCACTTGAATCACTTCAGTCAGTATTGCCTAATCACCATGGAAACTCAGTCCTAGCCCATTGTCTCTTAACCAATAACGTAGTAAAACATTATATACATGATTGGAAAAATAAAAGAGATACTAAAATAAAATAAAACAAATAAAAAATAGAGTACTGAGGTAGGAATGGTGTAAATGGGTAAAGTTCCCAAATAGAGATAATAATAGCCAATTTACAATATACTACACACCAAACCAATAGTAGTCTGTGGCTACCTGCAGAACATTGTGTAACATTATGTTATTTCAGAAGTGGAAGAATGGCTTCTGTTGTACACTGACAGGTATGTGCTTTTCATGCTGACTGGAGGAAGTCTAACCCAGAGACTTCACTCGCTCGTCTGCTACTCATTCAGAGCGTAGCCGGCTGTTTGTGCTTTGCTCCTCCTCCTCTGACTCGAGTCGTGGGCATTTCTAGCATCGCGGCTCGCGAGCTAGTGTTATGACGAGTTGGCTGTGTTTCCGGCACCACAGCTCGCAAGCTAGCCCGCGAGCCGCGATGCCGGAAACACACCTGACTCATAGCTCGTCTACTTGTTTACTGGCGGATGGCATCCAGCTCTGTGCCGCCACCTGCTGCTCTGGAGTGTACACGCTTTGCCTCGTTAGTAAATGAGAAAAAGAAGTTGCGTGTGTGTATGAACCGAACGTTACACACGCGCCCCGAACCGTGACAAGTGTACTGAATGGGACGGACTTTCAAATCCTCTTCAAAACCAGACGACTTTCAACCTGTTCTTGTTCATCAAAGTTTGAGCCAGAAACACCATTCTAACTATTTGGCGTGTATTCAGCTTTTTAAAATCTTGTATGGTTTTGAAATCATCACAGTTTTAGTTTTAAGGATTTTTAGCTTGGATTTTTGTGTCTTCTGAAACCATTATCACTACTTTCCACACTATTCATCTTTCTGGTCTTCCATCTGCAGCAGTCACATTCTGTGATTGCTCACCCGACCATCAGTCTATTTCTCTACTTCCTCCCCACCCACAGGGATTAAACGTATTCCCTTAATTAATGTCTTGGCTGCAAGTCTTACTAGGTTGGTGCAGCCAGTAAAAGTCCCACATTCCTGTAATGTTAGTGAATTTTGCATGGCTCCTAACTTTTCAAAATGTTTGATCTCTGTCTTTCTGTCTGTATCTATCTTCCTGTCCCCCTTTAAGTCTTATGCTCTCCCAACCCACACGCTCCACCTGACTCTCCATCCAAATCCCAGAGCCAGGCTCCAGGTCAGAGCCCCAGCCTGACGAGAAACTTGACCGCTCGTCTTCTTGACTTTTTTTCTCAGCCTTTCCCACTCTCCATTTCAGTCATACCGGCCTTGACACCCGAACCCCCCAAGTCTATTCTGGTCTTGAGTTATTCAGTGACCCTCTACTATCTCTTCCACCAGTCTCTACTACTCTGTTTCCGCCTGTATGAGTACCTCCTTTCCATTCTCTGTCACCCCTCACCCCCTTCTTTCCTCCCTTTTCTCTGCATCTCTATCCCTGCCATGACAAAGTTAGGTTTCGTCCTCTCCCCCAAGGTATTTAACTGTGAGCCACGATTGGCATGCAAACCTCTGAGCTCAAAGCCCCCACTTTCCCTTACGTCCCTGACCTCCCTGCTTGCAGACAGAGGTTAGGCTTCTTAAGCCCAGCATGACCTCCCTACAGGTGTCGCTCAGATTTAACCATCAGGAATAATGTGTTAGGAACAAATGTGGAGAGACATGATGGACAGGTGTAAACTGAATGATTGATTGGTCCTGTCAACCACTCGCTTTCCCTTCATTCTTTTTAAAGAGAATTCCATGTTATTACATCTCGGGGTTCATTTTAGCCAACACAGTATGAACAGTTTTTCGTTGCAAAAAGAATGCAAATTGTTGGTATGATACAGAAGTGAAACGTAATGCCGTTGATATTGTAATTAATCTTTTTTTTTTTTTTAATAAAGTTAAACTATATTAGGAGAAACAGTCTCACTGCTGGATTCACTAATATTCTGAGAGAAAACTGTATTAAGTGCTCCATGAATAAAATCGAATTTGTTACTAGTTTAACTGATGTTGACTGTTTGATATGTCGGGCACACAACAATACATATATTGATCAATATTACAGTTACTGTTACACTATGGCTTTGGTCTCCAAAATATTGAAACGTGTTACAAAAATTCCTAAGTCCAATGACGGCATTACATTGCTCCGTTTGTCCGACTTACAGTACACTTTAGTATTACACAAGACAAAGAAAAGGAGCCCAGTAAATATTTCACAGTGGTATGGAAACATACTCAAAACATACTCAAAAATACTCAGTAAATATTTCACAGTGGTATGGAAACATACTCAAACCATTAATTGATTACATAAATAGATGCAGATCATTTTTTCTGTTGATTTATCAAACAATCTTTTCAGCTCTGTACTATTGTAGTAGTGACGTCTTTGTAATGTCTGAACTTTGTTGTTTATTTAAAAAGCTGTGTTTCATTGAGACCGTCAACCATTCATGTATATTCATTTGGTAGAAAAGGCCTCATCAGAAGAATTTGATTTGCAACTGTTACAATCTCTGAAAAGCCTAATCTTTCCACTTAGCTAGCTGCTAAGAAATTTGCAGAGCCCACTACAAGAGTATTCAGATAATCCCAGATTCATACAAATTATGTGGGTTATGTTTTATATTTGAAAACAAAAACAATTGTCCACATTAAAATGATCACCTAAACTGTCTTTGTACTACTGTACCTAACAAAGTTTTGCATTCACATTTTTTATTTAGCATTGTGGGATTGTTATCCACATTTTGGAAGTGATAAATTTGTCTTTTGACTCCAGACAATGTAGATGAATTGAATGCTTGTACACTGAAAAGTGGAATTGTCCTTCTTTCTCCTTTTCATTAATCTGTTGCTCCCTCCCCCTCCCCCTTTACCCAACTCTCCCTCCATTAAGGCTTCCACCCCCTTACCCTCCTTCCACATCCACACCACTAAAAACCCTCCAGCTTTGTTTACAGTCAGGCTTCTGCAGATGGGGCTCAAGCTACAGCATCAGCAACAAGGTTTATGCTCGATGTGTTGTTTGTTGCAGTATTCACCGAAAAACCAGAGATGGACTGAACCAACCATATATTCTGTGAATATGCAAGAAGTAAAGGACTGTTACTGGAAGAATGTCATTATCCAACATGGCTAAACTTGCTGTCTCGTAACAGTAGTAATCAGCAAAGTATCACTTGGTGCTTGGCTAGTTTACCTTGGCTAGGTGCGTGACCAAACCCTGCGACAACTTGCAAAGCATTTGGTGCACAATGGAAAGACACAAGGATGTAGTTTTTGGCACTGGGTGACACTGTGTAGAGTATAAACCTTGCTTTCATGTGTCCCTCCCACCCCTCCCCCTACTCCACTGGACCTCAGTTATGTTTTGGTATTTAATAATGGATGATTGTTTGTGTTTGTCAGTCAGCAGGCTCTTGTTAAAGGGCTTTAAGATAACTGCTAATTCCAGCAGGGCTGTATTGATTAGCTGCGCTGGGTGTGTATTGTTTTATAGCCTGAGTAGAACACTGCATCCCCCTCCATCATGTATCCCCCATGCTCCTTCACTACATTCTCCCTTGCCTCCCACCTCATCAAGGGTCCCTCCTTCTCTGGTTGAATAATTAATGCTTAACCTATTTAATCAGTGAGATTTGCTCTGAACAGAGTAATTGAGTCCTCAACTGTGTGTGGTTTGGAGGAATGTGCCTGTGTTTATCTGTGTGGCTGTGTGTATCTGTCACATGTACAGTGATCGCAGCACTAAGTGGATCAATTCCTCCTGCACTCTCAGTTGAAACAGCTCTGAAGATTTACAGTAACACTGTAGCTTCAACATGACAGTCAATGAGTTGTCATCAGTGTCGTTGGCATCAGCAATAACCGTTTTAGAATGGTAACTCCAACGCTGGAAGCTGTGGTTGTTCCCAGCAGCAGTCATGCAGGCAGAGCTGGGGGCTTCTAGCGGATGCCAAGATAGTTCCCATTCAAACCAATGAGAAATGGTCGCCTAGCGCATACGCCCCAAAATTTTGCTTTCTGGTTATGCAGCCCATTGAATATGCACAGTAGAGTTAGCGCTTGGCCAGTGGACTTTATATGGTGATGATGTTGCAGACTTTTAAGTCATTTTTTTCAGCTTGAGGGGATTTTTTTTACAAATATAGAACCACCATGGATCAAAAATTCATATTAGGTAGAGTCATCAACCTTGTTTGAAGTTCTTTATGTCCTGTCAACAGTTTGACAGTCTTGTCTTTTATAATAGCGGTATATTTGGAAAATGCGTTGGAATGCAGGGCAAATTTTGGCTGCAATACTTCAAAGGCCACAGCACCAGATTCGTGGCAAGGCTGAGCGGCATCCTTCACAGCCTGAATATCCCTGTGTCCAAAATCAGTGACTTGTTTTTGGCCATCCAGCTGTAAAAAAGTGTATATGCATTTGATTACAAAGACAAAACAAAACATAGATGTAAAATGATCATTTATATATCATTAAAGTTGTTGATGTATTTGCCAATGAATGATTTTTGATATCCTGAACCAATTCAATCTTACTAATCATTTCAGCACTACCCAGCTAAAGAAAAGTAGAAATCAACATTAGTAAACACAACAATTTGATGATTAGATGTCCTCTTCCTAATTTAAAGCCTGGCTGTGGGTTGATTATCAGCAGTGCATAGAGTCTGCTGGCAGTGAGAATCGTTTGTCTGTCAGTGGACAGCAGGTAGCAGCACTGATTGGTCAGAGAAAGCTGCTGGTCTCAATTTCCATCTCGTCTTCTTGGGCCAGCAAAGACTTGGCATTAATTCACAGAATTGGGGGTCAGTACTATTTATACTCACCTGTGAGTGGGTCAGGGTGTACAGCCAGATTCAGGACTCACACACTCAAGCACACACCTGGACATGTATGCGTATGTGCATGTGCACTGGCATTGTTGTTGCATTCCTGTCAGTGAGCTGCAGAGGGGGCTCTGCACATAGTCACTGATGGCTCAGCAACCTGATTAACTGGTGAACTCTTGCTCCCAGATTATCTGTGTTGAGGAGCAGCACTGTATATAACTATGGGATCATCATTCTTTACTTTAATCATGGGTTAAAGTAATGCACTACTGCCCAGAGATGACTTTGTAGCTGGTAGCTTCAGCATTTTTATACTTATACTCATTACTATATCTTTTTATTTGAGAGCATGGTTCTCCAGGTAACTGTGGAGGAGAGCAGAGAGTGACTGTTAGAGAGAGTGCAGTATTGATCCGGGGCAGTTCATTTTCCGCTGTCCCTGGTGAGTTGCTCTGGGGGAAATAGCTAGTTTGTCTCCTGTCATTGTAGCTTCAGAGTTAAAGAGGAGTAAAAAAGAGGGGTGGGGGTAGAAAGCCACTTGTTTAAAGAGGACAGGAGCATCACAACTTCCTCACTCACACAGGACCACCAGGGATCAAACTGTCCTCTTTTGGGCCTAAAAGATTATCTTCATGCACAAGAATGATAAACTGCCCCCTTGACACATGTTCATGTATGTTTACGTGTTAAATACATCTACGTGTGAGGCTAATATTGTGTGGGCGCTCCTGAAGAAAGCGATATTGATCATTTGCCGTTTACTGTCCCCTGCTCCCTTGTGAATTGCTCTATGGGAAGTGGTCAATTTGTCTCCTGTCCGGGGGCTTCTCTGTGCGTGTGTGTCTGTTTGTGTGTGGTTAATTTGTGTCCTCTCCTTTGTGGGGCTTACCTGTTAAATACTTCACTCTGTCTCTGTGGAGACACAGCTGATATCATTGACTGTTTCATTCGATGACAGTAATGCTGGACTGATTGGCAAATAGCCTCCATTAACTGTATCTGCTGGAATGCAAATACAGGAAATTCAATTAATGTAACCTATATTTTTTTGAGCTTCGAATTCTAGTCATTTACACTGCGAGGAGAAGAATGTAGTGGCATTGAAGATATCCAAGTAGGCAAAATTCTGTAATGTGTTGTCAGAGATGTAGAGCCTCACTTGGAGAGTTAAATGTTTTTGCTGGTGATAGACACTGTTTTTCAAGCAGAAATGTGACAAAGAATTAGCAGGACAGACAGGAGGACAGACAGGAGGACAGACAGGAGGCTAGACAGGAGGACAGACACTTCTCCATGTGTAACTGCAGTATTTCCTCATTTAAGTTGCCACAGACAGACTCAGTTACTGTGTTGTTTGGTCATGAAGGTTGCTTTGTGGGACCTTTTTTTTTTAATTTTGTTGAGTGAAGGATATGTTTAGTTATCAGACTGTAAACACCATCAGATCGACACACCGCTGCTCCATGCCTCCAGCTTATCCATTCACACTGGTACGGTTCACCTCGTTTTACAGACATGTCTTTCACATTGTCCCTACTGCATCACATGACCATATAGCTACACTGCAAAACTGGCTTTGAGGCCTGGCGCTCTTTGTGGGTGCTTGATCTCTAAGATGAGGCCAGCTGGCTTCTTTGCAGAGGAAGTTAAGGTCAAGCCAACTGCGTTGAATAGTCCCTCTCCTCTTCTTCGTTGGTTTCACTGGTGGGCTAAAAAGAAAATCGACAGACATATCGATGATGAAGATAATTACTTGAAGCTCTACTCTGACTTTATGTAGTGGATGGCTTGACTTATATAAGTGTATTTCACATCTGCTGTGACTTTGAAAGACCTTTTACTAGTACATATGCCTCTGTGTATGTGTTTGTGAGTGGGCTGTACCAACCATTTAGCAGCGACGTCCGCTCAGACCAGATGCCTGCTCCTCCTTGTCGGGATCAGCATTTTAGCGGGCTACTGCCAGCTCTTCCCTGGCCCAAAGGGACCAATTAGACCCTGGCAGCTGTACCCAGAATGCTACCACTGTACAAGGGGGCTGCGGGTGGGTGGGTGGATGAGGATGCTGCACAAGAGAAGGGCAGACATGCAGAGTAACAGCACTGAGTTATCAGAGGGTCTACTACTAAGTCTTAAGAGAGGAAAGTGGGTTGTCGGAAAGCAGAAGAAACAACGTACTTAAGAGCAAAAAAGATAAACGTTGCTGGAGGAGCTGTTTGGAGCCTGTCATCTTCCAAGCACCTGGTGGTCCTCTAAAGGATCAGAAAAGCTTGAGTGGAAGCCCCTCGACCCCCTGCCTTACCAAATTAGCGCTCAAGCCGACAAGAGACTGGGCTGTCCCTCATCACAACGTTGTCCTCGTTCCTCCCTCCTGACCTTTAGCCCCTGAACCGTCACTTCTCACCCCAGTAAATGCAGTGCCATGTCAAGAGCTGGGCCCCCCTGTACTGAGCTGACCATGGCCCCCGGCCAGAAGGAACCTTCAGGCACAAGTTCTGTAGTTATTCCAGAAGGCCCTATTAATTACATCGAGACACAAAGGTCAAATATCAGCATCATTGCCAAGGTTCATCTGTAAATCTATACTGTATGACTATATATATATTATTGGACATGCAAACTTTGACAGTTACTCAAGGAGTTACTCAAGCGTTATCCTAACCACTGTCATTACACATATATGGCACTCTTAGATGAGTAACAGTATCAAATGTTTGAATATAGTGATTTAAATCTTAAGAAAGCAGGATCAAAATGGTTGGTTTTTTTATTGCTTGGTAAAGATTATTCAATGAAAATACAAAACAATGATTCAAATGTATTTTACAGTATATTAGGATAAATCCCTTTAGATGAAACAACTTATTTTTCAGGTCAGCCCTCAAAAACAAAAAAGGAATAGGAATAAGCCAATAAGAATAGAACAGCCAGCAATCAGCAAAAAAATAAATAAATAAATAAAAAAAAAAAAACTGGATAAAATAAACAGTTAAGACTAAATGATTCCAATAACAGGATAATAATGAAAAAGCACAACAAATAAAAATGATCATAGGAGGACTGTAATCAATTTGAGTTTTAAATAAGAAACAGCATTCCTGAATAAACCAAATGAGGACAACGATCAACTGCGTACTGGTAAATTATTCCAATCAAAATAAGCCATAAACATAAAGCTCTTTTTGCAACATCATTATAGACTGTTGGGAAAAAATAAAAATGTGCTGATCAGAGTGCCTCAATGAGAAATGAAGTGTAAAATGCAGATCTATACATTGTGTAAAAGTATGTAGACACCTGTGCCTCCACCTGCTGCTTTATAGGGACACAATAGCATCTGTGAGGTCCAACACTGATGTTGAGTGATCAGGTCAGGCTTTATGTTCCAGTTCATCCCAAAGATGGTGCATGATGTGGAGGTCAAGTTTTTCTCCACACTGAATTGGAAAGGCCATTTCTGTATGGAGCTGGCTTTGTGCATGGGAACACAAATAAACACATCATTGTATCCTGTTGCATGAATATATCATTAGAATGAAGGGGCTTTGACCTGTGTCAAACTGTGAATTCCAGTTCCAGACACATCTGTAAACATAATCAATTTCATATTCAATATTTTTTGTTATTGCAGATAAACCAGATGTTTTTATTATTATTCAATGAGTAGCCATTTGGTCATCAGAAAATAATGTCAACAGTGAAAGGATAACTTTCAAATGCTCTGTGTTTAAAAATTTAAAAGCCAAAGATTTTTCATGATTGTAGATGGGGAAAAAGCTAAATATCCTTGTGGTGGAGATCCTGGAACCATCATATCTTAAGCATTTTTGCTTGAGAACCACCTTAAATAATTGTTGGTTATCAAAATAGTTTGCCATTAATTTTGGTCTATTGTACTAATGGTTTCAGCACTAAATTTATGGGATAAAACTATGACAAGGAAAATGACATTGTTGGCCTGGCAGTGTAAAAGTTAAGGGGTGAACCGTTGCCAGTGTTTTCATTTGCTGACCTAGGAGGAGTGCTGCTGTATTCAGACTAACCTTTATCCCCCAAAAGATGTTCCTCGGCTTAAAGTCAAGTTTAAAGAATCCCTCCTTATGAGTAGCACCATCCTGCAGCGTATGGTTTTCTTTCTGGCACCTTAACTCCCCCTCTCCTCGACCCGTGGGGGGCCCCCTTGTCTCTTCACAGTGTGACACATTTGCGATGCTTGTGTCTCCCAGTGGGTTTGTACATCAGCTCCTTGTCTCTCACTCAGTGGCTGAAACTGAAGTTGAGTGCCAGTAGCCAACCGGCTGACTATGGCCCATCACTCACTGGCCCAAAAGAATCAGCAACATGATGGATGCACACTACACTGGCATCTGCAACCAGAACCTCAGTCCTGGTTTAAAACTACACCATTTAGCCACCTCTGCTCTGTGTGTGTGGTGACTGCTGACTGATATTCAGCACCACACGGCCCTGCATACATCTTCAACCTTTCACTCGATATAATGAAACCAAGTCAACCAACATGCTGTAGGTCAACACATTTTCAACAATTCAGCATCAGCATTTTTGACAAGTACATTTTAGATATGAGAATCAAAGAATTGCAACCAAGATGTTGGATGCTCTGAACGGTAGATTTTACAGTTGTAAGAGCTTGTGGTGTAGCTACACACTGCACACTGAGTCAATTTAGCTGTTATAAGCTAAAATCAGCTGGCAATACCAGTTCTCAAAGCTTTAGGTACTGAAATAGCTCATTTCAGAAAGAAAAGAACATTATTAAATGACTAAGGTGTTATTGCCGGGTGCGTCTTCATCAGAGTGGAATAAATTAGTGGAAAGGTATTTGGAAGAAATAAATACCAAATGTTTTAATAAGAATCAAGGAAGTAACCAAAAATAAAAATGCAACTGAAAATGAATTTGAAGTATTTTCAAAAAAGTAAAACTGTAAATACAAATAATAATAAAACTAACAAAACTGTTTTAGTTTTCTCTCCTTCTTGTTCATGTTTACCATAATTTCAAGGTGTTTTTTTTTCTACCTCCATGTCATTGTGAAGACGATAGTCCATTAATAGTCAAGTCTACTTATCTTCTGCTTGTCTTTTCTCTCGCTCACTGACAGCCTGCTGTCTTTCCAGTGCCCCCGCCCCCACCCTCTTGGGGCTGCTTACTTGTGTAGGGGTCTTGACGAGTGTAGTTTGGGGCAGAGGTTCATATCCCTTGTGGAATCTTGTGTTGCCATTTAGGGATGCACTTACTTAACCTTCAAGTGCCCCATTGCTTACCCCCCAAGGTTCTCCACTCTCTCATAAACACACACAAGCATACACACCTCCACTCTCTTGCCCATATAACCTATGTAATGATGGCAGTCCTTAAGAGGACAAAGCCCCAGGCTCGTCCTTGTGATGCGTCTTATGGGATCTGTTGATTGACAGCCACGGTCATCCCTTTGACCAAACATGACGCTATGTTCGTGTGTATGACACATGTCATGCGACACACATGAAATGACCGTTGCAAAATATAACTTGACAGAGTCCTGATCACCACTAAAGATTTTGTCAGCTCTCAGGGTTGGGGTCAGGGTCAAGGTTGAGTTCACAGGAAATGCATGTTTTCATCATGTCTTATTTACGTTATTGATGTACTTTATGGCTACAGGAGTGTATGGCTGCTCTGGGAAATCATACACAAGGGCTATTATCATTTAATTATTCATCAAGGGTGTTGTCAAGTCTTCTTGCATATCATTCAACAATTGGAAAAATACTTAGACATGAACTGTGCCCTTAACATGTGGGCGTTTTTTGTAGAGATGTTTTAGTTTTTGAGTGGATATAGATCTATAATCAAGTACTATAAGTTTCATTCTTATTACACATGGCATCAAGAAAATGTGCTCTTCTTATTATTGTTAAATCATGGTTATGTGTGGCCTTAAAGACATGATATGTGAGATTTCTGAATTGTCAAATGTCAAAAATTATTAGAACTTTGTTATAAATAAATACTAAGATAAGAGTAGAACTAACATTATCCTGCATGTTTGCAACAATGTTCAAACCAGAGAAATCAACAAGTTCAGTCTAGGTAACCTATCTGTAGCTTACGTACACAACTAGAATTGAAAATGAGAATTTGTGGTTTTCTTTGGGGTTAGGTGTAGCAGCAATTTCCACAATGCAGCATGATATCAGCACTTTAAACAACTCTGAATAACTTCTGAACTCTGAATTCAGAAGTTATGCAAATAAATAATCATACATCACACAGCCATAACAACAACAACAACCTACCAGTGTTTGCTTTTGCATGTGTGTAAGGCTGAGTGGAAGAATTCCTCCTCCCTTGGTCACCCTGAGGTTCTCTAGGTCAGCTAGTATATGTTACAGCTGATGGCTCCACTGTGATGATGGACAAGGCCACAAGCCAGTAATTTCCCCTCCACTCCCCACATTACCACCACCACCACCACCCAACTCCCCAAAACACACTCTTCCCCCTGAACACGCCTCTCTGCAGTGACATCACCACTGTACTGCCTGACAGCTGTGTCAGCATGTGGCCCCACACCGTCAGCCTGTCAGTCTGTGTCAACTCTTCATCCACAAACACACTAATGGAGCCCCTGAGTACTCCTGTGAAAGAGTGCAGCAGGTACATCATACAGGAATACTTTCTTAAATATAATACTGTTTATTCTATAGCGTACAAGTTTCAGCCAAGTGTTAATTTGGTTGTGACACAGTACAGACCTGAAGCGCAATTGATTCATGTTAAGCCATCTGTCATCACACTTACCATGGGGTTCTCTGAAGGCAGTTCTGTGAACACGAACTGTAACTTAAAGCTACAGACCCCCTGGAGTCATGTTAATCTGTAAAGACTTTGTGCACAAGTTCATAATGCCTAAAGATTTTTTTTTTATTCCACTGTCCATTTTTTTCAATCTATGAGCCCAACTCTTAATTTCTGTCAATTACAAATATGTATTAACACACACACACACACACACACACACACACACACACACACACACACACACACACACACACACACACACACACACACACACACACACAATATAGTACTACTTACTAATGGTGTCAGTCAGCAATCATTTTCCAAGGGGATTTTGTTGGAATCAACCCAAATGCCGATGATGGCTCACATTACATTGTGCCATCAACATTTAGTTCATAATGATAAGTTAAAACAAAAAAAAGTCAATTACAAGTTTAAAACTTGTCATTTACTACAAAATCATGTCTATAATCTCTCTATACTCTGTAAATTGTATATGAATTTAAGAGAGATAAAGAATTGTAAGGTATCTACTGAACAGGACACATTGATGTGCCATGGTGGAAATATTGTGTAATATTGATGGTGTTTCTTAACTACCTCATACTACCTTTGACCTTTTTCTTCTGCATTTTATTCTTAGCTATTGACACAGACACTGAAACAATAACAATGAAAAGCTAAAGTCTGCTAGTATAGAAGTTGTCAGATGTTGAAATATGTTTATTTCCTATTGCTGTGTCAAATGTCAGTAAATAACAGTAACTAAAATTGGACCAAAGCTATTCTGTTATTCTGTCATTTATTCTGATGTAATATTTCATATACACTGGTTGCATATCTATCAAGCCACTGCATGACACCTTTAACACATTCCTGATAGTAGGTCAGGAAATGTAATGAATTGACATGCTGCAGGAGAGTACCCATTAACCTTGCCATCATCATTTATAAACGAGGTACAAAATGAGACATAACTGACTGAATGGCTCTAACATTGAAGATATGGATGTGTTTAAACTTTTTATGATCTCCTCTGTCCTCCTTTATTTTCCTAAAACATGATGTTCAGCTTGTTCACATGCAACCTCTCCTAAGAGGCTCACATTGTAGTCATACCCTAGGAGTACATGATATACTCTGATAAGTTACCACATGCAGTATTTTTAAGACCATGGAATGCAGCACTCTTTTGGCAGGGTGGGGCATCAAATTATGTTGACATCTCTGGGTAGTCTGTGAGAAGTATTGCTGCGTGTCAGCCACACTGAGATCATTTTATCATAACCACGCTGGCTTAAAGCAACTTATTAAACTGTGGTAACTCCCTTGTTAAGTCTTATGTTAGCATGGCGTTGCTGTCTTCTGCGTCGCTGGAGCAGCGGGAGTCAGAAGATGAGCCCCAGGGGACGGGAACATGGGATTGCAGAAGGAAAAGGCACTGTCAATAATAAGATTTATTATCCATCAGGTTGTCCCAGGGAGGGGGCAGACAGAGACCGCTGTTCCCTGGAATTAGTTGTCAGGTGTGGAGGGGGATCAGTGGGGGGATCCCTAAGATGATGGAGGAGGGGATATGCGGTGCAGTGGCCTGTCAGTAGCCTCAGTCAGAGGGCTGAGGAGAGAGGGATAGAAAGCATGGAAATATCAAAGCTCTGAAGTTGCAGACAACTAATGTCAAAGTTTAGTCCATGCTGCTTAGACAAGGCTCAGTCATCTTAGGGGTGTGACTCCAGCTCAACACTCCCAGATCCACTTATGTGATGGTATATCTGCCACTTCATGTTGATCAAGCAGGATCTATATTAGTTAGTTGTCATGAGTTTTGAGTGGATTCCTCACTTTGACTAATGGAGGAAAATCAGACCTGTTATATCGAAGAGAGGATAAACAAGGGAAAAATAGGAGTTGGTTCATCCAAATTATATTTAGTGGTCACTAGCTGTGCAGTTTGTTGTGATGCAAGTTGCTAGGATTTTGAGATATCTCAATTTTGTTTTTCCTTTACAGTAAACAGGAAGTAATTAGAATTTTGTTTCGAAAAGGATATTTAAAGATCAGTACTGTTTATTACAATTTGGGTTTTTTTCACAGTGTAAGCCATTATGCAATGCATTAGAATCTGTAAATGCATCATTGCTCAAAGTCTTTGTCATGGAAGGTAGCATGAAGACTACTAGGGGGGTATGCAAAAATGCTACAAATCACCGGTTGCACTTTCTCAAATGTAAATATTTGATTTCCTGATCTTTAAGGTTTGGATCATTGGTCAAACAAAGCAAGCAACAAAAGGAGGTCACCCATGGCTCTTTCTCTGTCAACCAATAATGGGAATTTTATGTTACAATTGATAAAAAAAAAAACGCTGTAATTATCTAGATTTATCAACAAACAATCAACATGCAGCTGATGCTGTTTTGGCTTAATCAGGCATGGATACTAATCTGGCAATTCAAAATGGTGCATCTCTAGATGTGATCATTATAAAAAAGATTCCCCTCACCCCTATTGAGATGCGGTCACAGATCATAGAAAACAGATATCCCCAAACCTGCGCCAAAGAAGCCAAAACTATGTACGTGCATTCCACTAGAGGAAGAACACTTGTGGAACCAACCCTTTAATGTGGCTCTCTGGCAGCAAGATAGGCTACTTACAGTAGGAACGATATGTGCATCATTTGGGAACTGGAGTAGATTATCTGTGGATTCACAGCAGCGAGTCAGTGAGAGATGGATGGATGTCGTGTGAGCTGCATGCGTCTGCAAACGGTGTCTTCACAGCGCAGGGCGCCACTCCGCTCGCTCCCCCCTCATTGCAAGGCAGGCCACTGTCAAAGGTCTATTAAGGGAAGATTGAGACCCCAGCTGTGTACGTGTGAGTAAGTAAGTGTGTAAGTGTGTGTGTGTTTGTGAGTGTGTGTGTTCACATGCTCATTGGTCATGGTCCTGCAGTGGAAGATTGAGACCCCATTGCTCCCAGAGCCACTCAAGCAACACGACCTGCAGTGGTTTACAATCAGAACAACACCGTCCATACATCCCTGCTGACACACACACACACACACACACACACACACACACTGAGTGATACTAACCAACAGTACAGCTCACTATAGATGTCATTACAGTAGCCAAGGTGGAACAGCTGTGGAACAGCGTCATGGACACGGTGAGTGTCTGTGATGTTGGAATGATGGTCTAGAGGCAGATTGAGGTTCAGGTCAGAGATACTGGGTCGAGGGTGGGAGGGAGGTGTATAAGGCTGCAGGGTGGGAATCGTGGCAGCACCTTTGACAAGCCCTATTTGTCATCTGCCAGGACGCCCAAATAGCTCTGACTGCAATATGGATGGATTGTGACTACAAGCCAGGCAACTAATCCTGTACAAAGGCCCTCCCTTGTTCCACCCATACACTCTCTCTTACTCTCTCACTTGTCACTTTTTTCTTCCGGGTCTCTCTTTCATAACCTAACACACACCTTTTTCACCACAGAACTAGCTATGTGGTTCAAGTCACTATCGATATATTATGATTTTCTAACAATGATTGACCTGTGTTCTTTAAAAATTGTTTCCAGTTTCTCATAACTTGGTATTTGGACAATTTTCATATTTTTGTCACTAATTCCTATCAGCTCTGAAAATATTGTACTTAAGTAATTGCTGACGGGGTGCAACTATTTTAGTTTTACAAGATTCTGTCAAGTTCTACTTGATATTTTAAGTAGTTCCACGGGTGCCCCTGAAATTTGTAGTTTATTTTCTAAACATCGGGTTATCAGAATTTCTGGTTGCCTGTGATTACCATGAAGAAAAACCTGTACTTTCACCTTTATTCTTGTTAATCATTCATGTAATGTGTTAAGAAAAATGTAAGAAAGCCCTTGCTGAGGTCTGGAAAATCACTCAATCAAAGTCAAATGGAGTAAGAAACATGCACATTAAGATGCAGCCAGATTATATAAAACACATTTTAGGTGAAATAGACAAGTTGAATGCCCATGAAATGTTGAGAGTAACTCCTCAGCGCACAGAAACCTGTGACAAAACAAGATGTTTAAAACAAGTTTAGGGAGTAATTTTACTGTTCACCTTTATTTTCTTTTTTCAAGTAAGTTAAATTAACCTGGGGGTTTGTCTTAAACACATCTAAATGTTTCTTGACTTCTGTTTTTAGCTGATTTTAGTACTTTGTATTCTCAAATCCAACAAGTGGTTACCATGCACAATAAAATCTGTGACCAAAGTTTCGAATAAACACAAACTATGCTTTTATTTTGATGTCAGCCACAATAACAATTAATGACAATACAAAAATACAAGATAAATTATCCTGTGATAGAAAGAAAATGGACAAAGTGTAGGCAAAGAACTCCACCACAAGTGTACTATTATTGACAGAATAACAAGTGTATTATCCTAATAGTTACTCCATCCATCCATCCATCCATCCATCATCTTCCGCGTTACTCAGGGCCGGGTCATGGGGGTAGCTGCCTGAGCAGGGACACCCAGACTTCCCTGTCCCCGGACACTTCCTCCAGCTCATCCAGGAGGATCCCAAGGCCTTCCCAGGCCAGCCGAGTGATGCCATGGCCACAAATGGGGGAGGGGATAGACGTCGGGTCTGATGCCAAAAGTCACTCACAAAAAAAGTTATTGACTGACACATTGACAACCTTGTTTAAGCTCAAAACGCATTGGGATTAGGCAATACAATCTGCAAAAAACAACCTTAAATGTGGGTATAGATAGACTCCAAATGGCCTGAAACGTGCTCCTAAATGGTTTCTGTAAGGTGCATTTTCCCTCGGACACTTTGTAAAATTTTTCACATTTTCCCATTGACTTGAGGATTTTAAAATGGGCATAACAGGTGAATTGTCCTTGTTCTGGTGGTGAGGGATTGAAGAGTCCTCACCCTCACCACCCAGCCCTCCCCATCCCCTGACACCCAGTGGGAACCCCCATTGAAGAGTCCCAATGAACCATGCCATATGGCAGAACCTCTTCTTAAATGTTTGATTATGCCAGGAACACCTCCCTCGGGAAGCGTCCAGGGGGCATCCGAAACAGATGCCCGAGCCACCTCAACTCCTCTCGATGTGGAGGAGCACCGGCTCTACTCCGAGTTCCTCCCGGGTGACAGAGCTCCTCACCCTATCTCTAAGGGAGCGCCCCACCACCCTGCTAATTTCGGCCGCTTGTATCCGGGATCTTATTCTTTCGGTCATGACCCAAAGTTCATGGCCATAGGTGAGGGTAGGAACGTGGATTGACCGGTAAATCGCCTTTTGGCTCAGCTCTCTTCACCATGACAGACAGATACAATGACTGCATTACAGCAGTCTACTACCATGGCCTCATAATTAAAGGTAATGTTTTTCATCCCAGCCGCTTCACACATGACTGCAAACTGCCCCAGGACATGCTGGAGGTCCTGGCTTGAAGGAGCCAACAAGACCACATCATCCGCAAAAAGCAGAGATGAGATCCAGCGGCTCCCGAACCAGATCGCTTCTGGCCTGTGGCTGCGCCTACAGAATTCTGTCCATAAAAATGATGAACAGAACTGGTGACAACCCATAGTCGACCCATAGTCCTCCTCCATGGCCTCCCTGAACTTTTCCCAGACCCAAGTTTTTGCTTCCGCAACCTCCCGTGCTGTTGCACGCTTGGCCTGCCGGTACCTGTCAGCTGTCTCAGGAGTCCGTCGAGCCTTCCAGGCACGATAGGACTCCTTTTTCAGCTTGACAGCATCCCTTACTTCCAGGGTCCACCACCGGGTCCAAGGATTGCCACCACGACAGGCACTGGAGGCCTTATGGCCACAGCTCCGGACGGCTGCGTCAACAATGGAAGAGGAGAACATGGTCCATTCAGACTCAATGTCCCCAGCCTCCCTCGGGATCTGGTCAAAGCTCTCCCGGAGGTGGGAGTTGAAGACCTCCCTGACAGACGTTTCCAGCAGACCCTCACAATGTGTTTGGGTCTGCCAGGTCTGTCCAGCTTCCTCCCCTGCCTAATAGTTACTGAAAACTGAAATCCTAAAACTAATTCAAAAGATTCAAGATTGTTACTGTTATAAGAGTATCAACTGCTAACATAGCGTACAGTGCATACGTAAAGTATTCACAGCACTTCACTTTTTCCACATTTCACTATGTTACAGCCTTATTCCAAAATGGATTAAATTTATTTTATTCCTCAAAATTCTACACACAATACCCCATAATGACAACATGAAAAAAGGTTTGTAAAAATGTTTGCAAATTTATTAGAAATAAAGAATGAAAATATAATACGTGCATAAGTATTCACAGCCTTTGCTCAGTACTTTATTGTGGCATCTTTGGCAGCAATTACAGCCTCAAGTCTTTTGGAATATGAAGCCACAAGCTTGGCACACCTATCTTTGGCCAGTTTCACCCATTCCTCTATACAGAACCTCTCGAGCTCCGTCGGGTTGGATGGGGAGCGTGGGTGCACAACAATTTCCAGATCCCTCCAGAGATGTTCAGTGGGATTCAAGTCTGGGCTCTGGCTGGACATTCACAGAGTTGTCCTGAAACCACTCCATCAATATCTTGGCTGTGTGCTTAGGGTCTTTGTCCTGTTGAAAGATGAACCGTCGCCCCAGTCTTAGGTCAAGAGTGCTCTGGAGCTGGTTTTCTTCCAGGGTGTCTCTGTACGTTGCTGCATTCATCTTTCCCTCAGTCCTCACTAGTGTCCCAGTTCCTGTCGCTTAAAAACATCCTCACCGCATGATGCTGCCACCACCATGCTTCACTGTAGGGATGGTATTGGCCAGGTGATGAGCAGTGCCTGGTGTCCTCCAAACATAACACTTGGCATTCATGCCAAAGAGTTTGATCTTTGTCTCATCAGACCAGAGAATTTTGTCTCTCATGGTCTGAGAGTCTGAGGAGTGGTTTCCATCTGGCCACTCTATCATACAGGCCTGATTGGTGGCAGCAATGGTTGTCCTTCTGTAAGGTTCTCCTCTCTCCACAGAGGAACCCTGGAGCTCTGTCAGAGTGACCATCAGGTTATTGGTCACCTCCCTAACTAAAGCCTTTCTTCCCTGATCACTCAGTTTAGAGGGACAGCCAGCTCTAGGAAGAGTCATGGTGGTTCCAAACTTGTTCCATATACGGATGATTGAGGCCACTGTGCTCATTAGGACCTTTAAAGCAGCAGAATTTTTTCTGTACCCTTCCCCAGATCTTTGCCTCGAGACAATACTGTCTCAGAGGTCTACAGACAATTCCTTTGACTTCTGCTGTGAATACTTATATGCAAGTGATTTCTTTGTTTTTTATTTTTAATACATTTGCAAAAATCTCAAACAAACTTTTTTAAAGTTCTCATTATGGGGTAGTATGTGTAGAATTGTGAGGAAAAAAAATAATTGAATCAATTTTGTAATAAGGCTGTAACATAACAAAAAGTGGAAAAAGTGAAGCGCTTTGAATACTTTCTGTGTGCACTGTACAGTGTGTTCTCATACAGCGCAGTGATTAAACTGTTACCTAGATCTTTGTTTCAGGTTATGATCAGATGGTGTGGGCATGATATCACATGGAATTATAACCATATAAAGAAACTTAATATGTACAACTCTGTCATAAGTCTTTAATAGCCAATTGTCAGCAAACACATGTGCATGTCCAAGACACAGTTTGTGTCTCTGTGTATGTGTGTGTCCTAAACATGCAGTCAGTGTTTCAGCAGCCCCCCCAGCTCGCAGTGATTTGTCCAACACTAAATGTTTGTCTGAGATGAACTCTCCAGCTGATCCAGAGCTGCATCCTGGCTGACAAATGAAACCAACGCCTCGGGGAGGAAGAGTGAGGGGGAGGAGGGGAAAGAGAAGCTAGAATGTGTAGAAGTGGAAATCGAATCATTTTATTGTTTGTCACTGCGGCCCTCGTGGTCACGGTTTGTTATTGAATGCTAATTAAAACGGCGACAATCCTGACAATTGGCAATTAAAGACTTGTGAAAGAGGTGATAAGAAATTAGCTCCTCACTGGGTGTATAAACTCATTTGTTACCCCTCTTTCACACTCTCTTCACTCTGTCTTTTCTTTACTCATTAAGAAGACAGAGTGTTGTCACTGACCACCACAGTGAATGATTGGTAGAAGGGGAAGAGGTAGTTCAGATAATGACATGCACAAGGGGTGTTTGGGGGGTGGAATAATTTAAATGAATATGGTGAGCAACTGATTCATGTTGTATTGAATCTCCTTTTCTCAGGTTGCAGTAGTGAGACGTTACTACCTATTTATGAAGTGCTGTGCAGCTTGTGGCAAATTAAATTCTATAGGGCTTTTTGCAAAGGTAATTCTGCACAATACTTTTAATCCATGTCTTGGTCAATATAGATTTAATATTTACTATGTAATATTTCAACAGCTGAAATAGTTTTTGTCTCTTCTGCTTTCACTGGGAATACTAATTTTGTGCACACCAAATTATATTTCTGGGATCTGGGAAACATGGTCATATCCCTGAAAAGCAGTCAGGCATCTTAAGAAACACGAGCATTCAGACATTTTGGAATCAACCCATAGTGTGGTCAGACTTAATTCAGCCATGAGCCTTACAATAGCCTGTTAAGCCTGTTAAGCACACGCTCGATGGATATACTAGTTTGGTCTAGCTTCCGGAAGCTCCTTGCACAAACACACTGTTTTAACAACTTTTTATTCATTTTGAGTCCTACACACTACAGTGCTGTATTGTAAGGTGTCTGCTGATGTTGCATAACTTTTGGGGTGAGATTTGGAGCATGTTAACACGCTTAAAACACAGTGTAAAGTTCTGACCCTATGCTGTTGGCTGTCAATGCTAACTCTCCATTCACGGAGCCCTGTAATTGTTGGACCAAATGTGTTTGCGTCTTCGGTACTGGCAAGTCAAGAGTAGCTTGAGCAATGAAGCTGCATGTTTAAATCAACCGAAGTTCTCCTTTAAACGACCCAATGCAAATGCTATTCTATTATGTGCGAGTACATCAGCCAGCAAAGACCATGATAAAACAAAATGATGAATACATGGCCAAATAAATAAATAAAAACACTTAGTCCTCTTTTTTTCTATTCCGATCTCTCTGATCTTACGCCTCTTCTCTGATGGATTTGTAAAATGATATAACGAATGAGACTTAAAGTGAGACGGAGGGAGGGAGAACAGGCAGGAGGGATGAAGGCAGCGAGCAAAGAGACAGAGGATATGATTTATTAGGCTCATAAAAATTCTGCCTTTGTTATTTCCTCTCATTTTTATATGTGACACTTATTAAAGAGCACACCTGCCAGAGTCTTCAGACAAACTGTGTCTGTGCGTGTGTGTGTGTGTGTGTGTGCTCACGTGCATGTGTATTTGTTAATTTACCATTGGGGTTTTTAAGTATTGCTTCTGTTTGTGTGTGTGTGTGTGTGTGATCAGATTTTTACTGTGATCTTTCAACTTTGCTGCCCTCAGGTCCCGCTTCCTCCACCCAGCGTAGCCCTGCCTCTCAGCGGGTATACAGGACACGCTACAAGATTGTGACCCGCCCAGGCTCTAGTGCTGCACCCACCCACCACTACAACCCTGCCCTCTCCTGGAGAGCCAAGAGGATCCAGTCTGCCAGGTAATCCATGTTAACAAATGCACACCTGCTGGTCTGGCTTTAATGTGTCTCAATGGCTGATATCCTTCAGTGCAGAGCAGCGCCCTGTCCTTTATGTCACCGCCATGTGCAGCATGAGTGGAAGGGGTCGGGAATTTATGGTTCTCATTTTCACACAGTAGATAACCCAGAGAATAAACCATTTACAACACTGTGCTCCTCACATTAATTTACCGTACACCAGCAGGGAAAGCTTCTCCTCACCTAGGACAGATGCAGAGAGAGGGGGAGTGGGTGGTTGTGTCTCCTAATTTAATCCACCAATGATTGGTGATTAAATAGTGAACAGAGTATCTGAATTAGAGCTGCAAGTACCTAACCCTATACCTAACCCTAGCCCTTTTGTTAATGATTTGTTCAATTTATTGTTTCTAAATTCCCAGTAAGTGTGCTGGTTTGGTTCACTGTTGTAATTTCAGACAATTAAAGTTAAAGATGAAGTTAACTGTTAGACCGAAAAAAGAAGAACCACATTTAAGGGATCATTACAAACATTGTGTGTATTTTGACAGATAAATTGTTGTAGGAATTTTTAACTTTTTATCGACATAGGCCCCAGTAATGTCCATCACATTTTTCCCAAAGCTGGAAAGGGATGCCTTCAGATTCGTATGTAACATTGTTCTTTGATACATGACTAAGTCGTTTAGTCAGAATTGTTATGTACACATTTTTTCTATCATCAGCTATCAGTTGATCAACAAATCACTTTCAACAACAGCCTGTAAATCCTGTGCATCTTATACTGACTTGTTTATAGAGTGCATAATGTATGTATAGGTGACTGTGTTGGTGAGGTCGTCTCTGAGGGTTGAGAGTTAATTCATGTTTATGAAGAGGGACTTATTGGGTGATGGTTAATTTCATATTCATGACATTATCACTGTGAAAAAGTCAGCTACAACACATGTCTTCACAAAGTGGTGTTTTATTTATGTGAAAGATTTGAACACATTGTGCAGAGAATTAACAGGATGCTCTTCCTGGACTGATGTATGGCTAGACTGGCTCTCTCTCACACACACTCACGCACACACACACGCACACACATGCACACACATGCACACACACACCAAACAGCACAGGGTTGAAAGTGACATGAGTGCATCTCTTGTCTGTTCAGTGTATGACTGCAATTGATAATTTTTGTTAATTTTACTGTCACTAAATGAGCCTGTTATCGGTTAATTGTCGAAATCATTTCGCCTCAGAAACAGCTAGACCTTTGTTTTAATTTTGGTCCAGTTGTGAACCGATATCATCCTTAATGTTTCTAACAGTCTTCAGACCCAGAGAAATCATGATTTCACTAAAGATGAGGTTCGCAAACAACCTCCGCCTTATTGTGGGCAACATAACCAAAATCTCATCAAATATCTCCATGGTTGTTATTTCAGTGTATAACAATGAACTTACCTGTAGTGTCAAGTGTTAAAATATGACTGTTTTTGGGGGGTGAACTTACTCTGTAAGTAAGCATTTTCTTCATGTGCGTGATGGGGGTTCATTTGTGTAATCCCGATTTGGTGAGACACAGCAGCCTGGCCTGTGGCTGGACTCAGCCTCTGGTGACTTATTACTATTCATTTAGCTGCTGCAGTAAATATTGATTCATCAAGGGATTTTCAATTTGAGCTCCGTGACACCTTGTGAAATATCACCAAGTGTGTAGAAGTGAGGAAAGAGATAGGGAAGGAGGGGGACAGATCGGGTCCCCGGGGATAGTGGATCACCCACCCTTCTCCCACCCATACACTCCTTTCTCCTGCTTATCTATCTGTTTAAATCCAAGGAACCTCCACTTTTATCAGCTTGAAGCTATTGAGTGGAGCATGAGCTCATATTCTCTGCTCTTAACTACCGAGTGTTGCTCTTCATCTTTGGCCTATCAGACCCACTGATCCCTGTCCTCATATGTTCTCTGCTCTTATCTCTGTTGCCTGCTCATAGCTGAACCCCTCACTCAGGGCTGTGCATTGAAAAAGTAATCCCATCCCTACACGATGGTCCAGAGGGTCCCAATGTATTCAGTTCAGGCTGCCTATTTGGATTCGTAAGGACATCAAAATATTTAAAGTGGGACTCATGAGTATACATCAGTTTTTTTAATGTTTGAAATAGAAATCAGCTGTTCTTTATGTTTTTTAAATTTTTATACTTTTATACTATACAATATCGATCGATTCATTCACCAGTTATTTTAATGATTGTTTGTTCTATAAAAGTGAAAAACAGTCATCACATTTTCTCAATTTCAATTCAAATTGCTGAGTACAGGCGGTTGAGCTGGTTGTCCAGTAATCGGAAAGTTGCTGGTTTGATTCCCTGGCTCCCCTGGCTGCTTGTCAAGTATCCTTGAGCAAGGTACTGAACCCCAAATTGCTCCTGATGAGCAGGACTGCACTTGCATGGTGAATGTGTGTGAATGGGTGAATGTGACTGTAAAAGTGCTATAGAAATGCAAGTCCATTTATCATTTCAAAAACATTATCATGTTCAATAGCTTTAGAGCAGATTTTGTTTTTTTGTCACCACCACTTTGGAACTGTCCCAAAAAACTGTTTTAACCATCCCAAAATCAAAGTATCGCTTTCTTTGACGGTTCTTTCCATCTGTAGTTGTTAGTTAAAAGTATTATCATTTAATTATTTATTTATTTTCTCTGGAAACTTGCTGGGTTGCCACATTAAACTGCAGTTCACTGTTCAACACTTCTCTCAGTCCGTGTCCGTATTTAGTTCTATTGGCTCTTAGCTCTATATGCTCTGAGGAATTGACAGCAGAGAATCTCTGTTCATCCCGCACACATTTTCTATCGTCTTGCGACAGCAGGATGCTGTTAGTGTTGAAACAGTCTTGAGATCTTCACTGAGCCCATACTGTAGAAATAAAAAAAAAAAATAGCACAAAAATTTCATCAGTCGTTTTTGTATTTGTATTATTGAAGAGGCACATTTTTAGTAGCAGGTAAATGAAGTTTAAACGTAAAACTAAATAAACACTCACCCACTACAGATGAAGCTCAGTGGTCATAGTAATAGTTTGATTGACAAACAGTAGGAATACAAAATGCTGTTAATGAGAAGATACAGTAGAATAACATTTGATAACAGAAGTTTAAAGATGGAGACAATCGAAGTCAATCAAATATTTAAGAGAAAATGTAGTGTTCAGATGAAGATAACTGACTCACAGGAAGAGATTTCTCTCTACCAAACGTGCCGTGCTCTTACCTGGTTTCAGCCATAACGAGCTTGCCAAATGATTTAGCACTGTAGAGCAGTTTGAAGGGGCGGGGGAATCGGCTGCAGTATTTCAACCGCTGCCACCAGAAAATAGATATAATCTCAACATTAACTCCATTAATAGTAGCAGGAGTTGAATTAAGAAAGCCGTAAAGCATGCACACTGGAGGATAAATTATGGCCGAACCCTCTTTTCGCCTCCCTCACACTCGCCCTGTTTTTCTCTCAGTTCTCCCTACTTTAATTTTCTTTATCCATGTGTTTGCTCCATCGCTGTTCTCTTTTTGTTTTATTCATTTATATTTGATAACTCATGATATGAATTTCTTGTCACATCCTGCATGTAGCTGTTTGTCATTAGTGATTTTGTTTATTTCTATTTCCATCTATCTCTTTCTGTCTAATTTCTGACATAAATGTTGAAGCCCCAAACAGGGTGGGGACCCTCCAACCCCCAAATAAGTACACTATTTTTGAGTGTATACATCTGCACACACACAGACATCCACACACACTAGGTCCAGGCGCTCATCTCCTTTAGTGCTTCAGTATCGATCAGTACAGGATGTAAGAGACTGGGCAATAAAGTGAAGCAGTGCTCCTTCTTCACATCTCTCCTTTTCCCGCATTCACTCCTCCATTCATCGCCTTTTATACCCCAATTCATTAATTTACTCATTACTTATCACATTAGTCATCTATACAGTTGTGATATGATCCTCTCCTGCTGCTGTTCGCACTGTATACAACACAAAAACTCTCTAGGTTGCTTCTTAATGTTATTTTCTACCCCATACAAGGATTTTGTTCATTACAGAGAGCTCCCTTTAAGCTGGACTTGATGGGATCATGATGTGTAATGACACTGCTTTGGTTTCCTTTAAGTGCCTAAAGAGAAACAGGAGTCCTTACTGTTAGAATTAGCCAGATGAATGTTTTTGCTGTGCTCTGTTTCAAGGGTAACTGTTTCCCAATATGAGCTTACTAATGCTTGGGTTGCAGACAAATAGACAATGGCAGCATTATTCTGAGCAGTCGCACGACCCTCCAAATTCTTCCCTGTCACTAAAACAAAAGTCGGATCATTCATCAACGGTGAAGGTAGTGCTGAATTGCGCTCTCTTTATCTGTGCATCGCATGGTCAGGGCAGTGCACGTACACACACCTGCCTGTATCGCGCATGTACGTGCATGCGCATGCAGACTAGTCACAGGGGAGCTTCCGAATGCCCTTACCCCCTCCTTCATTTTTTCTTCTTCTCAACACATTTCCCCTTTTGTTTTTGGGGAGTTAATGTTCTTTTTCTGTGACCTCAAATCACTGTCTTTATGTTTTACAACACAGTGAAATGAATGTCAAGAACAGAAATTGCACTTTATAGCTGAAACAAGTGGTTGATGAGTTGATTACCCGATCAAATCTCAAACATTCTCTGGTTCCAGCATCTCAAAAGTTATGATTTTCTTCTTTTCTCTTTGTTGTGTCATTTTTATTTGAATATGTGGATATCTGACTTTTGATCTGACAAAAAAATAAGTTTGAAGAAGTGGGGGGTAAGGATTTCACATGACCTGTAGATTAGATGGTGCCTATCTCACCCATTTTACATCTCGCAAATGTCCATAAAAGCTCAACTTCCAAATTCTTATGAAGGTCTTTCAACAAGAAATTGAGAATGAGGGTAAGTTATGGCTTAAGGGACCAGAAGACTGAACAGCACCAACACAACACATCTGATGATGATGGCAATCAATCACTAATGAGCCTGATTTAGTCAGCAGGACCAATGAAACTTAACTGACACTCGAAACACCCTTTAATAAGCTAAACGCCACCGATTTAAAGAGTTGACATTACACTGTATATTTTCACTGACTTCACTCAGAAAACTTAAGAATCCAGAGAGTTTTCTCCCCTAACAAACAATGGTGAAACACTGGTGCAGCCAGACCTGGCTTTGTGAGACTAGGGGATAAAAAGATAACCTATTCCTCTTAAAAGGTCCAGTGTGTAGGTTTTGGAGGCATTTAACAGTGAGAGATGCAGATTGCAACCTACTTTATATTCCTGCTACTGTAGAAACATGGTGGAATCCATGGGAGAGAACCCTCTCCCTCTGCAGATATAAAGTAAAATCTTAAGTAATGAAAGCACAACATTCAGGTTGTTATACACTGAAACATGATTATGAGTTATATTCAGTTTCTGCCTCTAGATCCCCTTTCACCCTTGACACTAGATCTTAATCACTTTCTGATGGTTTGATCCTTGTGTTGCTTACACTCCGTGTGTCATTCACATGGCTTTATGTACTTTCACCCAGAAGTATGAGAACTTCATTTCTACTTACGTTAGGCTTGCAGCACACACTGAATGAAAAAGCCATACAGTACATGCTGGAACCTTCTTCTATGTCTACAAATAACTGAACGTGCACATGGCTACTTTCTTCTAAACACTAACACGTTCTCTGGAATTAGAGTGGTTCATTTTGAACCTTTCCTTCCAACATAAAGTTGAATTAACCAATAAGCTTCTTTGACGTGCTGAGCTACACACCATGAAGGTGTTTGTTGGCTCCTCTGCAAGCCTCTGAGACCACGGTTATAAAACTCCCATTTGTAGAGACCTGATGATGCATCAGGGGTGTTTATGTACCTTTGCCAGAATAAAATTCATGACAAACATGTCAAACAATAAGATAACTGCATGAACCTGTCAGCAGGACAGTTGCTCTGAGGTTGGGAGATAAACATACGAACTCAGTGTGAAAACACTTGAACAAACTGGATGTTACACCCACGGTCACCCCCTTGCTGCAGCCCTGTGTCGAGGTTAACTGCTGTCTGTGTTAACTGTTCATGTCATATCCCCATTAACCTCCATTGTGGCTCCCCAAGCCGCCCAGTCCTTGTTTAAGCCTCCCTGGGTGGCAGTCAGCGCTCCAACATTAGCCTCCATTACAGCTCCCCTGGCTGTAGTTGCCCCGGGTAGGGCAGCCACTGATCTTGTATCAGTGAAACTGAGTGTCTGTGCAGTTGAGTTATGGCGTGCGGTCAGGTAGACCGTGTACGTGAACGCAGGTGATGGCTGATATTCTCTCTGTTTTTTTCTCATTTGCAGCAGTGCAGCAGCTCTCTTCCGGCTGCAGCGCATTAAGCGTCCGTGTCAGTTGTTTTGTGCGTGGCGTGCATTCGGGGTAACCCTCTCTTTTCTCTGTAATGGGAGGCATGAACTCTCGCTCTAAACCCATTTCCAGCCCATCTGAAATACGGCAGCAAATTACCTCCAGCGGCACCCTGCACACCAGCCCCGATCCGCCCCAAATAGAAGTGACAGGACAGCGCAATTTATCGCCATAACCCCTGCACCACCCCACCACCACCACCCAGCCCCATACACACTGCAGACACAGCCGCCGCATACTCACACACTTCTACTGAGTGACTTTTGAATGGTGAGCGTTTGTGTAGAGGTCTGTGATTGTGTGTACTGTACATACTGTAGCAGGAGTCTGTTGTGATTCTGTGTGTGTGTGTGTGCGCATGCATGTACACGCACAGGCACGTGTGCACGCACGCGTGCATGTGTGTGTGGTCTCTACGCTCCAGTGTAGGGGCCAACCTTGCTGCCCTGGCCCCCTGCCCTGCCTATTATCTCATTGATTTCCTCCTCTCCTCTTTTCAATTCTCTCCATTTCCACACTGCCGTCCTTTCCATTAGAGGAGCAATTTAACAGAGTGCTGTGACATGGGAGGGAGAAAGAGAAGGAGGGAGGGAGTAGGGGAGACCAGAGGATGGGAAACATAAAAAAGGAAGGGAGATATAGTGGAGGATCTTGAGGAAAGATAGGCAAAAGAGGAGTGGAATTGAGGGTGGGATGGGTAGATAATATCAATCCAGCTCAGAGAATGTAAACTGAGCTGAATTGATGATTAAATTCCAAGTTGTAATAAAACCAATTCATCCTTTTAAAGAACTAGTGCATTGTCCGTAGGAAGCATGTATTCCTATAGAAAAGTGGGAGGTTAAGTAGTTTTTTCATGGATGGCTAAATGAGGTTGTGTTTGAAGGTGGGACATCAGGGATATAATTGGCTGTTTTTGACTACTTTTGATTTTACCATTATATTTCACCTTAAAAACTATTTACGTTGCCTTGTTTGGTGTCATTATTTTCAGCACAGCCTCACATGTGAGACTGTACAGTTATTTTTCATTTTGACATACTTAACACTATGGACCTAAAATCACAAAATATCATAAAATCAGAGTAGGAAATAGTTAGATTTTTTTACTGTGAAAACCACAAATATGTTTAATGAACCAATTGCATTAGTTATAATGCAAATAAAAACAGTTGTTTACTAAATTTGTGCGCAAGTTTTTGAAATGTACAAAGTTATATGTAACTATTTACATTTAAATGCAGGCGATGCCTCAGGCTCAGGGCTCCTCAGCTCATTCCTGCCTGTTCCACATTCAGCAGCCTCCTCCTTGTTTTGACTCACAACACAAAAAAACGACTACACTACACAGTAAACACACTACACTAAACACTATATAACATACTAACTATACCCTCCAAACACACTATAAGTCACAAATCTCTCAACTCTTAAAACTCGCCATCTCTGTCGCTGTCTGTATCACCGCCGGCGTCCCTCACACAACTTCCCGTTCCTCAGCAACCAAACTTGTTGCTCGTGGACACTTTCGTGACAAAAGTTTTTACCATTTCTTCTTGCACCAGACACAAAGCAAGCATGACGGCAATGTTCGCAAAAAAAGCGTGGCGGACATTATTTACCCTAAGTCTGGTTATGGATGTGCCGGTGCGTCCGGTCCGTCGACTCAGGAGATGGGCTATGTGGGGGTGGGCTAGCAGCTAGCTATACACAAACATCCACAGATTCCAGTTCCACTTTGTTGTCCTCGCGTATCTGGAACTCCTCAGACTGGAACAGACTTGGTCCAGACTCATTTAGTCTCATTAATTCACAACAGTCAGTTTAGATGCACAGAACAGGACTGAACCACAGGCAAAATCCAGCTCGCGCTTCTGCAGGGATAAATCTGCTTGTTTCTTAAGGTATGTTGTGGGCTTGAGCTCTGCAGTGATTGGCTCTGGTGTGCATGTGGCTATGGTGGCTATGGTTGGCAATGCTAGCGGAATTCGTAAAACGTTTTTTAAATAATTTATTGATGGTATCATTGTAGTCCAAAAAAATGCAGTGTTGCACATCCTTGAACCAAGCAGCAGCCATGTTGAAACTCTCAGGTCAGTCTGATCCTGATCTGCAGAGATATTTGAGGCACACAAACACAGACACACACAGACAGACAGATTCCTTGCTTTTATAGAGAGGTATATCACTTAAAGTTAATATCAGTATGAGCGCCAAAGATGTTTTCCTCTGCCTTATTTGTTTTTGTTTGTTTTTTTTCTGTGTCCCTCTTCCACTCAGGAGTTTCCTTCAGAGCCGTCTACGAGCACCACCCAATGACAGACACCTGTCACCCACCCAGCACTGGAGAGGAAGCAGAATCTGCTGGATTCATGGTACCCTGTACCAGGTGTCAGCCAATAAGCTGTCCCGTACTGTGGCATCAAATATGTCGATCAACCGAACAGGTACTGGCAATGCCATGTAAATTAACTAAAATAAAAAAAAAAAAAACATCTAGTGCTTTGTCAAATCCAAGATGACAATTAATAACACAAAGTGTGATGAATTATTGATAAAGTTATGTACTCCCTCCAACTGAAAGAGAAAGGGTCAGCTCTATTATTACATATTATTAAGTAATAAGTTGTTAACCGCTGGCTAGTTGTGACCACAGCATGAGTGGACGACTATTCAGCTGTGGCTGGCTCAGGTAGCTAGGTATATAAAATTTAATTTATTTTAAACAGAAAAACATTTGCTCTTTGAGTCCGATAATTTTTTTCACATTTAAGACATATCAAAATGGTTGGCAATTCATTTTCTTTCAGTCGATTAAACATTTAATTGACTAATCCTCACAGTTTTACATGACATATTCGACGTTTCCTACACAAAAACAGAAGTTGAAAGACAAAATGCTCTCAAGTTGGCAAAAATTTCACCCTAAATCATCAGGACCTGTCTAATCAAAGGACAGTAATCTGACAGTCATTCTGTAAGGTTTGCCCTATTTAGTGGTGTAGGTATGTATATTTTTGTAAGCTAACCCAGCAATTAGCATCACACTACTTCCATCCACACAAAGCTTATAAGATCTTTTTAATTGCATTTTTGAATATCGCAGAAAAGAAGCGCGGTGGCGAACACAAGTGTATGATACTTAGACATTTTGTTCAGCAAGATAATCTTCACAGAAGAACACCACTTGTGTGATTTTTGAAGTGTAAATTAAATCACCAGCTAAAAACCAATGGCTATAAACAGACTACATTGCGGACTTAACTTCACCACAACCAGGTGTCTTACTCCACAATTACTTTAGGGATGTTTAAACTGATCAATGTGGAAATTGTAAAGTTAGAGTTCGAATAGTTTCTAACTAAAATCGGCCTGTAAAGACAGACTAGGGAGTAGATCAGTCTCTAAGTTCACTGTGATGACATTTAATGTCCCCGACAACCTCTGTGGTCTCATTTACACACTTGTTGGCAACTGCCAATTTTAACACATGAAAGTGACTTATAAATAGTTAATTGTGGAGTATTCTATGATGTAGACAAAAACACATAGACTTCAAGAGGAGGGACTTGGATGTGCAAAAATGCTAACCAGTTTCTAGATTTTGAACCATAGACTACACCACTCTGTTAAGAACATGGATTGTGAGTATAGGCCAGTGGGTGTGTGTGCACCCTGAGGTGAGAAAGAAGTGTTTATTCATGTTCGTAGCTGCAGCTCCATCCACATCCTCTCTAATAGACTTACAGGCACTGGCTGGATTTGCCATCTAAAATAATAAAGTTGTCATCTGTCAGAGCAGCGAGGGGGAGGGTCCAGAGAACTGGACGGTGCAGATTAAAGCCTAGATCTGCCTCTACCTCCTTCTTTCTTATACACATTCTGTAGCAGCTACACCTGCAGGGGAAATTGAATAGCGCCATCCTGCTCAACTCGTGACCGGCATCACAACACACACATTCCAGAATCACGCTTCAGGAGTTGTGCTCTTACATCTTTCCGAAGAGAGTGTCGCATTTGTTCCCAGTCTGGAGCTAGTGACCTGTAATTCTGCTCTGCTGAAATCAAACCAGAGCGACTTGACGAGCACCTCAACAGCCAAAAAAGTTCCAAAATTAGAGGTCTGAATGAGATCAACTGAAACCTCAACCTCCTGGCCTCCTTGTCCTCCTCTCCAGTCCTCTTGTGGCCTCCAACAACCCGACACACACACAGCACACACCTTTCCACCCAGCATTGGTGGAGTGCATTGGGTACATAGTGTTTATGCTGTTCTCAAGCAGGGCTGGACGTCACGTTTGGCTTTGGCACCCATATGTCAAACCCCCACAGTATAAATAACCAAGCACATATCAGGTTGTTATTGCATCTGGCTGCACAAAAACACACTCAGACAGATTCAGTTCTGTCATATCTGATCAAATTAGATTGTTTGTAATTCATTCTAGATAGATATCGCTCTTATAAAATGACGCCATCAGGACATGCAGGATGAATACATAAAAAAGATTATATCTTCATTGTAAAGACAAAAACTGACCTCAACTCTCCCTCATGAATATATATATCATCAATATGTATCCATGTCTTCATCAATATGCAAAACATATTGCTTGTAGTAATGTGGCAACATTTCACAACATAAGTTGGTAAGGAGGAGTTCGGATGTATTATATGACTTGCACAAATGACTCCTGGATGTTGTATCATCTTGGCACTGCTAAAATAGGCAAGTGTAATACATCTGAATACTTACTTCTTAAATCTCCTCTGCACAAACACACATTTGCAGTCTGCAAACACCTGGTCTGTTCTCATACTTCAGCTTTTAAAGAAGAAGTGGACAGTTCTTGAATGCTAATCTCAACTAATGTTTGAAATACTGTTTATGCAAAGAAATATCCTTTATCAAAAGTAACCTTCTACATAAAGTCAGCACTTGCGGGCAAATTTATAAACAGCTCAGTATCTGCCCCAAATAGTTAGGGGGAAAAAAAAAAGTGACAATAAGCACATTATGGTTAACTAATGCTACTCCAATAACAAATTCATGTAAAACCTGATTATCTATTTATGTATTATCATCTATGTATAATGGCAAAAATTGTATTCTCCCTTTGTCTGAAATGCCATTCTTTTTATTTTGTTTAGTTCCTGTGTCTTTAAGACCCTCCTCATGAAATTGCCCTGTCTGCACTGATTGGTCATGTTGATGCCACTCATCATGTCTCCATTCATCGCCTGTCTTGTTTTAGCTTCAAGTTAGTGGCACTTTTACCATAAAGATCACCACAAGAACCCCTTCAAAAACAAAAACATGTTGAACTGGCACATGAAAAATTCAGTTACCATATTCAAACTTACCAGTCTTTCTTTTGTTAGCTTCAAATGAGGCTTTATGTGCACACAGTTTCTCTTAGTATTACATTAGTCTAACATAGCTCCAAAATGGCCACGTTAGGCAAGTATAATGCTAACACCCAAATCAACAGCCAGACTTAACAAAACGCAGCAAAACAGCATGAAACATGGTAAAAGCTTACAAGCTTACAGCTTCCAAGTTAGAAGTTGGGTCACAGACAGGTGGTATCAGTCCATTCTTCTCTCATTGTTGATAATGCAGTCCGTAGCAAAACCAGAACTTGAGTTGTGAATATACCAGAGTAGAAGACACACACACGCAATTCAATAGTTTTCCAGTTGTTGTGAGGACATTTCTATCACATGTCCGTGAAATTAAAAGACAAAGACTTGGTGTTGATTCTTGCAGCCAATAACAGAGCAGCTTTCATGTTTAGTTTGTAGCTTTGTACTGGCCCCCCAAAGTAAAATGGTTGGCACACATTACATAACAACTGGTAAACTCTTTTACCAGTTGTTATTAGGGCTTTTCCATGAAAATAAACTTAATCCATTCAGCTCTAATGTCCTTTTAGGCTTATGTAGTCATTTGTACCGGTCTTTGCAGCCAAGAACAGCGGCTATGTTTAACTCTCTGGACTGGTGCTTTCAAGAACTGGAAGCCCACAAAAACCTGACCAGGTTATCTTATAAACACATTTTGTGGATTGTTAGGCACTCAAGAAACACAAATGAAAGTGTATGAGCACTGACAAAGTGAGTTTTTTATATAATATAATAGGTACCCTGTTCTTTTCTCCACATTCAGGAAGGTTTTTGAGCACCGCTCAGGTCTCATCCACGAATCCCAATTTCAGCCGACCCTTTAGTACTCGTCATTTAGCCAGGTAAGCTTTTCACACCACCAACCTGTTTAATCTCTGCTCATGCTGCTGGCTCTCCTCATAACACAGCACCATCATGAAATCAAATCCAGCCAAGCATTTGATCCACCCTCCCAATATTAACTGCCTTTCATCACTGTCAAGTGACTGCTGTAAAGCCAGAGCTAATCTTTTCAAATTAAAATTAGCATACGGTGGACCCGAAACTCCTCATAGAGTTGAGAGTTGAATCACATACATATTGTCCTATCTGGTTAACACAGGCTACTTAATATTGATTTGTTGATACCTGTGTTTTTTCTGTGTGTCTGAAACAAGCCGTGCAGTCCAGAGGAGCCTCGCCATAATCAGACACGCTCGTCAGAAGAAGCAGTCGAAGCAGTACTGCATGTACTACAACCGCTTTGGCAAGTGTAACCGTGGCAACAGTTGCCCCTACATCCATGACCCAGACAAGGTGGCCGTCTGCACCAGGTAAAAATAAACTATTTACCTATTTACTATATACCTATTTTTTTCTGATAACAGTAAGGATGGATAATCTTCCATAAACATTATACCCGATGCACACCACTGGAGCTGCAAAGTTGGAGGAGTTTTTTTAAGGTTCAGGAAGTAAAGGTTTTATTTATTTTCCAATGCTCAGTGTACCTGACATGTGAAGCACTTTCAGGTTTGTATGGATACCATCTACCATGAACAAAGATCCACAGCAAACACACTACAATGTCTGCTGCTTGCAGTGGACCTTTGTTGCATGTAAATGCCAATCTTGATTCAAATGATTCCTCAACAATGATTTTCTTAGTTTTGTTCTTCTCTTCACTTCTGTGTGTTCAGGCATGTTTACTGTTTTAATCTGCAGGTTTCTTCGAGGCACGTGCAAGCAGGCAGATGGGACTTGCCCGTTCTCCCATAAGGTGGCAAAGGAAAAGGTAACAGAGCACAGATGCACCCTCATGCGTTGTTGGACAACATGGTGTTTTGTAGATTTTAATGGCCAAGCGTTGGGTACAGTGTGTAGCTATAATATGACACACTATGTGGGTAAAGTTATCGTGGATCGTATTCACGTTCTTGGCACAGTTCCTGTTTCCATGCTACAGGAAGAAGTGATGAACACTTGCCCTAATGGGGGGGTCGAGGCAGGGACATATGGGTAAATGATCAGCCTAAAGGTAAAAGGGGTCATCTGTTCGATCTACAGACCAGTCCTCTCCTCTCTCATCACTTCCATCCTTGTAAATATGTGTAAATGTATGTGAGTGCACAGTGCTGATAAACATACAAAAACATTTGTTAAATGACATGGAACACAACCTTCATCTCAGACTTATTGATATATAACGAAAACCAGTCAATTTGTGACCAGGGCTGTCAATTAATGGATGTTTGAATGAATTGCATTCCTGTTTTGTAGTCAATCTAGCAAAACTTTCCCAGTTTGCTTTGTTGAATTTGATTACAGTTTCCATAAAGATTAAAAAATTAAATAGCTTCCACAACCAATCCCATATAACTGCAAGCTCAATCAACCAATCAGCCAACAGCCCACTTTTTTATGTGGTTTTACTCTGTCAAACATCAATCAAATGTCAATCTAATCAAAAAGTGAGCCAATGTGAGATAGTAATTTCATGATCTGGTGTATAAAACAATGTAGAAAAAAAAATTGTTATCAACGTTCATGTCATAACTTTCCTTGGTACAGATTTAGGGGTGATGTCACTTGTCCATCAGGAAACTTGTTCCTTCGTGTGTGTGTGTGTGTTTGTGTTTGTGTGTGTGTGTGTGTGTGTGTGTGTGTGTGTGTGTGTGTGCGCGTGCATGTGTGCGTGTGCATTTTCTTTCCTTTTTTTTCTTGAGAACAACCCTATAACAGGTGCCCCACACACACACACACACACACAATGCCCTGCACCTGTGTTGGTTGTCACACTACCGCCTGTGAGTGATGAGAGCCCAGCTGTCTGTTTGTAATGGTGCCCAAACCTTTGGCCCATCCCTCCACAGGATACTCCTGCTCTTATTTCATGTGGACCCCTTAAACAGGACAGTAAGGGGGGGACATGGGATTGATGTGAGGGATGGGGGTTGTCAAGGGTTATACACCCAGCAACCCTCCGAACCTGATCCAGACACTAGTGTGGATAGCCCGAATCCTGCACCCAACCCTACTGTCCCCCCACTGCCACAAATACCTCGAAACTAGACACCCCTGAGCCTACTCCCCTGGCATTGCTGCCCTACACCCGGGAACACCAACCCCTTCTCTTCCCTCCCTCCCTCCACCACTGGCCCAGTCTGCACATAAACACATCATGAGAGCTGGACGGGCTGCAGCCTGGATAAATATTTCTGTAGCAGTTAATGAGGTAGAACTGATCCCATCCCAACAAGGAGGAGTCCCTCTCACACTCCGCCTCCCCCCGACCTCCCCCCTAACTTTCTCTACTGGACCCCCTCAGAGATATATTTAGACCAGCTTCCACACCAAACAGTAGATCTCTCCACTTACACAAGCACACACAGATGCTGTCAAGACATACACATTCACTTTCACTCTGCTGCTGTCAACTACAATTAAGGTAATTTAGCTGCTCAGCGTGACAAATTGCCTGGCACACGGGACGTCTGAACTGTTCATGGCGGTGGTGTGATCTTAGAACATCATGTCTGTTTACACATTCATATAATCTCAAGTAATCTGGTGCTCACACCACCCCAGCTCCCTTTATTCATTCATGATGACATGATCTTCATGGAAAGGAAAAGAACAGCAACACAGACTAATTGGCGAAGCCTTGTCCATGACATAAACCACTTTGTATACACCTGCCACACGATCTAGTATTTCATTAGTCTGCTTTTAGCTTTGATTACAGCACGTATTCACCGTGGCATTGTTTTTATATGCAATGTCACAACATTTATTTCTGTCCAGAGTTGTAATTTTTCGCCAAGTTCATTCGTGTTGATCATGTGAGAGCCTGCCGCTACATAAGGTCTTCTCCAGCACATCCCAGAGATTCTCAATGGGGTTTATGGTCTGTGGTGGCCAAGCCATATGTGAAAATAATGTCTCATGGTCCCTGAATCACTCTTTCACAATTTGAGCCCAATGAATCCTGGCATTGTCATCTTGGAATGCGCACCATCAGGGAAGAAAAAATCCATTGATCGAATAACCTGGTCATTCAGTATATTCAGGTAATCAGCTGTCCTAATTTTTCTGACCAACTGGATCAACCCCAAATCATAACACTTCCCCCACATGGTTGTACAGTAGGCACTAGGCATGATGGGTGCTGTTGAATCCCTTGAGTTCCCTTTGCATTGTTCATGTGGAAATCACATTCTTTGTTGAAGATAGCCGCGAATTCTAATGTTGTTGTTTTCTTTTGTTTTTTTTAACAATCAAATGCACAAGTGATCTCCAATCACAATCATTCAAGACTTTTTTCTGACCATATTTCTTCCTTGAAGATAATGGTTCACAAGTATCCTTCTAGTTTTAATGATGCGACACAATTTTATTTGTTAGTTTTTTTTCTTTGCTTGGTGCAGGCCAATAATTTGACCCTTACATATTTTCCACAACCACAGGATATATTTTCCAGCATGGTTATTTAAGAAATGAGAAGCTACTCACTTCATCAGCAAGGGTTTAATAACTTATTGCCTGATGAAACATAATAATCCCTGCAGTAATTACTCAATGGAAGGCTTTTGCCCATTTGCTAAGTTAAATCCAGGTTGGGAGATTTTTTATTAATTTGATGCCAGAAATAGGCATGGGTAATAACTCATATGTTTTGCTCAGCAAAAGAAACTGAAGTCGTTTTGATATTTTTCAATGTAATTGCTAGGTTCTGGTGTCTGCATGTGTGTCTTCTGCAGTTTTCTGCCATCAGTGTTATACATCAGCACAGCTAACAGGTCACACATTAATGACTCTCTCTTGTTAACTGTCATCTGTGAGCATTTTATAGTTCTCATTATAAAAATCCTCAGTTTTGTACAGTAATCAACCTTGTTCTGTGCCTTAAACTATGGATTATTGGGTGCTTGAATTTATGGAATTTGGCCTTAACAGCCCTTAAAGTCTGAAATATTTGATATTTAAGAAGATGTGGGAACTGTTTCTTTGGTATCTCAACTTTTTGTTGGATGAATGTGTGAACACTTTTGTATGTGTTCTGGAAGAATTTGATCAAAAGTGGTCGATTCAGTTGAGTCAGATTGATAACCCTAATGGAATCAGTCTAATTGAAAAATAATTAATAATGTCAGACAGACTATATAAGGAAATTCTGCTGCGCTGATTTCAACACAAATTGGATAACGCATTATATTTTACCATAGTAACAGGACATTTTGTTCAAATTCCTGTCAGTCTATGCCCTGATTAAATATTTATTCTTGGAGAATTTTGTAAGGTTTTGATACTTCTTCATAGTCTCTGTTGACTACTATGAACAGTTTTTCAGGTTGAGATGGCTCACATATTGGTGTTTTACTTTTCCTAGATGCCGGTGTGTTCATATTTCCTGAAGGGAATCTGTAACAACAGCAACTGTCCCTACAGTCATGTCTATGTGTCTCGCAAAGCTGAAGTGTGTGAGGACTTTGTCAAGGGTTACTGTCCTGAGGGAGAGAAGGTACTACACACACACACACACACACACACACACACACACACACACACACACTCACAAAGACACACATTAAATCAGGCAGTGCTTAAATTTGATGATTCTATAACAACAAACCCAATATCCTGTCGCCATCCCCACGACGCTAATCCGGCCCCAAAAAATCCTAAATATACACCCTAAATATTTGTCCACTCACCCCACCTGAATGCCAGCACCAACATATATTTAGCCCCTGCAGTCTGGGTTTTGTGTCAGGCAGCAGACGTGCATTTTTCAGTGGTCTTCTGAATAAACCAGCATTTGACCTATTCATAGAGATGTCACTGGGAAACCTCTGGCTAATCAGCATTTATAAACTCACATCTAGAAGATATGAAACAGAGAATTCCAATGATAACACAGTCAGGTTTCACTTTCACTTCTCTCTGCTTGGTCACTGTGTTGTGCTCCTAAAGTCTCTCTCTCGCTCTCTCTCACTCGCTCTCGCTCTCCTCCCTGTCGGTCTCTCTCTTGGGAGTCACTTGAAAAGGCATTTAAAGATCAATATCTTCAAATGAAGTCCATCTCAAGTACAGACACCTGTTCACCAAAGAAGCAGAATCCGAGACTTGTTCAGCTCATCCTGGAATATCTAACTTCGATAAAATACCTATATCAGGGACATAATATTTTCGATTTTCATTTTAAGATAAAGAGAACAAAGGGGGGGCAGCTGTAGGTCAGTGGGTAGAGCTGGTCGGCTAGTGATTGAAAGGTCGCTGGTTCAACTCCTGGCTCCCTCCGGGCTGATCTGAGCTGCATGTCGAAGTGTCCTTGAGCGAGATACTGAACCCCGGATGGCTCCTGAGGGCCCTGTGATGTGCTGGCAACTTGTCCAGGGTGTACCCTGCCTTCGCCCGGAGACAACTGGGATTGGATCTAGCAACAAAAACCTGCGACTCCTTGAAAAAGGGATAAAGTGGTTACAGACGACGACGATGATGATGATGATGATGATGATGATGATGATGATGATGATGATGTTGATGAAATAACATCCCTGCAAGATATATGGCTTTTTTTGCATAGCAGCAGAGAACAGATTGCAATAATTGTAATTGCATTTCACAGAAACATTAGTTTTCTTCTCTGGATTAAAAAAAATGTGTGTTTTTGTCAATCCACTTTTGGAGAGAGAAGAGAGTGAAAAACAGACAGTATGGGTGTATTGATACTGCACAAAATACAATGAAACAAATAAATAGATAGTTTAAAGTTTCAGATAATCAGAATGGATTTGTATTTATGGCAACACTAAGTGTGACGAGTATTATGGTCACTGTACAGCTGACGTGTTGAATTATTTAGATCAGTCTGATTGGAATAATTGAAACAAGAGACTACACTGTTTTAACTCCTGAGTTACACCATCGGTGTTTGTTGGTTTGATCTCACAGGATCTTTATTTAGTGCTGTGTCAGTGTTGTTACCTGATTATAAAGTTCTTTGTCTAAGCTGTGGTCTTCATTCAAACATTGTACAGCATGTATACAGTTCCTTTGAGTTTAACTGAAGCTTAGGTAAACAAGTAGTTTGGAAACCAATCCGCCCCACACACACTCACACACACGTACTCAGTGACACACAGGCAGGAACAGCTGCAGGGGGTGGTGGTCCATAATGGCATAACTGTAGTGTTTGAGTGACACATTGCAGGCCTGATGGGTAAGAGAGAGCCACCTACACATGACTGGAGACACCCGAGTCGCCCTAACACTCTGTCCCCACATCCACCTCAAACACACACCGCACTCCCCCCCCACCCCCCTCCTATGTGCGTACCTCCCTTTGTCTACCCCTGTCTCCCCCTCTCCTCCTCTCTCTGCGTGTTTTTGAGCGTTGAGTGTGAAACAGATGCTTTTTCACACTGTCAGACCTCATTTAAATAGTGCATGGGGAAATGAGGATATAGAAAACAAAAGGGATATTAATATTTATTCTATTAGCTGAAGTGCTTAGGTCTGTGATTTTCTGTGTGTGTGTCTTTGTGTGTCTTTGTGTCTGTGTTTGTGCCTGAGTGCATGTGTGCGCTGTGAGGCTCTGGTGGCTCTATGATGGATAGCAGGCAGTAATTATAGATGGGAAAACTGCTGAGCATGGCACTATGGGCCAGGCAGGCAGACACTCCAGCAGCTCAGGGGTTAAGTCTGCTCCTCACCTCCATCCTCCTCCATCCTCCTCCATCCTCCCTCCTCCTCCTTACAGACTTGCCACTATGCTCCACTGTGACATATTTACATATATATACATATACATGTATATATGTGTGTGTGTGTATATATATATATATATATATATATATATATATATATATATATATATATATATATATATATATATATATATATATATATATATATATATATATATATATATATATATGTATATATATATATATATATATATATATATAGGAGTCAGTCATTATTCTAGTTCATGAGATCTCACCAAGATTACAGATAGTGACACAAACAAAGTGCTTGTTGTGTCAAATTTGTTGAAGAAAGTCGTGTACATCCTCACAGCCATAAGGTAGAAGTGGCTTTAGGATGTCCCTTCTCCTCCATCAGGCCCATTGTGAGGTAAACTAAAACTCGACCGCTGCCTGCGTGTGTGCGTCTGGTGCATGTCCGGAGAAAATAGGAAAAAAAACACTACAAAGCTAATACAGCAATTGTAACTGGGCAGGTTTAGTGAGAAAATAATAAACAGATCATAGGGACCTAGTCCAACAGCAACATTCACAAAGCCAATTACCTGTTGACGTTAACAAAGCAAGACTTGATAGCACAGAAAAACATAAAATCGAAAATTGAATTGAATCATGCCATGACACTGTGAGTTATCATAGTGTGTTCTTCGATGAAGTGAATGAGAAAGCAGCATATTTTTGATGCACTGCTCATGTTGGTCTGAGTACAATTTAGTTGTGTAGTATCAGTGTGAACTTTAATTTTCTTAATACAACACTCTGTATGTTAATACCAGAGCAACCTAGGCTATTCTCTGCTCGAGACAAGAGTGTTGGCTTAATGCCCAAAATGTAAATGCATGTGATGTCCCTTTTTTATTTTACTGTCTTTTCCGTCTCCCCACCCTCCCTCCTTCTCGCTCTCTCTTTCTTGCTTCTTTTGCTCATTCTCTCAGTCTCTTGGTAAATGTGCTGACTCCTCCTGGTTTTGGCCCAGCAGAGAGCTCTCTAATAGGCCCCAGAGATATCCCAGCATTCCTTAAATCAAGTGGAAAATTGTTAACTTGGTGTAGGATAAAGATGTTCTGTCCACTTTAGCTTTTTCCTCCCATCTCTCTCTTTCACTCTCTCTCTCTCTCTGTCTTTTTTATGAAAATGAGGATGTATGGCGCTGTGGGGAGTGGACTGAGCTTTTGCAGTCAACAGTCAAGAATATACAGTTTTTGATTTGGCCCTTTTGATTTTTGACTTTTTCAGTTCATGGGTATGGGCAGTAGGCTGGGAGGTATAAGCATTCCTTACAGAGTTGCATGTGATAAAGTGGAGTTGTTAGGCATCACATTGGCCTGTGTGATTATGGCTCAAAGGTACAGCTTAATAATGTTTTTACAAATCCGTCTATGAAAGGATGCAATCAGTAATTTTTTTGTTGTGCAGAAAAACCTTCATCAGATACATCTTCATACAGCCACAAAAAACTAAAAGTGAGTTTGTTAATCATAAGAAGCCCACATTAGCTTGCAGTCAAAACAAATGCTAAACATTTTATTGTGAGGTCTGCATCCACAGCAACAGTGCACAAACAAAAACTATAAATGTGATTGGTCAAGCAGTTTACCTGTCAATTGGAAACGCTCAGTACTATCAAATGGAAACCAATGACCTGGCCTCTGGCAGTAACAGCCAATGTTTTGGGGCTTCTTGTATATCAAGGGTGTGATAACTGATATCCAGGTCACTGCCTCTTCTGGGCACCTGTCATTGTTTACAGTCTGATTCGTCACTTGAAATTTGAGAATGGAGTTGAGAGATGACTTTTATTTTTAATTTATCTGCATATGAATCTATTTTAATTCAAACAAATCTAATAAAAAGCTTAATCGACATCAGACGTTAACTGATGGGTTCAGAGATTGCATTCAGTCAGTACATTTTGCCTCGTTCGCTCTCCAAACATGCAACCAAAGCCTGCTCAAATGTGTTTTGATTAACATCAGTGTGTTTCTCAGCCCTATCAGGACCTGACCATGACATGGTTCAGTACTGGTGTCAGACACCAGATAAAACATCATTGACACCAGCAGCAAACCTGATTTGTTGAGCGAAATGTGATGTCAAAGCTGCAGCCCCATAAGATGATCCGGGGAAACATTTGACAGCGAGCTGACCCAGGGCCGCCCTGGCACCCAAGGGTGCAGGAACATGGGTGTAAGGGCAGTCAGAGGGATTTTGATGGCAGTGAGTCAGGGCTGCTGGGCCCCAGAGAGAGTTGACCACAGCGTCCTGGAAAATTGATCTCAGGATCCCCTCCCCTCCACACACACACATCCCCCAATACAACCTCTATTTTTGGACCAATCTGCTTCCCAGTCCCGCACTCCTCACCCCAGCACTCGCAGACACACACTACTCGCAGCCTGAACCCCATAGTGAATATAATTAGCTTTTCTGACAGGTGGGAGGGATCGGATCTCATGGAGAATGAACCTACCAATTTACACCCTTATAACACTGTCATACACACTCAGTTGCAAACATGCATGTGTAAGCTCGCTCTCTCATGCACAATGCTTCCCAGAATGACGTTAACGGTGACCCATTTGCTCAACTGGTATGTTAAAGGAGAGGGTGACAGAAAGAGTGTCTGTCAAAAGTAGAAGAAGAGTGGATGGAATAAAAGAACAAAATACACCAAATGCTGTCATGCAAATCTTTATCTTTGCGTAAAGAAGTCATAGGCACATTATTCAAGACAAAAAACAGTAAAAGAAGACAGAAGACTGTAAATTATTCACTCTTGAGCTTCCATTAAGGTTTAAGAATTAGAAGTTACTGTAGATTGGATTAAAGGTTAGAAGTTGGTTGAATTCACAGCCATAGCGAAAACAGAATTACAGCATTCTCCTCATCAACTTAAGTAGCTGGGGTCCTGTTCAAACTGTGAAATGAAAGTCAGAAAACACAAAACAAGACACAAAATGGCTCCATATAGCTCATCCACTGTAATTCAAGTCTCTGGAAGGCCAGAAATCCCAAATTGATCTGAAAAGACGTTACTTTACACCTTGACATGCAGTCAAGCTTTTCCAGCCTGACACTTCTTGCACTGTTGCAGCTATAGTTAAAGATTTCAGCTTTGAAAAGGGTGTTCCCACATTTCTTGCTCTTGTGTCTCTGTCACAATCAGAAAAGTCAATGTCACAAAACACATGTATTAACGAAGAACTGAACCAAATCCACACATAGCAGAGTTCTGTAACAGTATCAGGAGACTTGCGTTTCTTTGTGAAAGCTGTTACAATTGAAACCTGTGCCTCTGTGTTTTTGTCTCCTTCTCTCTAACCTCCAGTGTAAGAAGAAACACACTCTGGTGTGTCCAGACTTCACCAAGACTGGATCCTGTCCCCGGGGAGGCCGCTGTAAGCTTCAGCACCGCCAACGAGCCAAACGAAGCGCAAGCAACACCACCACCACCCCTGTCAAGAGAGCCCGAGTCAAGGAGCCCTCCAAGAGGTCACAGAAGCAGATTGTACCGGGAAGAATCAGTCATCTGACTTCATTTATGAATTTAAAATCCTCAAATGTAGTTTGTAATGTTTTTTCTTTCCTCTAGGCCCTGCCTCTCTGTCCTCATCCCAGAGGTCTCTCAGGTAGCTCCAGGTGAGCCCACCAAAGGTCCTCTGGCACTGCCATCATTCATCTCCCTCTCCAGCTCCCCAGAGGAGGCAGATGCACCAGGCACACCACTTGCTGAGACCTCACAGGTTAAAGGTACGGAAAGATGCTACCCAATAAACTTGGAACACCTTAGAGTAGTGCTGCCTCGATTACTATTTCTGGGGCTTCAAAGCTTCAGAGTTTTTATGTGTGTGAGTTTTGAGACTTATTAAACACCACAGAGGAGCTCTGTTTTTTGGCTTTTTCAGCTTGTTTCCTCTAGTTCAGTGAAGCCAACCCACCAACAATATCTCCTTCCTTAAAAAAACACGGAAATACTGATAGGGATATTACAAACAAGTCCAGTGGTCACATTACACAGTTATATTTCTTTTTTTTGTGAAAAAAACATGAGAAAACTTATATTTTCAATACATTTGTTATAAACATCTGTCAGCTTTAGCAGACATCTTATTACCATGGTTATTTGCACACTTGTTTTATGTGCATCAGGCATTATAGCCGACATTAGGAAAGCATTCTACAACATGTGCAATTGTCCGACAGCTCCTATTTCTGCCCTTGTTGGACTCCACATCTCCAAATCCGGGTAATAAAGTTTAAATTGATAGGAATTTAGGGGGAAAAAAAAAAGGAAAAGCTACTTCCAAGTTGTCAATAAAAAATATTATTTTAACTGCTTAAGTAACTGCTTTACTTAATGTTACGGTGCAGATAGTCAGTCATATTGACCAGAGACGTTTTGTGGAAGGATTGTGCTCGTTATAAAGCCACAGGATCAGGCCTGAGTTCATGTGAACAGGGAGTGGTGATTCGTCTGAGCTGCAGACAGATAATGATGGTCAGAGCGGGGCTTTAGAGTGAATGTGATGATGCTCAGGGGAGGAGTAATAATGCTCAGAGGTAATAATATTTAGGTTTTTGGGTGGATGGAGGCACAGCTGAGCTCTCTGTTGACAGACTTGACAGATAGAGGATTAGGAGAGAAGCTGCCTCCCCCCTCCAGTGTCCTCCCTTATTCTCCTCTCCCCACCAGGCTTGACCATCCACCTGCCCCTGCAGGCTGGACACACATGAGCAAATGCATTCAGACTGACGCCACAAAACACTGGTTACTCTTATTTGACTGAATTTGTAAAACGTATTTATTTTATTTAATTTCCTTGTTGGTTTCACCTGATACTCACCTGACTGTAAATAACGTGGTGATTAAGTCAAGATGAATTAATTTGCAACACCACTTGCTGAGCAAAATCTTTTCTTTGGTTGTTCCTTTAAGATTTCCTTAAAATTAGCAAAGACATGTCCTTTAAGAAATGTCACAAAAAGGCAAAGTAAGGTTTTTCACAAAAATGTACTAGCTTCTCTCAAAATAAGATTGAATTTCATCTTGGCTAAAGAGGTGACACAGGTGTTTTTCATTGACTAACAAAATTTAAATTGTCCCAAGAGACTTGAACTGCTCAGAGACAACAGATTTGTAACAGCTTACGTGGAAAAGCTGGACATGGATCATCAAACTCCTTTTAACTGTGCATTGTTAGAAGATCTGCAGTTAGCTATTGCTGATTTTCTTTTGTGTTCATCAGTTGTTCCAGTCAGTTATAGCTGATGATTTCCAGGCTAAATCCATCTATTTTTTAAATTGAATCTATTATGGTCTATATGCATTATTGACTTAACCTACACAGGATTTCCTCTAAATAAATTGCAAATAAACTATTTAGGGCAACCATTCAGTCCCTACCCAAATGGAGCAGTCCACCGTTTATGCCTGGGAACTATGGCCTCGGACTTGGAGGTGCTGACTCTCAAATCGACTGCTTCATGTTTGACTTAAAACCACTGGATGGAGCCAGAAGAACCACATCATTTGCAAAGTAATTCTGAGATCCCCAAACTAGACATGCAGGCCCCTGTGGCTGCGCCTTGAGATCTTATCCATGATATTTAGGAACACAACAGGTGACAACCCCTGGCAGAGCCCAGCACCCACTGGAAATGTTTTGTCAGTTCCTGCCTTAAACAGGACACGGCTCTTACTCTGATTATATAAGGACTGAATGGCTCATACCAACCGCTCCAGTCCGTCCCCTACAAGGCTCCTGGAGGATATGATCAAAAGCCATCTCCAAGTCACAGGCTGGATGGGCAAACTGCCATGACCCCTCTAGTAACCCTGCAAGGGCAAAGAGCTGCTTCACTGCTCCACGTCCAGTAAAGGTGTCTGGACTGCTCCTCCTTAATTTGAGATTATCAGTAAATCAGAGCCCTCTTTCAGTCTGTCTTGCATAAGCTTCACCTCGGAGGCTGAGCAGTGTGATATCCCGATAAAAGAAGAACCCTCCGGTTTCCGTTTTTAGACAATGGGAACCAGCAACTTAGTCTGCCATTCCTTAGGCATGGTCTCCAACCTCAATGCAACATGTTGGCCAAGACAGCCCAACAGTCTCCAGAGAGAGCCTTCAGTATCTCAGCACAAACCTCATCCAGACTCAGCGCCCGCCACCGAGGAGCTTCTTAACTGCCTCATAGACCTTTGTCAGGCATGAGGCTTCCCCTGACTTTTCAAACACACAAGAGCTGTCAGTTGAGTTCCTGAACGTGTTCTTTCCATTGCTCAGCAATTTGCCCAGCCTTGGTCAGCGTTTCTCTTCCACCTGCTGAACACAGCCTGAGCCAAGTCCTGCTTTTCCTTCCTGATTCGTCTGACAGTTTGTGAGAACTTCCTTAAGGCCAACAGATAGTCAGTCTTCATAGTCCTCCTGGAAGGCTTCCCACACAGTCCACACCAACACAGCCTTTCTGGCCTACCATCAGCAATGGACTATGCCTAACCCTAATACTAAAACAACAAAGGTTTGTTCTGTCCTAAAAATTCCTCTCACTCCTATCACACAGATGTTTCTGGTCACTCTTACTTTTTCAGTGGCTAATACTCCCACTATTTCATGGTTTATATTTGGTCTCCTCTGCTTGGAAACAAGCAGGACCTTTGACCTGACCTGAGTCAACTTGACCTCTGACCTTCTCCAGTCACTTACACCCACAGCACAAATTTCTAATAATATTGTTGCAGCAGATGTTCTCATATGTGTTCTTCCAAGTTTCTGTTTGTTTTTTGGCATTCATTCTAAGGCCTCGTATCCTTTCAAACGAATGCGTTGCTCAAATGCCCAGAAACTCTGAAGTTGTCTGGAGCATTTATTTATGGTGTTTAGATGTGCTGAAGGAGAGCCCAGTCTAAGTTACTCCATATCTTTCTTTGTGTTTGCTTCTTGCTTTTTCCACTGATGTTTTGATTGATAGTCTAAGGAAAGATGAAACAGTAGACTGTAAGATTGTACAAATATCTGCTTCCGACTGTAAAAATAAACATAGGCATCAATCAACAGGAAACTTGATAACTGTTGATGTTGATAACTGATCAGCTATTAAAATCACGTTGAGCAGAAATGCCAAGCGGTGTCTAGTTACAACTTTTACAGTGTGTGAATTAGATGCTCTTCTCTGTTTTATGTCATTGTAAATGGAATCACACGGAGCTCTGGAAACTTGCAATTGACATGTTTTGCTATTTTCTGACATTTTGTCATTGATGAAACAAAAAGTAATCAATAGATTAATGGGAAATGAAAAAACGGTTAGTTATAGCTCTAGGACTGAGCTGCTGTAGTATTTTTCTATTCAAACACATGTGAATGTGTCCTTCCTGCTGGGTTTGTGCTCCTAAGTATTACTAATGACACTCTGGTCCTTCAATAACACACTGCACCGCCCAGAGCCTCATTAAAGGTGGAACTCAGCCAAACAAGCTCCTCTTCACTTTGCATAAATTAGCTCAGACGCAATGTGTCACTGCCAGACTGTTACTTCACACACACACACACACACACGTGCGTGTGCACGCTTCTTTAACACACACATTCATCCATCCCTGTTGTCCTGTTCTCTTCCTCATTTACTCATCAACTGAGATGTCATCAGTCAGTGTTTCAGCAGTTTTCAGCACACAGAAGATCAGAATCAGTTACACATGACTGAACAGACACACACACTCTTTTTGTCATTTAAATTCTGCCAATACTCACCTTTTCATTTTGATCTGTTGTTTTTCTTCCACAGAGAAAAAACTGCAGATCAAGCCTCGGCTGTGAGTCGACAGAGGCCAGCAGCACTGGAGGTGAAAAACACTGTGCTCACTGTGGTTTTTCCTGACAGGTGTACTGTATATGTGTCTCTTCCTTTCAATTTCTTTACTCAGGGCCTGAAAGTTTTATCTTCTGTATCATTATTTGTGTTTTACATCACTTTGGGTGTTTACAACACAGATTTTCTCATCAGGTTTTGTACATTTTAAGAAGACAAATAAAATATCAACCCTTGCTATATCTTGTTTCACAGACTCTTTTTGACACGTGAAGTCAGTGCTGTGAGAGTGTTTATAGGCTGTGAGTGTTTCTGTTTGGGAGTGCTGGTGTCGTCACATGACCCGAGCATGTTTGTGAGAGTTTTCATTGAGAAGGTGGTGACAGAAACAGCAGTGCCCTCACTTTAAAGCCCGGAGACGAGACACATGAGTGGACAGTGACTTTATCCTCACCATTCTACGAGCCATGTGTAGTCACATGCGCCACATTTGAAATCACCTTTTTCTTCCACTTGCACAAAATAAAATTCTCCCTGTGCTCACCTGTAATTAGACTCATTGTTTCAGACAGCATTTAATGCAAAAAAACAACAAAAAAAAACAAAACATGACATTAGCAGCATTTACATAGACCCTGATATTCCACTAATAATTGGAACAGTAGCCCAGTCAGAATAGAAATGCAGCGTGTAGCCAACTCAGTCAGAAGAGGATGGCCCAATCAGAATTGAGGGAATTAAAGGCAACTTTGAGAAACGATGGTTGATTGTTCAGTTTCATTCTCACGTCATCAAATGCAGATGCTTTGGTTTGGTATTCCTCCTGAAATTCTAACCCAAACCATCTGCATTTGATGACCTGGCATGCCAATCGGCTTTCTCCAGAAACGTCCTCCCGACCTTAAATTTAAATCTGGTTGAGAAGCGGTGTAAACCTTTTGATGATACGATCAGCAGGAAAATATTAGTGCAAGACGCCCTCTCCACTTGCTCGTGCTCTGTGATGTGAACATGTCTCTTGGGCGGACAGACACATGTATAATGTAACAAAAACCCCGTAAGACAGGCCAAAAGTGATTGTCTTGTTTTGATGAAAAAGGTAGTAAGATCTCAAGTTCTTAAACTGACAGAATTTCTTCAGTGTCACTCTGACCACCGTACTCGGATTATGAAAAATAATTAAATCAGTTTCTTACATATTCGAAGAGCATTTTGCCTCACAAAACACAGCAAAAACAGGACTTTTTGATTAATTTCATATTTATTTGTTTGAAACATCTGGTGGGCCAACTTGAACCTTATGGTGGTCCAACTTTATAAGACTTGGAGTTCTACATCTGCGTAAATCCCATAGAAGCTTTAAGTGACACATGCAACACATTTTTTTTTCAACTTTTAAAATCAGTCTGCCTGTTGTTGCCAGGACCAGATAGTGTTGTAAGTACTTCTTGATGAACAACAGCTCATCTACTTTAAAGCAGGCTGCCAGGTGAGGTTTGACTTCTTGTGTTTATATTAAGCGTCAACCGATTTGGCTTTTTTATGGCACTGTTGTTCAAAGGTACAATTTGGAGGTATTTCACTTTAAACTTCCTCTCCGCTGTATTTATTTGATGTATTTAGTTACTTTGCCGATGCAGATTATTCAGTGTTTGTAGACTGTTAATTGTGACATGTAATCAGTCAGATAGTGTTGTGGGTATGAAATTGTGTGAGAGGACTCTCCGGAGACAAAGTAGCACATTTTGAAGTTAGTTTATTTATCAGCAATTTGACAGAAAAAAATCACCAATAACAGTACTCAGAATGATGCTGAATATTGGCCCAGATAATCGGTCTATCCCTAGTCTGTATAGGCATGATGGTACTAAACCTGGCAATATGACTGTGACACAACTTAAGGAAACTGTAGGCATCCTTTTTTTATTTTTTTTCTAAGAAAATTTCCACAGTAAGACTCCCCCTAAAACCACAAATTGGCACATGGATATTTTTGTCAGGTTTGCTGTTTACCCCTGCAACACACTGTGCTAGGGTACATATGTCCTGACACCAGCTCTGTACTAAATGCACAAACAAGAGATTGATATCACTCTTCTGATCTCATCCTTGAGAAGGAGACAATGCTCAGTTTTCTTAATTCACACAAATATTTTTACCCTTCTAAACCAGCTTTCTAAAAAGGCAGTGCGACTGAATACTTCAAAAAGTCACCATACTTTAGTGTCTAAATGTATCGGAATCATTGTGAGCCCAACCTCACACGCAAGCTAGAGATATAATCAGTTATGATTGTGCAGCAATTTGCTAAACTTTAGTTTGTGTGCAGATTGTAACATACTGCCAGTAGAACTGAAGTTGAATATATGTTGTCAGGATGGATATTTGTGTGCTTGCGCGCATGTGTGACTGTTCAACTCGATTTTCTCTCAGAAGTATTGACAGCAGTGAGTGGAGATGGAGAGCTCGACATGTTTCTCAGAAAAGGCAGGAGACAGGGAGCCATCACTCTTCTCTCCTCACCACACGTTTTCTTTCCCTGTTCCTCCTCCTCCTCCTCCTCCTCCTCACCCGCGTTGCTCCTCTCCTGTGCTGAAGACGTAAGTGCCTTAGACAGATGTCTGCCGCCTCTTGTCTAAAACCCTGAACGCTAGCTGCTGAGCTCCGCAAACTCTAATTAAGATCAATATTTCAATTTTTAGTAAAAGCGCACGAAGACTGAGGGAGAGAAATCATCTGTCCGCGAAGACTCGCAGAGACAAAAAGAAAGGTCAACTGTGATTCTTCATTGTGTGTGTTTTTTGTGTGAGAGTGTGTGTGTGTGTGTTTTAGAGACTTGATAAGAGCTGGATGGTTGAAGTGTGTGTGGTTGATGTGTTCAAGGTTTCTCTTTTAGAGCTTTTTACTTTTCTTTAAGGAATAATTCGAAGTACATAACTTTGATCTTATTTTCATGGATGGATGGATGGATGGATGGATGGATGGATGGATGGATGGATGGATGGATGGATGGATGGATGGATGGATGGATGGATGGATAGATAGATAGATAGATAGATAGATAGATAGATAGATAGATAGATAGATAGATAGATAGATAGATAGATAGATAGATAGATAGATAGATAGATAGATAGATAGATAGATAGATAGTCCATTGGGAAAACTGCTGATGCAAAAACCAAGGATGAACAAGTCCCCTAGGTCACAACAGATGACATGTGGAAGACAAACTACACTTAAACAAACACATATTGCAAGAAAGCATCAGTTTAGCAGAGAACCTATCTGGATAATAATCATAATACCAGAAATGTCCAGAAGCAATCCATTGTTACAGAAATCATGAAAATATCACGTAATTTTTAAGTTTTGTTTGCAGAAGTTATAGTTCATTAAACAAAACGGTGTAGGTGCACACACAGTGCAGAGAAGTTCATCATTTTTCAAGGTTCCCATCTAAGTATCTGTGAATAATCACTCGGCACTTTATAAACTACTAAACAGCTGTGAAGGAAAACAGTCCGCACACTTGACCAGCCAATGTTTTGACAGGACTTTTTGTTGTTGTTGTTGCATTTCAGCTATATGTTTGACTTTTTCTTTAACATTTTCTGACCAGGCCAATGTGATCACCAACTCATGACCAAAATCAAATCACCGTAACTGATAATCTAACGTCACACCAACATCTGGCTGAGATCTGGGGCCGAGGGGACATTACCAATCAGATGGTTGTAAACAAAGAGCCAGTTTCACCATTGGAGATGGAAAGAAAGCTTTTTTTTTTTAAAACATTGGTTCAATTTTGATCTGACGTACTTGGCAATGACTGATTTGATCATCAAGAGAAACTGCTGCTCTGAAACAACAAACCTTTTATCACTCTGGTGAAGAAAAAAAAGTGGCTTCTATACAAGTGAGGCCTCCTACATGTGGTGGAATCTAAAGCCTCTCTGTTAACTTCAGTGTCCGTGCACATGCCTGCGTGCATGTCACATCCCCACACAATTACAGCTGAATCCTCCACAGCAGCATTAGTGGCTTAACAGCAATGACAAAAACCTCCAAGCCTCAGATAACCCTGAGCCACCTCCTGGAGCCGGTCCTTTTGGTCTGGACGGCGGCAACCTTGGCTCAAAGCTCGCCTTCTGGCGACTCAAAGCCCGCCGTCGATCCTCCACCTTGCTGATGTCCATTTTGCTTAAATCGGTAGAACTGCAATTGCAGCGAAGTCCCAATATGCAAAGGCACAATGAAAACCCTGACTTCAAAAATTTATGTCTCAAGCCCTCGGCCGCAGACACTCCCCTTCCCCTGACAATGAATGGACCACAGCAGATCTTCTTAAAGGTGCCATTTCAATGCAGACTGCTTAGCTTGGCGTTTGAGGGCCAGCTCCTGCTTATTTGATAAAAAAAAACCCTCTCCTAATGACTTAGCGCACCTAAACTTAAAATACCTTGATATGATTTCCGTCCCTTCATCTCACTCACTTCTTTTCATCCTCGCCAGCAGATTTGAGGCTGGGCCGGGCGTATTTCATGGACATTTCGGACTGGAAGTTAAGCTCAGCAGCTGCGCAAGGTTTTCCTCTTCACATCTGACCATGTTAAACTTACTGCCACCTGTTTTTTTTTTTTTTTTTTTTTTTTTTTCTCCTCCCGCTGATCGGCACTTTATCACGCAGACATATCGCTCACACACTGGTGGGTGGATGGGACCCCCGGGGGGGGGGCGCCGCTGCTGAAAAGGCTAAGCGGCTCAGGTGCAGCGCTGTCCCGGTGATACTATCGACATCCTGACCCCCCACCCCACCCGGAGAAGAGACAGATGTGTCCAGAAGGGAGTCGCGGGGCTTAATTATGCGTCGATCCGCAGAGAGGAGACGGGATGCAATTTGTGGTTAATTGCGAATGAAAACCCGGCAGACCACCGCCAGCACCATCCAATCATACTTAACCCTCGCGCAGCTACAGCGCGGCCTCCTCGCGGAAATGCCGATTGATTTTTGGCAGAGGGGCGCGCGGCCTTAAATCGATCAGTATTGATGAATTAGGTAGTTTGTGGTGTCAGAAGGATCCACAGGCTTCCTTTGAGAGACCTCAATGAGTAAAGTAGAGACAATAAGCTGATTTTTAAAGCTAATAAGGCAGAATGTGTTTTATTTAAGTGTTCAACGTTTAATTCGTTGCTAATCGCACAGGACAGACGCATTGCTTCTCCATCAGCCTACAGTGAGACCATGTTTCTACCTATGTCTCGATGTCAGCGGGTCATTTTTTTAACCAGTTGAGAAAAAAGTTTATTTCCTGTTTTGATCTTTTCCTGCTCCTCACGTGTTCTTCTCGCTGTGTGTGAGCGCGCTGCCACCCACCAGACTCACCTTTGTTCAGCGTGTCAGAGTATTTGGCCAATTAACTAAATCAGGATTTGATTCACCTCAGTGGTTCCCGCTTTTCAGGGGTCAAAGGTACACGTGTCGTTTTGAATCTTCAAAAACCATGAATGCAGACAGTACCTTGGATTTGTGCAGCTCCCTGAAAATGTGTTCTTTGATTCATTAAATATTCACTGAGTTTCAACCGTCCAAAATCTCCACAGCAAAAAATAAATAAAATAAAATAAAATTCCAGATTCTACCTTGTATGAACACTGGTTAAACGTTTGACGGATCTAAAAGTAACAATTAAAAGTTACACGATGCATGAAGTCATGATAAACGCTCTAACAGTCTAAGATATATCCACGTTTAGGTCCCACTAATGTGATAAACCGATAAATAACGTGAACGTTCAGCCTGTGGAAGATGTGTTCTTCCCCTGTGAAATCCAAACCCATGCTGACAGCCTTATTACGTAACTGACACGCAGTTTTCAGATGTAGAAAACTGTTCCTCTGTTCCGAGTAAACATTTTTTTTCTCTCTCTCTCTGAGAAAGCGCCGGAGCTCTCGTCTTACTCCGCGCTCCGCCGTGCAGTAGCACCTGCTCGGTCACTAGAGGGGGGGATCTGCTGCACCTGTTCTCCCTGCGCGCTCCGCTCCCCTCGGCTCCCCTCGGCTGTTCCCGGCCGGAGTGGAGCCTCTGCTATAGGAGAATGCAAATGCACTTGCTGTGATCTCCTCCCATTGGCCCGTCACACCTCTGTGTGGGAGGGTCGGGGGCCACGCTGTCTGTATAAGAGCAGATTGCCTTCCAGCGTCTCAGTGACACTGCGTGGTTGCACCGTGAAGCTTTATGAGACAATCTGAAGGGCCGTTGGAGAGACAACCAGAGTGGAATTTAACATCTCTTGCATAATAACAGACACAGTAAACACGTAAGGTCAACAGAGCGCCCCAGTGAGGAGGGGGGGGGACAGGACCGCGGGGACCGAAGCTGAGTAAAATATCTGGACTGACCACACGAACAGGGACCAGACTCTCCTGTCCCTCCACGTTGCAGCTCCACCTGCAGCTCCAGGTTCACCTCACATGCATGCGAACTTTGAAAACTTCTGCACGTGCCATTCCAGTTGGGATTCCCGGGACTTCTTTGGCACACCTTTTACGCGCGCCTGCGCTGCCCTGTGACCGCCACACAGAGTCTGATCCGACTGTGTGAGAAACTTTCCTCTCCGGGCCATGCTGCAGTGACTCCAGCCCGCCGCCCCGAGCCTCCCCGATCAAGTCGTAAACAGCAGCAAGCAGAAGAAGAAGGATGCTTGGAAAATATTTATAACGCACCGAACGGAGGAGACGAAATCTGTTCGTGTCACTTGATCGAGCCGAGGACAGTAAATCACAAGGAGGCAAGTGGGCTGCAGAGGTGAAGCGAGGACAAGACAGGTTGGTGTCTCCAAATTCACCGGGCTCGTGTTTCAGCCGCCCCGGGGGCTCCTGGTATTAAAGCGTGCATTTGACCTGGGATAAGTTGTCAACAAGAACAGCGAGCGGAGGCGAACTGGCAGGTGTACAAGTTCATTTACATGCATACGTATATTCACGCCACTATATATAGAAGTTGTTTTAGAGACAAGCAGCCTTAAAAAAAGTTTCTCCACCCACCCCGCCGGCCTTGCAGCAGCCCCACGCACCGGGCGTGTGCGTGAGTCTATATATATACACCATACAGGCTTTAATTCCTCTTCGCAATCTGTATCCGAGGGGGCTGCCCGCCGTCGGTTTGGCTGTGAGGGCAGGAGTCGTCGCATGGACTGAAATGGCCACCGACCTTGCCATGAGCGCAGAGCTGCCCAACAGCCCTCTGGCCATCGAGTACGTCAACGACTTTGACCTCATGAAGTTTGAGGTGAAAAAGGAGCCGCCTGAGGCCGACCGCTACTGCCACCGCCTCCCGTCCGGCTCGCTGTCCTCCACCCCGATCAGCACACCCTGCTCCTCCGTGCCTTCCTCGCCGAGCTTCTGCGCCCCGAGTCCCGGCGCGCAGCCCAACCAGAGCCTGACCAGCGGGGTCAACAGCAGCGGCAGCAGCAACAACAGCAGCGGCAACAATAATCACAGCAACGCGGGCAAACCTCAGCTGGAGGATCTGTACTGGATCCCCAGCTACCAGCACCACATCAACCCCGAGGCGCTCAACCTGACCCCGGAGGACGCGGTGGAAGCCCTCATCGGTAACGCGCACCACCATCACCACCATCACCAGGCCTACGAGGGCTTCCGCGGGCAGCAGTACGTCGGGGAGGACCTGACCACGGCCTCGGCGGGCCACCATCACCAGCCCCATCACCACCACCACCACCACCACCACGGCCACCACGCCCGCCTGGAGGACCGCTTCTCGGACGAGCAGCTGGTCAGCATGACGGTGCGAGAGCTGAACCGGCAGCTGCGGGGCTTCAGCAAAGAAGAGGTGATCCGCCTGAAGCAGAAGAGACGCACCCTGAAGAACCGCGGCTACGCGCAGTCCTGCCGCTTCAAACGCGTCCAGCAGAGGCACATGCTGGAGACAGAGAAGTGCACCCTGCAGAGCCAGGTCGAGCAGCTGAAGCAGGACGTGGCGCGCCTCGCCAAGGAGAGGGATCTTTACAAGGAGAAGTACGAGAAGCTGGCCAGCCGGACCTACAATGCCGGCGGACCCGCGAACACGAGAGATCCGTCCGGGAAACAGGCCAACCCCGAGTTCTTCATGTGAGAGACTGGCTGACTGTTTGTAGCATAGACTCTGAGTTCTCCCCACACCGACATCCTTTTTACATTATTTATATTTTTCTGCGTTTGTGTTTCGTTTACAGTTATTCCCTCGACAGAAAAAAGAAAAGACACTATAAACGAACATCAGATGCGCATTTTGAGTCTTAAAGATGTTTGGGCTAAACTTCTGTAAGCTCACTCCGAGCTGTCAGGTGAGCACATGGGATCACTTAGCCTGTAGACTTTTCTCTGGTCAGAAGTCTTATTGAACCAGTCTAACATTTTAACGTGACTGTCTTAATTTAGAAAGATGATTTTGTCTTAAAACTGGGCGAAAGATTTTTTTTTTCTTTTTTTCTTTTTTCTTTTTTTTTTTCCTGTCTTTTTAAAAATCAGACCGGACTTGAAAGGGAAGCGGATGAAGAAGAAGCCGCAACCACCGACAGACTGTTTGCGTGACAGTGAGGCGGTCGGTGCTGCAGAGAAGAGACCTTTCAATATTGCAAGTCTATAGTTTCCCATCCCTATTTGTAACCCTGCATGCAGGACATGTATGGTAACCTCCAGTCATCTCCCAGAATCCTTCCACGTGTATGGAAAGCATGGCCCACGGTTCTCTCCTCCTTCCTCCTCCTCCTCCTCCTCCTCCTCCTCTGCCATCAGTAAGGCCTGGGTATGCAAAAGCCACCAAATGTTCCCCCCATGAACCCCCTGAGAGGTGCGAGGACTGCGGACAAAATTGCAACAACGCGCTACTGCGAAACATGGATGCGTCTTTAACTGCTATTTTCAATCAATTTTTCTATTGTTTTAAAAAGAAAAACACAAAACGACAAAAAAGAGATTAACTGAGCCAGATTTTAGACTGTATTTATTTCCACCTGTACATAATGTGTAGAGAGAAAAAAAAAAAACAGTTACCTGTGTTATTTTACCTTTTTCTCTTTTTAAAGAAAAAAAAACCCGCTTTTGTTGCTTGGATTATTCGAAATGTCTTAATACAAAATGTTTGTATGTTACAGCATGCAAATCGTATATGGTATCCTCCTCCTACTGAACATGTGTAATGTCAAAGGCGAGCCTATACTGCACTAAGAAGAGATCAAACTGGACAAGCGTTTTGTTTTCTACCGATAGGACCTTTGATCCGGATGTAAATTAGATGATGTGAGAGCCTCGGTCATTAGATGGACAAGGACTGTATTCGCTGCTAAAACTCTATGCACCAACCTGATGATTAAAATGAGTTAAATGGTTCTTTTTTTTCCCCTTCTTTTTCTTTCTTTCTTTCTTTTTTTTTTTTTTTTTTTAATTTTTTAATTTTTTTTTTTTTTTTACTTTTAATATTTGTATAAAAAAAAGAAAATTCTCGGGCCTGCGGGTTTGTTCCGCAGCCCGGTGTCTTAATGAGTTCTTGTGTCTGATAGGAGGATGCTTGATAGTTTTGAACAGAGGAGACTTTGCCTGGCGGTGGAGCTTACTGTTTTTGGAGTAACTCGATGCATTATTCTGTCAACAAAAAAAAAAAAAAAAAAAAAAGAATCCCTGGTTCGTGTGTTTTCTGCTGCCTAGATATATGTGCAATATTGTGCAGAAGTGTCGCTGAAGCCTACCTGTTGGATGGCAAGAACTTGCAGGAGAGAGAGAGAGGAGCTGGAATGATTAAATGTTAGATCAAAATGCCACAGAAAAAAAAACAAAAAACAAACAAAATAAAACGTGATGCATATATTTTATTGCTCCCCAAAATGTCCCATTTTTATATGAGTGAGCCCAAAAATCCAAAACAAAACGATCAAAAATGAATCTCGCAACAAATCTACAAATTATAATCCTTTGCCACAAAATAACTTTTTTTTTTTAATTATTTCTATTAGATTTTTTTTTTTTTTTTTTTTGGTCTTATAAACTCCAATTTGAGTCGTATTTCCTGAAGCAAGTAGAGCCTGAACATCCCGAACTGATCTGAGAGAAGACTGCGATAAAGCGAAAGGAAAGTCAACTTCTGCACAGTGCTGTCAGTGTATATCTGTACATATAATTTCTATATTTATTCAACGAACGTGTCCTAACGTGTCAACAAGTGGAAAACCTTCAAAGTGGAACGTTGTTGAGAATCTTGTTTTCATAATGTTTAATAAAAAGTTCTTCTGTCCCAAACCTGTCAGACTGCCGCTGCCCTCATTCTCACACCCGAGGCTTTATTTTGAAATGAACAGAAATGCTTCCTGCCTCTGAATTATTTAACCTGCGGGGTTTATGGAAGATTTTCACCAATCTGGGAGACATCTGTTTCTTATTTTAGGCCCGTTATGTCGTCGCAATGTAGTTGAAAAAGCCCGTTAAATAGATTGAAATAAATATAATAAAAAAACGGTGATTATTTTTATTCCAAACTAAATGATTGTGTTCATATTTGCGAAGGAAAAGCAAAAAGACGTTTGACTTTCAGCTGCATCCAGCGACCGTTTTAACCACTTCTAAAATCATTAGTAACACGTATTAAAAGTATTTGAATTAAAAACGTATAATAATTATATTATAATAATAATAATTGTACCTAATTATTTTGACATTTTTTGATAATAGATATTGATCTGTAAAGACAGAATGTTAACGAGTGTCAGAAAACACAATGTAAAGATGAATGTTTTGTCACTCAGTAGGTCAATATTAATAATGTTATTATAGTTATTATTATTACATTTACATTTTTATTTAAAAAGAAATATTTTCATACTAATTTGACCCTTTAATTAGAGTTTTTTCGTGTGTATTTTCGGTTGTCCCGCTGTGGGATTTCTCGGCTGTCACAGCTGATGACAGAGATGAAACTGCGTGTTTTTGTCCCAGATTTGACTGCAGGATGTTGGGCAAGAAGCTGCTCTGGTGTCCGTGAACATCACAGCCCAGCATCCGTGCAGGCGGCCGCAGCTCCAGCCCCGGCTGCGGCCGCCTGACAGCGGGCCTCTGCGCGCTCCATCAGCCGCTGATGGATGGATGGATGGATGGATGGATGGATGGATGGATGGAGGGAGCCGGCCTGCTCTCTCTCACTCTCACTGTATGTTCTGAGTGTGTCCATAGGGCAGCTTCACCTGATACCCTCTGGTCCACTCTGAGTGCGCGCGTTCGTGCGCGCGCCTTAAACTGCATTAAATGGTCGCTTCTCCTCCTCCTCCTCCTCCTCCTCCTCCTCCTCCTCCTCCTCCTCCTCCTCCTCCTCCTCTCAGGGGGGAAGCAGCGCGGATTGAGACAGATGCCACCCGCCGCTGGTGCTGATGTGACACCGCTGTCAGGCCCGGTGGGTGCGGCTCACTTCACACGCATATCACAACTCACCATGAGTGTGTGACTGAGAGCGAGTGTGTGAGTGTTTGTGGTTGGACGTCAATACAAGTAAGACAGTGATCTGTGCAGCAACCTGTAACACTTAGGGCTGGTCCTGTGTGTAGTCTCTAACATGCTGTATAAAACAGATGAAGGGCTGTCACAAACATCTCTTGATGTAAGATGTAAAAGCAGCTCATTTTTCTTGGAGGGTGTGAGGAAAGTTCAGAGAAAAATTAGAAACCTGCACTTTTGTTTGCCCGTTTTGATTTGTTCAAAGTTTAAATGGGATGGCTCTGAATGATGTATTTTAGTGGGTAAAAACCAGATGAAAAGGTTTGATTATTGATGATTATTACAGTTTCCATCCTCCTCGTGTGTTTCCTTGCAGCGAATAAATTCAAACAGTTCTGTCCCTTGAAATGATTTTTCAGTACCGATATCAACGCTTTATTTGCACATCTTTCTTACTTGTACTCAACATACCTGCCTATATTTGTGTACTTATATATTCATTAAACCCAACAGCCATCTACACATTTTAAACAAAGCACCTCCCCATCTTGACACAATACATTAATATGCATCCTCGAACCTCGTTCAGTTACACTGTGGCTGTCTGTCTGTGTTTCTGTTAAAAAAAAAAGAAATCTTATATTTTACGGCTCTCACCTCATTTCAAAATTTAAAATTTCCCTTAATATCTCCCTCCCTCTTCCCCCTCTCAGCCTCTCCATCATTCTCCCCCTCTTCCTGTTTTTGCTGACTCAGAGGAAACGTTGAGCAGTGTGACAGCCATCACCTCGCTGAGAGTTGGAGAGAGAGAGCGTGTGTGCTCGTAACACACACACAGATCGACATGGTCTGCAGTGGAATGAAGGAACAGGCATGTAGTGTGTGTGTGTGTGTGTGTGTGTGTGTGTGTTTTTGAGAGAGAGAGAGAGAGAGAGAGAGAGAGATCACCATGACTACACTGGGCTTTTCTTTTCATAAATCAGGGCCGAGTCCGTTGGAGCTGCATCTGAGAAAGAAAACAAGTGAAGCAGCGAGGAGGATGGAGAGAGAGAGAGAGAGAGAGAGAGGTGCAGTGTGTCTCTGGCGTCTGGAGCTGCTGAGATTCAACACAGTCAGCGTCTCTTCGGCTCAGCTTACCTACAGTATAGCCACCTACATACACACACACTCAGACACACACATCATAAACAGAGAGTCCAGAACAACAGTAGAAGCAACTGATAGATTTAAGTCCTTTTAAAAAGACTGATAACCTCCTCCATCTTATTACACTGTTGTTGTTGAAAGAACGCCCCATTTTCTTTGTATGATAGTTAGATAATCTGTTCTTGAACCTCCTCAGAGCAATGCTTGATTTGTTTTTCATTATTTGTCATTGGTTCCTCACCCTCATGCGGCTGGGAAGTCAGAGCATGGCCAGATGTCAGCCTAGAGCGAAACGAATGAACCAGAACTGGGCTAATCTGAGCACCAACTTTTATCCGGGTGACACGTTTGCCTGTGGGCTCCAACCCAGTCCCCAAAATATTGTTACAACTTCTCGCAAAAAATATCCAGTGGTTTCAAGCTCGTAGATATTGAAACGCCGTCTTGAACACTGGCTTTACAGCCTTCTCATATACATGTATTTGAACCTGACGTGACACGTATTGTAGAAATGTTAGTAAGAGACATATGAAACGTACAAATTTAACATAGCCACGGTTTGCAGAAGTGTCATCCAAGTCTCCAGAGGCCTCAGGCTCTTGCACCCACGTCAGACAGGTTGAGTGCATGGCAGCTACAGTGGAGATTCCTGGCTGAAAAATGTCATCTTTTCATTTCAATTTGGGATCTCGGGGTTCCGTGGGGATTGCTCAAGTCAAGCTGTCTAGAACCAAATTGTGTTTTTCTTGCGTGTCTTTTTATGTTTTTTAAAAAAGTTCCCAGCTACTTTAGTTGCTCAGCAGAACGTAGCAACACTGTTTTGCTGTGAAGTTCCAGAAATATTTTGTGGAATGTACCAAACAGTTTTCTGCAAACCATGGATATGTTAAATTTGTATCTTATTAACATTTCTACAATACGTGTCACATCCCATTCAAATACACGTATGAGAGATGGCTGTCCAGCCAGAGACCACTGTTCAAGAGGGTGTTTCCATATTTTTAAGCTTGAAACCACTGAATATTTTTAGGGAGATGTGGGACATTATTTGATTGGGCAGGCTGGGCATGTTGTTCTCTTTTAGCTTTATTGCAGAATTTCTGATCAAAACAGATGATTAAACTGTAAATTCTTATTCAGCGGCAGAAGGTTTTGAAGAACTGCTTGCTTTATAAATAACATCCTGCCTGGTGTCACTCAGGCCTTTTTATTTAGCAGGAACCCACTCAGCTCCACGCAGTAGAAGTGTTCTCCAGTTAGGCTCGCTCCCCTGGGACATGTTCGGCTTCAAAAAGTTGTCACCCTGCGCAAAATGTAATCGACGTTTTTGATAAATCACCTGCGTGCTGTAAATGCTCATGGGGTATTAATAATTATTACCCCTGATCTGGTGATTGAGTTAGTGACCCAGGGGCCAGGAGCCGCCACAGAGTGGGGGGACTGGGGGGCCACCACACTGTCCTGCACTGGTCCCTGCCTGACGCACCCAGGAAAGCAATTTGGCACCGGTGGCGCCATACTGCCGCTGCGACCCCTGAGCACAAGCCCTGCCTCCACTGGCTCCACACTGTCACACACACACACACACACACACACACTGACAAGCTGCATGCTGAGTAGACAAATTCAAACATGCTATCACAGGAGAAAATATGCCCAAACAGCAAATCTAACCTTGTCCTATGCTTTGAAAATACAGTAATAAACAAACCTAACTGGCAAACAAACAAACAAATGAGAGCGGTGGGCTGCTGTGCGGATCTCTAAATGGGTCGGGGAAGGAGGAGGCGGAGGAGGAGGAGGAGGGGGGGGGGGGGTGTGAATCACAGAAAATGAGCCACATTTACCTGAAAGAAGGTAAAATGTGTCATAAAGGGAAAATTACCTACAGATATTCACTTTAAAGTAACAATAAGTCTTATCAAAGTAATTTACAGTATCACTAATAACTGTGTGAGTGGGGTTATAATTCTGTATTCATTGTGCGGCAGATTGTTTTTGTGTTTTTTTAATATCTTCTTTATGCTCAGTGGCAGTTTTTGCTCGTTATGTGTTGCCAGGAATTCACTTAAAGAGAATTTCCTTTATTTCCTGTTGACAGCGGGCGGTCACAAGGCGATTTACTGAGTCAACCTTTTTAACGAGGGCTCGAGTTCCTGCTGAATCCCTCACACCACCACTATCACTTACATTCATGTTTCACTTCCCCATCTTGCACGTGTGATTCAGCATTTTGTCTAAATCGACAAGTCATTGTTTGTCATACTTCTCTAATTTTTTTTATTGTGTCACAGGCCATTTTGTTGTGATTGTAGTCGTTGGCTTGTGGCTGCGGTTTGTGGGCAGAAAGATCTCTCTCTCTCTCTCTCTCTCTCTCTCTCTCTCTCTCTCTCTCTCTCTCTCTCTCTCTCTCTCTCTCTCTCTCTCTCTCTCTCTCTCTCTCTCTCTCTCTCTCTCTCTCTCTCTCTCACACACACACACACACACACACACACACGCTGTTGACCAGATGAGTCTGTGCAATAATGCAGTGGGGAGGACTGTCCTCAGTGGCAGAGGAGGGTCAATCGGCAATCAATTATTCCACTCAGCCTGGCCTGCAGCCATACCACAGACTCACTTCCTGCAACAAACACACACACACACACACACACACACACACACACACACACACACACACACAATATGAAAGATGTGGTACGCTCACATCCCGTCAAACCAGATTTTAGAGAGTTCAGGTTTGGTTTAATTGGCTGACAGACAAAAACAACATGTTAAATGTATTTTTGTAAAAGTAGATTTGGACTCAATTGCAGAATAAACACAAGACCACTATCACTCACATTTGGTGACTAAACAGTGTGACATAAACCCCTAGAATACATCTATACCATGACTGAAGTTTGAAACACTTTTAACTCATTTGTATTGTTGTTGTTTTGTGCTGATCCACTTATTCTCACTCATTCTGACTCCGTTCACTTCCGTTCAACCTTTCAAAACCAGAGGTGGAAGTACATAAAGTCTACATTTTTTTTAATCCATGGTCTAACACACCGTGACACCAAGTAGGACCCCCCCCCGAGAGATAAAGTTTGCGGACCGCTATCTTAAGTAGTTTTAGCATCCTCAGAAAAGTGAGTCGATTACCGAGTGCAGCATAACCTCAGATGCTGAATTAAAATAGCATCAACAACAGTGTAACACTGCATTAAATTACCATCTAGTACAGTGTAACGCTGCATTAAAATACCATCTAGAACAGTATAAGCTTGAAAGTCTAGCTTGAAAACAAGTCTTTTGCATGTGAACAACAGAAAGTGGATGTGGAGAAAGAAAGAGCGAACAGTGAGTACTTGACAGCAGCTGGTCTCCTCAGTCACTGATGACGAGTGCCTGTAAAAAAAACAAATAATAAAATTAGCAAATCAACATCTCTGGTAAAATATAGAAATATGAAAGACTAATGGAGAGAGAGAAAGAAACATAAAAAATGAGGGGAGAGAAATGGACCAGAGCAATAAACTGTTCAAGGGAGAGAGAAAATGGTTAAAGACAGGGTGAAAAGTGCAAAGAAGAGAAAAGCAAGAGACAGAAAGGAGAGAGGGTGGTTAGTTGTAGTTTAGGGAGGGTTACCTCTGGAAAACTAGTGATCTGTGGGAGGACCTTTTGATTCTGCTTTTGTAACAAAATAAACTTAAGAAACATAATCAAATATGTGCTACCCTGACATACAGCTGATTATTTTTCCAATGTGCTGGGCAAAAATTGTGTTATTGGATGATACTTCATGACCCCAGATTACAACAGAGTAAGACTGTAAACATGGTGAGTAAACTATGGTTACAGGGTTAGGATAGTGAAAAACATAAAGTGTAAACTTTTTCTTGGGAAGTATCGCTGCATATGTGAAAAAAGTAGTATCAAGTCGTTGATGGCTCCCCAGGAAGCTGCATTTAATCGGATAAATGGCCTCCATTGATGTCACTCCGTGGCAAATTTGCAGTGTGGGTCATGGAGACACCAGGTTTTGCAAAGAAAGAAGAATGTGTGGAATAAAAAAGGGGATATTTCTGATTCTGCTGTGTTGATTTTGATCATTTGTAAGGAAGTTGATTTCTAAGTCTCATTCCCAACTCGTCAGCTACTGATGCTTTGGGATTGTGGGTCGAGTCAGCCGCTACCCTAAAATGTCAGTTTTGATGAGATGGGAATGAGACTCAAAAATTGTGATTTCTTACAAATGGGACCTTTAAACTGTTCACAAAGAGTCCACCCGTGTTACAGGACTGCATTGTTAGACCCGCAGACTGCTGACATTACCCACAACGCAATGCAGCCATTGAGAGACATGACTGGAGGAAATGTATCAGATTACATATCAGCTTCTTCTGGAGCTACATTAGTCTTTATAGTTTTTCTTCTCCCCAAGACCTGGAAACACACTCTAATGTGTACAATTGGTAGAGTTACCCGTTAAGCTGGGTTCATGTCTGCACTACTGCCGGCATTGGCATTCAGCAAAATGTAATGTGCTGAATTGCCCACCATTAGAATTGTTTTCCAAACCATGCTTTATAGATTTTACAATATTTGAGCTGCATCCCTTCCCCCGATTTCAATCTCTCCATATATATTTCAAACACTGTAGACTGATAGGTCAGTAACCATTCATCCTGTCCTGCTCTCACTATCTCAGTCTGTCCTTTACTCACTGTGACTGTATAAATATTACACTACATGAAGTCCAACCAGATATTAAATGCAATCTCATCACAGGGAGCTGTGTCTCTCTGAGTGACTCCTCTTCAGTCCTGAGGGTGGATCTGTGTTTGCCAGTGCCAAACAGACTCTCACAGACAACAGGGGAGTGGCAGCACCACGCCGCCTGCTGTCACACACCCTGTCACCCCCTGCACCCGCAAAATGCCGCACAGGCACTCGCAGTGGCGGTGAAGGTGCAGCTGTAGAGCCGAAGTGACTGAGGTGACACTTAGCCTGACACAAACACTCAGGACCTGGACACAGACACAGACACACACTGTCCGGACTGATACCCATCTCAAAGGTAGTTTCCCCTTCTGGACAAACGGACAGTGTGTAACATTCGTTAACTGGGTTGTGTCATGTTGGTCACGCAGGAGGACGATCAGGCTCATGGTCAGTGTGGACAAAGTGAACCCCTCATCTGCACGATACTCACGACGAGGTCTGCTGACACGTTTCCTACCACACTTCATGTCATCACGCTGGCTCAGGAGATCCAGTGTGCCTGGATTAGTCCATTTACAGCTCAAACAACATGTAAATATCGGGGTTAAATCTAGGCTCCATTTTGATTCTAACATGAGAAGTGTTGGTTTCATACCGAATTTTATATCTGTGTTTCATTTACCACATTTCAGTGTGCAGTTATTAGCCACATATGGAAATAAAGTTATTCAAAAACGTTGCCAGCTTGTACATTTCCACTAAATGTAGCCCAGTTTTAACATGGGCTGCAAGAAATATGTAACTGTTATTATCTGAAGGTGAGGGTTCAGAGTACATTTCTGTGTGAACCCCGAAATGTATTGCCATGTTAACAATGGGCTCTCCAAGTGTGTCTCCAACGGCAGCCATCAGAAACATTTTGTACAATATTTTAAAGGGGGGCTATGTTTTAAGATTTACAATATTGCAGTACTGAGGTAATAATACAAACTCAGAAATATATACTTTTTCTAAGTTAGCGATTTCTTTGGAAAACTTCTAATGGCAGTCCAAAATTTCCCAGAAAGCTGCCACAGAAACAATGCTGTGCTGCTTTCACGATATGATATATTCATTACAAATTTAACGTGGCCAAACAAATTCACAATGATGACATTATCTGCGTCTTTTACTTTTTTGCCAATAAATTATCCTTCCAAAATATGTGTGTGGGGAGGTGGAGAGAGTCCATAACTGTAAATATTTGTACAAAATGAACACTTACTGTCAAAAGATTCACACGGCTAAACATCCTTGCCTGATTATTAACATAATATTAACATTTCAGTTATTTATATCACAGTTATTGTGAATATCAAAATATCTCAACTCGTACTTGAGAATAAAAGGAGGTTTCTGGGAAAATGTGTCAGCTCTTACTATGTTGGTGCTCAGAGGTTGTATTCAGGGGATTCTGAGTATTTTGTCTGTCCGTGAATAGACTTGTGTCTGTGCGATAGTCTCATAACCGAGTTTGAAGATCAAAAAAGCAATGATTGGTTGTTTTACCTGACCTGTTTGGACGGCACTGGTTTCTGGTTAGGAATACATGGTTTGTTTTAACCATCTGAACAGTCTGCATTGACGTTTTCCTAGTGAGGACAGCCCCAGTATTGTGAAGTTCTACATAGGCTGGTAGAAGTTTGTTGTGTGTAACTCCTGAAAGTTTTCCTCAATTAAATTTAGAATAAGAGAGAGAAAAAGCAAGCATCTGAATTCAATTACGGCAAGTATCTGACAGACTGTTGGAGTAACAGAAAGCGGCGGCTCGACGTCCTCTTTCTTCTGCGATGTAACTTAAACTGGGGTACACTCAAAGCTGCTGCCTTATAAAAGCATGTCCTCATTTAGCCTGTTTATTATGGAGCAGAGGAATCGTTCTGCGGGAAGAGAAAGACGAGGAGAAATAAACAGAATGAAGAAGTGTTTGTGGTGAAGGAGTGCAGACTCAGCGCTGCCGTCGGCGTGCGGAGCAGACGGAGTGCTGAAACTGTCATGGCAGCCAGCACTCACTCGGTGACAGAGGGGTGTGAGCCGTCACAGAGAAGACGAGGAGGAGAAGAAGCAAAGGAGGTAGAAAGTAAAGGGAGTTAGCGAAAGAGAGGAGCTACTTGTCTGACATGTTGCCTTTTCGTTTAGAAGTATTTTTTGTGGTGAGACGTGTTGGCAGTTTGAGGCCAGCTGCTATATTCTTTTTGTCTCGCGATCCTTTCTCTAACTGATAATATTCTCCACCTTCACAGCTGCTGCTGTTGTTGTGGTAGCTGATGCTGTTGTTATTGGCCTCATTGTTCTGTTTTGCTTCACTGTTTCTTGGCTAATTCCTTCACTTCATTGTACAAGTGAGTTCAGGTTCTTTGCCATTCTTTGGTCAAAGAAATGATAATAATTGTTGTTAAGGTGATCTTTATTTTTTTATAATCTCCTTGAAATCTGACTCTGAAACACTTTGATTTACTCCATATATTCCCTCTTGATTGATGGAGAGATGTAGATCAAACATTTTAAATGTTCCTCTGATGGTCCAGTTTCCTGTGCTGGTAATATGTTTTTTTGTTTTTTTTTCCGACCTCTGTCTGTTGTTGATCTGATAAGTTGTATTGTAACACTACAAAAAATATGTGTTGTTGTTGTTCTTGTTGTTTTTTAACTAATCTAGGTGACTCAGTGTGGACAGAAACCAGCAGTTACAACCTAATACCGTTTAACAAATTGCATGTGAGCAGAAAATTATATTAATGTGATTAAGTGCATCATCTTACCAACATTTACCTTGTCTACCACCTTTCTGCTTATGTGACGTCAGTGTCATCAAGTCATGTACCAACATTTCTGATTACATGATTATTTGCATATTATAGGGAAAGTAGGTGCAAGAAAACAAGCTGCAGCACAAAAAATGTTAAATATTATTAAATGTTTAATGCCTTTAGTACACATTTTGCTATGAAATATGTCATAGTGTCATAGTGACAAAAAGAAATCTGAAAGCTGTCAAAAACGAACTTTAGATCTACTTGTTTCCTTCTTCTGGAGCGTTCAGCTATATCACAAGGTTAACACGAAAAGATTGAGCATATTCAAGTTTCCTCAAAGACGCAACTACAAAAGACACAGAACAAAACACAAGTTCATTCATTCACTCATTTAGTTAATAACAAAGCAGTGAAAGCAGATGGGAAAGGTGCCCAGCTGACTTCAGAATCCAGGGAGATCTGGAGGCAGTCAAAACTGTATTGTGAAATGAGTTTTATAGGAAACCAATCTAAATGCTGATTACATTGTACAAGCAACATTAAAGCAAAAAAAACTTAAATATTGCTTCAATTTAAACGTAAAGTCCTTTGGGACCTCTGCTCTGTGTTGACTTCAAAACTGAACCTGACAGTTTATTTTAGGTTATTTTCAGCTAAAACACTCAACTCTCATGCTTTCACTCAACCGACCCATTTTTAATCAACACCGTGGTCATATTTCAAATGCAAATATCCCAAACCTTTTATCATCTCTCTCTAAAACAGTGATGGCAAATCTCATCTTAAAGAGGAAAACTTTTATAATATCCACATGACTTTGCTCCATGAAATCCTTACAATCCGTCTGGACACTCAAGTCTTCAGGCCACATGGGGTAGGATCCAACCTCACATTTAAATGATAATTGTGTTTAGATTTTATTGAATCATGTGTTTTATGTATTTCTAATGCAAGATTGCATGTTTATTGTTCAATAACCATATGCTAACTTCGAAAATAAAGTCAAAGGCTGGCAGCAGTGTAACACAACACATCCATCCTGTAGTCAAAAGTGGTCACATTCACATTGATTTTTTAGTATTAAAGCTGACGTCATGACCAATTTTAGACAAGTTTTCTTGAGTGAAAGGGCTGTTGCTCAAGAACATACACATCAGCTGGTAGAACAGTGCGGTGGAGATCAATATTCTGTAGACAACTGACTTCAGAGACACAGAGGAGGAGGTCATAAGAGAAACTTGCCTCCATGCATCATCTCGTGGTGTAGGAGTATATCCTCCAACATTATGTCTTTATGTTGACTCCACCACCTGTGTAATCCTCTGTGGTGTAGATCAGCAATCAAGCATGGTGACATTCACACGCAATCAGCCTGATGAGTGGTTGGACACACATTACCCCCTTCCGTCAGCCCGCAGGTCTCGGTCAGATAGACCTCCATGAATAAGTCATCCGCCACACTCCACTCACCTGCGCCTGTTTGCATCCATTAAATTTGTATGACCTTTATTAAGATTTAAGAACAGACAGAAGGTTGTCATCAAAACAAAAACAGACCATGTTTTATATTTTAGCTAAAATCCTGGTTCTTGTTTGTTCATCTGGTGTGAACAGTTGTTTTATTGGAAATCTGCAAAGATCTGACAAGGCAGAGCTGCAGTCTTGGGAAGAGATCTTCAGAGAGGTCACAACTGCATTGTAAGTATTTGGATAGAAAATATGTTTCCATTTACTTTAACTTTCAGTTCTTGGATTCTGACTAAAGGAGAAGTGATTAGGCACATTTTCTCAAACAGCAATTTAATAGTTCCCTCACAGCAGTGACTGTGTGAACTGTCCAGTTTATATTGAAACTCAAAATATGAAGCTTGTCATCTGCCATCCAGAGACCTACTTCTCTCCCAGCTGCCCTTGGTTTTTTTTTTTTTTATCTTCAGTAATACATGTTATTCTGCTACTCGGGTATTTGTGGTTTCTGAGGCTTACTTTCCCTTGAGTACATGTATTGTTAATATGTTATGTTAACATATTAACAATAAATATGTTAATATGTTAATAAAAATACATTTAATTTTTTATAGCGCCTTTCAGGGTACCCAAGGAACAAACAAAACAAAGAACAGAATTACAGAGAGTGGGAGCTGTCACACAGAAGGCTCTGTTGCCAAGGGTTTGTAGTTTGGTGGGAGGGGTGGAGAGCTGGTGTGTGCCCGATTAGCGCAGTGTCCGAGACTGGGTATAGGGGTGGAGGAGGCCAGACAGGGGGGTGAGGGAATGGAGAGATTTATAGGTCAGGAGGAGAATTTTGACATGAGCTCTGTTTTAGTGGTGTTTAGTTTGAGTAGATTTGATGTCATCCAGAGTTTTATATCATGAAGGCAGCTGACAAGTGACTGTGAAGGTAGCTGGGTGGATGGTTTGGTGCAAAGATATAAACATAAGAATGGAAGTTGAGACCATGTTTGGAAATTCTCTGACCAAGGGGGCCCAAAGGAAAATTTTACTGCTCAAACCTTGCTGCTTTAAGGCTATGGAGCCGTAAAGGAGCTCAGTGAGAGTTCTCATTTCAGTCTCGTTGTAGTCTTTTTTGGTCACAAACATTTCTCATTTGTTTCTCCTAAAATTCCTCAGGAGCAATAGGTGAGACTTGAGACTTTACCACTTAAACCTTGCTCCTTTCAAGCACTGGGGAGACATTCTGAAACTTCATTGAGAGCTTGATGAGTTCTCCTTTGAAACTTACAGGGAGCCCAAGCTGAGATTTTCTGTGCCTGTTGTCTAGGAGAAAGACACTGCTGAAATCTCTTTTCCAATTTTCATTTCCTCTGGGGGAGCATGTAGATGGTGAAGAGGAGGGGTCCAAGCACAGAGCCTTGAGGCACACCCTAGTTGACTGGAGCTGGGGTGGAACTGGAGCCTCCAATGGTGACAAACTGTTTCCTGTTTGTTAAATAGGACTGAAACCAGGAGAGTACTGTACCAATGAGACCAAGGTAGTCAGATATGCGGGTGAGGAGAATGGTGTGGGATATTGTGTCAAAGGCTGCAGCGAGGTCCAGGAGGATCAGAATACTGATGTGACCAGAATCTGCAGCGGTGAGGCGGTGGTTGGTGATATTGATGAAGGCAGTTTCTGTGCTACGGCGTGTCCTGAAGCCAGAGTGAAGGGGTTCATAGAGCTCATGGTTGGACATGTGCTGATGGAGTTGGGTGGCAACTGCTCTTTCCAGGATTTTGCTTAGGAAAGGAAGGTTGGAGATTGGCCAGTAGTTATGTAAGTCATCTGGGTCCAGGCCTGGCTTCTTGAGGATGGGGGTGACTGAAGCTGTTTTGAAGATGGAAAATACCATGCCAGATTCTAGGGATGAGTTGATGATGTCCATCATGAGGGGGCATAGGGCAAGCAGGGAAGACTTCACCAGAGTTGTTGGCATGATGTTCAGAGAGCAGGTGGAGGCTTTTGCCTGGGAGACCAACTTAACAACAGAACGAGAGTCCACAGGAGTGAAGTAGGAGGAAGAGCACTGGGGCAGGCCAACAGTGGAAGGATCAATTGTCCGTGTCAGAGGTGCATATGATAGGGTGGTGGCAGATGATAGGAGTTGCTGGTGAATTGTAGCCACCCTGTCCTGGAAGAAGTCCAGGAACTTCAAGCAGAGGTCAGGGGCACCAGAAAGCTGGAGGACATCGAGAGGGCTAAGGAGCTGGTTAATGGTGAGACAGAACATTCTGGGGTTATTTTGCTGGTCTGCAATGAGAGTGGTGTAGTAGGTTGTTTTAGCCTTAGAGAGAACTTCTTTAAAAAACCCAACGTGGTCTTTGTAGTCTTCATGATGGCCGGTGAGGCCAGATCTTTTATAGATCTTTTTCTTGAGGTGGCGACCAGTAGTCTTTAGGGTGCAGAGTTCAATGGTGAACCAGGGGGCAAAATGGGTAAATGAGACAGTCCAGGTTTTAAGAGGGGCAAGGGAGTTAAGACCCCAGGAGACAGAAGCATTATAGTGGGCCACCAGCCCATCCAGTGAGGTGTCGAGGGGATCAGAGGCCAGGTGGGTTTCTAGGATATTGGTCAGGGCCAGAGTGTTCACTGTCTTGATGTTTCTGTATGTGATGTTTCAACTTATGCATTGCTTGGGCACAAAGACAGGAACAGTGAAGAAGACAGCATAGTGGTCAGAAACAATGAGGTCCAGGTATTGTAGATGGGAGGGAGCTGTGCCTGTGGAGCACACCAGATCTAGTGTGTGGCCTTTGACATGGGTGGGACCTTTAACATGCTGTGTGATGTTGAAGCAATCCAGGAGTGACAGGAATTCAGAGGCAAAGGGGCAGCTGGTGGATGGATGTTGAAATCACCAAGCAGGAGTGTAGATGTGCACATAGTGCAGATGGAGGTGAGTAGCTCAGACAGCTCAGACATGAAGGTGGAGGAGGCTGTTGGAGGGCGGTAGATGAGGACAACCTGTAGCTGTGTATGCCCAGCCAGAGAGAAGGCTGCACACTCAAATGAGGTGACATTCAGCACTGGAAGTTGTTTAACCAGGGTGTCGGCTCGATGTATGACTGCCGGCCCACCACCACGACCCTTAGAGCGGGGCTTCTGGATGTAAACATAGCCTGGGGGAGTGGCTTGATTCAGAGTAAAGAAGTCCTGTTGATGCTGCCATGACTCAGTTAGGCAAAGAAAGTCAATTTTCCTGTCTGTGATGATGTCATGGATGAGTAATGCTTTGTTGTTTAGTGAACGTGAATTTAGCAGCATGAAAGCTGCAGTGTTGTTCACAGATGCTGATGCAGGGCATGTGGAGGAAACAGCACCATTCACACAAGCCAAGGGTCTCAGATAGCTCAGTGTGCGTACCTGTGGTTGGTTTAGATGAGGTTGAGCCGGTGCGATGGAGCGCCTGTCAGTCAGCATGGAGGGAATAGCAGCACTTCTGTCAGCACTGCAGGGAATAGCATTGTCCGTAATAAACTTGTGTTTAGAGCCCCTGTGCATATAGCGGGGGCGACGAAGGAGACCGAGAGATTTAATCCTAGCAATGGAGTTTGGGGTGAAGTTACAGCAAAGGTCCAGGAGCTCCAGCACTGAGTATTTAAAGACCCCGTCAGCAGTGGTGGAGCAGTGACCAACCAACATCGTCGTAAGTCGAGGGAGACCACAGTAGCAGAGGAGTGATACAGGAGCCAGGCGGTGAATAATCCTGAGGTTGTAGTGGAGAGAGGACCAACGGTGTAATGCTAGATAGCCCACAGAGAATTGAGAACGCCGGTTTGGAAGTTAGCGTTGCTAACAGTTGATCAACAGGGCTAACAGCGGGGCTAACAGCTGATCGGCAGAGAAAGGTGAGTCCACCGGAGCCAACTGTTCAGTTGTGCAGCCTTCAAAGTTTGTAGCGTAACCCTAGAGCTTGTAAAGACAATTTGGCTTTCATATTTTCAGCAGAAAAAAAGTAGTTTTGTTGTGGATGGAGAAGTGGCGATATTCATGCCAGCGTCCTCTCGCATCTAGTTGCCATGAAATGTTGAAGCTGTCAGGCTCAGCTCCAAACTAATATTTTTTTTTTTTTTCACAAAATATAAGAAGATCATACATTATCAATAAATATAGAGTTTATTTCCTTCGTTATGTGTTTTTTTCCCCTACATTTTTCTCTTGTATCTAGGGCTGCCTCTTCAATGCAGATGATTCAAATCCTCAGTCAAGCACCCTCTGATTTGAACTTCAGGTTTCAGTTAAATCTGTTGTTTCACTGTGTCATTGAGAGAACCTGAGTAGCCAAGCCCTAAAGCATACCCTGCTTCATTTTCTGTTTTACTCAAAATGGGACCATAGTTTACGAAATGGACATCATGGAGAACCCCTCTATAGCTATTAGAAAGAATCCAGGTTTTATGCATTTATGAATTGGCTGCACTTTTCAGACATCAGATAATGACCGAGACAGGTTTTTATTAACCAAAACTGCAATCTTTTCATGAACTTTTCTGAACCAAACTGAATATGTTGCCCAAACCAAACCACCAACAGGAGTCTGCATTTGAACTCTGGAATCTGGTGGCACCGTCCAGCCAATGTAAGTCCACAATTTAAGCAGTGTAACTAAGTTTTCCTGAGCCCATATAACAATATCACATAGTAATGTGTTTTACAAAGTGTTGAACCTCATCCGATCCTTGCTCCTGAATGAGGGAGCCTTTCAATCATGACACTACTGCCTGTTATCAACGAAGCAGTCATCATATTTACACAAATTGATTAAGTTGATGAGGCAAAACATTAAATAGATTGTTTTTGTACTCTTTTCAATTGAGTGCAGGTCAAATGGATTAAGAAATAATCATTATTCTGTTTTATCTATGCTTTACGCAGCATCCCAATGTTTTCCAAATTAGGGCTTGAGCATTATTTCAAGGAATTGGTGAATTAGTATGTTCAAAGTGAAAACAATATCTATAAATTGGAAGAGCTACAGGCTCCAAGTGGTCTGTCCTCCCCACCCCTTTTTCTTCCTTTTTTCTCTTTTCTTTCCTTTCTTCATTTCCTTTTGTACTTCCTCCTTTCTGCCCTGCCTCCTCCTTTACTTCTTCATTTTTTCTTTGTCTTTTAGTGTTCTGATAGTCCACAACCTGACATGACAACAGTCACAAAACTCATTAGCACTTTGAGTACTTCCACTTTGGATTCATGAATACATGTTTTTGTTGGAACATGTTTACATATATTTAGGTACAATCTTAAAGCAGGAATTCTAGTTGAGTTCAGTAAAATAAATGTGGTATTATGACACGGTGGTGTTAGCATCCAGGAGTGAAATATTGGAGTACTTCCTCCACCACTGGATTCTCTTGACTTTGTCCACAAGGCAGAAGGACGAGTCACATCTGCAGCCTGTTGGGTTGAGCCAGGCTGAAGTCGAGGTTGAAATGTCATGTCTCTCATTAGTGAAATGTCTCAGATTCCTCTGGAACATGGAGCAGTGGTGCATTTGGTTAAAACCCCTAGATTTACGTCAGGAGTGGAAGAGAAGTGGAGATTCATCAAACCTGTCAGGAGGGGAGCGGGTTGGAATCCCCCCGGAGAAGGAGCTCACTCTGCTCCTGATGAGACAGATTCATCTTCCATTTCCTGTCAGACCACCGGACCTCTACTGTTCTGTAAGGAGAACGATGGATGAGTGACAACCGTGGGGAATCCAGAGTGGAAATGAAGGGAAGGACAGCATGAGGGGCTGTGTGTGGTTGACTAGAGTGGAAACAACAAACTGTGTTCATAAAGTTGTTAAGTATAATGATTTTTTTTTTCTGTCAACACGGGTTCCTGCAGTAAAGTGTGATTAAGTTTCTACATAGACAATTTTAGGTGACCAACAGTTGGATAACTTTGAGGCTTAGATGGACATCAAGTTCTCCTGGTTTGAACCATTGTGTTATAAAACATGGGTTTCTTGATAAATAAGTCAAAAGAAGAAGCCTGTGGACAATAAAACTTTACAAGACAAGTCAACTACAACTCCCATGGTGCTTTTTGAAATATAAAGCAAACCCCCTTTCAAGAATGTGTTGTAGTCTTTTAGTAGAAAAAATGTCTAAGATAAATGTATCAACAAGCCTTGTATTGGTGATTCTGATAATCCAAATGTAAATGACAAGTTCTCAGGGCACGAAATCAAGATTTGATGGTCTATATCTGGCAAAACCATCTACCATCTATGCTGAAAAGAGGAATGTTTATGTGTATAATTAAATTAGGTATCATGGATTCAGAGACACCTCGACTTTACACGTCTGGAGGAGATCTTTGAGAAGATGTTTCATGCACCACTGATATAACAATCATAAAACTTCACATAATCAAAGTTTCATGCTTGGGTCCTGTGAGAACAACTAAATCATGACAGAGGAGCCAATGCATCTGCTGATGAAGAGCATGCGCTTCAACAAATCAAGTCAGTAAACCTCAAAATAATTTATTTTTGTCAAACATTCAGAAGTGAAAATGGACTGACTTACTTATTCTGTGTTAATATGGTGCAGGGTTTTGTTTTAAAATATATCTGAATCATGTTGAATAGTTTGAGGAATAAAGTTTGAATTATTAATACCATAACTGTTAATTAAACTTAAAAGATTGTGGTTTGTGGAATTTTAAGGAATCAGATTTTATTGCATCTGTATTAGTTACAAGATGCCAGTGATGACAAATATTTCTTTGTAGCATGTTTTGGTGATTTGTTTGCTTTGCTTTGTGTCGAAGCTGCTGTTGCTAACTGATATGGAATACTGGCAGGACCTTGTGTCGCTGCAGTGAGGAGAAGTTATTTGGGCCTACTGCAAATGCAGCTTGCATTTCTCCTCAGCTGTTAGGCCCATTCACAATGAATGACTTCATTTTCATCCTAACAACAATATAAAAAATATCAGATTATTCTTTCGTAGTATATCTGTATGCAGTGTTGGGCAGTAATGTCGCTACAAGAACAAGTAGTTACTAGTTTAACTACATTTCTCAGTAGCGTGGTGGTAGCATCACTGTTTTCTGAATAAAATAGCTTTTCAGTAGCTTAGCTCTTTTATTGACCAAGTAGTGTGGTAGCGTCCACACAAGCTACGTTTTTATGAACACCTCTGAAGCTCAGCGCGAAAAGGATCAGTCAGTGAAGACGCCGCCATACACGGCCGTGTATGTGGAGCCGACAGAAGCATTTCCGTATGACGGTGACATCATGGACCAGTCCTTGCCTACAACTTCTCTGCTGCAGGGGAATACAGACAGGTTAGCTTGGGTGAGTTACGTTACTTAAAAAAAAAATGCAATTCCTACAAAAGCAAAGTAAGGTGGTTAGTCATAATTATTAGCTTAAAATGTATGTAGATATAGCTACTAGCACAGAGTGGGCCTAATAAAAACACCATTTTTGAAACTGGGATACTGGTAGATGGATTGAGCACTTTATTAATCCCAAAGGGAAATTAAAGTGTTACAGCCACTTGCCATGAATCAAAATACAAAAACAATGAGGCAGGTAAAAGAAACAAATACAATTAAAGACTGAATTGTATACAATGACTAAGTAGACTAACTCAAATATCATATAAATAATAAAGCTGAAACTAGAACACAGACTAGAGAACCTTAACAAAAACTACAACTATAATATATTATTTGCTGAGTATACACTGTTTAATTATGTTAATATGCTACAGTGTAGGACACTGCATTAGTGCAAGTCAGGTGGATATTGCTATGGTAGCAAGGTGCATGATTGTCCATAGATGTTAGAATTAAGTGTGCATTGATAGTTGAATAATACAATATACAAAATAGTGAGGGCACAGCTTATTGTGTAATAAACAACTGAATGTAACATTGTTGCCTGCTTATCTGTCTGATTGACAGTTTTATTGATCACTGAGGTAGCTTTGACTTGGAATGAAGTTGTTCCAATATTAAAAAAAATAGCTTCGATGTAGTTAAGCTACTTTGCCATATTTATGTAGCTTAGCTTGCTACATTTCTCTGGGGGGTAGCTTCGGTGTAGTGAAGCTAAATTTAATGTAGAGTAACTTGTTGCTTAGCTCACTACACTTTCCAAGTAGCTTGCCCAACACCGTCTGTATGTGTGTGAGGGCGTGTCCTCTGTGCACTCTGGAGGGTTAATCATCATTCTTAGTGGGGCTCCGATGGGATGTTTCTGTACTGATCTGATCATAAGACCAATTCTGATTAAATATTCATGAAGCATGCAGTGTGTGTGTGTGTGTGGGTGTGACAGGGGTGTCAGTGCACTCAGCAGGAGGTCATCTTCAGGAGAGAGAAAGAGAGGGGAAAGGTGCCGAGTTACCAAGGAGATAGTTCTCACTCCGTTCGGGCAGAGTGAAAGACAAACACACTGCATACACATTAATCCTGAGAGCTTGTATCCACAGTGTTTTTAATTAATAACTTGTGTTCCAGGGAGTATCGTAACACACAAAAACCGCCACAGTTACCATGTTTAGAAGCACATTTCACACTGGTTCAGGCTCAGGGATTCAGCTTCTGAAGGAAACATGAGGGCCGAGGCCCTAATTGTTATAGTCTTTGAAATAGTCAAACTATTATTCTGATCCTTGTTAGCCTCAAAGTATCTTCAGCAAATTATGGCTGGAGTTGGTTATCTTTGGCTCTTAACATCATGCAATTCCTTACATAAACTAAAACTAGTGCAGTGCCTTTAGGAAGCATGTATTCCTATAGAAAAGTGGGATGTTAAGTAGCTTTTTCATGGATGGCCAAATGAGGCACATTCAGAGTCTCCTCACTGTTTTGACTCATTAAATAAAAAACAACTCCACCACACACTAAACACACTACAAAACACACTAACTACACACTCCAAGCACTCTAAATGTCACAAAGCTCTCAACTCTCAATATCGCTGTCTGTCTCTACTCCAACCGTCGTTGCCTGTCATTCATCTGCCTCCATCCCTCCCACGACTTCCTGTTCCTCAACAACCAAACTTGCTGCTTGCGGACACTTTCATGACAAAAGCCTGTTTTTACCATTTTTTCCTGCACCAGACACAAAGCAAACATGATGGCAATGTTCGCAAAAAGCGTGGTGGACATTATTTACCCTAAGTCCGGTTTTGGACTTGGCGATGCGTCAGTCGACTCGGGAGGTGGGCCGTGTGGGTGGGCTAGCAGCTAGCTACACACGAACATCCACAGATTCCGATTCCACTTTGTCCGCACGTCTCCGGATCTCCTCAGACCAGAACAGATTCGGTCCGGACTCATTTAGTCTGATTAATCCACAACAGTCAGTTTAGATGCACAAAACCTAACGGGACTGAACCGCCGCCAAAATCCCGGTCCAGCTCGCACCGCTGCAGGTATAATCCGATTGTCTCTTAAGGTATGTCGTGGACGTGAGCTCTGCAGTGATTGGCTCTGGTGCGCACGTGACTGTGGTGGCTTCGGTGGACAATGCTCCCGGAATTTGTAAAGCATTTATGAAATAATTTATTAACGGTATCATTGTAGTCCAAACAAATCTGACATTGCACACCCTTGAACCAAGCAGCAGCCATGTTGAAACTCTCAGGTCAGCCTGATCCTGATCTGCAGAGATATTTGAGGCACACACACACAGACAGACAGAGACAGACAGAGATTCCTTGCTTTCAGAGAGAGATTACAGGTGCAGATTTCCTGAGGATCTCAGTTTGAACCAAACATTTTTACTTGGTCTGATGAAAAGAGGTGGTCTTGTTCTGGATGAAACATGGTTTGGTTTGTTTGTGTGAAAACATTTTATTGGATGGTCCAGACCAGTTAGAGGAAGTTCCGGCAGACTATTGTCAAAAATGGAAAAAGGAGAAACAACCACTGTGGAGTGTGGGAAGAGGAGCAAACCTATTATAAAAGAAAGAAAATATGCAATCATGTTTTATTTATGATGGCAAACATTCATCAAGATACCAATCAATCACAGATATAAGGGGGATGCAACACACACAAGTGATGATAACAGGACATACACATGTCATGTAAGTTCTTTAATGTGCTTGAATAGGTGTAATGTGAAACTAGAGCTAACCAGATAAAATGCATGGAACAAAAACAAAACCTTCTTTTGGCTGCAAGTAGCACAAGCTAAATGCTAACATTAGCATGCTAATATGCTGAAAGAAGGAAAAGTAGGGCTCATTTCAGTAGAGGAAATCATGGGGGGTGCAACTGACAACATTACTTTTGATTCATGCTGCCAGTCTGTCTAGATTTATACCAACACACGTATCTAAGGCTCTCTAATTAACATGGTGTTTCCTCTTTATTGATTCTCACACAAGTGTAAAACCAAGTTGTGGTTTTGGGTAAAATAACTGTCTCTTGGTGAACAGCTTCCTGATGGTGTCACTGTGAGGTTGCCAGGTCTGACACTATCATGCCCCCACAGAGGCCAAAACCTGCGCTCACCGACCAACTCTGTCTATCGGCACTGTCTGGTGATGCTGCACAGAAGTATCTCTCAGTCCAGAGCTTGTATTTCAATATGATGCAACCTGATCACTGAAGTTGTTATTTACTGATAAGCTGAGCATAACGGATTTCCCACTAAGCCTTACATTCCTGCCACTTCTGACCCTGTGCAGGTAATGAGTGAAACACCTCCATAGGATGTGCATATAATTAATCTCCTTTATCTTTTTCTTCAGGCGTCTTTTTTGGTCCATATAGTATCTCTTTCTTTCTTCACTGTCTATATTCATTCACTCTCGTTGTTTCACTGCTTCATATTTCTCTACCACAAACTTCAGATTCAGACAGAATTGATTCTTCCAGATTTGCTGGTTTTATTAACTTCAGCGGAGTCATTGGCATATTGGTGTCTCTCCTCCCATTTCTCTCCTCCTGTCTCCAATTAGGAGTTTATTTCCCATGATGCTTATTGCGCTGTGACTCAGAGCCCGCAGAGACTAACCAGCCTTGTATGCGTGTAAAGTGAGTATCAACCCTGATGAGGAAATGCTCGGTCAGCAGGCATTAAACACACAGGAGGAAGACGTGATGAGAGGAAAGACGAGATGGAGGAAGGAGAGGGGACGAAGAGGTTCAGAAAGTAGAAGACAGAAACCAAAGTACTGTAAGTGAAAAGATAAGAAGGAAGAAATGACAGTGTTGATCTGAACACTTTTCTGTTGGTTTACAAAGAGACTAAAGTCAACGTACTAAATAAAAATCAGGTGTCATGTTGAAGACTGGAGGATGAGGAGGGAAGTTAAAAGCAGCAGGAGCAGGAAATATGGAGAGAGTGATCAACAGAGAGATGAAATCTTGCCAGACCACTCACTAAATTATTCAGGCCTCCCTTTTCCGCACCTGTCATTCCACCTTTACTTTTCCCTCCTCTTAATCTCCCACTGTCCCTTTGGTTTCATCTCTCTGCCATGCAAAGTGAGTCACAAACAGCTGATGGACACGGCCAAACTGCTGCGGAACATGGTGACTGTTCTGTGTTTGTACAGGTAGAAAAGTTTGATTTTAACTCACGCTTACCTTCACTAACAAGAGAGCTATTAACTGATAGATACAGTCTGTGGATTTGTGTGTGAGGCAGACCCATCGTCCTGTGGTGTGACAGGTCTGTGATGGACAGGTGGCTCTAATGGGGACCATCCATTTTATAACGTCCATTTTCTTGAATTATTGAAGATGTGGCTAAATGACAGCTAAACTCACCTGGGTGAGATCATTCATGCGTTTTCATCCTCCTAACTCTCCTAACAAGCACTCTCACCTTTTTCTTTATTCAGTCAGAAAGCTTCGTTATGAAGTTGTGTTTTTTTGTGTTAACTTGAGGCTCATTATTTTCAAGTTCAATCAAAGTGCGGACCCTTTTTTAAAAGCGCATATCATTTGTTGATATGGGTCCACATAAAAACCCCAACCCTCCCAAAACTGTGTTCTTCCTCTTTTATCACTGCTTCATTTGCCTGCTGGTTCACCCTCATCTTCATCACTATGATGTGACCATGACCTGTTATATATGTGCAACATCTGACCGTCCCTCTTCAAGCTGGCTCATGTGTTACCATGCACGGGGTCATAATCAAGCCTTTCTGGAAGGGTGCGCATCAGCAATCCTTGGACCTCATCAATATTAATCAGAGCTGGTCAAAGAATGCATAAGCATTCATTAGGCCTCATAAAAACTAATCATGGGCAGCATCTAAGGTCACAGGACTCATTGTACGGGACACCACCCTTCATCTTGTTTCAATCTAACTAAATATGTGTTGATTACTGTTCTGAAGACACATTTATGTCACTTGATCTTGGACAGTAGGTTTTCTTTTGGACCTGAATATCAGCAGCCATCTGGATAAAGACTGCCCAGGCCAAGCCACCAGAGTCAAGTATCGATCAGTGCTCTGGCCTCAAGACAGAACCAAGTTTTTGTTACTATGGCAAGGTTTTCTCAGTCCTCCTCCAGGATATTCAAAAGAGATCTTACAGGATCACAGATGACTAAACTTTCACCAGAGGCTGGATTTTAACTGCCCATACATTCTACAGAAGCATCTGTTCAGTCCACTCTGACGCTGACCTCCAAAATGTTTGTCAGTGTCCTTTGAACCTGCTGTTCTGTCAGCGCCCAAGACAGAAGTCGGAGAGTTTTCCCCAGACTGACATTTCAGAAATACCACCTCTGAACAATGGACAAAAATAATTATTGAGGATTCATTTTCATGTCTTCATTTATTTATCGCTGACTGCAGGTCAAGTATAGATGTTTGTGTCACACATTAAATGCACAGTATGTAGCTTTTGCTGCTAGGGGTTTCTTGATCAAAGCAATCAAAACAAAAGACATAGTATGGTGGTATCAGAAAGTCAGATCATTGCAGTCATTGTTAAACAAGCAACATTGTTCATGGACATTTTTTTTCTGATGCGTCATCTGGTGCTGAAAACCACAGTCACCATGAGCAAAAGTATGGATTTCATTGGGTTTAGACATTATTGGAATCATTTGAGATTACGTAAGTACACAACTTGAAAAATATACAAGTCAAATGAATAGATATTATGTGCCAGACCAGTAGCAATAAAAGGTAGGACTACCCCAACAGAAAGGTTGAAGTACCAGAAATATCATTCCCATGCCAACCATAGGGTCAGTGTTTTTAATCCTGTCTGAAATGGTTTGACAGAGTTTTAGTGATATTGATGTCCCCAGAGTTTAGCAATTACTTTGGTGAGTACAGTGCAATATTAACAATTTATAAAATGGTGTTAACATAATTATATAAAACAAGTATAAAACAGAAATATTATTTGACATGGATTGCACAAAAATGGCGTGTTCCAAGTTCACTGCTAAAAGAAAAGTGGACAGTGAAAATCGCCGATTCAAAGAAGAATAGACTGAAAAATTTGTATTCATTCTCCCTCCAACTAGCACAAGACCCATGTGCTCAATATCCCAGGAGACTATAGCTGTGATGAAGATTTCCAATTTGAAACGGCATTATGAGACGAAGCACAGGAATTTTGAAGAGACATTTCCTCAAAATTCAGAGGTAAGAACAACAAAAATAAATGCACTAAAATTGTCACACCAAGCTGCAAGCAGGATTCTTGTCACGTCTATAACACAACAACAAAAAGCAACAGTGCTCACTTAGAGTGGTGTGGATTTTGGGTAAGGAGAAGACGCCATTCTCAGATGCAGAAATGATAAAAGAATGCATGACTGACGTGATAGACGCAATGTTTGAAGGCAAACAAAAACAGGAAATACTCAACTATGTATTTTAATTTATGTCAAAATGGAAATTAAATTGTATTTTAGTTCATATTTTTGTTGTTTTTTTTGTGAAAAGTATATTTTGTTTAACACAAGGACCTTTGAGTCATTGAAAAAAATCTTTGTGGCCCTTTAAGATTTGTATTTGAGTACCTCTGAGCTAGGACTACTTGGTCTTGGGAGACCCCTGTTACAGTGAAAAGGGGATGACTCCTGGAAGATGGACGAATGAATAGCTGAACAGGAATAGAGCTAAAACAGGATTACAGATTCAGTTTTAGTGTTCTGGATGAATAGTTTCCTTATATTAGAGTAGTTTGTCCTCATTGACCCAAAATTCTCAAAGTGAAACAAGAAATCAGCCAAGTTTGCTCCAGCAGCTTGTCTGTTGTGTTATGTTTGCGAAAATCCAGATTCTGCCCCAATGTGTAACATCAGTCCAGCCTGCAGCTAAAACACACACCCAAGCGATGTGTACATGAAGGAGCTGAGCGCAAGTGTAAATGTGAGCACTTATGTCAGTGCAAACCTTGAAGAAATAGAGGAGAGTTTCAAGTTCAGCAATGCCCTTGGTGCTTGGTATCTGAACTGGACAGACCTTATGTCAGCAGGTTGGTTTAAGAGAACACATGCACATAGACACCAGCCACATGGACACACAAACATGCACACACAGAGTGGCTGAGCAAACAACATCACCAGCACATAAACAGGTGTAATCAAACGCACAAAGTGCTGAAGAGAGTGGAATCTGTGACGTGCATGATAAAAGGACCCTTTGAGATACTAAAAAGCAGACGTTGAAGACCAGTGAAGAAGAAGAAGAACAGAGAAGAAGAGAGATGAAGAAGAGGCCTTGGCCTGAGGCTTGTTAGTTTGTGTCTCTAACAGCAATTTGTTTGAACCTCTGCGTGGCCTCTTTTCTTATTGACAGCTTCTCCTTCATCACCCTGCCAGGCTCTGGGCCCACAGAAGGGGGAGAACAGGGAGCTCCCGGGCGGGGGAGGCAGCCCGACACACCCCACCCCCCTCTAAGATAGACGCTGCAGCTAAAGCGCTGATGGTTAGCTAGCACAGCTCCCTTTGTGCTGAAGCCCGAGCTTTAAAATGCTGCGTCTGCCTCCGACACACACGTACGTCCACACACACCTCAGCAAAAACAGACTCTTGGCCCGTCGATACACACCCGTCACCTGGCGCAGGGAAACGAGCAAGTAAAGTCTGCGCGACACACAAACTCGAGCTAACACACATGCAGCCATCAACAGTCCTGCGTGACATCACATGGGCCCGGAGGTGCCTCCCTCAGCTGTTCCATATGCACCGTCCTGATCTCACACACACACACACACACACACACACACACACACACACACACACACACACTCGCACATACGTACAAGTCACCTCTGGTCATGATGTACACTCTCAGAGGACGCCGCCTGCCCCACCAGCACTGATGCGGTCATCAGGAGGGTCATTAATTGCGGCGTCCCTCAGGGGGCGGCACACTGAGGCAGGATGTGTGTGACTGTGTGTGTCTTGTGCTTCTGTCTTTGTGAGGACCAGTTTAAGTTTTACACCTTGAGAACGAGGACATTTGGCTGACTGAGGACATTTTGCAAAGTGAGACATTTCTGGAAATAAAACACTGTTTTTTGGAGGGGGGGGGGCAGCGGTTAGAAAAAAAGACAGGTTTGACAAAAAATGACATTTTGCATCATTTGTTGTGTGGAGATGTTTATGTAACTGTATGTACTGTAAATGTACTAAATGTTGGGAAGATGAAGACATTTTTTTGAAAAGAAAATTTTAAGTACAAGTGTAGATATGTTTATATTGAGAAGGACAGACAGTCAAGACCTTTTTGGATGGACAGGTGACGACAATTTTAGAAGTTGAAATCATTCTTGAAAAGTGATGACGTTTTAGCAAAGTGGAAATACTTTCAGACAGTTTGCACGGTGAAGTTATTTATGGAACATTTAAAGAGAAATGTCTGGGAAAACAGCAGCAATTTTAGAACTTACTACTTTTGAAATTAGGATATTTCAGAAATAGAGATCATTTTTGAAAATCAGTTAAAGTAAGGATTCTTTTGAAAACTGAATGACATTCTTGGTAAGTCAAAATCAAGTACAGTCAAACAGTATTTTAATAAGGAGTAAGAACATTTTCAGATGGACAGATGGGGAAAGTCAGAAAATAAACATTTTCCGAAAGTATATATGTTGATGATATGTTTACAGGGTTAAAGCTGCTGCAAAAATGTTTTCCTTTTTTGTCCAATCTTGTAGTGTCTTTGGACAAAAGATAACAATAGTGAAACAAAATAAAGTGTAGTCTGGTGACGTACCACCAGACTACAGCGAAGCTTTCTTGTCAGACTGTGGGACTCCTCAATTAATCCTCAGCACTCTGTCGCAAAAAAGAGGTTTTAATTTTACGATTTGTCCAATCTGGATAAATCAGAAGCCAATGGTCTCGCTGCTGATCTGTTTTGCTTGTATAAGTCATAGAGGAGCATCAGTGCTAAAAGAGGGTCCTCAAATGTATAGAAGTACAAAATGAGTTGTGTGTGTGCAATGTTGATGCTACATCTGGCGCGGGGCAGTGCTTTTGCTGGTTTAGCATTTTTGCATGCTGCTGCTTGAGTTGTGTGTGCACTGTTCACATAACGGTGTTTCTCTGATTCCGTGTACTTCAGAGTGAGAGTGTGTGAGCCTGTGCACATTATACTCAGCCTAATAATGACATTAATTTGGAGAGCGCCTTTATAAAAACAAGTTACAAAGTTACAAAAAAAAAAAATAAATAAAAGTAATCAAAGAAATAAAAAACATAAATCTCAACCAAATCACTTTGCTTACACACACGTTTATTTTGTGTATACTCAAATACACAAAAATGTACAGTTTACATATGTTTGTCATCTCAAGTCATCTTCAGCATCTCTTTCTCCAGAAGCGCCTAGCGGCTCTTTTTCCCAAGTGTTTGTGTGTCTGTTTTTGTGCGTGTGCTGTAGTGAAATAGTGTTCATGTGATGTGCTGTAAATCCCCTCTGTTTGTCTGGTTTCCCCCTCATTAGTGAGAGAGAGTTAACGTTAGCACAAGTGTCCTGCACTGGACCGTGAGATTAGTAATTAACGCCAAGTCTAACGAAGGGAGAAAAAACAACACCTCGACAAAGTCCGACCATCAAGCAGCCAGACCTGCTGACGGAGACAAACTTATCCACTGACACTTCCAAACTCTGCCTGGGGTACACAGTCACATGGGTGGTAGTGTGTATGTGTGTGTATTGAGGATATTTTTATTCATTTTTGGTCAAATGGAGCACAAAAGACAGCGGGAACAAAGAGGACGAAAATAAAAACCCTGAATCTCTCTGTGACTCCTTATTTTTTACTTCCAACTTTAATTTATTTGAAATTTCACATTCAATAACAGTATCAGCTTTCCGGCCAATCATACACTCCGGTGAGTCAGTCTCAGAGAGCCACTTCCCCCCCGACCGTTTGGCCTCTCCCTTCACTGTCTGGCTTACGGAAATCCCAGAAATCCAAGCGGTTGGAAGCTCCCTGTGGTTAATGATGTCACAGGCTGATCCATTCCTGTGTCCGCTACGCTCCCACTCAAATCCTTCACAATTCCCATATGTGCTCCATGATAAGTCCCATCATGCCTTTTTGCTGACCCTCCTCGGCCCCCTTATTCATTTCAGGCCTGACTCCTCTAGAGCCTGGATTTGGGCGGACTGGGGGCAGGTTTGGAAGGGTTAATAGGAATCTAAGAGGTAGGTTTTGATGAAAGGAGGAGGAGAGAGGAGACGTTTAGCTCACCTTGGAAAAGTGTTCAATAAAGACATCAAAAGTAGCAGAAGATGTCTTCTATTCTACACAAAGCTGCAAATCCTTTTATTCTCCCAGCTGGGATGTAATGGGAGCAGAAGTAGGCGAAAGATGCTAGTGCTCTCTTTCGGTTATGCAATTTTTAATTTCATTGTCAGATTGTCCTGTATCTATCCTAATAAGCTGTTCTTGATAATGTCAGTTTGTTTTTTTGAATGTTTTAATCTCCCTCTCCTTTCATATCTCACAGTGAATGCTGTTCTCAGTTTATGTCAGTGTCACAGAATGTGCTGGACTTGTTTCTAATTGGCTGCTTGCTTTCACTTGCACTTCATCTGTTGGTCAAAACCGGTAAAAGTAAGCTGAACAGATATGTGAAATTATTTCCTTATATATAACCAGTGTTTACAAGTCAAACATGGATCTTTATGCTTAACTTGATGAAAACTGGTGAATAAGTCATGTTCAGTGAGTAAACTTCAGCTGAGGAAAACTGTGTGTTATGGCTGACAACCCCAGAAAAAGCCAGCAAGTTGACCAAGAATTTGTGCATCTCTAAAAATGACTAGACCATTGTTTGTTGAGCTGCGTACTTACATTATCCTAAATGTGTTTAACAATGTTTAAACCAGAGAAATCTTCAAGGTCATCACAGGTAACAGTGCATTTATTCGGTTGCCTGTTGCTATAACTTTCTGGTAACTTATCTTCAGTCAGGAATCAGCAGTGGGGGAAAATGGTGTTGGGAGTCAGAATATTTTCACATCTTAATTTGATTTTGACTAATGGAGAGATGATTGTAGAAAGACAAAGCAAGATTGTGTGTTTAACTTTGAGTTTACAAGCCAGTTAAGCTTGTCTGAATTCAATAAGAGAAAAACCCGAATTCAGACGGCGGGCAGTTGTATTTTTGTTTAGAGAGAGAAAACAGGTTCCTTTCTTGACGCTTTGTGAATTTACTTATTAGTCTAAAGAGTAAAGTCGCCACTTCTACATCTTCCAGCTGCAGGGGCAGTGAACAGATTAGCGCCTGTTGAGGTACAAAAGTGGCATTAGAAGACAGGATGAGCCAGGCTGGTTAACTTTGCAAACTCTAGGCAAGAACTCTACAAAACAGCAGGCAACTTTGAAATACAGCAGCCCTTTTCACACAGAGACACCACTTTATCTTCACCAATTCTCCGCCTTGTTTGTTCACACAAGACCAGCTCTGGTGTAAAGCAAATTATACAGCACACTGGCACTACACGGTACACGTCATGATGATATCTGTGTGTTTTTTTTCAATGCATGTCTTCCTTTTATTCTAAACATGTACATGCTGACTGTTTATAATCATATGGGTGCTTTTATAATGTGCTGTGAATGAGATCCTGACCCACCATGCATTATGGAAAGTGACCAAGTTAAGTTTTTGTCTCTAAATTACATGATTACATGATCACCACCAGAACGCTGTCTGACTCTGTCACTTGCAGGGAGGGAGGCTGTTTTCGTGGGGAAAGCTCACTGACGTCTCGGTCAGGAGCGTTGACCATCGCAGGGATTTTTTCAAGACAGTAACTTTAGCAACACAATAGTGGAGAGAGACAAACACTTGACTCAAAGGGCAGCGTGAATGGGGTTACTGTTGTTTCTTCATACTCCATTAATGTTAGTTTATTGTTTTAATATTTTAAACTAAAATTCTGGCCATATTCTAGGGTTTGCGCCTTTATTGTCAGTTCAGAGAGTCCTTAGAAGTACAAATGTCTGCCTGAACAGCGTAAGTGTATGTTTGTTTGTTTGTGTGCAGGCGACCAGAGCCGCTGAGGAACTTGTTCAGTTTCTACCTGCCACTGAGGACTGAGAGAGTGAGGTGTGTCTGAATAATTGATAATAAGTAGATTTCAATAGGCTGAACACGTCCCGCCTGATCAGTGACCTGTCAGTCAGTCAGGACCTCGCTGTCACTAAACGGAAGGGGGTCGTCGAGGTGGAGGGGAAGGGATGGAGAGGGACGAAGGAGAGATGACTGGGGGGAGATATGAGAGGTAAGTTATGGAGGTTGGTAGAGCTCAAGCTGCCCCCCTTTCACCCCTTCTGCTTTTGCATCTCACCTGGAGAGACTCATGCGTAGCTTTTCCCCTTAGACCTCGGGGACGTCAAACCCAAAACATGTCTGGAGTGGAACACAGTGAACCTGGGCCGTGACGAGCAGCTGAATTAGAGGAGGAAAGTAGCTAAAAAGCTCTGAGGAAGTTGCTGACGGAGCCGGTTGTGTGGATCAACTCTTTCAGGTGGCTGCCAGCTTCACTATGTTCCTTCCAGGCCTTCCTAACTCTGTAAACTTTGTGTGTGTGTGTGTGTGTGTGTGTGTGTGTGTGTGTGTGTGTGTGTGTGTGTGTGTGTGTGGAGGGAGAGGCGAGGTTGATAATGTCAGCAGCGACCGGCCGTCTCTCAAACCAAATGGGCCTCAGCTGTCAGCTGTGGTAGAGCTAAACTGAGTTTAGGGGAGATTAACACAGAATGACATCCTGTTTGCTTCAGTCTAATCCTAATCTAATCTGACGGGGCTGCATGTGAGGAAATGTTGCGCTCCCTTTGCTTCCCTGAAAAACTTGTTTAACATTCTTTCATTGTGTCGGGACAACAAGGGCAAGTTATTATTTAAATTCTGCTAGGTGAATTTGAATTTATGTTACCAAGTACCATGGATAGGTGGATGAACAACCCATATATTAATGGGTGGATGGATGACAAGATGGACTGTTGGATAAACACACATGAAAATTAACCAATGGAGTATAATGCACAGACAGATTGTTGAATTTGGAACAAATGAAAGAACTTACTGGTGAACATATAGAAGGTACAATGTAATTTGGTCATCATTACACAACGCAGGGTTGCACGACAAAATGGAAGTTCATAAACTCCCTCATGCTGAACAAATTACAGAAAAAAAAAATATATACTGTTATTTATATACAAATATGCATAAACACAGTACAGTGATGGTAGATGGGTAAAGGATGTGCAGATGATAGAGAAATAGATGGATGGATTGATGCTTGTGATAGCTAGACATTGAATGACAGTAATGGATGGAGGGGTAGTTAGATCAACTGGCAAGATACATAGAAAGAACGACAAACTCACTGATGAATAGATAGGTAGATAGATGGATACCGTAGATGATTGGATGGATAGATGTAAGGATGGATGTTTGGATAGATTAGTTAATGGACAAATGGATGAAGAGGTGATATAGATACTGTGGATGGATGAACTGATTTGTAGACAGAGTGAAAGATGTCTGACTGGATGGAAACACATAAGAATAGATGAGTGTTTTCATCTCAGCCCATCACAAGAAACATGAAGCTCCACACAGTAAAACATGTATTCCACTCATTCAACATGGATTGACTTAAGTGCTCCTTTACTGAGCATGTAGGCGCGCACACACACACACGTGCACACTCTGGGTGGGGTGTGTCTCTGATATAAATTTTTCACTGTAGTGATCTCTGCTGTAAGTGGCAGACCCTCGACTCCTCTCCCCGCTGTCTCTGTACGGAGCTTCTCCACACATGTGAAACACTGCTAACAGCTGTCCAGGGAGGAGAGAGGAGGCTGTGTGTGTGTGTGTGTGTGTGTGTGTGTGTGTGTGTGTGTGTGTTTTCATGCATGTGGTTGTGTCCTTTCATTTCAGCTCCTCTGGGTACAGCAGAGTGAATTAATAAATAAATCATTCTCGTCATTTCTTTTGTGATCTGTCCAAGAAAACCTTGCTGCTTTTCCACAGCTTTTAAACAGCTCAACTATATTTAAAAAAAAATCTTCACGGGGAAGAGGAAAAGACGTGCAGAAGTGTGACGAGGAGCTTCTTTTTAGTTGCCAGACACATTCTTGCAGGTGAGTGGCACTGGGTGGACCTCTGTGTGTCCTTGACAGACCTATTGAAAAATTAAAACTCCCTCTACTCATCTGCCAACAACCCTCCCTCCCCCTCTTCCACCACCACCTCTTTCCTCCTCGTCCTCATGCACTGATTTCTTCTGTCAACCCTCTTGAGCACTGTGGTCAAAGGTCAAGTTGCTGGGATTTCCAGCTTGTGTTCTCCTCTGAGACTTTCAGAGCCCATTCTGGTAAACAGCAGTCATCAGTTAGCATTTAACAAACAAATACAAGTTTTCTTAAAAAAAAACAAAAAAAAAAAAAACACTGAAATGTTCAAACTTTTATTCTTATATCAAACTCTAGATTTTTATACAATTTCTATTTTTCACAATTTGTAATGTTTTTATCATTAGCTATTTAGCGAATATACAGTGGCGATTTACAGTGGCTCTGATCAGAACTATGGCAGTGTCTGACTCTCTGTGAGAGAGAGAGTTGGACATCAGCAGTGGTTAAAAAAAAAAAAAAGCATGTAGAGCAGGAATATTTTGACTTCTTATTCAGTGAATTGAGGATTTATTTCAACAGTGGTGACTGTAGAAAGACAGACCAAGACTGTGTTGATGAGTTTCGTTTTGTTTATGTTGAGTTTGACTAAGTTTTACGATGACTTAACAAGGCAATGAAGTTCAAGAAACTTTAATTCTGAAGGTGTGGGGTTGTATTTTTCTGTTTCTTGATACTATGTTAGTTTAAACTGTTCATGTATTATGCTAAAAGCTAAGACAAAAGGTAAATTATAGCTAACTTTCCACTGAAATACTGAAACTGTAGGGGCTACTGGGAAATTTGTACCTTGCTTTTTGAGGTGTAGAGTAATATTAGGACACAGGGTGGGCTGGGGCCAGCTGGTTATCATGCTAACTTCAGTAGACATCTCTACAACACAATACATCTTTGTCATGTTGTCAACTCTGATGTTTCTTCACACTCCCTAAATAATGTTAGTTTGTTTTTTGTATGCTTTAATCTCCCTCTCCTTTCATATCTTACAGATTCCAAATGTGTTACTACACACAGAGATAATAAAAAAAATGATGCATTTAAGAATTGGATGTGATACAGAAGACACAACTTCATTTTAATGTGGAAGACAACATTTAACAACAAGGAACATGGATAACATATCTGTCTTTGACCCACAACAGGATCAATCCTCTTAGTCGAAGGGATCAATCAAATGCACCTGTTGGTACCAGCAATAACCAAAGGTGTCACTGATCAAACGGAGATCTTTAAAGACAATTGTGTGTTTGATCCAGTTTTCATTAAGATTTCATTAAGATGGCCCATACCATCATAGCTTATTTTGAACCAGAGTGCAAGAGGTCAGAGTGCCCATATTACACACACACACACATATAATGTATACATATATACATACATACATAAAGAAATAAAATATATATAACGTCATACTTCCAATGCCTCTACAATATCACATTTTTTTACAAAATCCCAAAACATCCCCCAGACATTGTCAAATTCAGTAGCTTTTTTTTTTTTTTTTCCAAATCCTATAAATGAGTTTCTCAAGAGGCAAACTTGATGTTAAGTATTGTAACCAGGGACCAAGTGAGGGGCAGCTAACACTTTTCCAGCAAAGAGCAATAGAGCGTCTAGCTTGTAAAAGACATAGGTCAACTGTTCTTCTTTCCCTTTTAGATGAAAAAAAAAAATTGTATGGCTAAATCCTTAATATGCATAGTTTTAGGGCATATATTTATTGGGGAAGATGTAATTTGAGAAATATAGTGCTTTAGCAGTTGTCAGGGATATTAGGATCACATTTATTCAACACCAATAGGTGTTAGGGTTAGGGTTGAGTGTTGTGAGTCTGTCCTATTGAACATATTTTACTCAATTCATCAACCTCTTTTAAGACTCATATCCACTCAAGTCTCTGTCTTTCAGAGTTGTCTTTATGATTTTTGACCATTATGTTGTGTAATTGGGTGATCAGCCCTTTTTGTTTGTTTTTGTCACAAAGATTTCTATAAAAGACAATGGAGGTTGTTGTAACATTCTTTTTAGACATGTCAGAATAAAACCTTTAATTTGTAAGTACCTGAAGAAGTGTTTCTGTGGCACGTCATACTTTGCCTTATTCAGGCCCTGTAGTAAAATTATTTAAAATTATATAATTATTGTTTACTTATTTAACCATGTTTTGAATCCCATCAAATTTTAAAGTCAACTGAAGTGATCACTGCCCCAAATTGGGGAATATACAAGATAGCACAGGTGAATCACCTATATATGTATGTACTTCATGCCAGACAGCAATGGTGTTTCTTTTACAAATGGATTAACTGTGCTTTTTCTTAATTTCTTAACAGGAGCACAGTATAAACAACTATGTGGTAGGAAGATATTGTTTAAATTTCTAACCATGGCAAAAGTGACATTCTTAGAGTACCAAAACATTTCAGCTCTAATTTGAGTTTCCCAGTAAAACATACTAAATTTTGGCAGTTGTAACCCCCCCATCATAGGCAAACATACAGAGAGAATCTAAGTCTTGGCTCCCTGTTCTTCCAAACATAGTTTGAAAAAAGCTATCAGATTTTTTGGAAAAATGAAGGTGCATGCAATGCAATGCTCCAGGACCCCTGTTTTATTACAGCATATTGAAGGGTGTGTTTTAGCTGCTGTTACTTAAAACTGTTACTGCTCTAAAAGGTTTAAACTGTTGGGAAATAAGATTATTTGTAGATACAGCAGCATAAGAGTCAACAAACAGAATCCATTTTCAAAGATAATCCCTGAACCCAACATGCATTTTCAAGTAGATTTTTTTAAATAATCATAATATATGCCATTATCCTGTGATTAACATATTGTCTATCAGAAGCTTCTCATGGCTTATATCACAAATGTGTGTGTGTGTGTGTGTGTGTGTGTGTGTGTGTGTGTGTTGCAGGGGGTGAGCTCCTTGATGCTTTCCACGCTCTGTGATTTTATTGACATCACTTATTCATGACCCTGCTGTCCCACACAAGTCCACTTAAAATCATTGTCACTACACCCAGTTTGAGTGGTACTGATCTGCATTTCACTGTCATTTGCTCTGTGTGTGTGATGGTAATTCAAATGGTATTTTAGTCAGAGCTGTGTTGACCTGTGTGTGTGTGTGTGTGCGTGTGTGTGTGATATCTGTGACAGTGGTCAAATATTGGATGTGAAAACAAACAGCAGGTCCATATCAGTCAGTGCTCACTTCATATCCATCACTTGATCAGCTCTTTGTTGACTCATCTTATCTTCACACTCTGCAGAGGAACGTAATCTTTATCTAAATAACTTGTTTTGTTCTTTATCTACAATCAAAAGCTCGGAGCTGGAGGCGGAGGCCTGATTGTGGACTTGAGTCTGTCTTGCATGACATCCTTGTCTTCCTCTGCTCAAATCTGTGTCTCCAGCAGCCTCTCTCTAAGCCGGGGAGAGTGGTCTTCTTGATCCTGCGGAAGCTGTTAGAAGAGTTTTAGTCCCTCTTCCCGTTCTGACTGACAGCCACGCTCCCCTGGCTAGTCGCTGGCCTGAATCCCCCTGGCTTTGGGCCTCTGCAGCCAGCTCTCATCCAGGCCTGATCTCACAGAGGAAAGCCTCAGTGCCGTCAGGATGGATTTGACAGCCCTTGCTCATCCCAGGGATGTCCAAAGTGGTTTCACAGTGAGTGAATGAACCCCTCCCACCCTTGTTCCAGCTGCTGCCTCCGCCAACCGGAGTGTGACAAGCAAGTGTGTGTTCACTGGAATGTGTCTTCATCATGGAGGGTATGTATTTTCAATATCTGTATGTTAAGATGTGACTGAAGCTCTGCAGAGATCAAGTTGTGGTCAAGGTTCTCTGTTGGTGCAACTTTTCACCACTGGATCATTATTTCTTGAACGTGTGTATCAGGAGACAGACAGGACATCGACTGGGTCAGGAAATGGCTGGAGTGTGTAGACAGAGGAGAGGGAGGTGAGCTTCATTGATAAATCTGCTTCAGTCCCAGACAAGGAAGGAAGCTGTGCAGGCAGAGGGGAGGGGGACGCTATGGATCCAGTATTGGGACAGGAGTCCAGCCCCTGCCAGCCATTGACCAGGATCCCAATCAATCAAGAAGCCATTTAGTAGCCTGCCCCAAAAATAGAGTGAAGAAGCACCTGAGAGGAAGCAGTGAACAGGGTCAGCTCAGAGTCACAGCTGATCGCCTGAGGCAGGAAATGGATCAGAGCACTGCTGCAAACCTCAGAGATGTTTGTTTTTTTCTTACAGGTTTATGCAGTGGTGAATCTTCAAGGCCTTCAAGGTATTCAGAGAAGGCCCTGAAATCCTCATATAACAAAGAAACGTATCTTATTAATTTCATAATTGAAATAAAATTATACCTACTTGCTTCTGTAGTTTTCTGTCCATACACTGTGCATTTGAGTGGTTTTCTGTTGGAAAAAAATTAAACCTATCAGATATTTTTCTACGGTGTCTCTGGGCAAAATATCCTCCATCCAGGGTATCCTGTTTCCTTTATAGAATGCCCTGACCATTAAACGTAATGATAGGCAACATTTGGATTGACAGTTTGATCAACCAATCATATTTGGATTTGTAGCCAGTGGGCATATTCTTTAAGATTGCTGACTGCTCCAGGGTATTCTAGAAGGCCCGCTAACTCAGTCACACCAGACCTAACTTAACTAGTGAGCTGCGATTGATAGCCGATGTTGAAAATGGCAACCGGTGGAGATGATATTGATACAACAGGTGGAGATGTTATTATTGCAGATTTATTGTCAGTGCCCTTTTCAAGACGACCGTTTAATGAAAAGATGGACATTGTTAAAAAAGGCCACCCAACTCCTGAACACCTCAAGCTCAATCAACCTGCAAAAGGCTATGTGCGCCACTTTCAGGCCTGCAACTGGGAACGATACGCTTGGCTAGCAGGCTCGGTGAGTGGAACTGATTTTTTTTTTGCTGGTTTTTACATCTCGTTGAACTGGTTGCATTTTGTTTCCACACACTTGTTAAATGATTGTTCATAAAGTGACTGTCTACCTGACGTTGGATAGTGAGTGTGTGTGAGGCTGTGTGTGTGTGCACGTGTGCGGCTGTGTGTGTGTGTGTGGCTGTGTGCATAACTAGAACAACACACAACACAACTCTTGAAGATGGAGCAGTAAAATAATGCTAATAATGTTAATAATAATATTTTTTTGTTTGTGTTTTTTTTTTTTTTTATCAGTTCTGATAGGCCCGGTTCGCCACTGGGTTTATGTCACCTGACCCTCAAATGTCATTGATATGTTTCCTTGTTCATGGGTCGATCCTCCTCTCAGGAGCCACAGATCTTTTAGTTTAATACACGGTACAGTAAGAAAACCTTGACTCAGTTTCTTTGAAGTCTTCAAATGATCAGTGTCACTGTAGTTAACATTTTAGGAAGGTAGAGCAGAACAGTGAGCATTGGTTGACGACTTGTATAAAGTCTTTAACAAGTTTTAATTAATTTTTGTCTTTCTCATCAGTTTATATAGATGTTTGCTTCAGTTATTTGATAAGTTATTTAATTGAATCTAGAGCTGCTGATTAGACAAAATATTATCAAAAGTCACAGTGTGGCATGGTGCAATATCCAGATTGCAGCGGCTACATTTTTTTGATGAAGGTTAAATCTGTCATTTTAACCCCAGCATATGTCACCTCCCCATGACTTTAAGTGCAAATAAAACTGTGATGCAAAAAAATTATCTTGAATAATATCCAAACTGACAAATATGCCAAAACATTCACAATATATTCACTTTTTGTTTTACCATATTGTGCAGCCCAGTGTTCATCTTTACTTTTTGTGGCTCTGCTTCAGAAAATTTAAATGTAAATATTGAAAAACAGCATTTCCTACTTGTAACCCTTGACTTCTCTTTGCATGTTTGATAGGTCCAGTTCAGGGGCAACTCAAGAGCTGTTGCCAATTAAAGAAATTGTGTTTTGTGTTCATTTGCCGCTTTTTTCCAAACTCTACTGTAAACCTGCAACCAGTTCAAAACTCTTTAACGACAAATAAGAGGAAGCAAAACATTTAAAACTCGTGCAACACAACAATGAACAGACATAAAAGCTCAACCTTTATTTTCCAGAGTGATCCAATGCTTGAACACGGCACACTTCCATCCATGGACATACCCGATGTTATAATAGAGACAATAAACTGTTCCCCTGAATTAAAATATCACTTTGAGCTGCTTCACTTTGTTTGGGAGCCAGCAGGCCGTCAGTGGTGCCAGCATGGAGTAAATCTTCCCAGGGTTTGTGTGTAAAAGCCTGAGTGAGGGAAGGAGGATGGCAGAGGAAGACTGCTGGGGAGGAGGAGGGCCAAGCAAGGCCAGCGCTAAGACTCCTCAGTCCTGCCCACAGGAGATAAGTGTCCGTTACCTTCCACTTCATACACCAGACCCTGAGAATATGTACGGTATGTATATGATATGGAGATGCACAAACACACACAATATCCAGATTATCTGCTGGAAGAGGTTTACACAGACCTCCCATCCTGAGCCCAGCGTGCACACACACAGACACACACAAACCCATTTTTACCCATTTTTTACACACATATCCAAAGATAGCGTTAAATGTGGTGAGGACAGCATGCATCCGGTGGTGGCTGTGTGGAGAATCGGCCTGACTAAGCTCTGAATTTACATGGCTAAGCAAAGTTGTTAACCCTGAAAGGCAGGGCCAGAGAGGGAGCTAATGGGATTTCTCTGTTAATGAAATTTATGAAAGAGAGTGAAAGAGGGAGAGCGAGGAAGGGATGGAAAGATAGAAGAAGTAGTAGAAGAGGAGGAGAGACATGCAGTTCTTTAACATTGTCTCTGGCAGCAGGAACAGAGTAACGGTGAGTGTGTTTGTGTGCACCTTTTTTATGCACATTTTGGAAAAGTTTTACCGGGTGGAAATGCACAAAGGAAAGTTTCTAGACTTGGATGAGGTAGAGAAACGGCAAGAAGCAAACAAGGCTGACAAAAACAGAATTTTTGACTTCACAGTGATCATGTGATACCTGCTTCTGCTTCTGAAGACAAAACATTTATGTCACATTGTCGCTCATGGTGAGAGTCTTCCACTCCACCAGAAAGACCAAAAATGAAGAGCAGAAAAGGGCTGCGAGGGCATTAATCATAACAGTTGAATGTCTTACATGTCTGTTGTACTAGAATTACTGGTATCAACACCACAGAGTAGGAGAGAGCAGAAACACAAACCATTAACTCCAAAGAAGTGTACATCTTCGGTTGGAAGCAGTGTGGTGTGTCATTAATTATGTCATCTTGTCACAACCTCTTGAATGTGGCTGTACCAGATGAAAACACTGATTCACAACTTTGTCAATATATTCAAGAACTGCTCAATCTGTGCAGCGCTGTGAAACTAGTGTGTGAAGAAAAAAGAAGAGGAAGATGAGGAAAGGCCAATCATAATGTTCTAGAAGGTCAGGCTTGAGACTGTCTTGTCTTTAAGTGTTCCCATGTCTTCTTGTGGAGCTTTACAGAAAAGTGGCATTGCAGCAAACAACCCAAGACCTTAAGGTGAGGTCGAGTTTGTGTGCCCACTTTAGAGGAGCGCTAGGCGAGATAGAGCTACTTTCTAAAGAGGTAATGCTTCGAATGATCTATAATTAAGCTCACATAAAGGATGCACTTATAACTGTATTACTTCACTATCGCAATCCCTCTCCCTTGAGTTAACTGAGACATAAGGGCTTTTTAAACATACTAACAGATAAAGTTGACATGTTGGTTGATGTCAGTTTGTGTTCTCTCTCCAGGCATCAGCGTTTGAGTCGACAGCTGCCTTCAGGCTGTGTGAGCTCAGTCTCGGCCTCTCAACACAAACCCTGCAGCAGCAGGAAGGTCTCGTTTGCCCTGGACTGAGTGGGCAGAAGATAGTGATGAGTGGGGAAGAAGAAGTAGAAGAAGAAGGGGTCAAGTATTGAAGTGAGTGAGGGTGTGCTGATGGGGTAGGAAATTACCCCCAAGTCTGCACATTCTCCTGTGCAAACACACAAACACACACACACCTTGGTTTTCCTGGGTTTGGTTTGCTGTTTTAGCTTGATGCTGAGGCATCAACACACACACACACACACACACACACAAACACACACACACACACACACACACCTCTACTAACACACACATACACCCCCAACACCCCCCAACGCACAGACACACACACACACCTCACCCCTTCGCCCTACGAACCCGGCACAGTCAGCATCGGCATGGCAACGCCAATCGATGCTCTGTGCCCCGCTGAGCGTGTCCACACAAGGCCGAGCGAAGGGCCCCTCCGCAGGGGATTGTGGGAAATCTGATTTATGATGCCCGTGGTGTTGCTGACCAGTAACTTTTGCTCCCTCTCTTCGTCTTTCCCTTTGTCTCTCCATCTCTCTCTCGCTCACACTCTCCGTGATTTACCTGCTTAATTCTGTTTTTCTGCACAATGTTGTTGCTTTATGAAAAGGAGAGCGACCGTCGAAGAATCACCTGCAACCTCAGAGAGAGAAACAATGCAAGTAAAGTGAACTCCACAGCAGGGGACTGACCAGAGGATAAGAATGGGTTTGTTAAGGAGGATGGGGTGAGACAAGGAGGTAGAGAGAGAAAAGATGATTCCATTTCATAGGGATTTGCTTGCAGAAGGAGGAGGATGTAGTGAGGATTTTCACGGCTGCTTTGGTGCTCAGCCTCTCTCATCTGCTGTTGTCTCTGCCCTGGCACTCCCGGTGACGTTTCACCCACCATGCAGAGCACACACACACACACACACACACACACACACACACACACACACACACACACACACACACACACACACACACACACATATACAAAGTTTACAGAGTCCTTTTCACATGTTAAGGCCTTCTGATGGACATCTGAAAAATATTGCCGTATAGATGAATAAACGTCATGTAGAATGGAAGTTCGAGAAAGATTTCAGTCTAAATGTAGGCTGTTGGTATGAAATAGTTCATGTGACCTGAACAGCAGTAAATAAAAGTTGCAGTAAATCCACCACAAACTTAAAAAAAAAACATGTGACATACAATATTATTCTCTAAGTTGTTTTTGCTGACATGTGTTGCTAACTACACATCCAATGGATGCATACAAACATTATACATTATTTGGAGTAGTTTTTGTTTCAGGCTGATGAATGTAAGTCCAACAATTACTCTCTTTTATAGCTCTTGTTTGCTTTAGTAAGGGTTGAAATTGTGAGCATGAAACCTGATAATAATAATAACTGCTTTGCTGGAATCTAACTGACCAGCTAGCAACATTGGCTAGATATGTAGCTAGTTTAGGTTGTATTAGACTTAAAGCCTTAAAGTTAGCCACAAAATATATAGAACATTTATAATATATAATACGTTCATATAAAAATGTCTATTTTCTCTTTATGTAAAATGAATACTTTTAATAAAATGTGATTTGGTTTAGCCTGCTCATTTCTCCCATCATGTAGGCTAGCATCGCCAAAAAACACATTTATTAGTCTCACCTCATTAGCTTTTGGATCTTTTTAGCTAGCGTAACAAAACCATGAGCAGGAGGTGCCTGTTTGAATTGTATTATTTGGCAAAAAGTTTTAACTGGCTGGAATTGATTGATTTTGAAGAGGGCAGCATATGTGATTTCTAAAATGTTTTTTACATACAGTTGTAGATCATGCTGGAAAAAGGCTGCAGTCCCTCAGTGCTTCTAACGATACTCTGAAGATATCCATGGAAGTTTTAAACACAGCATTAGTCTTATCCTCCTCTCTCGGATATTTGCAGCACTACTTTCTGAACTGTACTTCATGGAAGAGACAAGAACAAGGTTCTGCATTACACACACAAAATGATGTCGTCATGGTGCCATCCATGGTGCAGACAGAATGTGTATCACAGGAACACTCAGACTGTCTGAGTGTGTGTCAGGGCTCCAGGGGGCCTCCCAGCCCCTGCTGGCATCAGGGACCGGCTCCTCTTCATTCACTATCTCCTCCATTTCAAGAACACAGTAAATTAGAAAGTTAACGCACTGATGGGGCGGAAGATTGCCCTGCTGGGCTGTTGTTTCAGTGTGTGCTTGTGTGTGTGTGTCAGCAATAAAAGCAGCTGTCTAAACAGTGGGAGATATGCATTAGGCTAATGTGTGATTAAACACATCCATGCATGTGATTGGTTGATTTATCTGCTTTGACAGTGGTAACTGGTTGGTTTTATAGATCAATCATGAGTGGGTGCAGAGGGCGGGCCATTTGATACATGCTTGTTAGGATAGTTAGGCATTGTTAGTGTAATTTCTGTTATGCATGGGCGTTAGCCTCATTTCTGCTCTCCATCTCTAGTGAGACATGTAGGAATCATAACAATGGTTTTACCAATTTTCTTTAAATGTTTTTTTTTCTTTTCTGCAGTTTTAGCCTCTTAATCATAGTCTGAATCAGAAGTAACTAATAACTACTACTACTACTTACTACTAACTACAAGTTATTTGTACTTCAAATTCTTAATGACCTGTGCAAATCAAACACAATTTTTCCTTTTAATATCCAGTCTATCCAGGTGTTTTAACTGCATTTAATTATCCAAAGATATCACAAATGTTTTTTTAAAAGAAGATTTCCTTTGAGATAAGCAGTTGGTGACACCAGTTGTCCAGTCGGAACCCACTGAACCATTACAGAAGAAGAGGCTGCAAAAAAGGGATGTAATTAAAAAAGTGCTGGTTGAATAATACTTGAATGAGTAATACTCCAGTGTAAAAAAGAAAGCTGAACACATTGCCTAGAAAGTGAAGATAATGGGGGATTCATAAAGGCCCAGCAACTTTTTTCTCTCTGTCTTTTTTTTTTTTTTTTTTCTTTGTCCAAGGAGGGGCAAAGAAATACAGGCAATATATTTTTTTTGAAAATACATAAAAGCACAGTATAAACAATAATCTAAAAAACACAACCTCAAGCTTGTTTCAAGAATCTACTCATAGTTTTGTTTCTCTTTTTCTCCCATTACAGTGTCTTAAACAGCAGCATGATTTGCCATTTGTAGACCCCTTTAGACTGTGAAGAAAAGAGGACATCTCAATCAGCCTCTGTGATGTATTTCAGTTCATGGTTTTAGTTGTGTCTCACTCTGAGCTGTAATTGTATAATGACTGTGGTAGGAAGATGTATATTCGTGTATCTCATCTTGCTGTGCTGATGATGTGGCATGTTTTGAAACACTGGTTTCATAACTATATCAATACCTCATCTCTTTTTCATGCCATTGATTATCACCTCTCTTCTGAGGCACTTAGCTTGGCTTATTTCAATACCTGATTGAACTCTGCTGCTATGCTTTATTAAGACACCACCACTCATCACAATGACACCGTCGTAAAGTGGGAAATGTTTGTGGTCAACTACCGGAGGAGATGGATGGATTTTACAGGACATTAAGTTGATGAATATGAAGCAGATTTTGCAGATGGCACTTCTTTGGTTTTAGGGCAGGTGATTGAACTTCGTCATGCTTGTGGCGTGGTTTATTTGTGCAGTCGTTTATTGATTCTGCAGAGGGGAAGTTTGTTTTCAGAGGCTCTGCTTTGAGTCTAAGTAGCTCTGACATCTCTGCTACCCACAATACCCTGTGGGAGGAGCTGGCTGTTAGCGATATTTCCCCGGTGACGGTTTGGGCTCTGGCTTTACACCATGTTACAGCAATAAGATCTCAATTAGATGAGAAGTAAACACACAGAGGGAGAGAGAGACAGTGTGCTTGAGGGAGACTCTGTTCGCAGATGTAAAAGGGCCTGTTCTCTCCGGGGTCTTGTTTGAATCTTCACGTCCCACGTGTTCGTACTGTATCCCTTTGGGCAGGATTCAATCTACAGCTCTGAGACATAAACACACAGGATCACCGAGATGGAAAGACAGAAAACAGGGACGACACAAACACACAAACTGAAACCATGGTGATGCATCATGAGGCATTCGGTTGCGCTCTCGCAAAGAAAAAAGTTCGGATAAATGACTGTTTCTGACTGTGAGGCTGTGAACACCTAGTATTACCATGCATCATAGGTGATCCAAACAAAAGCCGACAGCTCTAAATACAAGTACAAGTGATCACAAAGGTACACTGTGATCCGATCACAAAACACTTGTTGAAGCGGTCTGAGACGCATCTGACCAGATATATTTTGTATGCACCCTGATGCATCCCTGCTGTCTTCAAAGCAGGATGTGATGATTGTTATTGTGACTGGACCCGAACTGACGTCCTGACTGCCTTTAAAACTTGCTCAGTTGCTGTGTGAGGAGCAACTTCATAAACTCTGAACTGTCTCCGATAAGTTCTTCCTCCATTTTTTACTCACCTAACCCTCTCCTCTCATGTTTCTCTCATCTCCTCCCCTCTCTGTCCTCGTGTCATCTGTCTTTCCTTTTCTCCCCCTCCCTATTTCGTTCCCTCATCACCGTTTTCCTCCTGTCTGCTTCATGCTCCCATCCTCTTGTGTCCTCTCTTTTTTCCTCTAGACTTTGTGTTCTTGCTCCTCCTTCTTGAACTTTCCTTGTTTCCATTCTATCTTCTCCTCTCCTCACTATCATCTCCTCACTGTTTCCCCCTTAACCCTTGTTCCCTTTCTCCCTCCCATTTCCTCTTTCTCTCACCTCTCCTTCATCACATCTCTTCTCCTCACCTACTCTATTCTTCTCCCTTCCTTTCCTTTCCTCATCTTCTCATCCCCTCTCCTCTCCTACTTTTCTCACTACGGTATTTTCCTCATTTCCTCTCCTTCTGCCCAACTTTTCTTTTGCTGCTCTTTTTCTTATTTCCATCCTCTTTTCTTTGTATCTTCTTCTTTCCTCACCTTCTTTCCAGCTTTCTTCTCTATCATCCCCTCTTTTCCTTTTTTTTCTCCCTTTGTATCTTTTGCATCTCCTCATCCCTCCTCACCCTCATCTCCCTTTCTTCTTCTACTTACTCTCCTCTTCTTTGCTCTTATTTCCTCTGCTTTATCACATCTCTCATCCTTTCTTTTCCCCTCTCTCCCTTCCTCTCGCTCTCTTCCTCTTCTCACCTTCTTCCTCCTCTCCCTCTTTGCCCCTTTTTAACCTAATCCTCATCTCCTTCCCTTCATCCTCTCCACTTGCCTTTTCTCCTTCATCACATCCCTTCTCCTCCTTCTTCCATCCTGTCCCCTTTCCTAACCCTCTCATCCTCTCCTCTCCTCTCATTTGTAATATCTCCTCTCCTTTTTTATCCACTCATCTCCTGTCCTCTCCTCATCCCCTTTCCTTCCACCTGCATTTTTTTCCTCCTCTCTTTTCCTTATTTTCATCCTCTCTTCTCTTGTGCTCCTTTTCATAACCCTCATGTTCTTCACATCTCTCCTCCTCTCTTCCCCCCTCCATTCCTCTCCTTCTCTTCCTCCTCTCCTTTTCTCCAGTCTCCTTCTGTCCATCCTCTCCTCTCCTCTCCTCTCCACTCCTCTCCTCTCCTCTCCTCTCCTCTCTGCTGGGTCGCTGTGCTTGTCGCGGGTGATAATCCGTGTCACGGCGGCTGATTGGGGATTAGGACTAGCAGTTTATTCACGGCAGGGAGAATGATACAGCGCTTAGTGGGACAGGCTCCTGCGGCAGCCGCTCTCTGCTGAATTAGCAACATGTTTGAATGAGATAAAAGAGACAGCTTACCCCACCGCACTCTTCCACCTAATCCCTATACAGCTGTGAAATGAGCCGGGCCGATCGCACCACACCTACACCCACGCTGGCTGTCTCTCACCCTCACTCTCTCTCTCCCACACACATGCCCACACTGTTTATACTGTACCTGCTTCCACACACACACACACACACACACACACACACACACACACACACACACACACACACACACCCACACACATACAGAACAAACTCTAAACTAGAAAGCCCTCAGAGAGCACATACCTCAACCCGGACTGCACAATCCTCTGAATGTGTTATTTTAATAACAGAAAATGTTTAGAATATTTTTCTGTTAACAGAACTGCATCAAATTTCACACAGTGATAGACGATTATGTTTTTGTTGTTTTTTTTTTTTTTGCCATACCTTTAATGCTGCAATGCACGATTATTAGGGTTTTGCATGAGGACGAACTGTACAAATTTTCAGGTCAGTCATGTACGTAGCACTGCATGTATGTGAAAAAGTGTCTAATTTGACAGCATCAGTCAGGTTTCATTCTGCTTAATTTCATCAGATATTGCACAGTGTGTTCAAGAGTCATGATGGTAGCAACCAAGTATGGAAACAAATTGAAAAAATATCAAGCCCTTTTTTTTTTTTAATACCTAATGGGTGTTGAATTAAATACAATAAAATGCTTCCAAGTTACTGTCACCAGGGTGCAAATATTCAATTTGCAGATGGATCCCTCTGTTCATACTCTAATGAAAGGTACAAGCATGGAACTTATATATTATATAAAATATATATAATATATTTTTTTCCAAATACACAAAACCTGACACAAATTGCCGTAAATATTACATGGCTTTTTACAATATACTTTTTCTCAATATTAAATGTATATATTGTAATTGCAGTAATTAGACCTTTGCCCCACACCTATGGTTAAGGATTATTGTAAATTATTACCTTTAAAAATATCTTAATTGCCCTCTCAATTTACTAAATCACTCTGTTTAGTTATGATGGAAGTTATGATATAGTCATTCCTGGCCACATTTGGATGAGTTTACAGTGTCCAGTTGTATTTATCATCACAGTCTACCCTAGCAGAAATCTGTGGACAACTGAAAGTTGAGTTGATCTGCTGTCTGTTTTTCCTACATGTGATTAAGCTCTAAAAATAGCCTCTTTCTCCTCAATGCATGACAACTTGAAACCCACCAGGAGACAAAGTGTGGTTCATTTTGTTAATGAGGGCCTGGCCATCTCCACCAATAAGCCCAGCCGTATATCTCACTTCATTTGGCTAGTGTTGTGTCAGCAAAATAATGCAGGGAAATAATATATGTGCAGCTATCTACATATGGAGAAGAGAAAAGTGGAGGGAGGAGAAGCGCAGGACTGGAGAATTACAGCTGGTGGATATGGAGCCATCTCTTTTTTCTGTTAGGTGACCAAAGGTGATCCACCAAAAAAGCAAAGTAAGCATCTTGTTCTTCAGCGTCTTCTCAGGAAACAGAAAACAGAGACAGTTTGTACCTCAGTGTTGTAAATTCCATCATCATCCATCCAGATGCTAACACAGCCCAGTCACAGGTTTTATTTTTACCCAGACTGACATGTGTGGAGTTGCTGTGTGTTTCGTCATATAAATAAACCTGAAAGTCATCTGTCATTACTTTTGTCACCAGCAGGACTGACAAGAAGGGCAGATATGTTCCTAAGGATTCTGTCTTTTTCACTGCAGCTGTTTTTTTCTCTCGACTGGGAGGTTAATTTTGACAAAGATAATTTCCAGTTGCAGCACAGTTTCATCAGAAAGTGTGAGATCATGTACCGAAATGACTGGAAACGTCACAGGAGGCACCTCGACATATGTCTTGTAGAGAGATCTGCCCCTGGATGCTGTTAATGAGGGACATGTAACACAGTCTGATTGATTTGTTAGTGATAAACACATTGCTTCTAGACACCTTTTAAACTCAAAAGGGAAAAAAAACATATGTATACACCATCAAAAACAAATATTACTCTTCAAGAATGTAAGCAAAAAAATATATTGGGAGCCTTTATTTAGTCTAATCGGTCCTCATATGGATGGAGATTGTTCAAAAATGATTGATTACACCAACTGTAAACTGTAAAGGCAAGAGGGAAACCAAACTGTTCTCATTCCCAGCTCATCAAATACAAACATTATGTCACGCCTGCCATCTCAGATACACAGGGTACCGTTTAGCTTGATGCACCTTGCTTTCAACCAACTTCAGGTTAAACCTATCCACAGTCAGTAATAGACACTCAGAGCAAGTCAGGTGAGATAGTAAAAAGGTCGACCAAGTCTGATTAAGGAGGAGGTGTACTGAGCTCTATTCACAAGTTAGTATGATAAGTATGCAACATCTGGTTAGACTTTTACTAACAAGCATTTTCACATATGATGATAAATTATAATTTACAGAGCATAATTATTGTTGTGAAACAGTCACGGTTTGGTTAAGTTTAGGTACAAAAAATATACTTTGAGTTTGGGAGAAGATTCTTTTTTGGGTTAAATAGACTGCTTTCAGTAATGTAACATATTTCTCCTTTCTTTGGAAATTTTGTAGCTGCGTTAACGCAGTGATTCCACTGCGATAAAGGAAGGGACTGCGCTTGATAACTTTAGACACAAGGTGGCAGCAGAGATGACAGTCATGGTGTCTTTATACCTCGTTTGACCCCAATGTGACCAGCAATGGCAGAATGTCGCCGTCCATATTTCGACTGGTTGACTCCACAGGAAGCAAATTAATGTGGCGCAACCCCTAAATTCTACCAGACCCATGTCCATCGTCGGTCTTCCATGGTAGCGGAGATGATAAGTTTCACTCTAGTCTATGTGTGTACTTTCACTGGCTCCGCTGCGTTGTATATTTACTTATGAACTCAGCTAAATTCAGCACAGAGCAGACAGGAAGTCAGACACCAAATAACAACATAACATCTGATTAATTTCATAATAAAACACTCCATGTTGACGCCAACACAAAAATCTCAAGAAAGGGACAAATCCAAGCACAATGTGTAACTACATATTTTTCAGTTGGCATTGCATAAACCCATCCAACATTTTGTTTCTCATCAAAGATAAATTATTTCAGGCAGCCACACCTCATCCCCAGAATGATAGTTCTTATGACCTGTCTGGTCCAATCAGAGGACTGAGATCCATACACCACATTACGCAGACAGAGCAGTGCTCATCCTGCTCCCATTAAATAGAGCATTTTGCCATGATACAGTTAAACAGAGTTGTTGTCATCATCTTTTTATTGTTTATTGATCATTTTCAATATCGCTATCGCTGTGCCGACCAATGAGAAGGCAGAGATATCTGATATTTACTAAACCGTTTGTATGGATTTCCACATCCATTTCTTTTATCACATGACCCTAGAAGGGCTCCACGGATACAGACTAAGTCACTGAGGAAATAAAACAACGTGTCTGGTTCAAGAGGGAGGGGAGAGAAACTCAGGACCCTGATGTAGTCTGGACTGCTCACATGTGCCCCTTGGTGGTTGTTGATGCACTGCAGATAATGCAAAATCAGCTGAATAAAATAGAAGTCCCTCCTCATTTTCTTCCAAGTCGCGGCGCCTTTAACGTTGCGGTAATGGCTTCAGCTGAAAGGAGAGACATCTGTATGTGAGCAACGTAAATCGCAGAACATAAGTTACATAATTTACCTACATGAACTTGTTTACACAACTCAACCCAAAAACATATCACGCTTGAACCTCGGTCACAGTGTGGACACAAACTGCCATCTCCAGGGTCAGAATCCAGCTGTATGGGTCCAGCCAACCACTCTCAGGCTTGGGATTTGACGCTTTTTGGGGCGTAGCATACATAGCACAGAGCACCAGCAACTTCAACTTTCGCAATGAGGAGTGAGCATCCGCAGCAGAGGGTGGTGGCTTACAGAAAAGGCAGCGCTCTTTTCCTGACCTTGGCAACAAAATTCACCATATTTTTATCTCATATGGATCACGTTGTGTACCCGCATCCTCCTCGCTCTGATGTCCAGATGTCAAGCAGATTACAAACATACAACAAACCACAAAGGGGCAATGTGGATCATACAGTATAGGTTGTCAAAATATTGTCAGAAAAGGGCATGGCAGCTTGCTTCTTCTTAACAGGACCAGAAAGTGAAAATAACCTCTCAAATGGTACGGATGTGGCAGGGCACTGTGTGCCCATTCTTGTTTGGACCACTACTGCTAGGGACAGTCCTCTATGCCAATAATGGGCTCTGACCTGTAGCGCTTCACATTTTTCTGATACGGTCATTCTTTGGGGCAAACTTCAGAACTGATCTTGCTTAGGTTGCTAAGACATTACTTGTTGCTTTGGCTGTGATGGCCTCTCCCTCTCCACACACATTCTTACCACTTCTGACACAGACCCACTTTGATGGTGGAAAGACAGTTTTCTGTTTTCTTTATTTAGATTATATTTTCCAATAACAATACAAAGAACTGTACTTTAAGAAGGGGGAAGGTTTAGGCTGTGTTCTTGGCCACTAAGTGGTTTTTGAGACTGGATGTACTCCAGTGATAAATCACTTTGCATCGCCAGTAAACACAAACAACTTTCTTCTTGTGGAGAGAACCATCTGGCAGAGCTTTGAAGCTGAACCTGCCATTGAAAAGACTCTTCTCTTTATCAATTGCTGTTCGTGGTGGGTTGTTTCTGCTTTCCATCCACAATTTTACTGCTGCATCACTACATGATTTCCCAAACTACTGGGTGGGCCAAGGGTCATAATAAGAGCGCACGCATGCATTAATTGCACATGGAAAATGAACAGAATGAACAGAAGGTTTGTGTTAATGTGCTAATATCCTCTGAATTCTTTGCAGTTTGTTTACAGTTTTGATCTCTGGACGTCTTTTTCGGGGCTCAGAGGCCATGTCGGTGTGCTGCCGCCTCAGAGTCATGTTTGGTTACCAGCAGATAAGCACTTTTCCTCTGATTGGTTTAGCGTCTCTTAATATCATATTGATGATAATTTCTCTGTAATGCACCATTTGCACTAATTGTGATGCAGGGAGTGAGTAATGACATGTGACTGCAGCCGCTCCCCAGCCTCTCCTCAACACTTAATCTCCTGATTGTCCCAGAGAGACGAAACGTGACAAGATCGCCATAAACAACCCCCCCACCCCCGAACACACACAGACACGAGCATATACACACACATACCACAAACCCTTCCTCTGCTCACTCCTCCACTATTGACCTCTGTGCTACCCTACATCTCTTCTCCTCCACGTTTTCCTTTTTATTCCTTTTTTTTTTTTTTACAGACTTTCTTTGTTTAAACCCTCTTCCTCTCTCCCTCTGCCCCCCCTTCCCTGTCTATCACCAGGTAATATTTTTGAAAGTTAATCAATGTAAACACTGAACGTTATTGGGAACTGACATCCTCTGTGGTTTATAAATGGTTCTGCTTTGGCCACTGTAAAAAAATAAAAAGATATTTGATTTCCCTCTTTTCTTTCTTCTTAATTGCCTCCTTTCTGGTGTTCTTTTTTTTCTTTCCCTCGATCTGTCCTCCTTCTTTCCTACCTTTTTTGTATGCTGTTCTCTATATCCCTGCTTCTGTATGTCCTCTCACACACAGAACACACCCAGGGAAAAAATGTAATGTCGAGATTAAATAAGACCGGTCCAAAGTTAAGTGTGACCCAACAGACACAAGAGCACACATCAACAGGCTGCATCCACCAGCCCGTCTTCATCAGAAAACCACCCATATATGTCCACTTTACATTTTTCTTGGTAGACGGTGAGTCCTAGTGTCCATAGTAAGCAGCAAAGGAAGAAGACAGGTGGTGTGGTATAAAGAGTGGCGAGTCCGCATTGAGGGGAGGACCAGTTGGACAGTTTGGATAAACAAGCACTCTTTCCCAGGTTGCAGTTATTCATGTCCAGTGTGGCAGTGAAAGACAAAGGTGAGTCTTTCTAACATACCAGATGTTTAATGATGTTAGATCATGTCCGCAACATTATTTTTTTTGTAATTGAAGATACATAAGTGACAGGTCGTTTTCACCCAAACTACTTTTTTTTTCTTAAAATTGTGGTAGTTTTTTCATGCCTAAATCTAACCAACCTGCTAGTACATGTGCAATGACAGTCTGGTACCCCTCTTGCTGGTACGTTGTGCTACTATGCTATGTACACCTTTGTTACAACCAGATTGCTCTAAACACACAAATTAAAACCATTGTGACTTAGACTCAAGTCACTGTTTTAATGAATTACAATTTTACAAAAAAGAATTTAACTAACTTGACTTGCCCAAGAAAAAATGACTTGGGACTTTTTTGAGAATAGGTGTTTAAGACTTGAGTCACATGTCTGTGTGACTGGGACCATGTGTGAGCTTCCTAGAAGAAGAGGAATCTACATCGTTGTACAACAATTCGATGATGATGGAGAAAAACCCAGACAAGATGCAGCTTCCACTCCCTGACCTCAACTAGACATACACTGTATACCACAATCTAAAGAGGACTTTTTCATCATGTAAGTACATGATGAAATGCTTGCTGTGCAATCACATACTGTAGGTGAAAATGTAGCTAGCTTGCTAACATTAGCTAAGTACATTTGACATATTCCATGTCATTTTTGATGTTGTGATAACTACAGTAACTCAGTGAGTTGTGTGTTGGGCTGATAAATTGGTGTGCTTTAGAAAACAGTAAACAACATAAGCCTTACATCAGCAGAGAAGTTATATTCATTATTGCCATTAAGTTAAATATAAAAACATATTATAATGAGAGTTCCTTTAAAAAAAAGAAAAACTGTTAGGCCTGGTTCTTCAGAGGACAGATGCAGAGAGGAAATGTGCTGTGCTGAAGGCTCATGAGTTGAGGCCAGACTTATGAGAGCAAGTGTGTTGTAAAATTACATTTTGGGCCCTATTTAGACGGTCTGTAGTGCATGGTCTAAAGCGGATGGCGCTAGTGCATTTAGGATGTGTCAAAGTCCTTTTTGTTAGTTAAATGGCGGATAATCTTGGCTCAAAGTGTGGCGCACACCACACAGGGAATGTATTTAAATTCTGAATTAGTCAGGGGTGTGTTTTTGGTGGAACATAAGTCAAACAATGGCCTTCCATTCCCTTCAAGAGCCAGATGCAGTAGGGCCAGGCACATTTTTACCAGTGGCACTCATCCTCAGTGAGGGACATGCATGTGATCCTCGGCTGCTGGACCCTCTGTCCCGCCATCTGACAATTATCTGTCACACTAGCAACTCTGTTTGACTGCAAATGAAAATAAAAAAACAGTGATATGTAACTGAGGAGGAGAGTCCCTCTGTGTGTGCGCTTTCATTGTGTCTCAGGTCTTGGTTTCAATTTTGGTCACCAGGAACCATGAGAAGATCTCTTCTTCCTGTATATATGACTAATTTTCTACATTTAGTCTAAACTGATCTTGATTTGTTATCAAGTAACCAGAAATACAGTCTGTTTCCTCTTGTAGACACATATAACTAGATATATATGCTAATACCACTTAAGCAAATTAAATCATATAATTGCCCATAACAGTTTAACCTTTTTAACCTTGGAACAATGAATTACTGCATTTCTGTGCTCCATATGCAAACCATTTACATAAGAGTGCATAATTTTAAAGCACTCTTTTTCATACCTTTCATGGGGACACTAAATCCTCCTCTACCTCGGTGCCGTTTTTGTTCACAGAGGTTGTAGCTGCATATACTGAACACATCGTCCTGCATGACAGTGGACCAGCTGATTTTCTCCTCTTTATCGTTGGTTTGGATGTGAAATCAATGTAGGTGGCCCTTCTCCAGCCCTGCAGGGGGGAGAATCTCAACAGAGTGAGGGCAGCAGGAGGATGGAAATTATACTGATAATCATGGAAACATTTCATTCTGTTGGTCATAGTAGAATCACTGAGAAAAGGTAATTGTTGCCATCCTCTTTACAAATGAACACACACTGATTTATATGTCTATGTGAAGAAAAGAATTTCCATGTTTGAAAGGAGAAGAAAAAGCCATTTTCTAGCACAGGTCTATTTTTTCCTCCTCTCTTCCCTCTGACCTGGAAAAGAGGGCGAGCTGCTGGTTGGGGGTGTAAAATCGAGTGCAGAGGGTTGAGTCAGGGACTGTTAACCCATAGGGGAGGTTCACAGCGTTGGGCCTGATTCCTTGGCCATCTCATTGTTTCCAGTCAAGCTGTAATTTGGGAAGAAAGTGGAGTCAAAGCGCCCATAAATTCTCTGTGTGCCAAAACCGTCCCAATTGTAATCAGCAAATGTCAGCAAGACACTGGTCAGCTGACAACTACCTATCAGCTGCTCTTCTACATTTGATCACACGCGGGATCACACACATACACACACACACGAAAACACTGTTATTATTGTGTGCATGTATATCTACTTTTCTAGTTCTATGTGAAGCTGATCTTGCTGAAGAGGCAAGTTTGCAAGACAAGATCTAAATGCACAGATGTGCACAGCACACTGAACATATGCACAGGTTACTGTTCACTGCTGTTTTCTTTACAGCAGACAGCCGGAAACAAAGAAGATTAAAGAGGATGATGAGAGCAAGTTACATAGTTAGATCACATGAGCTGCTGATTGTCCAACTAGAAATAGTATTATTGTAGTTCACTGATGCTTACAGTACTGACCAAAAGCATGTAAAAAAAAAAAAAAGCCCAAAAAATCAGCTGCAAATGGAAGCCATTTATTCAGTTGTAAACATGCAGTTGGATGAAATATATATTAGTGGGGCGGCTTAACGGCGTAATTCCAAAGAATCGTGCACTTTGTGATAAAAGTGTGACATTTCGTACACTTATAGCCAAAGACAGACAAAAAAATGAGACCATCGCAAATGTTCAATATGGCGGCCGTGGCAGCTATTTCTCAAAAAGGCTACCATTGACTACCATTTCCATGTGAATTTTCTTTTGTGTGTTGATTATAATATGATATTGATCATATGGTTTGCTAAATTTATTTACCTGTTTGGAGTTTGTACATATATGATACAAATACATTTCAAGATGGCTGTTATTTTTCAAGAAATTGTTACCTCCTCAAGTTGCACGGATTCCTGTTGAATGAATGATATTAGTGTCAAATCACACATTTTTATGATTAGGAATTCAGGTGGCAACTTTAGTATTTGGCCTATTTGGAAGCTCACAATGCAAGATAGGCCTAACTGACAATAGTAACTGTCCAAACATGGGGTCAATCGTGGAAGACTCTCAGAAAACCCTTTCACAGTAACAGGGAGCTGTGCAGTCTAAGGCAGCTTTTTTGCACTTACACTGCTTAATACAACCCTTCTTCCATTTGCAGGGAATAAGTTCAAAGCTGGACTGGCCTGCATCAGGCAGGCATGTCCAGAATGGTTCATAGTGACCCTCAGATGCCTTTGACCAACCCCATCTGCAAGAAGAAGGAAGCTCTGGCGTTGACACCAGCATCTGACCCCATACATGGCCGTCTTGATAGACTGCCCTCTTAACATGCTCCTTAGGGCAGCCTTTGTTGGAGGGATTGACTGCACATTGTGCCTCTTCTCAGGCCCAAGTGCAGCTGAGATTTCATGGGCTGCTAGGTATCGTAAACTCTTTCCTGTAAATACCAACCAAAGCTCAACATTTATATCAACAGTTTGGATCATAATTTTATGGTGACCATTTTGTACTGCATGACATAACATGTCATGACAGTGTCAGTTTCCTCATGTGTGCATGGAGAAATTGAGGACAGATCAGCAAGGGGTGGCTTGCTGAGGACAGCAGTCCACCATTTGAAACTTGGTTTTAGCTTGGAGTGTCACGATTCCTCGATTCGATTACGTTTTCGATTTTAAGGTCACGGTTCGATTCAAGTCTCAATTTTTACGTTTATTATTTAAAGCACAGGTTGCTATGCCATTTTTAGACTACGCTTTTTTGCATTATAATATCTGACCTTTGTTCGCAATGTACCACACTACATTGTCAAAGTGAAAACATTTATTAAGAACTTCAGTGAAAGAGAAGCAGGTTCAAGTTCCTGCATCTGCAGTTGCCATTGTTGTAAGAGTGGTGTAGCCCCTTTCAGGAACAGGGCGGTGCGTGAGCTGTGTGTGCGTAAGGTGTGAGTGGGCGAGTGAGAGTGAGGGAGTGTGTGTACGTGCGGACAGTGAGTGAATAGGAGAGGAAGGAGTAGTAGCAACAGCAATAAAGTGTACAAAATATGCTGCAGTTTGGCTGTGAATAAAAGGGGCAGCTCCTCAAGATACAGCAAAGCTCCCTGGTGTTACTTCCCAACCAGCTTAACCTGCAAAAGTGGCAACGAAGGTAAAAACAAACTTCAGCCCTAGAAGAAATCATCTCCTCTGTGCTTCCCGACCATGCTATCGTTTGACTGGCTGTAGCTAATAGCTACTGGCTTAGCTAGTAGCTAAGTTAGAGCAGGTTGACTCACAGCACTTCAACAGGTGTGTGTTTTTCTCTACTTGGCAAGCCACCCAGATGTGACAACAACCCCAGCGTTACCGGGCTCTTCATAAACAGAAAAGAGCATAGACTATATATAAAAAAAGAGTAAATAAAAGTTTTAAAACATGAAAGACATGGAAGATAAAGAAGAGGGAATGTGAGCTTTTCTGACAACACACAATTGTTGCATAAACCAAAAGTATGACTGTTAACAGTAGCGCATCGCAGTTAATGTTAGCGTTGATGCTAAGCCCATTAAAAACATTAAAATGGCTAATTCAAACATGATGACAGACTAACATTTATCTCAAGATATGAATGTTAATGGCAAGATATGAATGTTAATGGCAAATCTGGATAAAGAGCTACTCATGATAAAATGTCAGTGAAGTAAAACTATAACGTGCTAGTACTAGTTGAAAACACACAATTGATAAATGGATACATGGATATGTTATTTTGCTGACATTGTGAGTATTACTAACAGGGGCGGTCCTCGACCATTTGGTACCCTAGGCGGGCTTTCCTGATAGCACCCAATCCCCATGAGAAAAGACAATGATAATCATAACAATATAAAAATATGTGCAAATTAATACATCTGTTCAATAATAAATACACAAAAAGGAAATATGAAATCAGGTGGTACATGATACCGCCTTCTCCGAATCAACTCTGTTCTCATTAGGTCCGTTACATGAAGAGGCCAGTCAGCAGGATCAGCTGAAGGCGAATTACCAGTGTTTGCTGCATCTAGAGGGCACATGAAGCACACTGTCTCACCTTGTATTCAAGATAACATTCATCAGGCACACACCTGAGACACACCAAGTGTAGAATCAGTGGCTCAATCAAGATGAGCAGCTTGCACTCACCTGAACATCCAGGCTCCGTGGTTAGAGGCAGGGTGAGGTTGGCAGGAAGAGCAGCATGCTCTTGTTGCGTCTCCTCTGATGGTTCTAGGTCCATAAACATAGAGAGAACACACAAGAGCAAATACATTTACTGGATGAGACACACACAACATATTGTCATTTTCACATAAGTCAATACATTTTTATCATCACAAACATTCACTGACACATTAAACTCAACTGAGGAAACCAGAGCAGCTGCGGTACATGGCTGTTCCTGGTCTGATGATTCAGCTGCAGATGGTCCTAAAAATTTCAATAGTGAATCTAAAACGATAAAACAAACAAGTGTATTATCAACATGGAGTAAATCATTTCCAGTTTTCAAATTATATTATTGTTAGTTGCTAAGCATTTTAATTTTGACATTCATTTTATATAAATTAACTTAGTCCTGTATGCTCACAGCTCTATGTGCATATACCTCTCGGTATAAACATAACCCTACATGTATATATAATTTAATATTATGATGCTCAACTTTATTGATACAATATTCCATCGGTATGCAACCTATACTTACCTCTGTTCATTAGTATATAATATATGCTCATTTTTTGCACCTCTCTCTATATAGTCAACATGTTGATATCCTCATCTGCATATGAGGCACTGACTCACTCAGCACTTTACTGGTTTGCACTCATTTCATAGCACACAATGAGATGTAAAGTGCTATATAAGTTACTGTAGCTAGCGTCAACTTTTATAGAGTTTTTCTCGAAAGGCAGCCAGCCAGTCAAGGCTACCCCAGGCCAGCAGTCTGAACCAGTGTTATGACAGTATTATCATGACAATTTTGTGGCAGACTGCATGTTAATAACGAACCTGGCTGAACAAAGCGGGACGTCACACACCCTCATTGCTACGTAACGGCTAGCTTACTAGCAAGATGACATGATGCTACTGCTGGCTAGCATGATTATATCATGAATGCGTGATATATATATATATATATATATATATATATATATATATATATATATATATATATTTTTTTTTTTTTTATTTATTTATTTATTTTTTTCAAAATGACATACATTTCTCCTTTGCATGTTTCTCCCGCTCTTCTCCTCTGCACTTCCTCCGCCCCAGATGGCTTTTGCCGTTTCATCTTCCGGACTGTAACGTAGCTGTGACAGTGCGCGCTCACATGTTGTGACCATGTCATGTAAAAGCTGCAGGGGCTATACATCAGAATCGTCATTTCTTTCACTTACATTTAATTTATTTTTTATATCAAAGTATTGTTTTAGATAGAGGGTTGGCAAAAACTGTAGTAAAATAAACATTATAGACAATAGACATTATAATTTTAATTATATATTTTTCTTTCTGCGCATATTTGGCAGCCCTTACTAGGTGGCGCCTTTTACCTCCCTGGTTATGTGGTCATTAAAGAGAAATACATGTTCAGTTGTCAAGTACCACGCCTCATTTGGTTTTAGCTGTTGGGACTTTAATGTACTTCAGCTGTTACACAAACATAATGTTCAGCAGTCCTCTGGTTTCTTTCTTCTTTCTCTTCCTCTTCTTCAGAGACTCTCTGTATGTTTACGCCAAAAGGGCATTCTTGTTCAGAGGAGGTGATAAGATGACAACTGCTCAACAGGAAACTCCACAACCACAATCATTAACTCTCACCTGATCCCAACACACACAGAGATAGTAGGCACACACACACACTTTTTTTAAAGGTGTATTTTTTTTTATCATGACCTCTGGGTCTTTGTCCCTCATTTTTAACTCAATTAAAAGTCTACATAAACAAATAAACGCACACATCCACACAGTCAGCTGCGCATAGAGACATCCTCATGTCGATCAATAATGCTCATAGATTGTCAATTACGCTCTGGAAGGGGAATGAATGGGATTTGCATATATATAGAGCTGGGTTTACCCATGCGCTCACAGGACGTCCTGAAACTGCTGCCCTCAGCACGTTGACCCATCTGGGGAGGAGGTGACAGGATTTAGAACAGTAAAGCCCGAAATATAGAAGCAGACAACTGAGATATTCAGATTAATTCACCTCACAGATGATTATCTGCATAGAATGTGTTCAGTCTAATGGTGGCCTGATCACTCAAACTAATGGCTGAGGACAAACTCAAGGAAGGAGAAATCAACAACATAATTTTGCAGACATAATACATTTTTAACATCACCTAGTTGATAATTTATTATTAAATCTTGGAAAGTTATAGTTACTTTTATGATTCATTCATCCTGTAAAACAATTCCAAATTAGATTTTTATACAAAAAAATAAATACCTTTGAACACATTTAAACACAAAACATTAAATGATATTGCAGATTAACCTGTACATGAGATGATGGAGACTGACCCTGATGCAGTTATTAGCCTAGACCCCACAGTGCACTGCATACTGCTAACCAAGAGCCCCATTCAGACTGCCTTTTCAGTGCGGGAATCACGTGCCGATTCTTCGTATTGCCGTCTTTGTGAAGGTAATGCAGCTGAGGCGAGCCTGGGTTTGTGTAAATGGAAAAGCTGGAGGCACGGATCAGGGTTGTGTCAATCCGATGGTGTTCACAGACTGACAATTAAACAGACCCTCCATTCATCAAATAAAAGAGAAATGTCCCACACTTCAACCCACAAAGCAACCTTACAGGACAAAATAACAGTACTGAGGTAACTGGGAGTGTCTTTGGCAACTTGCGAGGAAAAAAATACAACAGTTTTACATAGAAAAACCTGTCATCCTGTCTGTCCTGCCAACTCTTCGTCACATTCCCGTCTAAAAGACAGCATCTTCCAGAGCCAGGTAGCTACCGCAGTTGAATGATAGGGATTATGTGACATGATTCAGAGCAAAAAAACTTAACTCACTATGTGTTTGTCTCCTTCCACTATTGTGGTGTAGTAGTTACTGTCTCTGGCAAATTTGTATTGGAAAAAATCACTGCAACTGTCAGCCCTCCAGACCGAGACAAAAGTGGACTTGTTGATGTACCGTAGGGGAAGAAATATGATTATCCAAGGACAGTAGGTCTCCAAACAAGAGGAGGTCATAAGTGTCTTGTATGATCATATTTCTTCCCCACCAAACTTTCCCCAAGAAAGTGTCCCTCCCTACGGATGAAAGCCAGACAGTAAGTATGTAATTTAGAGCAAAAACATTACTTTGTCACTTTCCATGATGTATGGTGGGTCAGGATCTTAATCACAATACATTATAACTGCACCCATATGATTGTAAATGGTTGGTCGTTTCATGTTTAGATTAACAGGTGGAAACAGGAGGAAACATGAAAGAAAAAAAAATGTGTACTGTAACACGTCATCTGGTTCAGCAGTGCTGGCCTGCTGTATGAAATGACACACACTGCTTCGTTCAGTGTGAACAAAAAAAGGCAGACGGGCTGGAGAAATGCAGTCACACACTAAGGACGGTACAGTTGATGATCATCCTGTTGCCACTCTTAAAACTACATGTTGCTGGAAAAGTTTGTCAGACAAAGGAAACGGTACAACCACTGCACAGGTTGTCTGATGGGATGTGTCGCTAATCCACTTCTAGAACGTAAGTGTCTAACAGGTAGGATATAAGATATTCTTCTTTATTTTGGGGTACTTTTTCTTGTTTTAATTGTGTCACTAATTAACTCCTAAGAATGTCTAATAAGGGTCTTACTAGGTTGTAATTAGAGACATATTACCCTGTGTTAAAGTGAAACTATATTGAATAAAGCTCAAGTTTAATAAACATTATGGATTTATATGTGTTATAAAGATTTTTATATTTAATAAATACCTTATTATTATAGTTTTGCCTTATTTGGTGTGTAATTAGTATCTAATCTGACCAAAAGTACAGCTTATTACATCTTACAAGTGTAGTGTAAAATAATGTGTGACCCTCATTTGTAGGCTATTAAAAATGCATAGTACGTTTAGAGTATTTCTATTTATTATAATAATTTATTAAGTAAATGTTACAAATCTTGTGTGATGAGTTAGACCATTTTTTTCTGTACAAAAAATGTGTGATTTCTGTAATGCATATGATGAAGTGTTGAAAATGGTTTTAATTTTTTGATTGAAGAGGTCATCAAATACTTTGTGGTGTCCAGAAGCAAACAAGATATGTCATTAACTATGTAAATCCTCCTGATTTAAAGACAGTATTGTAGACAGTAATGCTTTGATTGTCCATTCTGGGCTTCTGTAGAAACATGATGGTGCAGCATGGTAGAATCCATCTGTCAGTATAAATACAATATAAAAGCTTTATTCTAAGGTAATGAGAACACAACAACTCTTTTCTGGTGGTTATACACTGATGAAAGCATGATGATGTGTAGTATTTAATTCAATTTCTGCCCCTAATTTCTGCAGCTCTAAAGGTCTTAATGATAACAATTTTATGGAAACAAAACATTATTTAAGATATAGAATATCTGCAGAGCTTATTGAAAAACGTAGAATAGAAGTCAGCTGAATTTTACAAATAATACTTGCTCAAACTGTCACAGTTCTCATTATTCGCTTTAGATGTGACCCTTCACAGTTCCCTCTCTTTATTTCATTCTCATCATAGTAGGTTGATAGAGTTTTGAATCATTCAAACTTTTGATATTTATGATACAATGCTTTCGATACTGATATCAAAATGCACTTAAAATACATAGTACCATATTGACCTGAATATAGGACGACCCCTCTTTTCAAGACTAATCTTCAGAAAAAGACTCTCATAACCAAAATTGACTTTGTTTAAAGAAATTCTAATAATTAATGGTAATGGGCATGCCTTTGTTTCGTTTCTCAATAACAAACTCACATACACTCCTGTCAGTCTCTTGGAAGCGGCCGCTTTGAGGACCACGATAAGCTTTTCTCTTGCTGTGAGTGTTTTTCAGACGGTCTTTTTGGACCCGCTATCTTTGGACGTTACACTCCGTAACTCCATATTTCTTGGCTGGCTGACGGTTGTTTGACGCCTCTGCTGCATTGACCACCATTATCTCATAATTAGCATTACAGCTCCGCCTCAGATGTCTGTTAACTTGCCCCAATTTTTGCGGTCGTGTAGCGACCCCAGACAACTATCAGCATGTGTCAACGGTTAGACCCCGGCTATAAGACGACCCCAGTTTTTCACATTATTTTCATCGAAAAAAACCTTGTCCTATATTCAGGTCAATACGGTATTAACATTTATAAAATACTTTTACTCAAGTCCTAAACTTAACTCAAGCCAAGGGGGCAGCTGTGGCTCAGGTAGAGCCATCGTCTTGTTATCGGAAGGTCGCTTGCTTTGGATATGAGTGTCTGCTAAATGCTGTAAATGTAAATGTAAGTAAGTTTAAGGTACCTGTACTCTGAGTATTTCCATTTTTTATACTACAACACTTCAACTCCAATGCAAATCCAGATACACAACATACTAATTATGTAACAAATTTAAAATGTAAGAGAATATTCTGTAAGTATGTCTGTGTTGTTGTTATGCTTTTTTCTACTTCAGCAAAAAATACCTCCTTGACCATTTCAAAAAAGTTAAATTTTTATTACATAGTTGGGTCTGTAGTACAATTGTATTTCAGACTACAGTTTACATTTTTACTTCTTTACTCTGTTTGATCATTCATCTACCCCTGCGTGTAATATGTGTGCATCCTGTATGTGTGAGTATGTATTTCTGTGTACTTGAGTCACTACGGTGGCATCAGGGGCCAATTAGCAGGGTGGATTATGTGTCTGAACTCTGCTCCTGAGGGAGGGAACAAACCACACTGTGAGGAGGAGGAGGAGGAGGAGAAGGAAGAAAGGAAGGGAGGGAGCGAGGGGGCTCACTGCATGCAGTCGCACAAATTACAGCTGCAACAAGCAGAGAAGCTTACTGTACTAACACTGTAAAGCTGTCATCACAGTGATGTGTGTGAGTGAAAGTTGTTATATCTTTGAAATATATGTATTTAAACCAGGTCAGAGAAAAACAGAAAAACATCAATACAGCAAATATATAAGACAATACATTACATTACCATACGTTCATTTGGTTGTTGCTTTTGTCCAAAGCAGCTAAGAATAAAGTCATTAGAATTTGCTGCTTTCTAGTCCTCTGCAATGATGAATATGTTTGGATTATGGACTGTCTACTCAACGAAACAAGCCTTTTGAAGATGTCACAACGCAACAATTTTCTGATGTCAAAGCATTAAAGGAAACGTTCATTTAAAGATGTAAATGTTGTCATTATCTCCCCCCTCCATGCTGATGGAAAATCAGAACTTTCATAGTCCACGAAACAATTGTGGAGCTTCACAGCAAAACACCATTGCAGAATTCTCCTAAACAACATAATAGATGGAGACTTGTTTTAAAATGGAAAACATCTGAAAGAACATAAATCTGCTCCATAGTGGCAAAACGAAAATAATAAAACGCAGCCTTAAAGTTCATTCAAACTCAACATGGGAGTGCATCTCTCTCTTGATGTACCTGTTTTCTTTGGCACTGTCAAAACTGTTGTTTGTAAAATGTATTTTTGTTTGAATTGTGTGGTTTTCATATGACTGTAATTCAATAGTGGACGCGGCTGTGGGATCTCTGTGTGTGGTGTGAGCCAGTCAAAGGGGACATGGAGTGTTAGCTCAAGCATCAGTGTGTCCAATGGGATTGATCGATTTGTTGTTGATTGCCATGGCGACTCCCAGAGAGTGTGTTTAATATCTCTATTCTTCGGGAAGTGTTTACACTTTGACCACCTAATGGGTTTTTATCACAACACAGCTGCAAAATGAGCTGATTCTTTTACTCAGTCACATTTGTTCTTTCTTTATGTTGGTCACAAAAACAAAAATGTCAGTCAGCTCTTGGCTGACAGGACAAGTGAAATTACCTTCATGTGAGGCGGTAGTTGTGTCAGTGTTGCTGTGATGTTGCAGGGATGTTATCGCTCTCTGGCAGCATCAAGCTAATATTGTCGGCCCGTTAGGAGGTCCTGCTATGCTAAATCTGCGCTGAGCGAGCTGAAGGGATCAGACTCCTGGTGTCGAGGGGAGTCATGGGTTAATATATGTGTCTGGCGGACGGCATTTTCATCCCCCTCCTCCCTCCTTTCCTCCCCCATTCTGTCCATCTCTCTCTACCTCCAGGCACACCCCTCACTCTCTATCCAATCTGTTTCCTTTTGTCAATGGTCCTGGCCTGTGATGTAGGGAGACTGTGTTCACTAGGACACACACACACACACACACACACACACACACACACACACACACACACACACACACACACAGACGTACCATGGTGCATTAGACTAGTGATTTCCCCTCCTTCATGCCTGTGCTATGGCCTTATTTATCATAATTTATCATTTTACCATACCCACTCCCCTCGCTATTCACATCAGCATTATCATATTGTGGTGTGGCTGCAGGGCATGTGACACAGAGGACTTGTGTAAGAGTGTGCACAGTGTGTCTGAATTAAAGTTCATCCCTTTAAATACCCTCCTCAAACAGCTTCACGCAGCTTTACAACAGGACATTTTGTCTGTGGATATGGATATGTAATGCACAAAAGTAAAGGAGTTTGATATTTATGATCCTATAAAGTATCATGCACATCTTCAATCATGTCAGCTGCCGACTGGCAGAACGGGAGAAATACATGCAATACATAGATTTTTGCTCGGGAGATTGTATGATATTTTGAAACAAATGCATAAGAACAGATTACTGATTGTAAACAGAGAATTACTGTATTTATTACTGCTTAATAATGACTACATATGAAGTAAAGCACACAGATCATCATATGAAGTTATTCTGAACACATTTTCCTCAAGTCTATGGGGATATTTGATACTGGACACTGAAAATACTGGACTCAACCTTGTACCATATACCTGATGTAACTCAGATGACTGACATTTCAGCAGCTTTAATATGGATTAATTATGCATATTTCTTATCATTATTTATACATGTTGATAACATATACCTAAGTTGATCATATTATGGCTACTTACAGTCAGTTACATACTGTTGAGAGAAACAACCCTAGAGAATATATGGAATCAGAGAACCCCAAAATAAGCCAAAATGTTCTAAAAAGGTTCTAAAGCTCATTCAACTTGAATTGTCGAGATCAGGAAACAAAATCAGTGTCAATATTTTGCATCAAACTCAATGATGCACAAAGACTTTTTCATTTGAACAATAGCAAACTTTCTTCAGTGCTGACCTTAGAGGCACTGGAGAGAGCAGTCTCCAAAATAGGAAAAGCTATCCTATTATTGTCATGTTAGATGTTGGACCATCCATTTTTAATTAACCTGTGCTGGCAACTCTTTGAGTCTACAGACTCTAAAAAAAGAAATGATTTGAAGACAGACAAATATGTCTCTTTAATAAACTGTGTGGAGCCATATTTCCTGTACACCTAGCTAGCTTAACTAGCTCGCCCCTAGAACTACTTGCTTTCCCCTGCAGAACAAGCAGTGGAGGGTCCATACACATGTTCTAATAAAGTACCCAAGTTCGGCTTACTTTTAATATATGAGACATGAGAAATACTCAGTTGCTTAGAATGTGAGTAAATGCAACGTTAAAATCACACAAGCACATTTGTCAAAACAAAGTAGATCCAACTTCAAATAGGTGGAATGCAAATTGGAAAACCACAACAAACAAGTAGGCTGAATTAAAAGAATAGACATTAGAAACTCTTAAAATGGATCACACAATCTAAAACCAAATGAAAAAGAAATGCTAATGTGGTTAGTTGACCAACAAGGTTTGTGACTGTTTAGAGTGTCACCACGCTTCTTTGAAACCATACAAGTCACAAAGACAAGTGACTGAATTAAATCTGCCACTTTTTGGTGTGTCCAGATCTCAGTGCTTAATGATGCTAAGTCATGATGAATATTTTCCATAAAATGTTTTTGTGAGAATAAAAATCACTAAGAGCCCTCAAACAATTCAGGGACCACATTTTTTCCCCCGCAATTACAGAGATTTCGGAATCCATTAACAATACTATACTTGATTGTGCTATCTTCAAAAAAAAAAAGGTTGTGCGTTTGAGACGCCAGTGAGGGATCATGCCCTTGTCAGTGCACGTGACATGATATCTATGTGGTTTGAGTGAACCTCTTCCCAAAAAACTTAAGCTTTTTGAAGCTTTAAAGGATAACCAATAAGAATGACCTCATCTGGATAAGCGACTGACATGTTTCACTGTTACACAGACAAAGAGGCAAAGAGTAACAATGTAGATTAAATATATATAGCCTCAATTAAAAAGGCATGGACGCACTGCGCAGATTAAATCCCCATCCACCAAACCACACACACACACACGCACACACGCACACACACACACACACACACACACACACACACACACACACACACACACACACACACACAAACACACCATATACATACACTCAGCATTACTTTACTCTCCAGATCCTAATAAGAAGAGAAAAACATAATTTGATCCATCTCAGCCTTTCACTCACCCTCCCTGCCCTCCCTCCTCCTCCGCGGCTGGTCATGGGCTATTCCCACTGCTCTGATTATTGTTAATCTCATCATATGTCTCTTTCCGCTCAATAACCCCCCCCCCCATCAGTGCTCCCCATTTTCACTCAAATCAAATTGTTACCAAACATAACCTGCCTGAGCCCCGCCGTGCTGCTGCAGTAATGCAGTTTGTCATAATTAAATACCAAGCCTAATTAATTAAATGGTCAGAGGGCTAATCAGTGCACTCTGCGGCTGTATTGCTGCATGATGGGAAAGAAGTAAGCATGAATAGAGACTGAGTGATGGATATCACTATTGACGGTTTTAGCCTGAACAGGAATGACAAAGTTAATTGTTGCGGCATCTTTGTGCATCTTCAAGGTTCAGAACAGTACATCTGCACACACACACACACACACACGCACACACGCACACACGCACACACGCACACACGTGCGTGCACTTACAATCACACTCTTAGACACATAAATTATGCTATATCTATTCATGCAAATATATGAACAAACACACTTGCATGTACACAAATTAACACACAAACACACACAATGTAAAAACACCCATGCACTTGCACTTAAAAACCCACAAAAGCATGCATGCACACACATGCATAGCACACACACAAACAAATACACTACTCCTTTCCAATCCAACCATCACATTATAGTTTTCATTGAATTGCTTGAATACACAGTGTGTATTGATTGAGTAAATGTGCTAATGAAAGTGATGCACAAAGACAGTTCATTAAAGTTGGGCTTGATTAAAAGAGAGAGAACACAACAGTACTCTGAACACACACACACACACGCACACACGCACACCCTCTATTCAATGGTCTGATTTGCTGCATTTTTAATCTCTCAACTCCTGTGCTGGTTTACTGTTGGCTCAGTTTTCCTCCAGCAGAGTTTCAGAGGACAAACTTTTAATGCAAATGCCCAGATTCATTATTCTGACTTCTCAACATTACAGGAAGTGTGCAGAGTAAACAAAGAACATGGTCAAGTGAACAAAAGGCAAAAGTTTTAGCCAGATATCCAGCTTCAGAACTATGAATGTCTGTGACATTTACCAGCTGCAGAGCAGTGAAGAAGGAGAGGGATCTTCGGTTACAACTTTTGTTGGTGCAACGTGTGATTAGTAACAAAATTGTGAAAATTACTTTGGATGTTCTCTTATAATGAACAAAATAGGAGAATTCTGCCAACTCAGCCAATTTGGAGTTAAATAACAATCAGAAAAAGGGCATGTTTTAATGATAATTATTGAGTTCGATAAGAGCCTTTTTTTTGTTGTTTTCTTTTTTTGTTTTGGCTTTGAAAAAAAAGTTGTCACATTCACTGCTCTGGCTCTCACCCTATAATTTACATTTACATTTAGGGCATTAAGCAGACACTTTTGTCAAAAGCAACTTACAGTAAGTACATTTGGCACAAGAGAGAAACCACAACATATAACCGTTGATAGAGTAAAAAGAAATATAGAAATAATTGTCAAGCCCTCATCTGAGGATGGGGGGCTATGCAGGGTCAAGGTAAAGTCTGAACAGAGTCTTGAGTATTTTCTGGAAGACGGAGACTGACTCTGTTGTCCTGACATTGATTAGAAGTTGGTTCCACCACTAAGGTGCCAAAACAGAGAAGAGTCACGACTTCGCTGAGTGGGCTTTGTTTGCTCATGATGGCAGTACCAGCCTGCCAGCTGATGTAGATATGAGCAAAGTGCTCTCTCTGGAGTGTGTAGTCTGACCAGTGTTTGGAGATAGATGGGTGAAGTTCTGTTGGCCTTGAAGGTCAGCACTATTGTCTTGAATTGGATGCAGGCCGCAACAGGAAGCCAGTGGAGGTCATGGGTGTGGGGGCGGGGGGGGATCGGTGCAGTGTAGCTTTCTGGATATGCTGCAACAGTTTAGTCGCAGATGCTGGGAGTCCAGCCCAGAGGGAGCTGCAGTAGTCCAGATGAGATGACCAGAGGAGATGACCAATGCTTGGACCAGGAGTTGCATTACATCTTTTGTGAGAAAAAAACAGATCCTGCAGATGTTGTTAAGGGCAAATCTGCAGGATTGGGCCTCAGCAGTGATGTTGGGGCCGCAGGACAGTCTGTCGTTGAGGATTACGCCCAGGTTCCTCGCCGTCAACGAAAGCAATACCATGACATCCTCAGAGACTGACAGATCAGTGCAAAGGCAGTCTTTCCCCAGGATGAAGAGGAGTTCTACTAAGTTTAAGAGGAGTTTTACTAAGGTTGAGTTTGAGGTGATGCACAGCTGTCCAAGCAGAGATGTCCACCAAACATTCTGAAATGTGCATCGCAGCGTGGGTGTTGGAGGTGGATGGTGGAAAATGGAGGAACAGTTGGGTGTCATCAGCATAACAATGGTAAGAGAATCTGTGTGGTGTGATTGCAGAGCCTAGTGATCAAGTGTACAGTGAAAACAGAAGCAGTCCTAATACTGAGCCTTGAGGGACACCAGTTTCCAGAAATCTGGGTTTGAACAAGGCGCCGTTCCATGTGACCTGAAAGGTGCAATTTGTAAGGTTATGATGTGAACCAGGTTAGAGCAGAGTCAGCAATGCCAAGTTCAGCCAGAATGGAGAGGAGGATTTGGTGGTTGACTGTGTCAAACAGTTGAGGAAAATGAGGACTGACGAGCAGGATGAGGCTCCGGCGACACCGAGCGACTCAGACACTGCGAGGAGGGCCGTCTTCTTACTGGAGTGACCAGTCCTGAAGCCTGACTAATTAGGGTCAAGGAGGTTATTTTCTGAAAGATAGGATGACAGTTGATTGAAGACAGCACATTCCAGGGTTTTAGAAAGGAATGAAAGAAGAGATACAGGTCTGTACTTTCGGATGTCAGCTGAGTCTGGGGTGGGTTTCTTTAATTAGACATTAGAGCGAATTGTGGATGGTAGTGGGGAAAGTAAACCGTTGTGGAGAGAGCAGATTGAGAGAGGGGATTTCAGTGGTGACCATGTGGGTTGTAAGGGCCAGGGAGGTGTTGAGTTTTGAGGGGAGAGAGAGAGAGTGAGAGCCTGGTGGTCAGACACAATGAGCGGGGTAACAAAGAGTGCTGAGGCACTACACTACCTTATGAAGACAAGGTCGAGTTGGTTCCCGGCCCGGAGGGTCGGTGGAGAGGCGACAGTGTGAGTTCAAATGAGGAGAAGAAGTCGATGTATTCAGGTGAGCGCAGCTTCTCTGGGGGGATGTTGAAGTCACCCAGCACAACGAGCTGTGTGTAATCGTCAGTGGAGAAATCACTGAGAGGACTGGGAGGATGATGCATCACCACAATGTTGAGTTTGAAGGGAAATCTAATTTTATAAATCAAACCATTTAGCAAGCATGAAAACATTTTTCTAATAGTATGATCAGAACCTCAGAAAAGACAAACTGACTCTCATTCAGGCTGTTTGCAGCTGTTCAAATATCCATCTTTAAAACCACTTCTTCCTGACAGATACGATAGAGTTAATTCTTCAGGATGAATTTTGGATTGCTAAACTAAATTTTAAAAGTTACCTCAGATAAAATGAACTGATTGATGTGTGGTCAGTGTACCCTGAGGAATGAATCCGTATTTGTTTGTTTGTTTGGTTTTTTATTCACTCCACATTGAAATGTGTGAAATCAGACCTTAATGATATGTTTTGATGTAAAATGGATTGAAGTGGAGCAAAGCTAGTGTTTCCATATGTGAGAAAGGAAATATGTTATTTGAGTAATGAGTAATCTAACGTGTTAATATTTCTAAGCCAGTAATCAGATTAAAGTTACTTACTATTATTTTTACATTTTACTTAGTAAAAATATATATTTTTGCTTTATTACTGCGTCTCAGGGAGAGATGTCACGTATGCGACAAGTCACGATTTCAGCATGAGGACACTCCACGCAGCGACACAAACAACAATGGAGGGTGGATAGAGATGCGCATTTTCTTAGCTGCCAATACATTCATTATTTTGAGTTTGGGTCAGCTAAAGATGAGAACATTAAGGTTTGTTGTACACTCTGTGCGGGCGACAAATCATGCTTCAAAAACACAGAGTCGAATTTGAAGAAACATTTGGAGTCGCAGCACAGCACGGTTACGTTTACAGAGCAAGTCCCACCAGGTGGTGTTAAGCAGAGAGCTGCATGCAAAGCCACGGCCTCGACTTCTGCAGGGGGTCCCCACCACCCAAACAACAAAGCTAGACTTTGGTGCAAAACAAAGTAAGCTATACATTGTTTACTTGGCGTTACTGTTAAAAATGTACGCGATGACAGTGGTATCTGGTATACTCATTTTTTTCAAGATAGCAAATAATGATATTAATTTAAACACAAAATGTAACATTTCTGGAAAAAGTATCACACATGTGTTATATGTTATACTGAGTTGTGTATTTCCATCATCCAAAATGTTTCTATTAATATCTTAACCTATAGAAATCTGTAATTTTACTCTGTCGCTACTATGATGTCCACAAGAAGTCAGAGAGTGAGTAGGGAAATCGGCAAATGAGAGTAAACATAACATGAAAAACGAGTCTACCTGTGTCACTTAAGATCGATTTTCTTTAGCAACCGTGGTTGTTCAGTAGTGGAAGACATCATCTCCCATGATCCCACGGTACTTGAGTGATGTCATCAAACTATTTTTTTTTATTTTTTATTTTTTATTTTAAGTGAGGGATCGCTTGCAGCAGAAATTACAAACTGAGCATTTGAAACTCCAATTTTTATGGCCATCATCTTAAATGTTGTCATATGGCTGGTGCTTTTACACACTTCAGTCTGACATGTGTTATCTTTAAAATGTGACCAGGAAAACATTGTGTTTCAACATGGTTTATCAGAACAACCTGATTTTATGATATTGCAGCAAAACATTTTCCATCCTGATATCAGAATGTTCTTGTTTATGGTATAAAAATCCCCCAAAGAAACTACATATCAGTCCAGACTCTGCATGTTTTTAAACTTCTTCACGTATCCTGACTTCCTCTCGTCTGCCCTCTCCTCACCGAGGGCATTGTGAGAGCAGTAAGTGCTTGACCACGGAGGGGAAGTTGGCTTGGAGAATAGGAAGTGCTTGGCGCAGCAAGTCGGGGACTAAAAACTTTGCTAAGTTTGTCTCCATCCATCCTTCCTTCTTTCGTCTCTCTCTCTCTCTCTCTCTCTCTCTCTCTCTCTCTCTGTCTCCCACCCTTTCTCGCTCTCTTATTTCCTCCCTTGAAATTTCTCTTAGGAGATTATCCGCAGGTAAGCTTGTTTCCTCTACTGGCTTGCGTCAGCAGCTCTTCCCCCAGCACTGACCACTGAGCAATGATGATGGGTGGGGGAGAGAGGGGAGAGGGCTTGTGTGGTAGAATTGTGGGGTTGGGGGGGGTCAACGAGCCAGGGGGGACAAAGCATTATTGAGACAGTGAGCGGCAGGGGGACGGAGAACGGCAGGGGGGCGTGGGGAGGGACAGATTGGCGCGAGAGCCTCACCACTTGCCACTAACACACCGTGACGACATCATAAGACTGAGCAAATGACTCTGCTGCCTCTCTGGGGGACTGGGGAGGAGGGGAGGGGAGAGTGGGGACACAAAGCTGTCCCCTGGTGAAGGGAGCTTCATCTCAGCGCCACATCCGCCCCCCCACAGCACACATACACCCACACCTATCGTCACAGAATCGCACAATCCAGCTGCGGTGAGCAGCTAGTCAGACACGCTGGAAATGGGCCTAAATTGATTGCATACACTCACTCACTCACAAAGCACATTAATAGAGATGACAAAAAGAAAAAGGATATTACCAGATTTCAGCTCAGCCATATTGACTGTATGTGTGTGTGTGTGTGTGTGTGTGTGTGTGTGTGTGTGTGTGTGTGTGTGTGTGTGCATATGAGTTTTCTCTCATTTTCTTCACAAACCAGATATTCATTTTTTGGTGTCTTGTGTCACCTCCAATGTTCTTTATTGGACTTTAAGACATCAGATACTTGCATACATGTTTTTAACTGAATATAGAGAGATCCAAAATAAGATTCGGAGCTGCAGGTCAACACTTTATTGCATCAAATGTAGCTCAGCGTAGAGCTACGTCTGTGTGTGCTCTTGCAAATCTTTCTTTACGAGGAAAGGGGTTCTGGGTGTTTTTGAGAGCAAGGAAATTTGGGCCAGTAATGTCTCAGTTTGGCAACGCAGGTCACCTGCTCATTTCTTCCTGCCCTGTCACCAGCAATTCTCACCTAATCTGCCAACTCCACTCATTTGTTCTCTCAGCTGCTCCCCATCACCAATCTACCCAGTATACTATAGCCTCACAGACATTCAATGTCAAATTTTTCTTCACCCCATGCACCTCCAATAGCCTCAATATGGCATAAAAGGAGGTGTCCTCAAAACCTTGGCTGGGGAAGATCTGACTGATTCTCAACCCCCTACTCTCCAGCATGCCAGCTCCAACACTGGGCTTAGCATGGAGTCTACCAACACTCAGTCACAAGCATCCAGCTTTCAGCCCAAGGTTCAGCCTGCTAGCTTTTCTCTAGCTCAGCTAGCCACTGGCCAGCTAGCTTCCAGCCAGCCAGTTTCAGAGCTCGTTCAGGATTCCCAAAGGAATCTTTTCTGGGAGACCTGCCTGGCCAACAAGCTGGCTCCCAGGAGAAAGCATGGCTTCTGCTGAATGTGCCTTTCCGGTGCCCAGTGCCTGCCTTCATCGCTGCCCAGGTGCTCGTCTTTCCCAGATCAATGACCCTTTGATGTTTTATTGGATTGTAAATGTCATCCTATCTTCCTTCCTGTATTCACCTTAAGCAAAGAGTATTGCCCCTCATGTGACTTTCTGACCCTTGCACCTAAGGGGGAAGGGGAATCTCCCCTCCTATCACATCCTGATATGTTCTATACTGAATTCAAAACCATTTCATTTCTCACAGTTCATAGGTTGGCTGCCCAGCCGATATCAGACTCAGGTTCTCAGTCAGCAGCTGGACTGACTCCCATTCCTGTTCCTAGGTTGGTGACCCTGTCAACATCAACCTCTGTTTCTCATTTGGCAGTCCGATCAGTAGTGGTTTCCAGCCTCCTAGCCCTCCTCCAGAGAGCTTCAGCCTTTGTTGCTGGCCTACAGAAGGCATTTGCCTTCTTTGCCATCCTCCTGCCCCTTATCCAGAGAACCTCTGACTTCATTACTGGGCCTTCTGGCCAGCCTACTGAGGGCCTTTGCCTTCATTGCCAACCACCTGCCTGGCCTCCTGAGGGCTTCAGTGTCTGCCACTAGCCTCCTTGGCTCCTGGAAGTTTGTCATTTTGGGAGTGGAGATGTCTTCTGACAGTAATGACATTTCCGAAACTGAGGACATATTTGGACAGTTAAGGCCTTTGCACAAAAAGTCTGATTTTGTAGTGTGCGTTCACAATGGAGTCATCAAGCTTAAGTATTTTGTCAGATTTCACACAGCTCCCTCTGGAGCCACATAAAGCTTTTTTACAACTTCAGTTCCGATGTGCACTTCCCAAGACCTGTAATCAGACTTCAATGTGTATAATCATCTTTAAGGTCAGAATAAGTGTAAACTAAGGTAACGAGCATAGGGCATGCATGTCTTCATACGTATAGAGGTACAACCCAACATCAGTGTGTGTGCCGGGATGTATTGTGTGTGTGTGTGTGTGCGTGTGCGTGTGCATGTGCGTGTGTGAGGCTTACTGAAGCCTCCACAAACAGGGTTTCGCCTTCCTGCAGGCTTTGGGGGTGGGGTGTAAGGATTGGACGTGCTCCTCAGAAGAGTGGAGAGATAAACGGGAGAAGTGAGGGGGATGAAAGGGATGTATTCCTCCAGACATGGAGGGGAAATCTGCTCAAATCTTCCCTTGTTAGAGAAGAGGGATCAATACAGCCGCTCACTTCTCTGGCTGAGCCTCCACTCTAGCACAGGTGGAAAAACTCTTCAGCTCCATCAACCAACATGATTTTTTTTCTTATCACCTTCATTCTCTTCTTTTATTTTTACTTTGCTTTCTTGTTTCTGTCTCGGTCCCTTGATCATTCCAAATATAATTTCTGAGCCAACAGCCCAGGTGGGCATGTTTGACAAGACAACAAATAAAAGAAAAGAAAAGAAAAGAAAAGAAAAGAAAAGAAAAGAAAAGAAAAGAAAAGAAGCAAACTGAAAACACAGCACTTAATTCTCAGAAGTTTTAATTAATAAGCCAATTTCCTTTTGTGGAGTCTCAGAGGAGCCAGAGGGAGGCTGGGGTGAGATGTGTAACACCCCCATGATAGGAAAGGGGCACAGGTAAGGGGAAGGTGGGATTGGGGCCACAGGGGACCCCAGGGCAGAGGGTATCAGCTACCTGCCATGAATTTATCAGCTCACGTGAGTGAATTCATTAGCAGGTACAGCTCCTGAATCATAGCAGTATCATATATTAATTAATCAAAAAAGGTGAGACAGTTATGTTCCAAAATAAACTCCACAGCTGGAGAAGACTGACAAGACAGACAGTGCTGCTTTCATTTGTTTCAACTTACACAGACTGCCTCTTGATATTTGGAAGTAAAATCATTGAATTACTTAGGGTCAGGTCTGGTCTCAACATCGATATGGACAGAATACCCTGAAAAAAGAGTCAGAGAGGCTGAATAAAAACAATAAAGGGGAGTGTGTCTGAATTTATTTGTTCAACGTAAGCAGCCTGCTCTACTTCTCTAGTTTGCTGTTGTGTTTCCTATGTACAAAATAATTCATTATGGAGAAATTTTCATTTGATTTATAGATTGAAATTCAAATAATATTTTGACATATCCAACCATTTTACGTTTACTCCTGCTGGCAGTCTGACTGCTACAGAAAACAAATTGCCAGGGTTAGCTTGACGCTAGCTAACGTGGTTAGCTAACATCGGTGTACACTATTTCCACAGGGGAAAGGCTGGTGATGTTAGGTAGCATGTCGCATTTCGCTAACTTTTGTTTTTGTTTTCTGTCTCCACAGACTGCAAGCTGTGTAGCTCTCTCACTCTCTATAGCTTCATCCTCCTATTTCTCCTCCCCTGTCCCTTCTCCCTTTTCATTCAGGCTCCACCTTCTGATGGACCATGGGCTCCTGGGACCATCTACATCTCCTGGCGGCTGCTGCCTCAGATATTGATAGATCATCATATCCTGGGCCCCACTGGATCATTGCTCTCCTCTGTTTCGCTATGTCCTTATATCTGAATTTGTGTAAAATGTGATGTCTCTTCACTCTGATCTCTTAGTCTATCACTAATTATTTGTGTGGCCTGCCTAGGGTTGCCACCTTGGATTTGTGGAAAAAAAGGGACACTCGACCAAATGCTGTTGGGGGGAAGGGGGTAAATACAAGCAATTTGTTGTATTAACACAACTGGAAAAACTTCTGTTTTGCAATCAGAAACTCTTGGGATGAGGTAAATGTGCACACACGCATGCACACACACTCCTGATGCTTACTGTATAAAATTTGCAATGGCTGCATGTTTTTGTTTGTTTGATACGACACCTTTATGCTTCTTTGTTTTTGTGTGGATTTCCAATGCGTTGTTTCCTTACTTCCATACTATACAGAGATTGTCACTGGACACAAAATGCATGTGGCGGTAAAATTGTGTCCATGGATCGGCTGTACCCATTCAAACTTCAAAGGTGTGTAATGAGCGATGCAGGTGTAACCAGATGGTTGTTTATCTATGTCTCTATACATTTAAGTTCTCTTGTGTCCCTCAGTCCATTTATTTTGCAGCAGGTATGATGAACACGGCAGGTGGGTGGTATGTCCCTTACCAGCACCTGTAGTGTAGCCACATCCTCAGCTGCTAATGTGGGCCGGTTCATATACCCTCCCCCCTGGTTGTTTAGTCATAGTCATAGTATCCTATGTGCCATGTGTGCATTCTGCAGGTAAGTAGCACAGTCTCATGACGTGAAGAGGTTATAAGACACTGTGCTGACAGTCCTCTGTTTTAGGTTGGCGCATTGGGCCAAGATGGTGCATGTGTGTGTGTCCGTCCAGTTAGCTGTTGCTGCCGCCGTAACTGCTAGCAGCTACAAGTACTGATGTGTGCAGGACAAAGGTAACCATTGCCTCAAGCTAAATGCTATCGTGTCTGCTAGTGTTTTGGTGTTGCCACTAACAGCTGACTTTGTTTCTTTTTAAAGCTTGTCTGGCATTAGGCTGCTGTTCGCCCTGCCTTGCTCCTAACCACTTTTCTTTCTTTGATTTTGCCTTGCCTTGCCTTGCCTAGTTAGCTCACCAGTAAACAGCCACTCTGTTTTCGTCTATAGATGCTCTTTTAAAGTGTACTAGAGTTCAATCATGGTCCACCCCAATCAGACTTTTTTTTTTTTTTTTTTGCTGCTTTCCTTTTGTTTTGAGTTCACAGTAGATTTGTAAATAAATATTTTGTTTGGTTTCTTTTTGGGATTATTTGAGTGCAGTGACCTCTGCCAGAGCTAGCTGTTGTAGTCTGCCTTTCTATTCCTAACTGAACCAATGTGTGTTATGGTGATGGAGGAACATCATATGTGTTGGAGATTAAAGAAAAGAACTATAAGAATGTTTATTTAGAAATATAACTTGATAAACAAAATCGTTTTATTGCGAGTAATAAAGTTTGTAAAATTATCTTACATTGTGCCTCTATTCATTTTTGTACTGACCTGTGTATGGGTTGTGTTTTTGGGAAACCCTCTCAGAGAAATTAAAGTTAAAGGAATATACTCTTTAGGTGCAAGTCCTGAGGTGGCGTTGTTGGTGTGACATAGATTCTCTAGATCTGCCACTCGCAGTTCAATTGGTATTGCCACACAGGCATTAGAGGAACGTTGCATGCATAACTAGTTGAAAGCTCCCTGTAGAACATTTAAAATAAAGCTCTGAAAAGCAATCAAGGTTAGGTCAGATGTGGCTTTGTTACCACCCTGAAGTAAGTTAAGATGATGAGACTAAACAGCACAAAAAAATACAAAATAACACTTGAATGTGGGCAACAGTAGCACAGTTTTCCTTTGACTTCTTTTGATCAGTGTTACAGCCAAACTTATTCCCAGCCAACCTTTTTTCGCTGACTACTGTGGATAGATTAATGAGCGTGGGATCTTAGGAATGTTAATTAATTTGATTATTTGCGCAGTGGGGAGGGGTGTATGCTTGGGTGGAGTGGGGCGTGGGTGTGCGGGGGGCTGTGGTTTTGTCGAGGGGGGTCGGGCCGGGGCAGAGCATCATGCAGAAGATGAATAGGTCCTCTGGCTTGAGCTGCTGGCAGGCCAGCTGTGCCTAGTCTTAATATATAGCATGTGCTGCCACATAGTCAATGCACTTTTAATTCACCTCTTACTACACACACAGACATCAACAGATTTGTGTGCACATGCGCGCACATGCACGCACACACACAGTGTTTATTACCCCTTTTGCTAATGGAAATCTAATCATCACTCTACCTGCTTGTTCACACACACTCACACAGCTCAGTGGTTTATTTATCATTGATATTCCCTGGTGTCTTAATACAGGGCTTTATATGCTTATGAAGCCACAGAGCAAAGCCAGACTAATTGTATTAACTAACCCATAGAGAAGCTCATGATTCTGACCCCAAGATGTTTATGACCCGAAAATCAATTGACCTCCTCGCTCGCTCCGTTTTTCTCTGATTCCTCTGCCTCCTCCAGTCCATCACTCTGCTTTGATATGTTTTGGTGTGGCTAAATCATCCCCGCAGCCTGCTGTCTAATTACCATCATCGTTAAGATACTGTATATGATTGAGCCCTAACCGTAAAAACACACCAGTAAAATGGAGAGGAGCAAACAAACATGAGCTTTACTGCTCCGGCCTGGCGATGCTGATATGAGACAGCAGTTATGGCCATTCGATGTCTATTTCTCTGACATTTTCATTTCATATATAATTGCACACTGGTGATTATGCCACTTATGGTTTTATTTTGCATTTATCTAATGGTTCTCTGGCGACGTTGTGGTGACACTTTTTATTTAATTTGGTGCTCAATCAGACTGAATTTACAGCTCCTTTCTACTCTGTACAGAATATCTGCTGAGTGATTGTTATAAAGGCTGATGACTGTTTCCAGTTCACTGTGTTTGTTGCTGTGTGGCAGTCAAAAATAGTTTTTTGTGCAAACAGACAAAGCTACAAAGTGAGGGAAAACAGCAGAGAAAATAGGAACCAATTGGGCAGAGGTTTGCCATTTGTAGATATTATTGTTCCACTTGACACTAAAGTATGTTCCAGGTGTCAGGAGTCAGGGGCAGCGCCAGGATTTTTTTCTCTGCCTGTTCTAGGGTTACGCTTGACCAATATGGAAAATAGTGGATTTTCATTCTTTATTAAGAAGCAACTGTCTTTTTTTCCAATAAAAGCAGGTAAGGCATGCAGCACATTCAATCTAAATGTAGTTTGCAATTGAATTTGGCAAGAGAATATACAAAACAATATCTATAAGCTTAACACAAGTGACCACAAGGCAAAGAAAAAAACGTCTGTTGCTGAGGTGGACAGCGAAGTGAAGGAATATGCATTTGTTCCATATGCATAATCAGAAAGATAATTGGTCAAAAAGGTAATCATCCTCACACACTGTCTTTGACCCTATGCCTGTCAACTGTGTGTATTTGAGCTGTCAGGGATCAGATTGAGAAAAGAATGACTGGCTATAAACTTGTAGATATTTATTTTTAAATGATAAAACAATTATTAAAATTGTCCTGCGATGAGCTGGCAACTCTTCCAGGGTGAACCCTGGCCTATGCCCATCATGCGAACTGGATTTGGCCCCAGTAAGACCTGCAGCCCCTCAGGGGAAACGGCAACATCCCGCAACCCTCACGGATAAGCGGAAGGAAAACGAGACGAGACGAGAATTATTAAAATTCTTCAGGGGGCTTTACTGGGTCTATACAGATTTGTGGCGTGGATATAGCATGCTGTTCCTGGCAGTACACTTAAATTTGTGGTGTTTAATTATCTGGAAAAAAAAGGTACTTCTTCATAACATTTAATAATCATGAGCAATTAGGTACAATTGAAGTTTAAAAAAATGTTCAATATTGAGCTGGTTTCCAGAGTTTCTCCAGAATAAATGTTGGCAAAGCACCTTTCTGAAAAAGCACATTTCTTTAGGTTCAATATTCAGTTGTTCTCTTATCAATGTTGTGCTTATGCTCTGTTAATGATTAGGCTCAAAAACCATATGGTTAGGGTTAGGAAAACATCATGTTTTGGCTAAAAATTCCTTTGGTCTTTTGTGTTGCACAAGAAGGTCTTCTCTTTTGCTGCCTTCTCTCAATGTCATTCTTCCCTTCTGTTCTCTTTTGGTTTAATTCTTTCCCTTTGACTTATTTCCCTCCTTACCTTCCCATCTGTTTTTCACCTAATTTCATCTTTTCCTCATTCACTTTCCCTCCAACTAATTTCTGGTTCTTTGTACTTCACCGAGTTCCTGGAAGGAGATTGACTAGAGCACAAGTTTTGATTCATCATGAATATTTTTAATTCTTTTAACATGCATAGCTAGATCGATGGATAATCAGGAGTTTGGTTAATCTGACTTGTGCATGTAATGCACCATAATCCTAAACCCTTGCCAGCACCAGTTAGGTAATAGGCAGCCGACAGCCTCTGAGAGCCGCTTCACCATGGAGATAGCCAGTCACCACAAACTCAGCATTGTGGTGGAGACAGGGCTGAGCGGGGCCAGGACAGCACTTGTCACAATAGCCCAGCATCCCAAACCAGCAGAACTCGCAGTCAGAGCTCATTGCCTGCCGGCATCTCCAGCAGTCAGCAGCTGTATGCGAGAACAGACAGGTGGAGGAGAAAAAGAGAGAGATGAGAGGAAAGTAGAGAGGACAGGTGGGGGGGATGCAGTGCAGGAGATGAAGGAATCGTAGGAGAGGAGTCATTAAAATCTTTTCTCTTTGTCTTTTTATTGGTATTTTGTTGTGTTCTGTTAGCTCATGTCTTCATCATTCACCACATTTGTTTAGAATGGGGAGAGTATGTATTGTGCATCATGGGGCCTGATGCTGTGATCACAAAAGCTTTCTCGCTGCTATCCTGTCTAGAAAGAAGCATGCACCGTGACAGCTTCTGCTGTTTTATTAATGACAATTCATGGTTTTAAAGCAGACAAACACCTCTTCTATAGGATGAGCCATTACCCCTTTGTTTTATACCTTATACCTGTTTCTTCTTTACTCCATATTTGTGAGAGGGGCGGTAAACAAATTCTTCAGACTGTAGCCAGCAGAGAGATACTGGTTCAGTGTCGTTTGGAACGTCGACTGAGACGACAAACTGCCAAGTATGACCAAAGACTTTTGCCAATGGAAAACAACTGTTATGCAGTGGAACGGTATTAGTGCATTAGCTATTAGTTCAGCTGCTGCTGTTCACCAACTAACCACCACTGAACTAAAGTAGTTCCTACATCACCAAGTAGTTCCATTAATTTATGTCTACACTGGAGAAAGGAAGCAGATACAAATTTTGCAAGGCTGACAGGCTGACCAAATCCACCTGTAAGCTTTATTTTCCTGAGAGGCAGACATAATAACATCAAGGGTATAGGGAACTTACATGCATGCAGTCAACAATAACTTGATGACAATAAATGAAGTCACAAAAATTGTGTATTTCCAGTCCAAAGTACTTCTGTTGGTGGCCCGACAGGCCATCATTTAGGAGGGGCGCTCCCCTTTCCTTCATTCAGTCATCCTTCTTAGAGGTGTAGCCATCAGTTCCTTACAGATGAAGAGACACTAAATATGATGATATGTAGATCATTGTGTTATTGTATTATGCCCAGACTCACCCGTGTTTCCCTGTCTCTGTTCCTGCTGTGTGCCTCTAATCAATGAGATAAACCCCCACACGACTTGTGGGCTTGTGCCCTACATCAGCACTCAACCGCATGTCTGCAGAACTTGCTATAAACGCTCTGTAAGCACTTTATCAGAAATGCTTGTTCTTTTGGTCTTTTTCTGCTTTCTTGTTGTTTTGTTTCCCTCCCCCCGCTCCTTCCTTTAAAAAAAGAGACCTGCATTCTGACACTCATTAAAAGAGAAAAGAGGCAAAAACATCAAGAGATGGAAGCGAGGCACTCTCACACTCGCCTCTCTCCAACCTGCGGTCACGTACAGCCGTCACGACACGGGGTGGTGCGCTTGTTATCGAGATCAGACTCCCTCTCTTTTCAACTCACCAGCCATCTCATATGAAGACGATCAATTATGGATCAAATGAGGGCTTCTTTTTAATTCATTGTAGTTTCCCTTCATGAAGTCTGTCCTCTCTCCTTGCACTCCAGAGTGAGGAGCTCACAGGCAGGGTGTCCGCCAGGTCACGAGAAGCGTCCTGTACAGATCCTAGGGCAGCGACACATTTTACTTCTTTGCTTCCTTTATTCAATCTGTTTAATTCTGTTTCCTTTATTTTCCTCCTATATGTTACTTCTTATCTTCTTTCTTCCACCATGTCTCTCTAGTTATTGTTTCATCTATCCTTATTCACGTTTTAATTTATGTCCTCAGTTGCTTTCTTTTTTATTTATTTTTTCATCAGTGTCCCCCCAATTCACCCTTTTTTGTTCCTTAGTCGTTCCTTCTTTTTCTTCCTTGTGTCTTTATTTTCTTCATTTTCCTTCCTCGTCTTATTCTACCTTTTAATTCTGTCCTCCCTATTAATTTTCCCTATTCTTTCCTGATTTATTTCTTTCATTTGTTGCTTTCTTGCAATGAAGTACTTGTCATCTGTGTTAAAGAAAATATTTCTTTAAATCAATGAGAAGAATGTTGGAAAACACTGAGCTACGACTCTGACTGTGTGTGTGTGTGGGTGGGTGTGTGTGTCACATATCTCCCTCTCAGCTCTCCAGCTGTTTCAGTAAAACAGAACATAACACTATAACGTCATACCTCCCCTTTCGGTTTCTGCCTCCCCCCTCCATTTCCTCCTCCTCCTCCTCCTCTTATCCCCTCCATCACTCTCATTCATAATTTATCCGGAGGCTGATTTTTGCCGACACAATCTCAGTGTAGCAGTGCAAACACTCTCTCAAGTTTCACTTGGACGGCGTGCTGCGTGGCCACTTCCTCCTGCAACAGGAAGCAGGTGTCGATAAGTACAGGAAGTGAAAACTGGCACCAGCCTCAGGTGAGTCTGTCCTCTTAGGTGTTAGATATCCCTTACCACCTATCCCTGTGACACACACAAACACACACACACACACACACACACACACACACACACACACACAAAGTCAACATAACAATTTTTATATATATATATATATATATATACGTTAATATTTGTATGGACTTTTTTTCTTATGAAATGTTCTCAATGTTCTCATTTCATTTTAATGAAAACATAGTCTCAATAAAATCTAAAGTCTATGAAAAGACGCTCTGGTCTGTTGTTTTATATTTCACCTTTTATCCAAATGTTTGTTCTACGTATTTATTACTTATTTGTTCCTAATGATGTAAACATCTGCCTTTCTGCTTCTTTACTTAAACCCTACTATACTGTATTTGTAACAAATAATCAAAATTCTACAAGATAAGTATACAAAACAGAAAAAAGTATTTTTGGAGACAGTATTTGAAGGAGTCAACAGAGGAGGCATCTCTTCTCTGTTACACAGTTGAGGGGTGGTTACTGTGAAGCATGATCACCCTGTGAGTTAAGGTTTTGAGCAAAAGGTGACCAAAAGACCCACATCAGACAATCTGAGTGGTATAGGCATATTGTTTAGTATAAGGGCTTAAAGGTTCTATGATATAGGATGGAATGAGATTATTTAGGCCTTTATAAACAAACAATCCCTGGAGTCAGAAACCTGGGACCAGTTGCAGGCAGGAGCACAGACTCATCCAAATATAAGGAGAAACACAGTAATAATATCAAAGAATACTGGAGATTTAGGAAACACAATAGACAGCAGAGAAACCTGAATGTATGCTGTATATCCACAGACACTAAGCAGGTAACAGAGGAGGCCTGCAGTGACACACAGGTGAGAGTGTCCTCCTCGGTGTTAAATATCCCTTACCTGTGTGCTTCACTGGGCTGCAGGACACAAATCAATTTTTTCCTGTAACAGGTGGATGAGGTCTCCATTAATCCCATTAGATTAACCCCCATTGTCATGGGCAAACTATGGAGGAGGGAGACTGGGGAGCAGGTAAGAGTAAATACATATTGTATACATCGCTGTCAGCCGTTTTGTAATTCAGGGTCAATCTGAGCTGGCATATGAAATAACATGTTAAAGGATAAAACCTCCATGTTGTTTCGCTATGAAGCTCCAGAAATGTTTCGTTGACTACAAAATGTCACCTGACTTTTCAGCAGCGTGTGGGTGAGAAGACCCGGCCTGCGGGTTTTTAAGCCCGAACCCGACGCAGCCCGACAAACCAGCATGAATTGTCTGTCCGAACCCGAGTGTTGCTCCTACACTTGTTATCAGGCAGCCAGACACTCTCTCACTCTAAATGACCACAGCAGAGAAAGTCTCACACATACAGCTCCTCTTACTCTGCCAGTGTTAGTGTCAGTAGTTCAGTTAGTCTTTGGTACTTGTTTTAATGACACGGAACAACAAGTCAAGCAATGTTTGATATTCAGCATCCTGTCTGGAATTTATGTTCAGTTCTGCTGCTTGTTTGTTTATTTGTTTTTGGGTTTTTTTTCTTTTTGAAAGTGAATATGAAATAATTCTAACTCAGGTGTAAAGGGAACAAGTTTTATTCAACTCTAGGTCCACCGAACATTTAAACAGGGCTGTTTCTGTTTACACCTCCTGGTTTGGCAATTTGAATGATATTACTTGAAAAAGAAATGTCCTTGGGCACGATACTGAACCCCAAACTGCTCCTGATTTGCTGGTCAGCACCCTCCATGGCAGCCACCATCATCAGTGAATGAATGTATGTATGAATTACTGCAGTTGCTTTGGACAAAAGCATCTGTTAAATGCCCTAAATCTAAATCTCTTTAAACAGCACAAACTTAATCTCAGTCTTTTCAATCAAGCCTAATCCAATATCAAATCTGAAAGCTTTGTCTCACTCGTAACCGCTTAACCATTATTTAAGCTCATCAGTGGACCAGTGTTGGATGCTGATTGTTTTCATCAATATCCATGTATTAACAAAGAACAAAGAACAAAAATGAAGAAAAAAACTATCTCTCAGTGTTAAAGAAATTGAGGGAAAAAAAAGCTTTATCTACACTTTTGGATCCACCCCAGAAGTTTTTTGGCTTTATTCTGGGCCACAATTCATCCTCTATCAAAGTTCCATGGAATTCCGTTCAGTAATTGTGTGCGATCCTGCTGACCAACAAGCCAAAAAATAAACAGAGGTGATAACATAACCTCCTTAGTGAAGATAATACTCTTTTTCTGTAATCTAAGGCATTTAATGTATAAAAACAAAATATAACCTTTTTTACAACTGCAATAACCTCAGTGTACTCTTCCGTCATTCTTATTTATCTGTTTAGTTTTGCTGCTTATTTTGTGGCATTGCACTTTCAATCGAGCTGTACTTTAGCTGTACTTTTGACAGTGTGATCTTTAGAGTTCTATAAAGAGGAGGAAAAAATATTTATCTCGTTATCTTCACTAAGCACTCATGATAGCATGAGGCCAGTCAGTGTGTGAGCCTGGACAGAGCACTTCTGTCTAATAGAAGAGTGGAGGCAGACACAAACAAACCCACCCGTTCATTCACTGATCTTGCTGAATCATTGAGACAAAAGCGGTTTATTTAGCCATCCTTGCTGAAAATATGAGCGTTTGGAACGTGGCGAGTTAACAGACTGACAGAGAAGAATGATCCATTGTAGTCGACGCTAATCCAAGTTAAATACGGCCTCGGTTCACTGTAGAAGCATTGATGCAATATTCACAGCCCCTTTTAAAGCCTACATGTGGCGAGTGTTTCTTACAAAAACTATAGACTTTGTCTGATGATGGAGAGATATTTTGTGCTGTCACAGCTCCTTGACTGTAACACTGAGTCTTGGCTCTGACTCGCACCCTGCAGCAGTGAGAGCAGGATGGTTTTATTCTCAACAGTCGATTGGACACCGACCCCCCATTTTTCCTTGCCCTCCTCAACACTCTGAAAGGGGAAATGAGTTTACCTGTGAGTGGGTGGTTGTGACAGTCGATTCATGTTATGTTTAAATCTGACAAGATGGATTTTTGAATTCTGTGATTTTCCTCTGTGGCTGCAGCCCCTCCTGAGGGAGACAACGCTGCAAACAAGACGGGATCCCTGAGAGGGTTGTTAGCGAGCCATTTCAATTAAAGACAGAAGTGGGCTTCAGAGACTCGAGGTGTGTGAAGACTGTGGGGCGATTACGAGCTTCCTCTCCTTAATTAGATGCAGGAGTCCTCGTACTTATTTACAGTAGATGTAGGTACATTGCTGGGACTGAGAGAAGGAGAGAAGAGGACAGTTAGAAACGATCATCCAACAGCGAGTGTACACTGCATGGCGTACTTGCAGCTTAATTTTTATCTCTCATGTTATTTCATTTTATTCCATTTCACAAAATCGTATTTGGTTCTGTAGTTCTGATTTTATACATGCATTAAATTGAAAAACTTGTTATCCAATATTTAACTCAAAAGCTGTATTTATTTATTTCATCCAGATATACTGAATAATTCAATCTAAAGAATCAGTAGTTTTTAATTCACATTGTGAGGACAGCCAACTTGAGTGGCAGTCAGACGCTTAAATCCTTTTCTAAAGCAAAGGAAAAGTTTGGTTCTGTTTTTTTTTTTTTTTTTTTCAAGAAAAAAGGTTACAAAATGTACCTGCTTAGTTAGACATATCACTGATTTTGTATTCTTAGAATGTTATCAGTTCTGCAAGTAAAAATGTAAAGTTTGCCTTTGAGACTGCACATGCAGTCATTACAATACTGGGGATACATTACTTACAAACAAATCACATCACAAGACTCCTGACAACTGAATGACCCGCCCAACCACCCTGACTGCCACCCAACCTGGACTCCTATGGCACCGGAGTAGTGCCTCAAAAAGTGCAGCTAGAAGAACAACTACTTGGAGTGAGAATGTTCTCTCCAGTTGAGCTGCTCACAACTAATTAATGTGCCCCGGGGACATTTACTCAAATTAGAATGTCACAAGAACAAAATATTTAGTTCCACTGCATTATGACTTGAACAAGGGATGAACACACCAGCATGCTGTGAATCAATCGTTTGAGATGTGGTCAGCAGTAAGGGCCAAACAGTCGTCAGAAGTATCATTATCCTCCGGGGGCCATGAATATTCATCGCACGTTTTGTGAGATATCTTGCTTTGGATCAAATTGTTGGACTGACATCATCCACCATCGTCATTGTCGGGAAGAGTGCTTCTTTCACATGTGTGTAGCTTCTGCTCTGACAGGGCTTCAAGTCCTAGAAATAAAGTGAAACTGACGGACCTTAGATGACCCATTCTCTGCTTCTCGTGCATGCAACACCTCTCCCCTCCCTCTTCTACCGCTGCCTCTCTCTCTCTCTCTCTCTCTCTCTCTCACAGCATTCCCAGGAGACAGTTTTCCGGACGGTTTTCCGTGAGCAGGATGGGATGAACTCCGCATCTCTCATCCATAAAGAGACGGAGTGAAAAGCAGCTGCCTCAGCACCTGCCGGCCCCCAGTGAAAATCAAAATATCAATAAGCTCTTATAGCATTAAGGAAAATGCCTAAATCTGACACTTTCTCTCCCTCCATCCCCGCCTCTCTCCCTCTGCCAATATCACTCAACCACTTACACTTGGCATGGGCCCACTGGAGAGTTTTACATGTACATTAAGGGAGGCTTTCTGCCTCTATTTGTCCTCCTGTGCCTCTTCCTCCTCTCCACTATATCTATTAAAGTAAATATACACTGGCTGGGCGGTGACACATAGTCCATCCTCATTCATTTTTGAAGAGCTAATTGACAGCAATTGAGTTATAGCCACAGTTAATGAAGAACCACAGAATCGGACTTCCTTGCCAGTCTGATAATAATGTTAATGTGTTATTAGTTGGAGGAAATAATGGAAAAACATGACTGGTTGTTCCATTACAATAAGGTGGGAATCTGTCCTGTTTAGATAATCCATAACTATAAATGCACCAGCTGACCTCATGAAAAAGTGCCTTGCCAAGGGAAAAAGGATGAAGATATGATACACATAAAAGGGCTAGAAAAGTGGGCCGAATAAGCAAAAAGAGATATCACAGAGCTCGAGGAGTTTAAGTAGGGAATAAGTTGTGGAAGGGATGAATGGCCAAGGGCAGGAAGTGGATAAAGAGAGGAAGAGGGGGATGAGGGACTGAGAGAGGGAGAGAGTGAGAGAGAGAGAGAGAGAGAGAGAGAGAGAGAGAGAGAGAGAGGTGGTAAAGCTGAATGATTGCTCTGTGAGAATTATTATTGATGATTCAGGCAGTGTGAATTATTAATGGGGAACGAAAAGCATCTTTGAACGTGTCTCTGACATTCAATACTGACAGAGATCAATGAGCTGGCGTTGGACACAAAGAGGGGAGACGAGGGGAGGAAGGAGGAGGATAGAGGAAAAATATAACAAAAAGGAGAGGAGAGGGGAGGAAGGTGTTTGGACAAGTGGAATCCTTCAGATGTGGGCTTGTCAAAAAAGGCTTATGTGGAAGGAAGGATGATGAGATGGTCAACTGTGAGGAGTCATGTGACAGTGCTGAAGGTGATTGGCTGTGACATTGTCTTGGGTCTAAGGCTCCTCCTCAGACACAGGAAATAGCAGAGCAGCTCCTTCACCCTCCATATTCTTGGAATGTCTCGTTTGTCTGTCTGCCACACAGCTCACCTGCTACGTGTGTGTGTGTTTGTAATTGTGTGTGACGTTAATAATGAGGGAACAAAAGATTTGCATCATGTTTGATGAAATCTCTGCATGTGTGGTACGTGGAGGGTAGAAAAAGGTGTCACCAACAACACCACCTGGGTAGTTTCGCCCCAGGAGATAGTTAATTGTTTAAAGGAAATAGTACCTTTGTTATCATTATAGGTTGCACAGTCCAAAAATACCACAGGCAAGAGACGTTTTTAGAAAAATATGAACACAGTCTTATTTAACCAATATAGCCACAAGCGGCAATCCGTGGGTTCTAACCTCTTTCGCCCCAAATCAGCCACCCTGACCCTCATTCCCCACAGTTGATGACATCGGCCGCTGTGTTCCTCAAGTTGAGCTCAACATGCTTTGGAAGTTAGATTCCCAGTCCCGTTGTCAGCCTACCCACCAGGCTTTGTGATGATAGGACAAAGGGTGTCGGAATTATGGCCAATCATTTCTAAGCCCCGCACACTGCAAAAATACATGGGTCCCTGGCCAAAATTTAGCGTTACCAAATTTAGTATTAATAGAGTCAATCTTTCAAAAGTTAATTTCATTTTACTGTTTTTCACATTATGCTAATTAGCAAAAAATCTAAGTGGGCGGAGCTTTATGGTCCAAGGGGCTTTCTTGTAGAGCACATGGAGCTGTACTTGTGTGTCAAATGTCAAGTCAATCAGACTTATGGTGGGAGGGACGTTGCCTTCCCGAAAAAGCATTTTCAAGCCTTAGTTATAGCGCCACCATGTGACTGTCTGGGCTGATATTTTAACAAAAGTTGATGCACATCATTTCCAGTCATTGGGTTTCAAGTTTCTGGCCCATTCCAGCTCACAGGAATTTGTGCTCAAGCAGCAGACAACAAATAATAAAGATAGCCGCAAGCAGCAATCCGCGGGTTCTAACCTCTTTCGCCCCAAACTGGCCACCCTGATCCTCAGCCCCTTCAGTCGATGACATCAGCTGCTGTGTTCCTCAAAGATCTGTGCAACACATAACCATGACAAGCCCCAGATTTCTCCAAATTGGTTTTTCAGCTACATGCTAATAGAATTTATAGCGCCCCCTATAGGTTGAGCTCTTGGGTATACCCAAGAGTCTTTGCAACACAGTCTGTTGTTGGTGTAATTATGGTTCGTGAATGTGGCTGTGATTGAGATGATGTGTAAGACAGTTGTGGGTTAATTTACATCGTTGTTCTGTGGTTAAATTGTGTTGAGTTAACAAATATGATAAAAACGTTGGCACCATGAGTGAAGAGGTGTTTTCTAGGAGAGACTTCCCGTCTGTTAAGCTGTTGCTGAATGTAGTAATAAATGGCAAATCTCTGGCTAGAACTTGCCAAATTATAAGTACTAATACCTCTTCACAGAAGTATAAAGTAAGGTAAAGTCATTGGGTTGTGCTTATATTAAATTTAGCAGAATAAAAATGTTTTTTACTACATACATTTGCATTGAGGTATTACCCCTGTTATAAGCTGAAAGTATACTTCTGTAAACTTAAAATGACCTTATAAAGTATACTTTTATGAAATTAAAATGTTCCAATTTAGTCTGAAGAAGTATTAAATTAGTATACTTTCTAGTATGCTATTAGTACATGGTCCATATTATACTTGCTATACTTAAACTCAAGCATACTTAATAAAATCAACTTCAAGTATACTAGTTTTTGCTAAGGGTGTGCATCTAGCTCTACTGTGCAAACACGCGTGTGCATGTGAGTTTGTGTGTGTGTGTGGGGGGGGGGGGGGGGGGGGGGGGGGGATCAGCAGGTCACAAACGAAAGGCTGATCCCAAGGGACAGACTGCCAGGGCCACTCAGCTGTTCCCCCCATAAAACAAACACACACACACACACACACACACACACACACACTTGACTGACATGACACGGACGTAGCCTGGCCTGACACTAAAAGGGGCAGAGCTCAGTTCCTATCGTCACAGCAGCAGGCTGATGGGGAGACAGACAAGCTCCAACCGCCACACCTGATCATGTAGCAGGAGCAGAGTTTCTCTGAAACAATCAGAGCCAAGCTCGGAGCATTCACTTTCTTTCACTGTCACACACGCACACATACTTGGTGTGATGGGTGAACACTGACTTCCCAACATGTGTCTTTGTTTGTTTGTGTGTGTGCGTCCAGTGACATCTCATGGCCATATTCAGCCATTCCTGTGGTTGGATTAGACGTAGCAGGTAGTCAGGGAAGCTGTCTGCATTTACATGATATGATAAAATGATACAATTCACACAAACAATCAGTTAATTTTTTTGTGTTGTTGTTTTTTTTTTTACACATTTCTTTTCAGTGGACCTGATTTTAAGGGCCAAAAAATTAATGATCATGACCAAATATTACACTGATGTAATGAATGTTAAGCGATCAGAGGGGTGGGAGTTTAGAGCTGAACCCTTTCACTTCATATTTACATGTTTTCTGAGGTGTGGTGTTAAATTCATATCGCTGAGTTTTTACACATCAGTTCTGCATTTATCTAATTTTGTTTCTGCTGTAATTTTTCCCACTTTGCTTCTCAGTCTGGAGTGAGTCCAAGTTATGCATAGTTCCCATCTCAAGGAGAGCCTGAATGCTGACTTATCAGTTTTTTATAATGTGAGAAAAATCCAATTTATAGCTTCCCAATACAGTGTGTCATTTAATGCATCTGTTTATGACAAAAGATGCACAGAGACAGCAAATATAACCACAACATCGTCTATTTGTTGTTGTTGAGTCAGAAAAAATATTTCTCTTTGCTGTCATATGCAGCTGATAACTACACGTTTTTGGAATGTTGATGTGCATAAGTATTTTAGAATTCTAGAACTCTAGAATATCGTCCATCCCCCACCTGGTCCATATGCAAACTTAGTCACTCTCTATACTACTTTGCCTGACTTTATCCTTTGCAGCTGTAACAAGAAACTTAAGCGAGCACAACTACGCTGCTTTCACAGTGGATCTGTATGGTTGTTTTTCTGATGGATGTGCAGTCTCACACACTGTGCTAGGACCTTGCTAAAACTGCAATTATAGTCTCCTGCTGGTCTATGAAAATCTGCATGAAACAACTTTAAATCTAACAGCTCCTATAAAAGAGATATTTTTTGTGAATGTTAGGAAAAAATCTAAATATTTCTTTATAATACTGCTAAATTCACAGTTGTCTTTGCCAGTACTGAGGTTAGGGTTAAGTTGGTTCTTACTAATATTCTTTACTTACATGTAAATGGACTCTGAGCCTGGTCATCTAGGCACCTCAGTTGATGGTAAAGCAGTATTAATTTCTACCTGCCTGTGACTGAAACCTACAACACCTCCTCCTCTGTCTCCCCCTTCAGCTCCCCCTCACCCTGTTGTCTGTCACCTCTGAGCTTTAACACAAAGGGACATGTACGATTGACCTGGCATTAAAGCACTAACAGACTGTCTGGACCCTTTACAACCAGTAAAGAGAGACAGACTATTAACCTCCATCACCCCCTCCTCCCTCACCCTCTGCCCCTGTCACTCTCCCCTCTGTCCCCTCTTCTACTCCGCCATCACTACCTGGAATTAGTTTGGGGTGAGGGTCGGCTGGGGCGAAAGAGAGGGGTTAAGATCCGGGTCGGAGGCTTTATGTGACATGTCACCCCAGTGGTTTTATAGGCATGTACAGCATGATGATGATCACCTGCCTCAGAGTACTCAGTTATTGGACTGATACAGCCACTGACACAGGAGTGCAATCATGTTGCAGGTGGTGATATGCAGTGCATTCAGTGGTGAAGACCATAATCTCATAATATATTATTTGGACATTCAGAGTGTGTATGAAATGGTGATGATGGGATAACAGCACAGGGTTGTTGAACAGACATTGCTCATTGGATGAGACTTCACATGAAAAAGAAAATATGAAATCTGGTTTTTTTGCATCCAAAAGCTCTTCTTTTTTGCTGCCTTGTGCAGAAAGATTACTTTCCACCAGTGTAAAATGTGTGACCTTGGTGTCTAATAATAGTGATACACAGTGCAGAGTTCATGGCTTCATGCATTCACAATATTTTGCCTTTTCAGATTAAGATAAAAGCAAACCATGTCTGCACAATATTCTTTGAATAATGTATCATACAAACATGCAGAAGTGTCATTCAGTCCACATAGTCTTTCCTTTATACTTGTACCATTCATTTTCTGTTTCAAACTGTCATCCTGTATCATCAGCACCATGGAGACCTATGGGCAAAAATCAAATTCTGAAGAATTTGTCCTGCATCTTTTTTGCAAAATTAAGGTAGCACTTTATAATACCTAATACCAGGTGCATTCCCAAGTTTGAGCTAAACGGCTCCTGTTGCCAGGTATGCTTTGCAATCTGGGATGCAACAGAGCTTGCAAAGCAGTAGCTGGCTAGTACATTACAGTGTATATAGGATATTATTTTCAGTTCCATTGAATCCCTCAGGATCCTGCTGGTATAATTTCATGTATTTTTGTAAAGTAAACTGTCCAGATAACACAAACTCCTTTTTCTTCATCCTCTTATCAAAAATCAGCTTTAAAGGTGCATACTACTACCTACTATATCCGATTGTGTACATGCTGCACTTGTCATAAAGCAATTGGCTCATATTATTGGCTAATAATCACTGAAACAAAAATGAAAATGCTCCAAGTTTAAAAAGCTCATCAAGTGATTTAGGCCAGAGCAAACAAAATGCCCTTATTGACTATTAGCTATTACACCAGCCTATGTGAACAAAAAATTAAGAGCAGATCAACAGGTTACAAGGTTGACATGTCTGTCCAATATTGAGTGAGTTCTTTACCCTGTTAAGAGGAGTCTGCATGCTTCTCCATATTTGTTCAATTTTTCCTCTTAAAGTGTCACCTGTTTTTTAAGTGCTGTATCGCAAGTTACTGGACTTGTTTCAGATTCTTGAAAAACTTGAAAACCTTCAAGAAACTGAAACAAGTCCAGTTGCCTTAGATACAGCACTTAAAATTACCATGACCTGGATGACTGAGAACCTCTACCAACATGTCACCTGTTTATGAAGGATAGAGAATGAGTGATTTTGGTCACAACCATATGGCATCTGAGATAAATGATGGTTAAAAAAAAAACATCAAAGCTGTATGTTCATAATATCTGTCACACTTGTTTGCTGTCATCTCATGTCAAACATATATTTGAGACTTGTCTCCATTGCTCCCGCCCTCTGTGTTTGACTCACTGCCTCCAGTTGAGGAGAGACAAATTGCTCCTCATTTGGAAGCAATTCTCAATATGCATCATTTGCCCTGTTCATGGGGCATTCGCTGAGGGGAACCGTTCACACAAATGCAGAGAGAACAATCAAGAGAAAAGAGTCAGAGAGGCAAACAGGGATCTCAGACAGCAGTGGAGAGTGGCAGAGGAGTCCCCATAAAGCCAAGGTTAATTCCTGTGCCTCTTCATCCATCACTGAGCAGCGGGGGGGTGGGGGGACACTTTCAGCCAAATATATATATGTGTGAGGAAAGACAGGGGGCTAAGGAGAAATACAGTTGAGAGAGATGGGGGGAGGAGGGTCTGCATCGCCCCATTGTCTCCCCAAGCACCCATAAAGGGCGTAGGAGGCAAGGGATCATAAGCCTCATTTAGCAGGAGTTATGGCTGTCAACAGAAGGCGAGTCAGAGCAGGCAGGCTTGAGCAATAACTGCTCAGGATGTAGTTGTCACGGTAACCAGCAGGTACTGATGTCAGCAGGTCAGGAGAGAGCCTGGGTGGACAGCAGTCAGGACAACACACTGCTGTCTGAGAGCGCAGTAGAGACATCATTGTCATTTGATGATCAATGGTCAGATGTGGATGGGGGCGTGGGGTAGGGCTGGGTGGGGGTGGGGGTCAGTGGTTAGCCACCCACTGAGAGAAACACGAAGAGTGACAGGACTTTTTACTAAGTAATGATGACAAGCACAAAAGGAGGAGGACAGGGTTGCTCTTGTAAGGTGATTTTGCTGTGTTCAGATCATGATGCAGAGGAAAACAGAGGACTATCCAGCAAAAAAAAAAAAAAAAGAAAAAATCACCTTTAGTTTGGTATCCTAATCTGTATGTGAATCAGGTACAATGTCAAATCTGAAAAGTTGATCCATCCTTAAAAGTACAGAGAGTTAGTGGTGGCTCAGGTCAGGCCACAAACTCAAAGATGGTATCTGACACTGATCTGTTATCTTACTCCACAGTGGCTTCCTGTTCCTTGTACCTGTACCTGAAAAGTCAGGGGAATGCTTAGCTTGAAAAATGGAACAACTGGTGATCTTACATTATGTTTGTTTAAGTTAAGTTTGAAATTTGGTAGTAATTAAAGAATTATGTGCAGTTGTACCAGTTTAAAGCCTTTTTTTTAACTAAGGTTAACCCAGGCACTTCTCAATCGGAGCAGGTCTAGACCATACTCTTTAATTAAATTAGGTTGAGACATTTCCCCTATGAGCAAGCACTTGGCGACAGTGGCTAGAAAAAGTTAAATAAACTTGTTCTTTCTAGTGTTTGTTAAGAATCATGGCTGTGTTTGCAGTAGTCCTCTTATTTGTTGACTGGACAAATGACGTTCCTCACAGAAATTATAGTAGCTTTAAATGAATTGATTTGATGAGTAAAACCTCAACTTTTCTTTTGTGTTTTCTTCTCCCTGCCCGGTGTTTCTTTCAGTTTGTTTATTTTCTTTCTGTCCCCACATTTATCTGTTCAGTTTTCACTTCCTGACAGCCCCCTCCAGTTTGGAAGCCCAGTCTGCTGTGGTCGGACAAAGCGTAGCTTTCTCTCAAAGCTCTTTTTCAGTTATTTTCTAACTGCAGCTGAATGCAGAACAGAATACAAATGATGATAATAAGATAGTCAACAGAGACCAGGTTAATCCAAGGATGTGTTAGCCAAACAACATTACCTTCCTCCATAATGCCTAGTCTAATTAACGCAAAAGAGGTGTAACGCATTACTCTGCACAGACAGCAGTATTATTAAGATATGTGTAATTTCAAAATGATAGTAGCTAATAATATGTAATACATTACATTTTAGAAGGAACTTGCCCAACAATTATCATAACTGGACAAAAACATTTATGTTATTTTTGTATCAGAACGTGAACAATATATCTGTATATCTGCATCAAATGTCTAGCAGAGTTATCCATCTCCTGTTTCTTGTGTGAGGCAGGTGGATGTTCGTAAAACCCAGCTATGATCAATTTAGACATGCCCTCTCTCTACTCCTTCCTTCTCCTTCCTCCCCCCTCTCCCTCTCCCTGTATGTCTCATAGGGTCATTTGCCTGTTCAGATGAGGTTGTAAGCTATAATGGAGGAGGTGTGGATTGCTGAGACAAGGAGAAATGGCCCAGCATGCAGATAGGAGATTTGATGGTTAGTCGATAGCTCTTCTCCTTCGTCAGAGAGAGAAGGCGAGCATGGAGATGGGCATGCATGGACCTTGATATTATATAGGAAATGCATTATTTTTGAATATAACCTGAAACGGTCTCAGAAAATCATTTTAGCATGAACTAACCTTGAACATTCCCATACTTATGTAAATGATCGCCATCAGTGGTAATCAATGGATGGAATAGCCTTGAGGCTTTTAAATGTTACTGAGAACATTTAAACGACATTTCAGTGTCAGGTTGGTTATAACAGCCTTGTCAGACAAGACGAGAGGTGACATTGCTACTGAACCTTTTTTTTCATAATGATCATTAAAAAGGGGTTTGTTCAATCGAATATGCCTCCTTAACATATCTCCTGCATGTTTCACAATCAGTTTCTTTGTCCCTCTGTTTGCACACGCTCACACTCAGAGTGCTTTCTCACCAAACGTTTTTTTGTAAGTTAGTTTGGGTCCATGTAGCTGTGATGATGCAGTCTCAAATGGTTTTAAGCTTGACAACTCTGCATATAACTACCAGCACTGTGGAGATATTTTAAACTAATTAAGAAAAAGAGTAAAGTGTTCTTGAGAGTCACAATCACCACTGGATGATCTGGTAAAAATGTGCAAGAACATCACTGTTGGAGTTGATGGATAAGATAAGATCCAGATAACAGCAAAATATACAGTCAAGATGGGAGTGAAGATATCAGAAATTTTGATTTATTCTTCTTGTGTCGTTCCTGAATTTAGTGGATCATACTTGAAGGTTTAAAATAATCTGCTATTGGTTGATGTTCGGGTTTAAGATGGTACCAAACGTTTCATTGCATTTATTTTTAAATGCACAATGGCCCGCAAAAAAATAGGTTAGCCGTGATCTTCTACAGCAGTGGTCCTCAATAGGCGGCCCCTGGGCTGCATCAGGCCTGCCGGCCGCCTGTTTGTGGCCCCGAACTATTATTCCTTCACCATGTGTTTTGGTTGGGTCGGCACGTGTATACTGGGACTTGTCTCCATGCCAATGATACACAGACAACGTGTTACTGGTCACTCACTGCTGCAAGTGCAATTTTTAACTTTCAGTTTCATTTTTGGAGCAGTTTGCATAGTCACATTTTGCCAGCTGTAGGAGCCTAGATTGCATGAAAATGGCGTGTTCCAAGTTCACTGCTAAAAGAAAGTGGACAGTGAAAATCGGCAATTCGAATAAGAATAGACTGAAAAATTTGCATTCATTCTCCCTCCAACCTACGGAAGCCGAGAACGGCTATGGAATTTTCTTGTTTTAATGCACTGTTATCTCATGATAACGACTTATTATCTGGTTATCTTGATATGACAAAGGTTGTTTTCTCGTGATAACAAATGAATTAGAGTGTTGGTGGAGAACTGCTTCCCCCTCCTGAGGCGCCGGATGGTTTGCCAGAATTTCCTCGAGGCTGACCGATAGTCCTCCTCCATGGCCTCTCCGAACTTTTCCCAGACCCGAGTTTTTGCTTCCACGACTGCCCGTGCTTCCGCTCGCCTGGCCCGCCGGTACCCGTCAGCTGCCAACCAGGCCCGGTAGGACTCCTTCTTCAGCTTGACAGCATCCCTTACTTCCGGAGTCCACCACCGGGTTCGGGGATTGCCGCCACGACAGGCACCGGAGACCCTACGGCCACAGCTCCGGACAGCCGCATCAACAATAGAAGTGGAGAACATGGTCCATTCGGACTCAATGTCCCCAGCCTCCCTCGGGATCAGGTCCAAGCTCTCCCGGAGGTGGGAGTTAAAGACCTCTTTGACAGAGGGTTCTGCCAGATGTTCCCAGCAGACCCTCACCATACGTTTGGGTCTGCCAGGTCTGTCCAGCTTCCTCCCCTGCCAACGGATCCGACTCACCACCAGGTGGTGATCAGTTGACAGCTCAGCCCCTCTCTTCACCCAAGTGTCCAAGACATACGGCCGGAGGCCAGATGACACGACCACAAAGTCGATCATTGACCTCCGGCCTAGGGTGTCCTGGTGCCATGTGCACATATGGACACCCTTATGCTTGAACATGGTGTTCGTTATGGACAAACCATGACTAGCACAGAAGTCCAATAACAAAACACCACTCTGGTTCAGATCGGGGAGGCCGTTCCTCCCAATCACACCCCTCCAGGTAACACTGTCGCTGCCCACGTGAGCGTTGAAGTCCCCCAGAAGAACGACGGAGTCCCCGGTTGGTGCACTCTCCAGTACCCCTCCCAGGGACTCCAAGAAGGCCGGGTACTCTGCACTGCTCTTCGGCCCATAAGCCGAAACAACAGTAAGAGACCTATCCCCGACCCGAAGGCGCAGGGAAACGACCCTCTCGTTCACCGAGGTAAACTCCGACACATGGCGGCTGAGCCGAGGAGCTATAAGCAAGCCCACACCAGCTCGCCGCCTCTCACCGCGAGCAACTCCAGAGTAGAAGAGAGTCCAGCCTCTCTCAAGGAGTTCAGTTCCAGAGCCCAGACTGTGCATAGAGGAGAGCCTGACTATCTCTAGTCGGTACTGCTCAACCTCTCGCACCAGCTGAGGCTCTTTCCCCCCCAGTGAGGTGACATTCCATGTCCCCATGGCTAGAGTCACCATCTGGGGATTGGGTTGCCGGGGCCCCCGCCCACGACCGCCACCACCAGGCGCTCGCCTGCGAGCCCCAACCCCAGGCCTGGCTCCAGGGTGGGGCCCCGGTGACGCCGATCCGGGCGACATACGCGTCCTCGTTTTAATCTCTATCATTGGGGGCTTTACGGTGGGGGTGGGGATCTGTTGACCTCGACTGGGGATATTGTCGGGCGGTGGAAGGAATACTTCGAGGATCTCCTCAATCCCACTGACATGTCTTCCATAGAGGAAGCAGGGGCTGAGGACTCAGAGGTTGACTCATTCATAACCCAAGCTGAAGTCACTGAGGTAGTTGGGAAGCTCCTCAGTGGCAAAGCACCGGGGGTGGATGAGATCCGCCCTGAGTACCTCAAGTCTCTGGATGTTGTAGGGCTGTCTTGGTTGACACGTCTCTGCAACATTGCATGGCAGTCGGGGACAGTGCCTCTGGACTGGCAGACCGGGGTGGTGGTCCCCCTATTTAAAAATTGGGGACTGGAGGGTGTGTTGCAACTATCGGGGGATCACACTCCTCAGCCTCCCTGGGAAAGTCTATTCCAGGGTACTGGAGAGGAGAATTCGGCCGATAGTCGAACCTCGGATCCAGGAGGAACAATGCGGTTTTCGTCCGGGCCGCGGAACACTGGACCAGCTCCATACCCTCCGCAGGGTGCTCGAGGGTTCATGGGAGTTTGCCCAACCAGTCCACATGTGTTTTGTGGACTTGGAGAAGGCATTCGACCGTGTCCCTCGTGGCATTCTGTGGGAGGTGCTCCGAGAGTACGGGGTCGGGGGCCCTCTGTTAAGGGCCGTACGGTCCCTGTACGAGCGGAGCAGGAGCTTGGTTCGCATTGCCGGCAGTAAGTCGGACCTGTTCCCGGTGCATGTTGGACTCCGGCAGGGCTGCCCTTTGTCACCGGTTCTGTTCATTATTTTCATGGACAGAATTTCTAGGCGCAGCCACGGGCCGGAGGGGATCTGGTTTGGGAGCCACAGGATTTCATCTCTGCTTTTTGCGGATGATGTGGTCTTGTTGGCTCCTTCGGGCCGGGACCTCCAGCATGTCCTGGGGCGGTTTGCAGCCGAGTGTGAAGCGGCTGGGATGAGAATCAGCACCTCCAAATCCGAGGCCATGGTTCTCGACCGGAAAAAGGTGGCTTGTCCCCTCCGGGTTGGGGGAGAGCTACTGCCTCAGGTGGAGGAGTTTAAGTATCTTGGGGTCTTGTTCACGAGTGAGGGAAGGATGGAGCGTGAGATTGACAGGCGGATCGGTGCGGCGGCCGCAGTAATGCGGTCGTTATACCGGTCTGTTGTGGTGAAGAGAGAGCTGAGTCGAAAGGCGAAGCTCTCGATTTACCGGTCAATCTACGTTCCTACCCTCACCTATGGTCATGAACTTTGGGTCATGACCGAAAGAATAAGATCCCGGATACAAGCGGCTGAAATGAGTTTCCTCCGCAGGGTGGCAGGGCGCTCCCTCAGAGATAGGGTGAGGAGCTCTGTCACCCGGGAGGAGCTCGGAGTAGAGCCGTTGCTCCTCCACATCGAGAGGAGCCAGTTGAGGTGGCTCGGGCATCTGTTTTGGATGCCCCCGGGACGCCTTCCTCGGGAGGTGTTCCTGGCATGTCCCGCTGGGAGGAGACCCCGGGGAAGACCCAGGACACGCTGGAGCGACTATGTCGCCCAGCTGGCCTGGGAACGCCTTGGGATCCTCCCAGAGGAGCAGGAGGAAGTGTCCGGGATGAGGGAAGTCTGGGTGTCCCTTCTCAGACAGCTGCCCCCGTGACCCGGTACCGGATAAAGCGGAAGAAGATGGATGGATGGATGGATGGAACAAATGAATTTATTTTGTTATTTCCATATAACAATGATTATTTTCTTATGATAAAGAATTAATTAATAATGCTTTTGTCTTTATTTCAACCTACAAGAGCTGCCACGAAACGGCCTCCATAATATTACATGAATTAATAAACATTTAATTAGGTTAACATTAGCCTACATTTATGTTACCTTACCTGAAGCAGCAGGATAGATAGGAGTCGGCCTCTAATCTGCTAAACGGTAGCCCCTAAAAAAACCCAGTCAAGTAAACAAACTAACGTAAAGTGTAACTTACCGGTAGGCTACAGCTACAGCCAGTGGCTACAGAAGCCGTTTGTGGCAGCTCTTGTAGGTTGAAATCAAGACAAACACGTTAGTAATTAATTTGTTATGGCGATAACGAAATAAATTAATTTGCTATCATGAGATAATGATCAAAAAAAAAAAAAAAAAAGGCCATGGCCGTTCTCGGCTTTTTTACAAACCAGCACAAGACCCATGAGCTTAATATGCAAGGAGACTATAGCTTTGGTGAAGATTTCCAATTTGAAACGACATTATGAGACAAAGCATAGGAATTTTGAAGAGACATTTCCTCAAAATTATAAATATATTTGTGGGTGATGCCTGGTGGGGCGACGCACATTTTTGGGCAGGGCTGTCATAATTTAATCAAAAAAAGTACATTATAAATCATTTTTATCGACAGCGATGGCTCATTGGTTGATTTTCTTGAAGGACATTGGGCTTATCCAATGAAATCTCTCAGCCCTCCTCTTTTTCTTTTTTATTTAAATTTTTAGCACAATTTAGAGGGGGCAGCCCATTGGTCCATCTTCAATACAGACAGTGGACTGAACCAATCAGGATATGATATAAAAGCGGTCCCACCCCTTCTCTGTGCTGTCTCCTGTAACTTCTGCTAGTTTCAAAGTGTTGAGCGTGAGGAGTGGCAACATGGAGCAACTACAGAGAAAGAAATTGGGTGTGGAGAAGTTGCATGCTAAGAGACTGAAGAATCTCACTGTAGATGCTGCAGTGTGCAAAGATCACAGACATGTTCGCTGGAGGGGCTGCTGTAGCCTCCACGTCCTCTGAGACAGCAATGATCCAGCAGCAGCAGGTTGAAGGTGAAGACAGCAGCAGCAGGCAGGAGAGGAGCAGCCAGAGATGCAGGCTGACTGACAGGACAGTGTAGCACTGCCGGTAAGCAGGTAGTAACGTGATGGAGGTAACGTTAGCTCTATTACATGTAGTGTTCAAACAAACCCGACCTGACCTGCGAGGGGGACAGTTCATGCTGGTGTGTAAGGCTTCCTCCGGTTCGGGCTTAAAAACCCGCGGGCTGGGTCGGGTTGTAATTTCCAGGCCCGTTGAGAACTCTAATTACATGAGAATGATGAGCAATGGCGATTGATTCGTATCACTATTAACTGCTGTTGCATACTTCGCAAAATCTGGCAGGCACGGCACCTTATTCTGATAAAATAGCAAATGGTCAAAGCTGAGAAGTGTTGGATGATCAGCAAGTGTCCATTTTAGGCAACATCATAGCATTTTAGATATTTAGGTTAAAGGTGTGTTGAAAGGCTGCATAGTAGTTTGAATTTGTAGCAACCCTCTATGCTGTGGTTAAACATGGGTTTTTTTTGGTTTTTTTTTTTTAATATTTTAAAGATACTAAATGATAAGTAATTGCTTTGCAATTTAAGCATTACTAAAGTAGGTGGAAAAAAAGTATGCCCACATTGAATAAGAGTAAGACAGTGTCAGTTGCTTTTAAGACAAGGTGCTTTCCATCATGAATTCATGAAGCAGCATGCTTTTAGTCTGATACAAATGCATGTTATAGTTTTTTTAAGGGAGGGAGCACCTTTTGACCTGAAGAATTGGAATTGAGCTGCTATATCAGGGAAATTCAGAAAATACATATTAGAGATGATTTCAGAGATTAGAGACGATTTCAATAAAAAGGATAAAAGAATCAATTGAACTACACAGAGCAGACAAAAGTGGTGCAGTTCACAATAGACGCTAAATTTCTGATATTAAGGATGTTAATGATGCATTATGCTTGAAATAGAATATACCTAACGAGGTAGAACTGTGTGTTGAGTAAATTTACTTATTTGCTTTCCGCAAAGATTATTTGATAGACTTCTAAAGTCAGCAGGGGTGTAACATATTTGTTCATAGGATTGAAAGGGTTTGTGAGCTCACCACAACAATTAGAGTCGGGTTTGGAATAATAGTAAAATACATTCCTTTGGGGAGCACAAACATAAATCACTAGTTGGTTGTGTTCCAATAATTATGAGGGGCCAGTCTGAGCCAAAAATGCCAGGACTGATTTTTTTGTCCCAGTCCAGCCCTGAAGAGATGCCACCCCCCCTTGTTAGCAAAATATCCAAATTGAATCTCCCTTGTTAAGTTGCACATTATGATGTTCTCCACATTTGCTTGAAGACATTTTCTCTAACTGGACCTCTTGAGTTTTGTCCGTTCTGTTGTTGCTGTTGTCCACAGGAGGCGTCGCCCTAATGAACAAGTCACCTACTGCTTGCATTCAGTACTGGTTAACGGTATAACAGTTGTATAAAACAGAACAGTCAAGAATATGTTTTGTTGTCACCGCAACCAAAAGAGGTCCTTGAGCATGCAAATGTGAATGTGCACAAAAGGCTGATGGGTCTAATAGTATGCAAGATTGGTTGCAGACAGCTACAAACATAGACAAATGGGTTAGGGTTGAGCTGAGTGGAGATAATGGGCAAGAATGGAATTAATTTAGCCTGATGAACAAATATTTCTGTGGTTAAAAACATTTTGGCTCCTGTTGGTAAGACTGTAATACTGACACGTTAGGATTGTAGGTCAGGTTGGCTTCCATCCAAAGGCGTCAGTATTTGATGAGTTTGGAGCTTTTACTGAACAGCTTCAGCTTCACTCCATGTTGGTAAATCAGTCTCTGATATATTTGTCCCATGTCTGTACAAGTTAGTGAATCATTTCACAAGCTGTAGGAGGAGAGCTGACAAATGCTTGTGAGCAGTCACATGTGGATTGTGCTCTCATGTTGTGAGGTTTACCATATGTCTGTCCTGATCAGTCTGCTGTCTGAGTGGAAGAAGGACACAGTGACATAAAACACCTGAGGGACAAGCTCGTCATCTGCACTGACAGGAAGTATGAATGACACCTGACACACATCTGAACTCAGAGTGCTGTCTGCTGCTAACAGCTGCCTGAGAGGACTCTGACTGACCAGACCTGACACAAACACAAGTGAACATACACATACACACACCCACACACACACATGAATCAATAACATGGTGTCCTTTTTGATATTATATACAGATCTTACAAAAGGCAGCTAATGTTTTGTCTTTTTTTATGAATTCATTGATATTGTGTCAGTTAATCAACTGACAGTGTGGTCTCTAAAATGTTCGAAATGTTTTTATCTGATTCCACATGTATTTAAATTTGTACGTTTCAGACATATCATATCAGCATTTCTACAATATTACTTGTCAAAAGCTGAAGCTTTGGGAAAGTGGCTGACCATCCCTCATCCCACTTTAATGGCTCATATTTTCACTGCAAATGCTTTTGTCCATCCTTATGAGCAGGTTTCAATGTTTGTAGAATTTGGAGCAGATCCCTATAAAAATACCTTTTGTGTGATAAGGCGTTTCTCCATATTATTGCTAATTTCTCAGGGCATGACGCATGGCTTTTTTAAACTATGAGTGAGCATAAAAGGGAACTGGGCCTTGGTGGCTATACGCTATACTGAGTGCAATTCTAGTTACTTTACTTCAGTAACAGACCTGAATAATTCTGCTAACACTGGTGTTGATTACTTACACAAACAAAACTTATCAGCCAATGCCTAATTCGTCCCTCCGCCGGTCCTCCTTCTGAGGGCCGAAGAGCCACTGTGTCGTGTGTGCAGAGTTGTTAGGAAAGTCCTATTTGAGAATGTCTAAATGCGTGTGAATGTGTGCAGTGAGCTGAGTGAATACGCATCGCCGCACCCACTTTAATGCATGAGGCGTATCTGCTGCTCATTCATATTTATCTGCAGCAGCACATGTATGTACCCTGACACACAGCTGTTGTGGTACGTGTAAATACACACGTGATGTTCAGTGGTGCAGCAGTGTGTTGTGTTTACTCGGATTGTTTCAAGTGTTTGCAAACTGTTTGAGTGAATGTACTTATTGTCAGTGTTCTGTGTGAAGTGCCAGCACCAACGTTTAAGTGTGTGTGCTTCAACTGGAACTCTGAGAGACTGAAGCAATAACAATCTGTCAAAGCTTTCAGTGTCGGGCTAATGTCCAGAGGATGCAAACACACATGCACATACACACACAGGCACACACACATACACATTCAGCTCCTTTTATTAAGGATATTGACGTGGTGATCAAGTGGAATCAAGGATCATCTTAACCTTCGCCCTGCTGCTCCTCAGACTCCACAAACATACAGGAAGCTTCATCACTGTGAGATGTACGGAGGATCAGACATGACTTATTAGTGATTATGAACAAAGGATTTCAAATAAATGTATCTTTTACAACCAGTATATAAAAAAAATAGAGGGGAAAAAGGAAAAAAGGAAAAAGGAAACTGATGCTCAGATGACAAAAAATGTATGCATAAAAATGTATTAAAACTATCTGTAATTATGTTTTTACACTCGTATTATAATAATATTGTGCTATGCAAGAGGATATGTTTTGTCGTGTTTGCAAAAATCTGTCTCTTTTTTTAAGTAACTTGGTTGTTACATTCTTTTCTTTCCCTCGTGAGCAAAAGGAAAAACTTTTTGACTCTCAATGAAAACTTTTTCATTGTCAGCTTGCTTGGTAAGATTTAGAGAAAACTTTTCAGGTTAACTTGTAGGTTAAAATAATTAAGCTTTTTATGCAAATTCAGATACAAATGTATGTATAATGCAGTACATTATGGACAAAAGTGCAGTACAGTGGTATCATGTTATGTGAAAAGAACTCAGCGTCCTTCCTACAGACTTTCTTCTGGTACATTTTCAACTGAACCTCTTTTACTGCCATGATGATAACTGCAGCCGCTAGGGATTGTCACATAACAAGACACACAATATGGTACATAATAAGCTGCTTTCACATTTGATCAGTGTAGTTCTATTTTCTGATTAGGATAGGATGCTCTTTGAATGGACATTGTAAAATATGTATATATATATGTCATTGAACAGTTTGAGAAACATATATGCACTTGTCTGAACTGAATTTTTTTTTCAGAATTTTTGTCTTTCAAAATGTTGATTTTTGCACCCAAGTTCCACCACAAGTTCATAACTGAGTGACGTGGCAGGAGTCACTGTTCTCCACTGCCTCTGTCCCACTCTACTTCCTTCTCTTTGTTTTTATCTGTTATCCTGTTTTTGTTACCCCTCCCTCCCACCAAATACCCTCACATATCAACCCCTTCCTCCCCCACCGTATCTCCCCCTCCCCATCTTATCCTCTCTGTCTCACTCCGCCTCTGACACCCTGATCAATTCCCCATCAAATCCTAATGCTGCGGTTTAACTCAAGTGTGGCATCTTAATTAGAACGATAACTGCACACTGTCAGGGTCATCAACTGCACTGGCCGCCAACCAATGCTTCTCATCGACAGGCTGCCAGCGCTCAGAGAGGCTCTGAAAGCAGGGGACAGATAGACAGAGGGGGGACAGAGAGGGATGGATGGACAGGGATTGAGGGAGGAAGGAGGAGTGGGAGGCTTGTGTAAAGAGAAATCAGTCTATAAATGAGAGGGAGTGAGGTCTACCTTAGTGGACAGGACAGATTGAAGGTGAGCAAACGAGAGGAGGGAGTCCAAGGGGAATAAAACAACTTGAAGACGTGTCATTGTTCTGCCATCCTCTTGTCCTCAGCAGCTCATGACGGTCCCTGTCAACCTCCACTGCTGTGGGACTGAAGGATGCTCTGTAGAGCCTCACACCTGAACAAATGTGTTTATTTAACTTTTGAGGCGCAGGATGGTGGACAGTGACACCGTCAATGAAGGACAGGAGTAAATGTCTTAAATAGCCAGGAAGGGATTTGTGTTAATTTAGGAAATGCGGTCTAAACAGATTTAAAAAGACAAAAGCAAGAAAGGAAAGAGTAGCAGGGGAATAAAAAGGAAAGGAAAGGAACCAATGAATACAATGAAAAAGACACGAGGAGGGAGAAAATGAAAGGAAAGAAAAAAAAAGCAAAATACGGTGTAGGAAAAAAAGCAATGGAAAGAATTATGGAATTGAAAGAACTATGAAAGACAGAAGAAAATAAAGGAAAAAAGGACTGAATGAAAGTATGTTGATTCCTTCAGCACACCTTCAACACATTGCTTGACAGAAAACAAGGAACAAAATTAAAGCACACAAAAAGAGGAATGGAATGAAAGGAAGGACAAAGAGCAGACAACATGAAAGGAAAGAAGACAGAAAATAAAGCAAAGAGGATGGAGAGCTAGCAAGAAAATTAAGGAACATAAGAGGGAAGTGAAATGAAAGGAAGGGAAGAAAAGAAAGGAAATAAAGATAAAGAAAGCAAAGGAAAGGAAATATTTTAAAGGGAAAAGGGTACTAAAGAATGAAAAGAATGAAAGAAATTAAAGAATAAAGGAAGGGAATTACAAATGAAGGAACTGATGGGGAGGAAAGGAAACAAGAAGAAGGGACAGAAAAGAGAGGAAAGTCAGAAAAAGAAATGATTAAAGGAAAAAAAATAATTGATGTATTGAAGGATGGAAATAATGAAAGAATAAAGGAAACTGGGGAGGATAGAAGGGGGGAAAAGACAGAAAAGAAGAAGGAGAGAATAAGTGGAAAAAGGGGAGAAAGGAATGAAAAAAGGGAGGAAAGTGGAGGGAAGAAAAGAAAAGTGGAAATAAAGAGTCGGAAAGAGTTGTCAGAAAGAAAATAGGAAAAAAGACAAAAACACTGGAAAACAATAAGACTCAGTGTCATTAATAAGAATGAAACTGAAATAATTGACAGTGAAAAAGATGAAGCTACTGGTCCTTCACTCACACTCACACACACACACACACACACACAAGGAATTCCCTCTTGTTTGACCTGTCAAGTGGAGATTTGTCCGTCCTTTCTTCCAAGCAGTCATGACGGGAGGAAGAAGACGGGTGGGAAAGAGAAAAAAACAGGGAGACATGAGGACCAAGTTTCTCTTTTTATTTGACAAATCAAGAAATCAATAAATCATTGTGGGCCTTTGACAGGTCATGGTGAGATGGGGCTGTCCGCTGCTCATGAACTATTTATGAAGCTGTCGCCGCCTCTCTCTCTCAGTGTGCATTTGTGTGTGTGTGTGTGTGTGTGTGTGTGTGAGTGTTTCGGCTGGACGGTGGTTGGCTGGTGAGTCAGAGTACTGTCTGAAATATTTAAATGTTTGTGTGCATTTCACACCGGACCTGTGGGCCCACAGAAGGGACGGCGACTGCAGGAGGAAGAAGAGGAGGAGGAGGAGAGGAGAGTCACACATTCAGTGGGTTTGTTGTTCTGAGACTGAGATGTGTCATCATGGCCACTAGCACTCGCCCTTACATATGCAGATACAGATTATGTAAATCCTGGTTTGTAAACTGGTAGTTTTGAAGAGCGTAATGTCTTACATTGACATTTTTTATTGTAGCTGGTACTAATGTTCAGATGAATCTCATTATGACATTGTATGACACACTCCCACCAGTTCAACCTCAAACTGAGGAAATGTGTAAAAAAAAAAAAGAAAGAAAAGAAAAGAAGCAGTTAACGTCATGTCAATCAGATGACGTTTGTCTGACTTCCTGTGTCCAGCGGGTGGCGCTATGATGATACAGTTTTGATGAACAGATATATTCAGGGTGACTCCCTCTACATTCCTGAGAGATTTGGTGTAGAAGGGGAATTGTATGTATGTAATTGAAGTTACGAGGACTTGATGCTTTACGGCGAAGGATTTAAACTGACCGCACCACCATGGCCAGCAGGTATGACGTAGGCGAAAGCTTTTATCAGATTTTCATCTTCTGGAGGTTGAGGTCAATACAGTGCGAGGATCGGAAATATTTAGATATGGCGGCCAAAATCAAAATGGCCAAGCTAGTATTGAAGCAGAGACGTATTCAGAGGAACATCCTCTCCACTCATGTGCAGTTTGGTTTACATGGGAAATTGTATGTTGAAGTTATAAAGACTTGATGGTTCTTAACGAACGAAAAAAATGGTTTCCACCGTCTCGCCCACCAGGTATGACATAGCTGAAAGATTTCTATTACTTTTCATCTTCAAGGCATGAGGATGATACTGAGTGAATGTGAAGACTGTGGTGTTTAAGCTCTAGGAGGAGATCATTTTCGAAAGAGGCATAAAATGGCATTTCATATTAAAATGGATGGATGGATGAATGGAAGTAAGCTCTAGGACAAAATAGTTTTCAAATTAGGCATGAATTTGGGAAAAATGCCACCACACATCAAAATGGACAACTTCCTGTTGGAGTGACGGTGTGGGTCCAAGAGGGTTTTTTTGTGCGTCTGCTCATGATGAATCTTCACACCGAATTTCATCCACATACGTGCATGAAGGAGGTGGGGCATTAAAATAGGGGGTGCTACAGAGCCACAACCACCTCCAGTGACAAAGCAGGATCGCAATTTCGACAGATGTGACGTATATTCCAAACTTGGTGAGTTTTGGGGTATGTATCTTGTTTGCTCGATGCCTCATACCTGGTGAAAAATTTTAAAATCCGTTATGGTTGTAAATGTCCACCGCTAGGTGGCACTATAATCAAGGAAAGTGTGTTTTGGCTCATAACTCACATATACTTTGTCTCACATTCAAAATTTATTTCCACGTGTTCACTGAGTTCTGATGAATCCCGTGATATAGGCCACTCTCAATTCCGCCCACCATTTTTTTTTTTTCGCAAATTCTCAAAATGTCAAAAACCTACTTTTTTAACTCCTCCCAGTCTATTTCCCTGATTTGCACAGTGATGACCACAAGGTGGCGCTGTTTAAATTGAAGTATTTTATATCTCAATATCGGTTGGACAGATTAACACGAAACTTGCTAGGCAAACGCATTTTTGCTTATAACTCCCACACCGTGTGTTGCACATTCAAAAACCTTGTCTTCCCAGATTCCCTGAATGCCCACTTCTGCCAGAAACGTTTTTCACTAAATCGCAAAAACTGGAAAACCTATTTTTTTTCGAACTCCTCCTTGGAAATTTGTCTGATCTGCGTGAAACTTGGCATGTACACTCTTCAGCTGGACCTGATCTTAAGTTATCAAAAGAATTTTGCTCGGTCAAAAAAAGCACAAATTATAAACGATCACATTTCTGTAGCTAGCTAAAAAAAAAGTACACTGTTTGATATCTTGGTCAAACTAAATGCTATTCACACCAAATTAGAGATCCCTGGTTGCCATGAGACTGGGAAGGGATCAGCCGGGGGGGGGGGGGCGCTAGAAAAATGGGAAGTTTATATCTCTTGAACGACTACACCAATTTTTTACAAAATTTGGTCTGTATGATGTAGGGCCAATCCTGAGGCCATATCTTGAAGGTGGTCATAACTGGTCAATGTGGGCGGGGCTTATTACAAGATAAACAACAAGCATTAATTTCAGCCAAACTATTATGCTGAGAGCTTTGAAATTTATATGGTACATATAGAATAGCACACAGTTCTTCCATACCATAAATTGCACATGTACTCCACTAAGTTGCGCTATAATGGATTCAATCGTGTTTTTGCCTGCAACTTCCACATTTTAAAGAACACATTCACAAACATTATATCCATCTGTTCCCTGAATAGAAATGGGTTTTCTGACATAGGACACGCCCACTTCTGCTGCAAATTTTATTCACTAAATCGCTAGATATGCGAAACCTACTTTTTCCAACTCCTCCCACATTTTAAGCGCCATCTGTCTGAAACTTTGCACATACTCCACAAACTTTGCACAATCTCCAGATGTATCTGCTGAAAAGTTGTCAAAAGAATTTTAGCAATCCAAAAAATCTGCTAGTTATGACCAAACAATCTTTTTTGCTAGCTAAAAAACACATATTGTTTCATATTTCGGTTAAACTAAATGCTTTCAACATCAAACTTAAGTCAGTCGTTCCTGAAGTCATCCAGAGGCCCTCTGCCAAATTTGGTGCAAATTTGCCCATAGGTGGCACTATAACGGATGTAAATGCGTTTTTGCCTTTAACTTCCACATTTTTAAGAACACATGCATAAACATCATATTCATGTATTTCGCCAATGGAGCTATGTTTTTTGACACAGGTCAGGCCCATTTCTGCTGCACTTTTCTTTTGTACCACACACTAATCAACATAAATGCATTTTTCCTTGTCACTCTCATTTTTGTTGCAATAATAAAAATGTAATCAAAAAATACTGATGTGGGGTCACTCCTGAGGCCAGCCATACAGGTAGGTAAAGCTTGGTCAAAGTGGGCATGATTTCGTACAACAAATCCAAATCAGCACACATTCAGCCTTTTGCACTTCCAGTGCACTTGCCATTACAGCGAATACCACGGCTCAGACACTGGCCTGTGTCCTCACTTTATATATATATATATATATATATATATAGATAGATATAGATATATAGATATATATATAGATATAGATATATAGATATATACACACACACACACACATATATCTCTGCGTCTCTAAGCAGGCTGTGAATGGGCATTAGGTGATTAATGAATTAGAGTTAAGATCCAGAGGAGGGCTCTGCCAACCACTACAGTCTCTTACCTGCTGTAATCTAGCTATTACAGGCAGATTATCCTGATTATTACATTACAAAAGTCTCACCAGGCCCACAGCTCAAATTATCAAGAGGGCTGATTGAAAAATGTGTCAGTTTTTACTTTAGCTAATCCCTAAATGAGAGTCATTACCCTGTAAAACCTCTGCTGGATGTGAATATGGGTGTGATTGGTGTAGTGGAAGAAGAAGCACTAGAAAGCCATAGAAAACATTTGATTAAATACCAGGTTTTTCTTTGTTACTTTTATGTTGTTTACTGCACTTTTCACTTACAGTGTATCAGTCTGTGAAGCCCAATATGTGCAGTGTACAGTATGAATGGGGGGGGGGGGGGGGGGGCGCAGAGTGCAAACAGTAGATGAAGCCATATGAGAGCTTGCGGCAATACTGAGATTTAAACTCATTCTGTCTACAGCTCCATCAGATAACGAGCTGAATCAGCACACACAGTGGATATGCACAGATTGGGACGCTCAAACACATACACACACACACGCACACACACAGTTAATGTGAGCGTCCATCCGACATTCATAGAGGTACGGTAAGACAAAGACTGACACCAGGCTTTATAATGAGCAGGAGTCCTGTTAGAGAGTTGTTACTCTATTTTACTCTCCTCTCTTCTTCCGTTATGTCTTTCTCTAATACAGTTGTTCCCAACATGGGAATGGGGATTCCAGGGGGGCTCACAAGATAAATGTGAGGAGTTACAATATATTTTAAAGTACCCTGTCTTTTTGAAAAAAAGCAGTGGTGAAAAGTAACTAAGCACTATATATAAGTTCAATATTAAGGAACTTTCTTTTTCTTTTTAACTTGCAACTACTTTTCTACTCCACATCTCTACTTGCACAGCATTATGGATCCGTTTTACAAACTGCATGTCTGTTTACTTCCTGTCAGCTCTACAGTAACAATACCTGCACCTCCATAGTGATCTCACTGCTTTTCCATCCTTCACAATTAGCTTTGTACATTTTGTCAACTATATCTATACTGTTCATTTATTTATTTATTCATTTATTCTCATCACATGATAATTACCTATAAATAGCAGGTTTATCCAGTCAGCTCACCTCCTTGCTATACAGTCGTCATCATGCACTTTAATTTTTACCTCACCTTATGTTAGATAAGGTCTGAAACATTGGTGCATGACTAGCTAACACAGCTAACGGTTATATAAGACACTGAGGTGATTATCAAAATCAGAAACCCTAAATACACAAACAAGCAGTAAATACTGTTGACAATATGTCAAAGCTTACATTTCAAGTTATTACAACTTGACAACTAGCTTTTTCTGGTTAGGTTTAGCCACAAAAAGACATTTTTTTGATTAGAAACAGGTCAACTTAAAATACTAGGTTGTCATGGATATATATGGATATACATACATATATATATATATATATATATATATATATATATATATATATATATATATATATATATATATATATATATATATATATATATATATATGTGTGTGTGTGTGTGTGTGTGTGTGTGTGTGTGTGTGTGTGTGTATTATTATTATTATTATTGTTGTTGTTATTATTATTATTGTTATTTTAATTAGTTTAATTATTTCATAATCTTTCTACACAGTTCCACAAGTTTGGAAATACTGTCATCACTACAGTGCATCTGGACCAACATCCATTTATCCATGCATAACTACAACTTGAATTGTTAAGAATACCCTTTACTAACTTGCTGGATTATTAGAAAGTGACAAACTCACAATCATTTAGAATCCTTAATAACGTATTTGATGTCTAATATCATATAACTAATCTATAAAGCATTAGTAAATGATTTATTTACAACCAATAAAATGTTAAAAATTCAATAAACACTCTTCAAGAGTTCTAATCAATGTTAAAGCTAACTGTGAAGTTCTCTCTGCATCTTGTGTTGCAAACATTTAGTTTACTTTAATAAAGTGCTCTTTCAGGAGGTGAAATTATTATTATCATTATTATTTATTTTCTTTTTTTGTTTGTTTTCTTGTGAAACACTGGTGGATATTTACCTCCTCAGGATCTAAAGATAGGCCTAAAATGTTGAGATACAGTGCTCCTTATGGTTCCCATCTTCCATCTCCTCTTTCACCACTGCTCTTCATCCTCTTTCCGCTATGGTTTGTCTCCTTCTTTCCAATCTTGTTTCCTGCATCTCTGTTAGCGCTGCTGCTGTCAGTGCTAACCACACTGTGACCCCGCTGACCCCTCTTATATCCTCCGCCTTATCTCTCTTAGCCCACCACAGCACCCTCCAACCTCTGCTATCGCTCCCCGTGGTGGAGGAGAGCGAGGAGGAGGAGGAGGAGGAGGTCAGTGACGTGCTGAGCTTCATGCCTGTCCCTGCTCATTTCAGGTTAACCCGTCTGCGTTAGCACCAGCCAAAGTGACAGCTGTCAGCACCACTGAATGCATTCCAGATGCTCCCCTTCCATCCATCCTTGGAGTGCGGCCAGGACGAAAGAGAGGAGAGGAGAGGAGAGGAGAGGAAGAAGAAGAAGAAGAAGAAGAAGACGAAGGGGAAGAGGAGGAGATTCTATGAAACAAGATATTGAGAAGAGAGAAAAGAAGAAGAGTATCAGTCAAGAAATTAAAACAAGATGTAATGAAAGGAATAGGTAAAAGAGGAGGAGCAAACACAGCTTAATAAAGGAAAGAGCACAGAACAAGATGGAGAAGAGAAAAGAAAGGGTTAAGGACAGAGGCAAGGAGAGAAACAGAGGTGAAGAGGAAGGAAAGTGTGAAGGAAACAAGATGAGGAGGCAAACAAATGCAGGAGGAGAGGAGAGAAGATAGAAGTAAAGAAGAGAGGATGAAGGAGAAGAGAAGTATAAGTACAAGAGGGGATACATAAGGAGGGGAAAAGAGAGAAAGGATACAGAGGTGGATGGAAAGTGAGGAGGAAACAAGATGAGGATGCAAGGAGATTAATGAGGAGAGGAGAGAAGAGAGAAGTAAAGAGGAGAGACAGAGGAAAAGAGAAGTCAAACAAATACAGGTAAGATAGGAAAAGTGAGAAGAGGAAGGAGTCAAGGATGGAAGGAAAGTTAGGAGAGCTGAGAAAGAGGAAACAGTTTGGGGTGAGGAAAGGAAACTCGGTGAAGAATCGAAAAGAAAATATGACATGAACTAACTTTGGAGAATCAGGGGATAAAGTGACATTATTTGCATAATAGGAACATTGGTTTATATTGACCACTGATCAATATTGATATCGATATCCAGCCTGTGTGTTTGTATCCAGGTCGGCTCTGACCTTTAGTACTGCCACTCTGTTGTTCTGTGGCCCTGCTGCTCTGGTTTGGCCCCTCTGTGGCCCCGGGGCTCCTCTGCTTTCGTGTGCGAGCACCGCCGCCTGCTGGCCGTAGGAGGAGCCGCAGCCCGGCGGCAGCAGCAGCAGCTGCGTGCCGCAGTGCTGCTCTCTGTGCCCGGTGCTGGTCCCGGCTGCACACCGCTGCGTTTACAGAGACCGTGAAGGACCGAGAGGAGGGAAACACATGTTCAGGTGGGACAAACACACTGTTTTACTGTTTACTTCAGTGAGTTTTATTTTCTCTTCGTCTCATTTCCTTCCATCAATTTTCAAAGACCTGACGAGAGTCTGAAAGACGAATCGCAGCGAACATAAATTAAACCTCTTTAGTTTTTGTCGAAAAATAACACAAGCTAATAAATAAGCGTTTATTCATTAACTTTATGTGACAATAACTTTCCATGCACATGATTCTATGTTTGAAATTTGTCGGTCTGATCCTGACTTGATTTGTAGTGTAACGTATCTAATGTGTGTGTGCGAAATCAATCCATCCAGAACTTTAATGACTTTCTTGTGATTTATGTCTTCCTTTGAATAATATGAACTCCAGTATTTATTTTAATGATGATTAAGTAGGAATTATGCTCGATCAGTATTGTAACCTAATTTACAGTTCTAAGTTAGTTTAAGAGCATTAGTTAGGCAAAATGTCTCTGGAAATGTCCTTTAATTTCAGTTTTGACCTGCCATAGACTTTCAAGGTTGAAATGTCACAGAATGTCTTAAACAAATTAGGTCCCGTTTGCTTCCCTTTTTTCATTAATATCACTTTTTCCACCTGCATCTTTGACATTTGCACTTTAGTTCTGTGTGTGCTGCTGGTTCAATGTTTGAATCTTCTTTTCATGCAAAAGTAAAATGCTCAATTTCAGGTCTGCGCCAAAGAACCAAGAAGATTGACTGACAGACTGCTCCTGTAGTTCTACCAGGCAGAGACGACTGATCAGGGCCATAAAAAACAAAAGCATGAATCCCTCAACTCCAAGACTGCATCTATCCTGGGTGCGTCATTTATTTGGGGGGGTTTGATTGTGATTTAAAGATGTAAAGATTGTGTCTAATCTAGGACCCTGACCTGATAACCTGAAAATGAAGCTTCAGGACTCTCAGATCTCAACCTTCCCCTTCTCTTCAGTGAGCCCTCCACAAGATGCCCTAATAACTCTGTGCATTAATAAATAACACACACACACACACACACACACACACAGATATCGGCTGAGCAGTAGAGCGGGTGTCTTGATTCCTAGACAGACACACTCATACACTTTTAATGGGATCCCTCTCTAAAACGATGGGATTTTTCTGCCAAGCTCGACCCTTTTTCATTTAGTGTGTATGTGAGTGAGTGCTTCACCGTGTGTGTGTGTGTGCGTGTGTGTGTGGATAAGGGTCATCCACCAGCCCAAGGGTACGATTTCAGCTTTGCCAGAGGGAGGGCATATGAGTGGTCCCAAGACCCCGAAAACCCCAAGGCTTGAAATCAAACCTCATAGCACACGTTACACACTCAGAGCGACGGCAACATGGCAGACTGAGAGAGCAAATAAAAACACCTCTAAGCAGCATTTGCATGATCTACACCTTATTATTTGGATAAAATCATCATGTATTTGAGCTAATTCATATTTGTGGCCTCCTTGTTTTCCCTTCAAATTTCACATTTTGTTTTTTGTTTTTCAAATCAAGTGAATTTTCTGATTTTCTATGCTGAGAAACAGCATCACATATTTAATGTATTCTGTTATACTCAGGAATTATCCAGCCATCATGTTTTATTCCATGCCAGCATCATATATAACAACATGGGATAAAAGAAGAAAAGAGGATGGTGGAGGAGAAACAAATAAAGGAGAGGAAGTAGATTGGGAGTAGGGAGGAAAATGTGAGGATAGAAGGGAAAAAGATGAAAAAAGGCAGAGTTTGCCTGAAATTATAGATGTTTAAAACTCTGTCAAGAGTCAGAAAGAGCCTCTTTCAGACTGAGTGTATACATTTATTTTGTCCAACCTCAAATAAACGTCTGTAAAATATGATGGTATCACAGGATTTTTCAAGCATAAATGATCTCAAACTACCACAAACATCAAATATATCTGAGTTCTTGTTAAATTAGGATACAATTATGCAGAAGGCAAAGCAGATTAGGAGAGTGCGGCAGAAAATAGGGTAAATGTTAAAATATTAAAATTCATTTATTTGAAGGAGGATTTCATTTTAATATATTCGGTTTTAGCAACAAAACTTAAAATTGCAATATATATTTGTCCAAAAAAGAATCAGAATCAGTCCTAAAATGAAGGACATATCATTTAATTCCCCCAAATCCCCGACATATTACAGAAGACATGAGCTCAATGTCCTCAAAATTAGCTACGACCCTGAAAAATCCCCATCACAGCTTGCCAGAGCTCGGGTTGATGGTCATATATCCATATTCGGTTCAGTTAGTACACAGGAAAATCTGCAAGTTCTCACATTAGAGAAACGGGGACAAGAGGGTGTTTAGTCGAACAATTAATCTATCATTAAAATGTGTTTTATATCATAGCAGCTCTACCTGGCTGCAGTTTGTGATGATGTACCCAAATTTGAAAATGTCTAAGCCTGCTCAGCCAACATATTGTTTTTAACAGATATTTGTACTTTTATTTTGAAAAACTTTGTTACACATCTATTGTTCTGAGGCTAAAAGGGGGCTGCATTATGTGTGTGAGTGTGAGAAGCCGATTGAATAAAAAATGAAGTGATAAAGCAGCTGTTCCATATTTATTACATGAGGGGCACTTAAAGACCGAACACAGGAAATCTGTGCGTGTGTGTTGGTCGCTGCGTTACATGTCTGAGCACGAAGGAGCAGCAGTGAACCAAATGTTTGTGGTTTTTGCTTTTGCTTTATTTATTTATTCATTTATTTATTTGTTCTCTGGTGAGCGGGATTACCTCTGAATTATGGAACAGTCCCCTTTCTCTCCTTAAGTAAAAAATAACATCTGTCCGGCAAATGGAGAGCTTAGTGTTTCTCTATAATTAATGGTAAAAGCCTCCAGAGTCGCACATAAAATATACATCCTCCATGCAGGACCCCCACAACAAAGAGAGCAAGAGAATGCAGAGAGAGAGAGACAGAGAGAGAGAGAGAGAGAGAGAGGAGGAAGAGGAGGAAGAGGAGGAAGAGGAGGCAGCTTGTCAGTAAGAGAAGAGGAATAAAAAACAAAAGCTGAGCAGATTATAGAGAGCGGTCAGTGTCTGACAGCACAGAGTAGGGGCAGTGACTGTTTTCTCACAGTAGGTCTGCAGAACTCAAGAACTGATAGTGTATTCGTTTTGGTAAAAATCTCACATAATAGTTGTTTATATGATTTTTATTATCATATAAACTCTTATTTCTCAGTATATTTTTGTATCTCCTGTGTTGAATCCATATTGTAAAGTCAAATGCTGACAGCTCTGATCTTTTGAAACAATGATGTTATTTTTTCAGCCGCCCAGATATGGTGAACTGGGTAAATGTGACACACTATCCCACCTCCGGTGGATGGAGGTCTTCCTCAAACAAACGAAAGTCAATGAAAAAATTCATTGTTATTTTATTAAAATCATATGACATATGACCAATCATAGATTATCAAACTGGAGGCCCCCCACGTGAAGATGAAAATCAGTGACATGGTGTTTAGTCGCTCTTAATTATAGGTACCTTAAACATCATTGTACATAAACATCATTCCATGTATATAAAGTCAACTATTAAATACCCTGTCAATATTTTTTTCAGTCATACTATTCATATTTGTTTATTATTTCCAGAAAGATTTGACATGTACACATATACATGTACAGTGCCTTGCAAAAGTATTCACCCCTTGAACTTTTCCACATTTTGTCACATTTTAATCACAAATGTAAATATATTTTATTGAGATTTTATGTGATAGACTAACACAAAGTGGTGCATTATTGTGAAGTGGAAGGTAAATGAAAAGTGTGGTGTGCAAATGTTTTCACCCCCCTGAGTCAACACTTTGTAGAACCACCTTTCACTGCAAGAACAACTTTTGGGGTAAGTCTCTAACAGCAATGCACATATAGAGACTGAAATATTTGCCCACTCTTCCTTGCAAAATAGTTTAAGCTTAGTCTGACTGAATGGAGAGTGTCTGTAAACAGCAATTTTCAAGTCTTTCGAGAGATTCTCAAGTTTATATCTGGACTTTGACTGGGCCATTCTAACACAGGAATATGCTTTGATCTAAACCATTCCACTGTAGCTTTGGCTGTATGTTTAGGCTCGTTGTCCTGCTGGAAGGTGAGCCTCTGCTCCAGTCTCAAGTCTTTTGCAGACTCTAACAGGTTTTCTTCCAAGATTGTCCTGTTTTTGGCTTCATCCATCTTCCCATCAACTCAGACCAGCTTCCCTGTCCCTGCTGAAGAAACGCATCCCCACAGCATGATGCTGCCACCGCCATGTTTCAGGGTGAGGATGGTGTGTTCAGGGTCATTTGCATTGTTATTTTTCTGCCACACATAATGTTTTGAATTTAGGCCAAAAACTTACAGTTTTGGTCTCATCTGACCAGAGCAACTTCCTCCACATGTTTATGTGCCCCCCACATGGCTGCTGGCAAACTGCATGGCTTTGTTTCAACAATGGCTCTCTTCTTGCCACGATTTGTTGAATGTATGACTAATAGTTTTCCTGTGGACAGATTCTCCCACCTGAGCTGTGGATCTCTGCAGCTCCTCCAGAGTTATCATGGGCCTCTTGGCTGCTTCTCTGATCAATGCTCTCCTTGCCCAGCCTGTCAGTTTAGGTGGACGGCCAAGCATGCTCCACAAAGTTATCCCAGACCTGTGTGGTGTGTTCCTTGGGCTTCATGATGCTGTTTGTTCACTAATATTCTCTAACAAACCTCTGAGGCTTTCACAGAACAGATTTATTACACTGAGATTAGATTGCACACAGGTGGACCCCATTTACTAATTAGGTGACTTGTGAAGGCAACTGGTTGCACTGGATTTTATTTAAGGGTATCAGAGTAAATACTTTTGCACACCATACTTTTCTGTTTATTTGTAAAAATAAAATAAAACCATGTATCTTTTTCCTTCCACTTCAAAATTATGTACCACTTTGTGTTGGTCTATCACATAAAATCCCAATAAAATACCTTCACCTTTGTGGTTAAAACGTGACAAAATGTGGAAAAGTTCAAGGGGGGTGAATACTTTTGCAAGGCACTGTATATAGTACAATACTGTATATGTAAATGTTTATTTCTACCAATCTCAGTCGCCAAGTGGTTGCTCATGGGGTATGTTTGGTGTCTGTAAATGAAAGGGTACTAGTGCATTGCCCGTAGGAAGTATGTACTCCTATAGAAAAGTGGGAGGTTAAATAGCTTTTTTATGGATGGCCAAATGAGTCTGTTGTTTGAAGATGGGAAGTCAGGGATATTTAGGCTTGTTGTGAAATTCAATATTCCAGGGTAATGTTTTTTTCCTTTTTTTGATTTTACCATTATATTTCACCTTGAAAACTGTTTACCTTGCCTTGTTTGGTGTCACTATTTTCAGTACAACCTCACATGTGTGACTGTATGGTTATGTTGTCATTTTGACATACTGTATTAACACAATGGACCTAAAATCACAAAAAACATAAAATCCGAGTTGGAAAACAAATATGTTTAACAAATTTTTATTACTTATAATGCAAATATAAATTGTTGTTTGCTAAATTTGTGTATACGTGTTTGACATTTACAAAGTTATATGTAACTATTTACATTTAAATTCAGACAATCTCTACCGCTGTCCCTATCACCGTCACTGCTGCTGTCCCTCTTCCGCTGCCGTCCCTCCCACAACTTCCCCTGTTCTCCAGCAACCAAATCACGTGCCATATAATTTTGTGATTGGTTGGTGTGGTGCCTTTTTTCACCAATAGGAACTTGTTTTCTTGCTTGCATACACTTCCTGCTTGCGGACACTTTCGTGACAAAAGCCAGTTTTTACTGTTTCTTCCTGCACCAGATACAAAGCAAATGTGACGGCAATGTTCACGATTAAGCATGGCGGACATTATTTATCACAAGTCCAATTTTGGACGCTCCGTTGAGTCAGGAGGTGGGGTGGGGGTGGGGGTGGGCTAGCAGCTAGCTACACATGAACATCCACAGATTCTGATTCCAGTTTGTTGTCCTCCCGTATCCGGATCTCCTCAGACTTGAACGGACTCGGTCCGGACATGTTTAGTTTCATTAATCCACAACAGTCAGTTTAGATGCACAGAACGGGACCTGCCTGCAGAATCCCGGTCCAGCTCATGCCACTGCAGGTATAAATCTGCTTGTTTCTTAAGGTATGTCTTGAAAGTGTGCAGTGATTGGCTCTGGTGCACACGTGGCTATGGTGGCTACGGTTGACAATGCTAGCAGAATTGGTAAAGCATTTATGAAATAATTTATCAACAGTATTTTTGTAGTCCAAACAAGTCCAACGTTGCACATCTTTGAACCAAGCAGCAGCCATGTTGAAACTCTCAGGTCAGTCTGATCCTGATCTGCAGAGATATTTGAGGCACACACACACAGACACACACACACACACACACACACAGATTCCTTGCTTTTATAGAGATATGGTCCAGGCCTGCTTTAATTTAAAAGTGTTATGAGCTATATCATGCTGTGATTTTGAAGCAATTTAATATATTTAGATTTATCATTTGATCACAGCCATTCTGTCATATTCAACTATTTGTTCCGTTTAACAGAGACTCACAGTGACCATCATGTGCTGCGACATCAACTCAGCCATGACCACTTTAGGTGAGATTTAACCTCTAATCCAGCCGTCCTCAATAAAACTATTTGAGGCCACTGAACTATTAGTCTCTCACCATGTGTTTTGGTTGGGTCGGCTCTTGTATGGTATTGGGAACAACGGCGTTACAATAAACGGCGTTACTAACGGCGTTACTTTCTGTCAGTAAAGGGTAATCTAACTAAGACTATTTCCATCGTTACAACGCTGTTACCGTTACTGACTATTAAATGTGGCGCGTTACAAACTGAAGCTGCTCATTGAGGCTTTTGTCATCCAACTTGGCTCTCAGCCACCTGAGCTGCAAAGGGAGGAGGGAGGGCCGGGACAACTGCATACGTGATGGTGATTGGCTCTCTAAGGTAGAGTGAGAGTTCGTAAGCCAATCAGAGGCAGTGTTCAGTTTACACACAAACTACACACGCACAGAGCAGCCTCACACACACACACACACACATTAGCAAAGGTAAGCTGCAGTAAGGCCAGTCCGGAGGGAAAGTTTGTGTTTTCAAAGTGGAAGTACAGACACGTCTTTAATCTCTTTTGTCTACGTCCTTTGTAAGCAACTCTAATATAATGAAACATCTCTGAACTGCACACACTTCTACAAAACTAGTGGCCAAAAACACCGTTGTTGACACTGTTGGTTGGTGATGACAGCAGGTGTGGCTAACGTGAGCTCTGCTAGCAAAGAAGGACACCGAGCTGTCCGACCAGCTACAGCTGGATTTCTCTGCTCCAGCTTCCCAAAAGTTGTGACACAGACTGAACTGAATGCAGATAGGCAGGTATGTTGTTGAGAACATGCTGCTGTTGTCAACAGGTGACTCAGACTCTTTCAGAGGCCTCATTGGTAAAATACCAGGGAGAGCAGGAGCCGGTCCGCCATGCAGGAAAGACATTTTACATAGATGCCGAGTATGCTGGAATGAATGGCGAGCTCAGAAGGGGGAATAATTAAAAGTAACGCAATAGTTACTTTCCCTGGTAACTAGTTACTGTTTTTGTGGAGTAATTCCGTCACTAACTCAGTTACTTTTTGGAAGAAGTAACTAGTAACTAGTAAAATGCAGTTTGCATTTTGCCGGCTGTTGGAGCTTAGATTGCACAAAAATTGCGTGTTCCAATTTCACTGGTAACAGAAAAGTGGACAGTGAAAATCAGCAATTCAAAGAAGAGTGGACTGAAAATTTTGTTCATTCGCCCTCCAACCAGCACAAGCCACATGTGCTAAGTATGCCAGGAGACTATAGCTGTGATGAAGAGTTCCAATTTGAAACGGTATTATGAGACGAAACACAGGAATTTTGAAGAGACATTTCCTCAAAATTCAGAGGTAAGAACAAAAAAAATAAATGCTCTGAAATCGTCATATCAAGTTGCAAGCAGGATTCTTGTCACATCTATGACACAACAACAAAAAGCAACAGAGTGCTCACTTTGAGACTTAGAAACTTTGTTTTATACAACTATTTTAATTTGTCAAAATGGAAATGACATTTTATTTTAGTTAGTATTTTTGTTATTGTTTTGAATGAAAAAGGACATTTTGTTTTGATATATACATACATATATACATACACGTTTTCTTACATATAAACGTATATATACACACATACACAAAAAAACACAATCAAAAAATCTTTGTGGCCCTTTAAAATTTGTATTTGAGTACCCCTGCTCTAATCCAAATGTAAGGAAGCACCAGAAATCAAAACACAAGATTGCAACTCACTGTCACTAACAACTTAATTGGATTATTGATGTTTTCTTATGCATGGCTAAGTCTAACAATGAATAAAAGTCACAAAATTGGCACATTTTCTGCTAAAACTAAATCTCTTCAAATATGGATAGAAAACTCAAATTTATATTTGAAATATCTGGATTTGAAGTTCAGAAATACAGTGAGGTCACATCAGGTCATAGTGATGGAAACAAAATCGCAAGCAGGCAAGATAACTACAAAAAAAAAAAAAAAACGTCGCATAAGACAATGTTAAAAAAAACATATCACATTTTCAAGAACATAAACATTTCTGCTTCTGTGTGTATATGGTGTGATGAGCTTGTACATATAGAACAGCCCAGTTAGCTAGATTTCAATATTGTTGTTCTAATTCAATTTTTTAATTACTTTTAGAAAAATCAATTATCATGATTCATGATTCTGTAGTTCTACAAAAAACAAATTATTTTTTTTAAATGCAGTTGACACCCACACCAAAAAATCTACACACAGAAATCACATGACTGCTTTTTTAAAATGTATTTCTCATACACATAAAGACATACGCATTAGTCAGTATCATTATCTGCTGGGTCCCAGATGTGCATTGAACTGCTCCCATGCTACTTTCTGTATTGATAAGTGTTTGGAAAAATTATTGGCTGTAGAAAGTTAACACAGAAGCACTCTAAGGGTCATCAGGGAAACACGCCATTAAATTTACAGCCTGCTGCACACACAAACACACACACACACACACACATGAAAAGATGACAACATCAGTGACTCTGGAGAGTTTGAGTTTGTTGCTTACTTTATTTATCTTCTCATGTACCTGTTAGTCAATCTTAGCTGTGTCTGTAAGGCTGCAACAATTCTCGGTGCTCTGATAGCAGTGAGTACTCATTAATCTATGTAAATATACCCAAGGTGGTTCTCAATGAAGAGAAAGAGTGACCTCCAGTGGTCTCAATGTGTTAGGAGAACAACAGCTGTGAAGGATTTGAAATGTTCATTGTTCACTTTTTTTGGTATACATGAAAAGGCTAGAGTATGCAGACACAAGTGTTTTGTGTGCTTTTGTTGTCATTCCAACTTTACTGTTTTTGTTTTGTTTTGTTTTTCCAATGAAGGATTGGATCCTGATCCTACAGCTGATAGCTGTAACAGCTGAGTTATATTTTAAACAATGTTGATGAAGGTTCTCAGTCATCCAGGTCATGGTAATTGTAAGTGCTGGATTGTAGACAACTGGGCCGGTTTCAGTTTCCTGTTGACGTTTCACCTCTCATCCATGAGGCTTTGTCAGTTCTAACTAACTGGAGGGGAGCTGCACGTTTTTAAACTCTTGCCCCCAGACCCCCCTAGTGTTGTTGGGTTATCAACTCAGAGTACAGCTGCTATAAAAAAGAAGAAATTCTGACAAATAATATGCACACCTGTCGAAGGAACCTTCTTACTTGGGCCGATACACCGAAGAAAAATATCTCCCTATTGTTCACAACCCAATGTTGGCAAGTATGCACTACTTTACTCTGTTTATGCCTGGGTGTCTGGGTGTTTTGTGCTTATGATGGACATGTTTCTGCCTCAGCATGCTGGTAGGTTTGAAGTGAACCGGGATATGATGTTTATTGGACATCCTCCTGAGAGGTGAATTTTTTTTTCTTTTTCAAATCCAAGCAAAAGTTAACAGAAAAAAAAACAGTTGTCAATCCACATCACAAAACACATGGCAATCCTCACAAAACGTCAACGTAATATGTTATCATGACAATGACTTTTTCATGTTCTTATTTTTATTTAGCTTCGGTTTAACAAAAATATTTACCGTACTAACATACAGTAATGCAATATCTACAATAACTTCTCTCGGAACCTTTGTATGAAAACTGCTCCCCGCCGGAACATTATAGATGCTGGACGGGAGCAATGGAAAGATGGCGGCGGCCATGGTACAAATGTCATGTTTGTACCGGGGGATGCTAGCGGTCAGGACCACCGGCATTAGGACGTTTATCCCAGGGCTAGTCCCGATGCAGTTCCGAGCCTTCTCCGTGAGGAAGGAGCCGGAGCTGGAGGAGAACCCGTACTACAGCAAGTACCAGGACAAGATCCAGAAGCTGCGCAGGTCAGCGGGCTAATGCAGCTAAGTTAGCAGCAACAACGTTCTCCGCGATACCCGGATCCCTGTTAAAAAAGTCTGTTATTTAAAAAGTCACCTTCTTAATAATCAGTTTAATTGCTATTCAGGCTTTTCTTAACATTTAATCGAAATTCTGATTGATTGATGTTATATTCGGTTTACATTCAGACTATCGAACTGTTGATCGCCTGGCTCATTCCTAAACTCATTAATTTACCTAACGTACTTACAAACGTACATACAAATGTAGTTTTATGCCGAAAGTAGTAATGTAATTGAGTTTTTTGACTGAAGGGGCTGGGGACTAGTTATTCGAGCTATGTCCCCGTTCTAAGAGGAGCGATAGAGAATTGATGGCTGATATTTGAGCATAACCGAAATGCATTGTCGGGGCTTTGATTTAGTAGCTTGGCAAATCTTTTTCAACTACTGAAGAGTAAACCATGTCACAGATTAATTTTGTCTGACCACGAAACAAAATCTTAACTTTTGAGATTTAAAAAAAAAAAAATAAATAAAATATGTCAGGCCACTTTTGCTGTTGGATGAAGCTCAAACGTTGGACAGGTGCCACTAATAAAAGTGACACCTTTTGTTTTTTGATAACCGCTGTGAAAATGTGGAATAATATCACATGATTACTTTCATCCATAGTGCACTGAAAATATGTAGAGAAGTAACTGACAAGATGGATGGAACTCACTCAGTAAAAGGTTAGCATAGACAGCTATTGTTTAATAAGGTAAACATGCAAAACTACTACTGTGGATTAGTTACAATGTAGTCTAAAGAATGTGGTACGTAGTGCTGGACAGGGATTTCGTTTGGTGTTTCACTGATTATTTTATTTTAATTTATTTTATTTTACTTTCTTTCTTTCATCTTGTTTTCAGTGTCAAACCACAGGAGTACAAGGCCCGAGTGGAGAAAAGGAATGAGTACAAGAATGAAATTCTTGGACACTCGAAGCAGGCGGAGTTCGTCAGGCTTATGGAGCATGAGGTGGAGAATCACAACACCTTGAAAATATTAATTTAGCAGCCAGCAATATTAAACATGAAGTCAGAAAGTTAAACACAGGCAGACATTTTTAGTTTAAACTGATGACAGTGTGCATTGAAATGTCCTCAGCGATTTCTCAAAGCAATACTCTTGTCAGCATATGTTTAAATTGTACATAATGGAAAATAATTAGCCAGTATTTTTCTCTAGTTTTTATTTATTCCTTTGTCTGTGGCAGCTCTAGAACACATTGTATGAGTGTGAGCTTTTGTTGTTGGAATCTTTGCAGATGGAGAAAAGAGACAAAATAGCTGCTAAAGACAGAGCTTCAGGAGGTTTCACAAAGAAAAAGGTGAGATGAGAGCAGAGGGACAGTGTAATCTGCCTCATATTGTATAATATTGATTTAATTAATGAGATTTAATCATTTTTAAAGTAATTACAAAAGTTTCCACGCACCTCATCAAATGATGTTCTGATTATTTTTCCGACTAACGGTCTAAAAACCCAAAATAATTGACTGATGTAGAACAAAGAGGAGAACCAAATATTCACATCTAAAATCAGAAAACTTGTGGATTTCATAATTGTCACAGATTAATTTGACAGTTACATTTTGTGATTCTTTCATCTTGTCCTGAGATGCATTTGTATTATTTGAACTAGGGATGTAACGGTATGAAAATTCACACTGCGGTAATAGTGACCAAAATTATCGCGGTTACTGGTATACCATGGTAAAATGTCTTAAAAATGCTGAAAAAAGACTGATACACTGATAAATTTAAATGATTTCACCAGTATTTATCTAAATAGGTTTATTATATATTAAAATAGTCTAAATCCAAAACTCTAACAAAACACTGAAAAATCAACATCAAACAAGAATATAAGAATGTATCAAAACTGCGCAAAATAGGTCATTGGCTTTTTGTGACGAGGCAGCCTGTTTTTGTCCTTTAATGTCTGCGTTACACAGGTAGTATGAAATGTAGTGGCAGCAGCACTTGATTGGCCTGCAGACCCTCTCTGTGGAAAAAAAAGAATAGAAAATGTCATTGTTATTTAATACTAAGGGTGCAACCAGCAGATCACAAAACTCACCATTCAGATCCATTCATCCATTCATCCATCCATTTTCTTCCGCTTATCCGGGGCCGGGTTGCGAGGGCAGCTGCCTGATCAGGGACACCCAGGCTTCCCTCACCCCGGACACTTCCCCTACCTCCTCCAGGAGGATCCCAAGGCGTTCCCAGGCCAGCCGAGTGACATAGTCATTCCAGCGTGTCCTGGGTCTTCCTCGGGGTCTCCTCCTGGTGGGGCATGCCAGGAACACCTCCCGAGGAAGTCGTCCTGGGGGCATCCGATATAGATGCCCGAGCCACCTCAGTTGGCTCCTCTCGATGTGGAGGAGCAGCAGCTCTACTCCGAGCTCCTTCCGGGTGACAGAGCTCCTCACCCTATCTCTAAGAGAGCACCCTGCCACCCTGCGGAGGAAACTCATTTCAGCCGCTTGTATCCGGGATCTTATTCTTTCGGTCATGACCCAAAGTTCATGACCATAGGTGAGGGTAGGTAGATTGACCGGTAAATCGAGAGCTGAGCCGAAAAGCTCTCGATCTTCACCACGACAGTCCGATACAACGACCGCATTACTGCGGCTGCTGCACCGATCCGCCTGTCAATCTCACACTCCATCCTTCCCTCACTCGTGAACAAGACCCTAAGATACTTGAACTCCTCCACTTGAGGCAAGAACTCTCCCCCAACCCAGAGGGAGCAAGCCACCTTTTTCTGGTCGAGAACCATGGCCTCAGACTTGGAGGTGCTGATTTTCATCCCAGCTGCTTCGCACTCAGCTGCAAACTGCCCCAGAACATGCTGGAGGTCCTGGCTCGACGGAGCCAACAAGACAGCATCGTCCGCAAAGAGCAGAGATGAGTCCAGAGGCACTGTCCCCAACTGCCACGCGATGCTGCAGAGACGTGTCAGCTAAGAAAGCCACACAACATCCAGAGACTTGAGGTACTCAGGGCGGATCTCATCCACCCCCGGTGCTTTGCCACCGAGGAGCTTCCCACATACCTCAGTGACTTCGGCTTGGGTGATGAATGAATCCACCTCTGAGTCCCCAGCCCCTGCTTCCTCTATGGAAGGCGTGTCAGTGGGATTGAGGAGATCCTTGAAGTATTCCTTCCACCGCCCGACGATATCCCCAGTCGAGGTCAACAGCTCCCCACCTCCACCGTAAACAGTGTTGGTGGGGGGCTGCTTCCCCCTCCTGAGGCGCTGGATAGGTTGCCAAAATTTCCGCGAGGCTGACCGGTAGTCCTCCTTCGTGGCCTCCCCGAACTTTTCCCAGACCTGAGGTTTTGCTTCCGTGACTGCCCGTGCCGCAGCACACTTGGCCTGCCGGTACCCGTCAGCTGCCTCAGGAATCCCCCGAGCCAACCATGCTCGATAGGACTCCTTCTTCAGCTTGACAGCGTCCCTTACTTCCGGTGTCCACCACCGGGTTCGGGGATTGCTACCACGACAGGCACTGGAGACCTTACGGCCACAGCTCCGAACAGCCGCGTCAACAATGGAAGTGAAGAACATGGTCCATTCAGACTCAAGGGTGGCTCCAGGGTGGGGCCCCGGTAACACCATTCTGGGCGACATGAACGTCCTTGTTTTCATACACATCATCAGGGGCATTGGAACTGCTCTTAGGCTGACCCGTCACCTAGGACCTGTTTGCCTTGGGAGACCCTACCAGGGGCATTAAGCCCCAGACAACATAGCTCCTAGGATCATTCGGGTACTCAAACCCCTCCACCACGATAAGGTTGCGGTTCAGTGGAGGAGGGATCATTTTTAGATCAAAACAAAGGGTTACTGTTGAATTAATTATGAATATTCTATTTTGGATCTTATCTCTCTCTAGACACTTGTTATGTTCTCTTTCTCTGTATGTATGTATGTATATATATATGAATTATTGACCACAGCGGTTACCATGGCAATAAAAACTTATACAGTAACCTTTACCGTTGGGAATTTTTCCAGGTTTACCCTGACACCAGTAACCGTTACATCCCTAATTTGAACCAAATGTGCCCTTGTGAACCAATGACAAAATTAAAGACTAAACTGATTTCTTTGCTGATTTCACGATGTTAAAAACAAGATGATGATGATGAATTGTGCACCTGTAAGTGACTGTCACATGTTGTCCTCAAGACACTGGGCTGCATTCTCAACATGGAGATGATCCAGGACAAGACAGGGGAGGAAATAGCAGAGGTAGGGGAGTTCTGTTTGTCACCTAAACCTGTTATCTAATTTAACTGCCAAGAGTTGCATCGCCTCCTGTTGCAGTTCAACAACTTCTTTGTTCTCTTTTTCAGCTTTGGACGAAATATTATTCGACCAAAGACACAGTCAGTGCCGTCATCCCGGTGAGTTTAACACCAGGATACAACATTCAAATTGATTTAAGTCATTTTATGTCTTTTTTTTTTTATTCCTTGATTGAAGTGAATGAACCAAATCAGGTTTGTGCCTCAAACACATTTTCTGTGTGTCTGATTTGTACCCTTGTTGCAGAAGACAGTTATGTTTTCCATTCCTGTGTGTTCATTTTTGTTTAATCTTTTTAGTTGAGATGACATCTTACCTCCATACATCCATAATCTCTACCGTTTTGCCTCAAAATCCTGAACCCTGAGGTGTTGAAGTGTATTATTCTATCTAGTTTCCAGAGTTTAAAATGAATTCATGTTTTTGCTGCTGTAAAATGAAGGTTGTAAAAGTAACTATTCTTGATAAACAGTTTCATAGATCTAACAATGATGAACAATGTTCACATTGGCTCATGCAAAATAATGGTCTAATAACCTGTCTACTCTTCCATTACAGTCTCAGATCTACAGATTGATTTTCAGCAGGTCACAGTCCTGCCAGACGGTATGATCACTGCTGCTCATAGTGAGACATAATGATGAAATGCTGCTGAAATTGAACTGGAATACTTGACCTACCAGTCTGTCATCATTACCAAAAACAGTGGTTAATGTTGTGTTCAGATTTATGGCTAAATGGCTGCAAAGAACCAAATTATGAATACTTGAAATCATTCTGAATAATCTGATTAGCGAGAATAACCATAAAATATTCCTTTCCCCCTCAGTTCCTCTACGCGTTGCCTCAGAAAGAGGGTTATGAGTTCTTCTTGGGTCAGTGGTCGGGACACGAGCTGCACTTCACGTCCCTCATCAACGTGCAGGTAAACACTGCACTCGCTGCAATGAATATATTTCCTCTTCTCAGTATGAAGTGTTGTACCTGGAGTTGATGACCACTGTTTTTATTTCTTTGTTGTTGTCTAGACAATGGGTGAAAATGCTCCCAGTCAGCTGATCCTCTACCACTACCCAGACCTGGAGGAGGAGAAGGGTGTGGTCCTGATGATGGCTGAGATGGACCCCAAGTTTATAGTGAGTCCTGTTTACCTGTGTGGATTTTCTCTTTAATTATTAGGATTATTACAAACTTGACTCATTGTTTTACTAATAAATGGAATATTATAATTAGCTGTGGCTGCAGACTCGAGCTGTATCGGTGGACCTTACTGCTCTTTTTGTGGACACTTTTGACCACGTTATTTTTCCACTTCGTTCCATCATCTTGTGGAAGCTCTCACAGCAGCATGATTCAATCATAGACAGTGTACAAAGTGTCTGCATGTCCTCAATAAGTCTGGAATTCAGTTTCATAAATATTAGACATTGACTTAAATTCATTAAATAGTGTCAAATTTAAATTTGTGAGTTTGTGAAAACATTTTTGTTTGTAATTGAGTTTATCCATCTTTTCATTTCTTTATTTCAAAAACTTGTCAAGCTTTTCTGTGTGAAAGTCCACATTTCTTGCAGATTAACTTTACCCACTCAAATAGCCACACTGCTACATAAAACTTTCTCTGCATGAGAGCACATCTGCACTGTATGTGTCAAACTGTCTCTCCCTCCCTCCTCCTCACAGACTGTCCACCAGGCTCAGTGCTTGGCCAATCAGGTGCAGCTATTCTATGGCACGCAGAGGCAGGAGACATACCGATTGGTGGAGACTTTTAACCACCACCCTACAGACTTCAAACACATGTTGGTGATTGCAGAGTTGGAGCAGAGTGGACTGGGGCCGGTCTCCTCTGGAGGATCGTAGGGAGACCAGAGACGGACTGAAGCTGGCTTATCAGGAATTGTTGGTCTTTATTTAATATGTGCTCCTTCACTCAGCATATTTTCACAGAGATGCACCTCTCCTACGATTGTACATAAAGTTTGCAGCTGCAACTGTAATCTGGGTGAAAGAATTAAAGGAGCATCAGGAGCTTCTTTTGAATGGTGACTGGGACTGGATCATCTCAAGATGTTTACTCCACATCTTTTCATTGTGTACAACCCCAGGAGAGTAATGTTGTATTGATTTCTTCTATAATACATACTTGTATCCTACCCTCCACAAAGACTGTGTTAGCTCGACAAATACCCAGAAAAAAAACATACAGGTAAAATAAATAATCATTGAAAGGCCAAAATCTTGTAATCTGAGTGCTTTTGTGCCTTCTTCTCGAGGAGGAGGTTAAATGTCATCAATGAGTAATACAGTTATGTAATTAAAGCTGAAAGTAGCGATGAACTGGCCCTCCAAGGCCACGCATGTCGGGCATGCTGCCGTCTATGCATGCTGCCACTGGATTTGTCAACGCAATGCCTTCTGTTGAGGAAGTTTTTTCATGATTTGGTGGGCTGCTCCTCCTGCTGGTGTTAAACAATATCTGCTGAAATCAGAAGAATTCCCTGAGCACACTGTTTGACCCTATAGGCTGTTAACCAGAGGTTCATGTCCATTAACTAGGCTGAATGGTCAAGAATTTACTGAAATCTCCCAACATATTTCCATGTAAAATAACACAAACTGCAATAGTGATCAAATTATCCATAACTACAAGCAGAAACCACATAAATTTCCTCAAGAATGCACACATAATTAGGGAAGCACACAGAGTCCATGCAGCTTCACAATGTCTGCTCACTGACTGGTCTGCTGCATTTCAGTGTGACTGAACATGTCCTGACTTGTTCACTGCTAGTTGTCTTTGCACCAGTAGAGGGTGCTTTTGGACCTTGACCTGTAGAGCTTTCTTACAGTTTCTGTGGCTGCACATATGCTGGAGCAGTAGCAGAGGCAAAGTAGAAAATGTCCCCATAAGAATGAATGGGAAAACACTTCCCAAACTCCTGCCATTTTTGAAAAAAATATAATGTTATCGCCAAAATATTTGTATATTGAGTCATAGGAGACATTGCTGAACTCTGTGATGTCTTTTTTATTTCTGTAGAATGAAAAATGAGGATGCCAAAGCAAGAGACAAAACAGGAACCGTCTGCTCTCCTCCATAAACTTAGGCTCAGAATTAACATTGCGGCTTATGGGGGTGTTGTTGGAGTGTTGTTGCTCTGGGGTTTCCACATCCAAAACTCTAAGTCCTACATCTGAAATAAGACCATCAGCTGAAAGCCAACAAGATTTCCTACATTTCTGTACATACATTGTTAATGTGAAGTAAAAGATGTGGGATCCAAATCAAGCTGAAAATATTTTTTTTTTTCCAGTTCTTCCAGCTGCTCTCCACTGTAACGATGATGTCACGCCCTCTAGCTCACGCAATACACATCCATTGTCGAATAGTTCAACGTCTTCTGACTCTTTAAAAGGTGGAATGGTGTCTGTAGCTCAAAGTATGAAGCACAAAAAGATGTTTTAAGTCGATGAGTTTTGAAGAGGATTTGAAGATTTTCCCATTTACTTTCCATTCACACTAATTAGACTGTGACCAGAACGCCACCTATTGGCCGATTTGCAGCAAATTTTACACAAAGCCTCATCAGGCCATACTGCACAATTATAAAAATGTACCTGATAATCAGACAGTACTTTGTAAAGATATGCTAGATTGTCTGTTTTTAATGCAATATTCTGGAATTTGTTTTATATTTTGCACATTTTATGGACTATCAAAATTCTTTTGATGACTTTTTTGTCAGGAGGGTCCACGGATGCTACATGCACAGTTTGGTGCAAATTGGTGAAATTGTCTAGGAGGAGTTCGAAAAAGTAGGTTTTTCATTTGTCATGATTTTGCAAATGGAAAGTTATCGTGAAAGTGGGTGTGGTCTACACCACAAAATTCAACTGAATTGTGGGAACGTGGATATTAGGGTTAACATCGTGCAACATATTATGTGGGAGTTATGGGCTAAAAATGCTTTTGCATTGAAAATAGCGCCACCTGCTGGTCATTTTTGGTATGTAAGTCACAGGGACAATTCTATAGCACCTCTATAAATTTAATTTCCATAAATGTTATGGTGTGGGCACAGTGTTAAATACTAAATTAGATGGCCACCAGAGTGCCACCTAGTGGCGAATCGGTAAACCCTTCGTCCGATGTCCTCAGAAGGGCACTGACAATAAATTTACAAAGTTTCATGTTAATCCGATGAACTGTTGTGGAGATATAAAATACATCAATTTAAAGAGCGCCACCTTGTGGTCATCGCCTAAAATTTCAGGGGGCTCATGGGGAAGTAGTAACCTGAGTTTCATGTCATTAGACCTGACCAATGTGGAAATATGCAACACTTCCTGTTTTGAACCGAATCTGCAGAAAGTTGTTATTTAATAAGTTGAGTATTGTTTAGCCTATCAAAATTCTTTTAATAACTTTTTGTCAGGAGGATCCATAGATGCTGTGTGTCCAGTTATGTGCAAATCGGTGAAATCGCCTGGGAGGAGTTTGAAAAAGTAGTTTTCCATTCGGAAATGGGCGTGGCCTATACCACGAGATTCAGCACAATTCACTGAACGTGTGGATATAAGGTTTTTGAATGTGCAACAAAGTATATGGGAGTTACAAGCCAAAACGCACTTCCCTTGATTGTAGAGCCACCTAGTGGTGGAAATTCAGGACAACAATGGATTATAAAATTTTTCGCTAGGTGTGACTTATATTCCAAGTTTGGTGAGTTTTGAGGTATGTTCAGGCAGTGAAAAATGCGATCATTTGGGACAAAGAAAAATAAATAAATAAGAATTATTTGAAAAACAATAGGGACCTTGCAGGTTCCCTGCTCGGGCCCTAATACAGAATAATTTGAAAAACAACAGGGTCCTTGCAGGTTCCCTCCTCGGGCCCTAATAAACAATCATTTGAAAAAAAAAAAATAGGGTCCTCGCAGGTTCCCTGCTTGGTAAACAGTAAAATTTTAGAGAGTAATTCCAGAGGGGACAAGGAATAAAAGCCTGTCTTTTATACAGCATCTTATACCACAGTTTGAGGCTTTAGTCTCTCTCTCTATCTCTCCAACAGGCAGGCAGAAGACCTTTCTTAGCACTGGCTGAGTCCACCTGCACATGTCTAGATTTAAAACAAAGTAATTGAAATCAAATGAACATGTACACATGCAGTGAATAAACCAATTATCAGGCAAACATCTAAGTTTGTTTATCAGATTTCTCATAATCAGATACTGCAGTAGTCCTTACCCTACTTTGTTTACCCAGCAATACAAAACAACGGTATTAGGTGGAAGGTGGCAATAATACCTTTGTTCACTGTTCTAACTTCCACCAAAGTCCATTAAATATCCTTACACGAGGTAAAACCTCCAAACAATCCCAAAACTAAAGGAAATACCTTAAAGAATAATCAAACTTAAAACAATTTCTCAAAAATATATATTTATTGTGTTGTCAACAAACATCTGACAACTATGCCACAAAACTGTATGTATTCTAACTCTCTAACTTTAAAACTATATGTATTCTGACTCTCTAACTTTAAAATTGTAGGTATTCTAACTCTCTAACTCTGTGCAGTACTGGTAATTGAGTAGGCTTTTGAACAGTGCAGGATAAATGTTGCAGACAGCCTGGACCTGGCGCTTTTTGTAAATGGGATGTGTGTTGTTCTAACTTATGTTAACTTATGTAACTGTCCTCTTACACTTCAATAATTCTTGATCAAATCAAATATCAAATATTGTCAAAACCATCTTTTTTCACTCAATGACACATTTACTTCTTAAAAGGTTTTCCTGGTGGATATATATATATATATATATATATATATATATATATATATATATATATATATATATATATATATATATATATATATATAGGGTTGAAGAGAGGTCCACTATTGCTCTCCTTCCTGTTTGTCTGCCATGACAGCGGTGCACCGAAGATGCAGCTGCTAACATGAGTTGTTCAAAAACCTTCTTTTTAGTAAACTGTGTACACAAACAATGTTCTCAATGCTCGTGTTTATGTGTAGAGACCCTGATGATACTACTAGCAAAGTTTCATGTTGTGTCAAGCCTTCTCAGTGTTTTATAAAATAGCGATTTTTATGCTATCGGAAGAGTGCCCCAGCACTTGGTAAATCTTAAAAGTGCCTCTTTCGTCGTAATTATGCTTTTACACGAAGGTTTGACTCATATTCATTCACAAATAAAGCGTAGGTTGCTTTTTGGCGCTTAAGTGGTTGAATTGGTTTAGAGAGATAATGTTACTCATGCTTCAGAAATGCAGCATGGCAAAAGCGTTGCGCGGGTTAGCTGGTAATTCCAGGTTACTACAGTGACTTGTCAGGAAGAGCTCGTCATTGGAATTTTGTTGTATTAATCAGAAATAGAACAATCAGGGCTTATTTTGTTTTTGTTATTTTGAATGAGCCATCTTGGTTATCTGGTGTCCCATGTTACCATGGTTACAAGCCTGTTCGTGTACAGCAGGGTCCTGTGGGGAGGGGCTTTGAAGGCAGGGCTGCAGCACAGCCTGGGAGCTGTATCATTAAAATTTTTGGCTAAGTTAAAAAAATTTTTCTCTAAACTCCAGTCTGCAGCTTTAAAACAATGTGTTTGGTAGGATAAAAAAAAAAAAAAAAAACAGGGCAACCTGGTATTAATGTGTGTAATAGAAATGTCAGTGCTGTGGATGAGTGCAGGCAGGAAATGGCATCAGAGCTGTAAATTATTTGAGTCCTTCTCTGTAGGTACATTTACTGGATGCTAGAATTTTAAGCTACAGTGACTTCTCGCAGCATATCAAGAACATTCAAAGAGTTAAAGCAGATAATTCACATTTACTTTATTTACAAATGAAAAAGTACTGTGCAAATCCCCAGATGCAATATTCAGTCATAAACACAAAGAATACAGTATTCCTCATGACAAACATTTACTTACACAAAGTACAGAGAACTGAGGAGGGTGTCATAGGAAGATTTGTCTGTCACTGTGTCGTCACCACATGACGAGTTTGTTTTCTTCAAACTGGAAATGAATGTCGCTGTCTTCCTATTTTGTGATCGTGGCATTGAATTCTCAACCCTAGCTTAGATATATTTATATTAATGAATACATCAATCCAAAACAATTATTAGTATTTGTCTCCTCTGGATTTCCGTACTCGTCACTGTGGATCACAGATGGCACAAACGATAACTGATAGCGGTAAGTTTTAGCTGGATCAAACAATAATGTGCTACAATTCTCAGAATTCTACTTGTATCAAAATCTTACAAAAAGTTTAAACAATGTTAATTAAAATAAAAAAATGTTCTCACTAACATCGTCATCCATTGTTCCTAATATTGGCTGAATGTAACTCACAGTAAAGTGGCTGGACTTCAATAGCTGTTCACACTCTAACACACAACTTGTAATGCCAATTCACACCTACATTGTTGACAAGAGATTTGTCCTTAGAAGTATTCACAGTGTATTAAAAATACCCACAAAAAACCTCTGAAGTGCTTTTAATCATCTAAAGTGACAAAACTAAACAATAATATTCTCCAAAATACTGGTCTGAGACAAGTCAATCATCATACTTCCATGTGAAGTGTCAGAGAATAAACTGATCCTAATCAATAAGTTCAGATGGTTTGAGGAGCACTTCAGTAGTTCAATAGGTGACCATTTCAGGATTACAAAAGACACAAGAAATATGGTGCATGCCTGTTAATTCTGTTTTGTCCTCTCAATATTTTAGTTAAGTTACACTAATTTCAATACACATGTTGTGTAAAGTTGAGTACAAGGAGATTTCAGTAATGTCTTTCTAAATTTTCACTATAAATCTTGTCTGCTATGTCATTGTGTCATGACAGGCATCATTATATGGGCAGAAATAACTGCAGTACATTAGCCAATACAGAATGTGATTGCTAAGCTCCTTGTGTACTGTACATAGAGGTTGTTTTCCTTGGTATGTGTGCTCCCACAAAAAAGTTGGCAGATACACTGGACCATGCTGCACATTTTAACATGGTTATGCTTGTGCTCGTATATCAAAGCACTCTGCAGCAGCACCATCCCCAGCAGGGGGTTTCCTGGTGTGCTCCACTGCTGTCATTCCCTGAGTGGTTCCTGTGCAGCCCTGTCTCAATACATGGCCTCGGCATCTCTGATGCTTCCAAATGACAAACTGAAAGTGCTTCCTAGTCTCTTGGTGACACCACTGCCTTCCCTCTTCTTCTTCCTGTTCCAGTTCAACAAAGAGGCAGAGCTCTGGCCCTTACCTCCACCTAGCAGGTGCTGCCGTGTGTTTTCTTTGTCGCTGCAGTGAGACAGCATGATGGCTCTCCTTTCTACCTGCAAACACACACAGGTAAAGTATCGGTCACATTTGCGCACACATATTGAAACAGCAGCCTTGGATATTCCAAACACACACACACACACACACACACACACACACACACACACACACATACACACACACACACTTATTTACCTGTGATTCATGTGAGTGTAGTGTGACCACACTGAGCTCCACTCTTCTGTCGCTGCAGCTCTTCAGCATGTTGACCACCTCGCCATGTTTGGCCCATTTACAGTCCTGTTTGTCTATTGCTACAATGTAGTCTCCTTCCCTCAGTCCCGCCTCCTAAAAACACACAAACATCATGTGTCAATCATTAAAATGTTATATACACTTCAATTCCGCAACCAATCATCATTGCATCAACCATGTTAAAGTTTATAAAAGCCTGAAATTTGATGAATCTGGGAGCACAAGTTGAATTAGCTATGGCCCCACTCATGTTTAGACAGTTTTCCCTCTGTCATGGTTTTGTAAGGAGCCACTCAAAACCATTCATCTAATATAGGGGATTAACTTTTATACAGGTTTCAATTCCGTATATTTTCACAGATTTTATCTTGTGAGTCAACCAGAAACTATTTTGGATTAAATCTGAGGCGAGAAATAAGTAATCTGTTTGATAGATCTTCTCTTATTAGATCTACAAGACCTAATTTAAGGATTCTGTTTAAAAGAGACTAACTGTTGTCTTTTGGCCAAACTGAGTCTGTGTAAAGCCAACACAAACAAGCTAACAAGCTTAAAAAAAAATTAAAGTTTCTTTCAGTAGCTTTACCTTACATTTTGTTTCTCTCGGGTGAAAAAACTTCTCCTGAATTTTGTTTTGCCTACATTTTCTTATCATATGATTATTTAAAAGTTCTTAAAGAAATAAGAATCCACTCAGTTTTTCCACCAACCGGTGTCACAAATAACATGTTTCTTCCCACTCTTTTTCACACATGCATATTTTTTTTCCTGAAGTTTTCGTGTCTTTTCATGTCATGTCATTGTCCGAACCGCTTATCCCTTTCCATGGGGTCGCGGGGTGTTTCTGCTGGAGCCAATCCCAGCCTTGTCTCAGGGCGAGGGCAGGGTACTCCCTGGATAAGTCGCCAGCTCATCGCAGGGCCCTCACTGATGAGCAATGTGGGGTTCAGTATCTCGCTCAAGGACACTTCGACATGCAGCTCAGCCTTGCCCGGAGCTGGGATTTGAACCAGTGACCTGACGCAAATAACTGACGCAGATGAAGTCTGGATTTTCTTACCGCTGCACAGCCTCCAGGCACCACTCCAGCCACCAGGACGGGGGAGTCCCCCCTGAGTGTGAGCCCCAGGCCACCCTCTCCCCTCTGCAGGCAGATCACTCGTATGGGGCCCCAGCGAGCCCGAGCACAGAACACGGACAGAGGCCCCTGCAGCACAGCGAGCACAGCACTCATCTTCAAATAAAGTACCAGCACTACAATTTTTAATGGGAGAATGAACATGTCTTACCAGTTTTTGAAAGATATCAGTGACTTGGACTGTAGAGAAGTTTGGTGGAGTGATGTCTGGTTTTTGATGGGTGTGAGCTGATATGAGAAGACACCACGATCACTTCCTGTCATTTAAATGTAGCATATTATTGATAAAACATGAAACAGATACTCACACTGTATCTCTGGAGCCTCTGCGGTTTCATCAAAGTCATCCTCTCTGTCCAACTCTGAGTACTTGTCCAAAGAGCGTTTGTGCGTGAGAGACAGCACGTCCTGCAGGATGTCCATCTTCCTCAGGATCTTACACAGACTGTGGACACGCATAGCCTCCTCATGTCTGATGACTGCACGCCGCAGGTGAGCTTTACCTGAAGACAGTGTCCCTGATGTTTGCACAAAGCTTAACTCCATAGGACTACAACTCACAGCAGCTAGCTGACGCCTCTACTGCAGGGCTAAATATGAACATTTTCTTTGTGCACATGAACTCACCAAGCTTTCTTCTTTTTTCAGGGTCACGTAAAACTTGGCTGAGTTTTGGTCCTGCAGGAACATTGATGTAAAACTGGAGGAAAGCCTTCTCTGCTTCTTCACTATCCTCCCCCTCCTCCTCCTCTGCAGACACTACACAACAATGCATTCACAGTTCACATGTGTAGATACAGAACACAAAGCAATGTTTTGGGTAAGAATTATCAAAGGTAAAGTGAGTGTCTATGGAAAGAAGAAGCTTCTGAAAACCTCAAAATTCATGTTTTTTTCATTTCATTTAGTAAAAGTAATTGTAATTCCTAATAAACAAACATTAAAGATACTTCTTGTTTATAAGAAGCCACATGTTAAAGCTGTAGCACACCAATCACTCTCCAACAAACGTGTCTGTCTTTGTTTGGAGAGGTTAAGTCAGATTTGATGGGGTTAGGGTTAAGCAGATCTGTCTTCATCTTCCAGCCTATGACAAAGATGAAAACCGCTCTTGTATTTTATTTAAAAAATATATATTTCTAGCATGTTTGAAGATGACTTGCCATTTTTAAACATAATAGTACAAGTATCGAAATTAAAGTAGATAACCTCTTAACTCTCCATTTTGAGGTAGTTTTGTTCTGAACTGTTTTGTTTTACCAACTAGTGCAGTGCCTTTAGGAAGTATGTATTCCTTTTTTTTTTTTTTTTAGAAAAGTGGGAGGTTAAGTAGCTTTTTCATGGATGGTCAAATGAGGCTGTGTTTGAAGGTGGGACGTCAGGGATATTTAGGTTTGTTGTGAAATCCAATATTCCAGGGTGTCATTGGCCATTTTTGACTGTTTTTGATTTTGCCATTATATTTCACCTTAAAAACTATTTACTTGGTGTCATTATTTTCAGCATGACCTCATATGTGTAACTGTACAGTTATTTTTTTATTTTGACATACTGTATTAACACAATGGACCTAAAATCACAAAAAAAACATAAAATCTGAGTAGAAAAAGTTAAATTTTTTTACTGTGAAAATCACAAATATGTTTAACAAACCATTTTTTTTATTACTTATAATGCAAATACAAATTGTTGTTTTTTGCGAAATATGTGCACACATTTTAAAAATGTACAAAGTTATATGTAACTATTTACATTTAAATGCAGGCAATGCTGAGCTCCTTCCAGCTGAATGAGGAGCTGCACTGCCTGCTCCACATTCAGCATCTCCTCACTGTTTAGACTCATTAATCTAAAAACCTACTCCGCTACACACTAAACACAGTACATAACACACTAACTATACACTCAGGGTTCTCCCCAGACAATGGAACGGTGGCACAGCGGCACACATACTGCTAGCTCAGCGCCACTATAGTAATTTTCAATGTTAGCTGCTTTGTAGCAGGTGACGAGCAACAAATCTGACTTGTGTTGAAACTCTCAGGTCAGCCTGATCCTGATCCGCAGAGATATTTGAGGAACACACAGACAGACAGACAGACAGACAGAGATTCCTTGCTTTTATACAGAGATGCGTGACTAACTATGCACTTAGTCTTAAAAACCCATTCTCAGGGCCTGATTACCTCACCCACTACCGGTGTGGGTGCTTCAAACCACCTTGGAAAAGCATGTTGGGTCAAACAGTTTGGTGCACCGTTGCAAATGGACTGTGTGCTAAAGGGCAATGAAATGTAGCTAAAAAGTTAGGCATTTAAACTTTTATGCATGTCTAAAAACCGTAGAAAAATGTGACACGCCACACAAGAGAGGAATGAACACCGGGCCATCTGAAAACAACGCTTTTGGTGGCAGTGAATTGCGTTTCTAGCTATTTGTCCCAGTGTGATCGGCCACTAGGACAACTGCCAACATAAGAATGTTCCCTATGTTTAAAGAATGCTTGGTTAGTATGACACAGGCTTTAGGCTATTTGATGTGAGGGGGGGCAGAAGTATACTTTTCTTAGGGAGCCTGTTGTTTGGCTGCTGTCCCACCAGGAGAACCATCTCTGTACAATGTAATTTGTTTATCGTGCTTTTCTTTTTGCATGTTTTTTTGTATATTAACTTCTTTTATTTTTTTTCATGTGCAACAAAGACCATTAAAAATTAATCAACTGCATCTGGTTTGGGAAATATTTGGATACAACAGTGTGAACGCCCTCCTGCCTACATCAAAGTGAAATGCTCAGAGTAGTTTGGTGTGACTTACACATGTGGTTGCAGTGGGCAACAGCAGCGTAGTAGTGTGACAGGGCACGAAAGTGTTCAGATTTGACCTGAACCATGGACGCCCAAGAAAATGGCACATAGTCCTTCATCAGAGGCTGCGTCATGGTCTGCTGTACCAACAAGTATACGTCTGACACCTACAGCAGACACACACATAAACACAGCATGAACATCTCTATGTATCACAGGGACAACAAAATGTAACCAGATACATGTTCACTCACCCGTGCAGCCTCCTGAGCCAGATGCAGTTGAGATGTGAAGTGCGTGTCCAGCGTGGTGAGTGTGATACGTTCAAACACACACTCCTGCACCTGGGCAACCATGAGCCGTACCAGCATGCAGAGCGATGGATTACTCATGTCCAGGCTTGGAGCGTTCGAGAAATTCTCCTTCAGGTAATTAAATGCACCTACACACACGCAAGGAAATCAACATAAGCACATATATATGAATAATTTTGGTCCAAAACAATAAGTTAGTCAAACAAATCGTCAATTTACAACAATTTTGAGTGTCGGTTTTTCATTCAAGTAATTTGTCGAGCAAAAGTGACAAAAATTCATTGGTCCCAGCTTTTGATTTTTGAGGATGTGCTGCTTTTCTCCGTGTTACATCATATCAAAAGATTGAGAAATTGATTGATAAAATGTGGATACAAATTGAACTACAGTATACCTTTCAAATCAGGTGAAATAGACTTGGACTTTTTTGTGTAAGACATTGTTACATGTTTGAAATCCTGACAAAAGGCAAGAACATCCAGGTGAGCATGTTCGATTTCTGTACCTGCGGCTCTCTGAAAGGCGTCTATAGCTTTGTCTATTCCAGCTGTTGCAGAGCGGTCCTGCCGTGCTCCGATCTGTGTGTACAGAGCACCAATGTTGAACAACACACTTCCTTTTTCAAAGGCCAACGTATGCTGACAGGACGGGACACCTGTCAGAGAGTCATACCTGAGAGACAGACCAGAAGGAATCAAATTACTTCATCTAAATGAAAACTTTTTTTAAAATACAACCATGACCCTGAAGTTAAAGTTTATCATTTTAGATTAAGGGCTAATTATGAGTGTTTGCATCATCATCACTTTCATACGAATTTACATATACATAGTCCCCCACATTTTTAAAGACAACGCACCAGGACAATGAAACTAAAAACATAGACGAGGCCGCCAGAGCTGCAAAGATTGTTTGATTAGCTGTCAAAAATGAACTCAACTGCCAACTGTTTTGATGATCGATAAATCAGTTTGAGTAATTCAAGGAAAAAAAAGACATTTTCTGATTCCAGCCTCTTAAATGTGAACATTTTTACAGTCACATGACCCCAGTTCAACAGATCATGTATTTCACCTGTGAAACATATGATCTGATGATGAGAAAGTGCTGGTATCCTACCAGTGGAAGTGCACACCAAGGTTCCTGTGTAGGGGGAAGAAGCGTTGATCCAGATAGTACATCTGATTGTAGTATTCCATCAGTAGCTCCAGGCCAGCCTGGTTACGACTGGGTGTACGCATGGCCTGGCCAAAACACCAACAAACATAATGTTTTATTACAGACAGATAATTTTCCTCTCATCCTAACAAGATTAGAAACCCCCTTGAAACCCCCCAATGAAAACCAGCCTTCATACATAAATAAATCAACTCACATTTTAGTTCTATGAGAGTATTTATTCACCTGTCTGAGCTCCATAAGCTCATTGATTTCTTTGTCATACAGCGAGCTGTCCTCTCCGTAGTGCTCACAGATGAAGTCCTGTGAGGGCAGACGGACCGATGGTCACATGAAGACAAATCTGGTCTAATATCTCAACAAACTGCAGAAGACCAGACTGCGCTTTTAGTAGCTGCATTTTTTTAAGTTTGAAAAATCAAGCTTTAATGTTTAAAGGCCAATTTGTGATGAAATGCAACTTTCCACAAAAAGAAAAGCCCTTTTCACACAGAGACTCGAAAGCTTGCCATTTCTCCACCTCTGTTGGTTCACACTGAACCAAGCAGCGCTGGCATAAAGCCAAACCAGTGTGTCATTTCATACAGCATGCCGGCACTGCTGAACCAAAACATGTGTGATGGTTCACAGCATGACACTGACGTCTGGTAACACGTTTCCTTCGGTTTCCACCTGTTGATCTAAACATGTAGCTGCCGACCATTTATAATCATATGGATTCTGTTATGATGTATTGTGATTGAGATCCTGATCCACCATGCAGCATGGAAAGTGTCAAAGTTATATCTGTTCTTTTACAGGCAATGTGATCTGTAAGGTCAGTGTTAAAGGGGCTAAAGGGATGCATTAACAGTTTTTGGGATGTGACCTTAATTTGGCATTTAACACAACAAGTAAGATTAAATACTGCTTGTGAAATAAGGATCTTGATGTTCCTCCACTACCTTGTTCCAATATGTCAAAAACAAGAGTCACGTTTTTTCACCCATCACCAAAATTCTCTGAATGAGAGAAATCAAGGGGATGAAATATGAGTAGATAGATGACATCTTCACCTGGATAGAAACTGTGAAGTCCACCTCTTTGGTTTCTTTTAATCCCAGTGGGATCATGGGAACATTGATGGCCTCACTGTGAAAAATGAAAAAAAAAACAGTGTGTGTTGGTGTGTGTGATCTTTCACAGGTTCCACTAAGTAAATACAGAGTAGTAAATACACAATAACAGTCAGGTCAGTACCACCATCTGCTTGTCTTTACCAAAACCCAGCGGGCTCACTGCTCACAGCTTCATCCTGCTTATAAGCAAAGCTAAATCCAAGTATTAACCCTTATACCCCCAACACCCCCCACAGTGACCCGCTCCCATTCACAATGAACATAAACACACACACACACCACCGGGTCATTAACACTCTAATCAGGGGATTTATCTCTCCCATGACTCTGTGCTACACAGGGAAAAAAACATCTCCTGGCTGGGAATGACTGCACACAAACACAGACACGCACGCCCATTTATAATTTGTGTCATGAATTCCAGATCACTCTCATTACCCTAATGACAATTATAATAGGTGACAACAAAGCATCCATTACATTGTTGTATTCACAAAGAGCATTATGCATGTGATTGTGCTTGAGGAATTCTGTCTTTGTGGGAACCTAACCATGTTTTAAACCTTGACATTTTTATTAAAGGGGATTTTAGTTATCATTTAACCTGGCCCTATGTTAATATACTTTGGTGCGTAAGTGACTGATGGGTACAAATGATTTAGATCATTCCAGTAGACCACCTCAGCTGTGACACAGGCTGCAATGTGATCTTTGTGGGTAAAATCAACAGTCAAAATAAATCCCTGAAAAGTGCTGGTATTTCCCACTGACAGGCTCGGATTGTTATTCTAAGTTTCTGACAATTTTACAAAAAGTATCCCTACAGAGAGACCCATTTGTTAAAATGGGTCTCTCTGTAAAGTAAAGTAAAAATCTTTTTGTTTAACCACAAACAGCTGCTACTGTATGTTGCTCTTACCAAATTCACCAGACTCCATTTACAGAAACAGTTATTTTATCATTGTAAAACTCACTACAACCAAACTTGAAAGAAAGTCTCTGCAGTCATACTTTGATGTTATCACCCTTACATTTTTTATCATCAGATTAAATGAAACACTGAGTGCCAAGTGATGGCATTTTCAGACTATGATAAATCAGCGTTTGACAAACTAATAAATGAGACTCCTCAATCAACTGAGATGCAGAAATAAGAAGAAAACGCTGTGCAGCTTTCAAAGATTTTGAAATTTCATTGCTGATGTTATGAATGAAGCTTTGAACCTTCGAAGCTTCTATTTGCCAAAGCCCTACAATTCACTGTGTTAGATGTGGAAACTTACAAAGAAAATTTGACATCTAGTGAGGAAAATAAGGGTTTATTTTGACCAAAAGAGTTGGTGATTTTTGGTAAGTGGAAAGACAATACAAGATACAAATTCTCCTCATTGTAAGGACATTTTATACAGTCCTTAATTTGTTAAAGGGCTTTTTGTGGGTTAAGACTTAGTTTAGGACTTAGAATTAGGGTTTAGCCAAGGTTGTTGTTAGGAGCCAGGAAAATATGTCAGTTAGGGTTCTCCTAAGTTTAGAAAAACAAATGTGTGTGTGTACATTCAGCCATTTACCTGTCTGTCTGATAGACCTCCATGTTGCTGTTGAGTTCCTCTAGCTCCTCTTTGAGCAGCTGCAGGTTGGAATTGACAAAGCTGAGCTCCAGAGCCACAGTCTCCTTCACCTTGTTGTTTGTCGTTGCCCTGCAAAAATCAACACACACACACACACACACACACACGCACACACATACACAGACACACACACAATGTAACAAGCCAACAGAGGTTCATTTTGACTTTACAAGCACCAACATCACAGACACTCCCACCTCCTTAACTGCACAAGTTGTATTGAAATTGAATTAGATTAGGTCAGACATCTGTTGGTACTGAGCTCTTATCAGAAAGTGATGATTTGCTGCTTTCTTCTCTATCATTAGAAACTTAATAGAAAAAAATATTTTGGCTGTCGATCAGACATAAAAAAAAAAACAGTTGAGGACTTCAACTTCTGCTCTGGGAAACTGACATGCATTTTTTAATATTTTCTAAAATTTTATCCATTAGTTTCCTTAGTAGGTCCCTGGGGAGGTTACTGGGGAAATGATCATGGGTGATACTTCCAGTGCTTCCACAAGCTTACAGTGGTGCTTGAAAGTTTATGGACCTTTAGAATGGTCTGTATTTCTACATAAATATGACCTAAAACATCATCAGATTTCCACACAAGTCCTAGAATCAGATAAAGAGAACCCGATTAAACAAAATGACAAAAAGGTATACTTAGCCATTTATGTATTGAGGAAAATTATCCCATATTACATATCTGGGAATGGCAAAAGTATGTGAACCTCTAGAACTAGCAGCTAATTTGAAGGTGAAATTAGAGTCAGGTGTTTTCAATCAATGGGATGACAATCAGAAAATAAGTGGGTGACCCTGTTATATTTAAAGAATGGGGATCTATCAAAGTCTGATCTTCACAACACATGTTTGTGAAAATATATCATGGCACAAATGAAGGAGATTTCTGGGGACCTCAGAAAAGGAACTGTTGATGCTCATCAGGCTGGAAAACCACTTACAAAACCACCTCTGAAGACTTTGGACTCCACATCCACAGTCAGACAGATTGTGTACAGATGGAAGAAATTCAAGACCATTGTTACCCTCCACCAGAAGTGGTGGGCCAACAAAGATCACTCCAAGATCAATACGTATTTCATCAATGAGGTCACAAAGGACCCCAGGGTAACTTAATTTTCATGAGTCCACTGTTAGGAGAACAATGAACAAAAATGGTGTGCGTGTCAGGGTTGCAAGAAGAAATAAATAAACAAATAAATAAATGTATATATGTGTGTATAGATGTTGTAATGTTCAAAGATTTCTCGAAGTGAATCCAGCAAGTCAATGCTTGCTTCACCTGTGTCTCTCAAACAGATGCCTATGCACACCAACACACATGCAGCACAGTCTGGTTCTGGTTCTCACTGTGACAGCATTATTAAAAAATCACTCATGCAGCAAATATACAATTATATACTCAAACACTTTGTGGGACCATAGCAGGTCACTGACCTGTGAGGTCCCTATTCTTTTGTAGTGACAACGTTTTTGTCCCAAATTATCGCATTTTTCATTACCTGAACATACCCCAAAACTCACCAAACTTGGAATATAAGTCACACCTTTCGAAATTTTTGATAATCTAATCTAAGTGGTTGTGAATTTCCACCACTAGGTGGCGATATAATCATGGAAAGTGTGTTTTGGCTTATAACTCCCATATACTTTGTCGCACATTCAAAAACCATATCCAATCATTCCCTAAATTGTGCTGAATCTCGTGATATAGACCACGCCCATTTCTGCCTACCTTTTTTTTTTTTTCTCGCAAATTCACGAAATGTTGCAAGCCTATTTTTCCAAACTCCTCCCAGGCAAATTCACCAATTTGCAAGAAACTTCACACACAGTTTCTGTGGACCCTCTTGACAAAAGTTATCCAAAGAATTGTGATATTTCAAAGAATACCCATGTTATTAAATGACAACTTCCTGCTGATCTGACTCAAAACAGGAAGTGTTGCATATCTCCACATTGGTGTGTTCGAATGGCATGAAAGTTAGGTAAATAACTGAGTCCCTCAGGCTCTGTGCAAAATTGTGGCCCATTACCACTAGGTGGCACTCTTCAAATTTAAGCATTTTATATCTCCACATCAGTTGGTTGGATTAACATGGAACTTGGTACAATTATTGCCCTCCTGAAGATAGCTGACGAAAGGCTCTATAGCACCCCTGGGAACATTGAAAATCCAAGCCCCGCCCCCTACATGCACATACACTACAGTACAGTCCTTATAATTTCAACACACAATCTCCCATCTACACCAAATTCATCACACAAGTATATGATGTTGCCCTGAATACCTCCATGCATCAATACTGTGTCATATCCATATCGCCACTTAATGGACACAGGAATTCAGACAAACATCCTCCTATTTACATGAAATTTATAGGGTTTTTTTTTCTCCATATCATACACTATAAGATGACATGCGACTAAAAGGTGAGCACACCCTCCGACAACACCGCCACCCAATGCAACAACTTCCTCATTCCGATCTGGACCAAACTTTACATATACAGTCATGGTCACAGCGCACATGTTGGACACAGGAAATGGCATTTAACCCCTTCCTGCACTGTCCAAAACATGTACAGTTAAGAGATGTGTACGCAGTAATGGGGCAGCGGGGCCAGGTACGCAGCACGCCCCAACAGCAGCATGCCCCGACGCGCGTGGACTGCGAGGGCCCATTCATCGCTGCTTGCAGTTTCAATTTATTTTTGGGTCTATATTTGCTGTTTGATATTCTGATTTTTAGCAAAAGTTGTTGTCAAAGCCAAAAACTGATTTCCAATTTCTTCAAATGGTTGCCATTGACAACTGTTACTGTAGAGCCCTGTGACTTACACACCTGAAACAAGACTTGAGTAAATTTCCTCAGTAACTTCCCACCACTGCATACAGTAAATTTAAATAGACATGATAAATTGTACTGATCTTGTAGGAGGCAGATGTAAAAAAAAAACAAACAAACAAAAAAAAAAACTGTTTTGTTTTTGTCATGAAAACCAGTGTCTGGTGTAGTAAGAAAAAGTTGTAATTTCTGAACACGTGTCCAAACTGGGGTCAAACATGCAGCTGAATCTCATCTCTGGGCTATTGTAAATGATGTTAATCTGTCCAGTTAGACCACTTTACCTTCACTACTCTCTTTACACACACACACACACACACACACACACACACACACACACACATCTAGGATCAAGCCAAGGGCAATCTGATTAGTCAGCTTTAAATGGGCTGCCAAATATCCCCTTCACACACACCCACTTGCACGCACACCATTACCGCAGCTGTGGAGAGAAAATAACTTTCTTCCTCTGAGTGTACGCATTGACTGAGGAGCCAAAAACTTCTATGATTTTTGTAATTACCAACCAACTGACCAACCAACTGACCAACTATAGACCAGGATTAAACTTGTTACTCCCCCCTCAGCTGAATTCCCACACTGCAACATGCATGACATCTTCACCAGCCAATCACAAACCCTGATGAGTTACAACCCCTCTTTTCATCTGTAATTAGCATCTCAACCCAGTTCCAGAACAGTTTCCGATTGAGTGAACTGAAAACAAAAGTTAGACAAACTGTGTGTGTACTATTATAGTTCACCAGAAAAGAGGAGGACGGACAAAAAAAAAAAAGGTCTGACTGTGCCAGACAAATAAGTGGGGGATGAGCTCCTGGGGCTCTGTTGGGAATCTCTGCATGGGAACAGGACAAGAGGTAGACACAAAGCTGGCTGATTACAGGCCAACAGGCTGTGGGTGGGGGGGGGGGGGGGTTCTCTTTGTCTATGTGACCCATCGTCCCAATAGAAAAGGCCAGAGCGCTTGTTTTATTTCCCCTAAAATGAGTCATCACCTTTTAGGATAACAACCAGAATCCACTCAGAAGTGGAGGATAGGAAATAAAAATCTACTACTATTTGATAAAATTAGTTGAAGAAAAAAATATTCACAACTTGGATGATTCAAAATTGTCAGAGTCAACGATATGCCAAATATTTCGGTGGTTCCAGCCTCTAACAGGTGAGGATTGTTCTGCTATTCTCTGTTTACTCCGTTTACAGCCTGCCCTTGTGGATCACATCCACCCCCACTGTCGACTCATTCAAGTCTTGGCCCAAAACAAACCTTTACATACTGTATAAGCTATTAAACCCTCCTGATCTGTACAGGCTGCTTGCTTTGCTGTGTTGGTGTTTTTCTGAGCTTTGTAGATTTCTTGTGTTGATCTTTTGATTCTTTGTGACGTGTTTTTTCTTATCCACAGATTTTCGCTTCACTCAAAGAACAGGTTTGTCTGTAATGTCAGAAATTGTTAAAGAATAAGACTCATTATTGTACTAATTATCTTATTTTCCAATGGACAGTCTAAAACACAAAAGGTTTATAGTTTACATTTATGAAAATACAAAAAGAGAGGCCATAAATCATAATATTAAAAAGGCTAGAATGAGGTCATAAGTGATTGTTGACCACAAACATAACCATTTAAAGTTGTCACCTTGAAAACAGCTGGGTACAATATCTTACAATTCCTGTACATTTATAAAATTAAAATATAGACAGGCTAAATAATAAGAAGAAGCAGCTTTGCCATCTATCATCCATCCTTTGCTGAGAGAGTTCTGTGGGAGACTTAATTAGTTATAGTCAAACAAGTCCTGAGTTGGTCTCTTAATTAAAAACACTGTTGTTCCTGTGTTGACATAGTTAGACTGTGACAAGGCAACACTAAGGAAGCAGAAAGTAGCTCCTTGATTTAATGAAGTGACTCCTCATCCGCCTCCTACTCCTACACACAAGTTGGATCTTTGTGAGTAAAGGAGTGGCAGCAAGTGCAGGGTTTCCGCTACATGTAATTGACTATGGCGCACCGCCACGGCAAAATAAAAGCCGCCACACCTTAAAAATTCAGTGTTTCCCATACATTGATTAATATTTCTCACTTTCATACTGACGTTTCAGTCTGTCGCTTTCATTACTTTTAATGACTTCAGAACTACGAATTCAGGGCAGTATTAGTGAAAATAATACTAATATGAAGCTGTTTTCAGACCTGGAGCAGTGCGCTTCACGTGCTCGGAGGCTCCTCCACTCACACACACACACGGTGACAGATGGTGGGTCTGTGTGCTGCTGCGAGGCAGCCATGAATTAGTTACAAAATGACAAAAAAGTCGCCTATGACTGACTGTACAGTGAGTTGAAGAGTATCAGAAACATCTGGTTTGTTCACAAAAAAAGTCCAATTTCATGTAAAACCGTTGGCATAAATAAACCCATGTGTTAGAGAAAGGAAATATTTTACCGTCCTCTTCCACTACAGTCCTTGACGTTAACTAGCATGATGGATATTTAGCTTGATCATAATTAGCTAGAGGATTATAATGGTCACTTAGATCAGAGTCCTGCACGGGTCTTATTTAGCAAACCCGCACCCGCCCGAACCCGCCATACTTTAAACCGCATCCAACCCGTTTTCCGACAGTAGCACAAATTACATTACGTACCCGAGCCGACCCGCTATAACTTCATACCGATGGCCGACGGAAAATTGGATGGACGCAATTTTTAAAAAATGAAAGTAAGCCAGCGTGGGCATTGGGAGTTCTGGGAGGGCGCAAGCACGCATGAATGAGCTCATATGAAATATAAATGCTTATCAATTGTGTCGCTGATAATGATTGATTATAAGTGATGCCTTGAAAATGGCAATCGTAAAAAACCCGACCCATCTCTCCAGGCGTCTGATCCGATCCGCATCTGTGTCCGACACAGTACATTATTTTTCACCTGTGCAGGACTCTGACTTAGATAACTCTTCTCTTGAATCAAATAATAAAAATAGGCCTAGTATTTCTTTACAATAGTAGACGAATCTTCATTCCAAGCCCATGCAGGTGAGTTCATGATGGCTGTGTGAGAGCCTATGACATAAGTATAAATATTAGAGTATGATGACCCAAACGACCCGCCCAGCACCACAGTATCAGAAAATACTGGAGGAAACACTGAAGTGTGTTTTAGAGCGTTCTCCACAGAGGGCTATTCATGCTGTTCTCAAAAACTATGCATATATATTAAATGTATCTATCTGGTAATCAACCAGAGGCTGAGAAATACTTGAGGAGAAAGAACGATGAAGAGAAGCTAGAGGGGATAAAGCTGAAGCTAATGTTCTCAGAGGGAAGACTTTGATGTCCTGCCACTGTTTCATTTTTCATTTCCCTCAGCTCTTCACCAATACAACTATGATGTACTCTGTGAATGACAGCAAACTGCTTTCAAACACAGACCAAGAACCATTTGGTATGGTCTTTAGTCTTCGTTTGTGTTCGATATCATTTTGAGTGACTACAACAAATATTAATATGAAAAAGGTAGACACAAACATTGTTAGAGAGGACACATAAGCAGACAGACACATAAATGTGAGTGTCCACACACAGTGAACACAAACAGAGCCATAAAACTGAGTGGTTATGGTGTGTGTGTGTTCTGGAGGAGTGTGATCTCTGACCTTTTCCCATCACAGGACATCACCACAAAAGTAACAGAGCCAACAAGTTCACAAAGAGCAACCAAAACAGATGAAGAGAACAGCATTTTTCAGTATAATGGTAGAGAGGAGAAGCTGATCTTGGAGAATGTTTCAAATTACTGCGATGAACAGTGAGTCCACCTAACTGCATTAGAAACCACTGATGAAGCAGATCAACAGGTCACAAAATGCATATCTTAACAGTTTCTTGCTATTTTTTCAAAAAACTGCCATCACTGTTGCAAATATTCAGCTATTGACATGATTTCCCTTCTTTTAACTACCCAGCGAGCAGGGAATGTTCCCACAACATTGGCTGACATTCCCTACAAGGTCTTATTTTGTTTTTTAAAAAAAGTTTGCACCTAATGTTCAGAGAACATTTTAAGGATGTTTATAATTTCAAATAATGTTCCTAAAACATTCCCACAATGTTAGATGATAACAAAGGAAAAATATTCGCAAAGCAACACTCTGTTTTCAGAGTTTCGGCATGTCTTTAAGGCATCCATTTACATAAAGTTTTTTAATAAAAAATTCCCACAGTGTTACACGATATCAACAGAAGAACATCGTCAAAGCAACATGCAGAAAATGTTTTCAGGATGTTATTAAAGCCTCAGATTTGAGCACTTTTTTTATAAAACGCACCCACAATGTTATGGGATAACAAAGGAAAAACATTCTCAAAGCTACACATAGAAAATGCTCTGATACCTCAGATCACAGAAAAAAAAAACATTCTAAAATGTTCCTGAAATGTGATATGTTAACAAAGAAAAGATATTTTAGTTGTAACATTCTTGGGATTTTTTGAGGATAACTTCTTTTTTTTAAATGTCATAAACCCATGCCAGCTCCAGGGAAACAGGCTTAGAAAGCAAATGCAAGCCAAGACACGACCAAACACACAACAATGAAGTCGCAAATCCATCCGGACTCCCAGCCGTCCCAGGGGATAAATTTTCTAGGTTGCCATTTGCAAATGACTTTATCAGCTACAAAGCAACTAATGCCAGATCCATGCTGTCTGGCCACTGGCTGCTCACTCCCGTGCAAGGTCGCTGTCTGCAGTTGCCCTAATGGCCCTCAGTGTCATTCTGATTGTTACACATAGGCCTAGTAGGCTTACCTTATCAAAGCAATTACAATCAATGATTCAATGATATTCAGGTTAAATCAAACAAATCATTTTATAGCCCAATATTACAAATCACAAAATTACCCCAAGGGGTTTTTAAATATGTATTCTACAGCACAGGCTACATGGGACTGATTTCCTACAGGGTGAGCAATGGAGGAAACCTCAGGAAGATCAACAGAGTCAGATCCCTCTCCTGGAATTGAAAGGTATATAATATGTAAAATGCCAGTATGGACAATCTGGTTGCCAGTTTTTGTTGATTTTTTTGTCTTGTTGGTTCTAGCAGAATGTCTATTGGGGAAAGTGCAATTGAAAAAACGTAAACGTTACCCTTGTTTTTACTAAAAGAAAATAAATTAATAACTCTGTTGAAAGACTTTTGAATATTGATGTTATCAAACTTTTACATGTGTTAATAGTCCAATTAAAATAGTTGAGGAAATTATCAGTGATCCTAGTAAGGACATTTTTGTCTTAAGATGAAGTAGGAATGTTGTCATAATGTTTAAATGTTTAAATATTTTAATTAAAGTTACTGCAAAACATTTGAAAATTTTTTTCAAAGCATGTTATCCAACTCTAAAATAGTACCTTCCAGGAACATTAAAAAACTTTCATCTAAAAATGTTTTAAGAACATTTGGGCATAATGTTCTAACAGGGCATTTTACAGTTATCATTAAACATTTTTGTGATGTTTTTAGAGAACATTATCCTCGAACATGCTGGGAACAAAAACTTCCTGCTGAGAACGTTTTCAAGAACATTAGGGCATAACGTTCAAACAATGTTGTCACTGAACATTTTAAGGAGGTTATCACAAAATGTTTTTGGAATGTTTTTAGAGAACGTTACCCTCGAACATTCTGGGAACATAACGAAAACTTCCCACTGAAAACATTACGAGAACATTCTCAGTAACATTCTCAGAACATTTTTGGAACAATAAAATGCTAGCTGGGTAATCTGGCGACATTATCTTTACACTGGCTCAGAGATGAATTGTAACACCTTATTTTCAACATAGTCCTTGAAGGAAAAGTTGCTCAACAGCTAAAACTACAAAAACCCAACGCTGAGAACATACTTTGACTTCACAAAATACTGTAAATGTAAGTTATTATAGCAGTATAGAGAAAAACTGCTGTATGACTCATCCCAGCACCTCACCTAAATAGGTTCTCTGCTCCGGCTCTCATGCGCATCTCCTTGTTGATCTGCTGGTTGATCCGAGCTCGCCGGTGCTGTAGTTTACTGCGTTGAGTCTGGGCAAAAGGATCACAGCCCTGCAGAGAAAATACAAATGAGGAGAAGGATGTAGCGGTAAACCATGGTAAAATTCTCGATGGTAAAGGTTACAGTTCAAGTTTTAATTACCAGTGTGGAAAACTCACAGTATACTTTATCCAAGTCTCACTAGGCAGGTGCAGCATGCAGAGTGCAACTTGCGCTTGTTATGTAGTGAAGCAGACATGGCCGAGGGAGGACATGACAGCAGCGTCCCTCAAGGCATTTTTCCGCCTTCAAAGAGACCAATCATAAGTCTGGGAGTATTTTGGGTGAGACTTCCGGTATGAACCAGAACCAGCGTTTTTACGTGCTAGCTATCAGCACAAATCTTTCTCTGCCGATTACATAAACCATGTAGGAACACCAGCTGTCACAGCTCAGACAAGACGGCATTACAATCCCACTGCCTAATAATATAGAGGGGTGGGAGGATGACATGAAAAAGTGGCCTAAAATAACATACAGGAGCATATTTAGCTATTTTCTCAACTCTGCCGATTTGGACAGGAAGGCAATGAATAACCTAAAAAGCTCTGAGGCATATCACTATCTGCGCAGTAATAAGGTGGGACGTGTTTTGTGAAAAGAGATTGTGAAACACAATCTGATTTACCTTAAAGCAGATGTAGGGCCCAGCCAAAGCCTTAAAGTCCCCCATCACCGAGCCTGGGTTTTAGTGTCATTTTGATAGATACGTAACTGACTTATGTGGTAGGATTTAGTTTGGTAAAGTTGAAAACAGATTCTAACTTCCCAGTTCAATAACTCATAAGAGAAAGATTGTTAAAACACAAACGACGACTCCTTCCTGCCATAGTAAGGTAGACTACTAGCTACATTAACATCAGTCTCTATGGTCAGCCATCTCCGTAACGAGGGTGCAGGGACCGTCTACAGAGTGCAACACCGAAAAGAGACACTATAAAAAATATTCAGTAACTTCACTATTATTCAGTGTAGTGTCCTCAAATTCACTCCACACACCAGTGGTCTCCTGCTGGTTATTCTACATTTTTTTTGTTTGGAACAAATGGGCTTTGGCATAATTTGCAGGGATTTCTATTGTGAGAAATTTTCAATATTCAATATTCAATTTAGTATAGTGACAAGAATTTTTTCTATTTTTCTCAAAACTGTTTTCTAATTTAACATTAACCTGATATTGGTTAATTAAACTGTTTTAATACATGATCTGTGTTTAATTATAAATTAGGATGTTATGGTATCAATCTGAAAGATAAATCATCAAATTTTACTCAATGGCCTTTGTGCCCTGTCATGTGGCCTTGGTGCCCCTAAAAAAAAAAAAAGAAAAGTGAAGACCATGTGGCCTTGCCCCTAAAATGATTAAATTCCAACCCTGGTGTCATCATCGGGTGAAATACAAACAGCAGGGTGTTCATGTGTTGCAGGTCAAGGCAGATCTTGCAGCCACGCTGCTGCCATCCTTTGGAAGGTATGTATTGATTGTTCTGGCAGTTTTAATGATAATTTTATTACACCTACCTCATTAATCTTATATCAAGAAAGCAAGGGAAAACCCAGTACATAATGTCAGCTAAAATATTACATTCAGATAAGATTAACATACTGCACTGTTGAACATTTTGTTATGTCTGAACTGAAATTGTGGCATTTTTAGTATCATGCTGACCAGCAGTCCAGATGCACGTTACATTTGAACTGTTCAGAAAAGGGTAATACATGTTGTTGCCTGACAAATACTACAGTGGTGTGTCCTCTACACACATGAACCTGTGATTCTCGTGATGCTGCTGTCTGTCCTCTTTAGCACCCAGCGTATCTTCACCAGTGGTCTCTCATAACCCAACCACAACGTAGGGTGCGGGTGTTCCTCCGTGGGCTTTTTGTCAACAAAATGAAACGAGCACACGCACAATGTTTTCGGTGGTTTCTTCAAGTTATGTTGCTTCAGCCACATCCTTCAGAGTTTATCATCCCTCGGTAGGCGGTGGAAACTGTACCGACTCTCACAACAACATTCCTCTTCTTCGTCAGGGATGCATGTTCAAAACACTGCTCTTGTTGCCACAGATTCAACTTTGCCTGGTTGTTAGTACAACCGGGAACAGTGCAACGTTCTCGAGCTGCACAAGGACATTTTTAGAGCTGATATTGTATACAGTAAAGACCAGTAAACTTACAGATAAACCGCTACAGGAAACAAAAACCGCTAGCAACAAATGGCTCACTGCTACTTCCGCCGTGTCACCGGAAGTTGGACCCATAGTCGTTTCTACATCAGCGCCTCCAGGAATAAGTTGGATAAGAATGCTCAAGGACAGCTGGTCGAGGATGGCAGCCCTATGTGAAGGAGCTGCGTGAAGAAAGTTGTTGTGAAGGCCAGCAACACATCCAATTTACGCGGCCATCATCCTCGCTGTTCAGTGAATGCACGGTAAGCTCACCTTAAAGCTAGGGTCTACAATCCTGGAGAGCTAGCAAGTGAGCTTGCAAGATTTGAAAGAGGCACCTCCTCTAAGTTCCACCCCCCCATAATGTCAGTGCTCTGTCGAAAGCCACGCCCGTACAAATTTGAACGTGCATCTGGCAGTGGGACTCAGCAGGAAGAAGGAGATGCTGGAGCATGACGCAGCAGTTCAGCTGAATTTAGCATGGCGCAGACAGGAAGTAGAGTGCCGAAATAAAAAAACAACATCCGGTTACTTTTCAAAATAAAACACTCCGTGTTGCCACCAGCACACGCAGTGAGGCCAGCTGTCTACCGTACTGCGCCATGATATGATCTAAATTTTGAGTTTTGTGATCTGGTTGTTGCACCCTTAGTATTAAATAACAATGACAGTAACAATTAATGACATTTTATATTCATTTTTTTCACAGAGAGGGTCTGCTGGCCAATCCAGCGCTGCTGCCACTACTTTTCATTCTACCTCTGTAACACAGACATTAAAGGATAAAAACAGGCTGCCTCATCACAAAAAGCCAATGACCTATTTTGCACAGTTTTGATACATTTTTTTAGTCTTTAATGTTGATTTTGCAGTGTTTTGTTAAGGTTTTGGATTTGGACTATTTTAATTTATAATAAATCTATTTAAATATAAATCTTGGTGAAATTATTTAAATTTATCAGTGTTTTTTCAACATTTTGAAGACATTTTAAAATACTGCGCACATCATTAACTGTGATAATTTTGGTCACTATTACCACAGTGTGAAATTTTCATACCATTACGAATTGTAGCAGCAAATCTGACTACTCTAAGTGCTGAAGAGATGTCAGCCCCCCACAAGGCTGTATGACATATGCCAGAGATGTTTTGAGTGTGGACACACTAGTCTCACATAAATGGTCTTGTTTCAGCATTTTGTCATGGCCGGTCTACCCTGGCTAGCCTGACTTTTAGCCGGTTAGCCAGTCTACCCTGGCTAGCTTGACTTTTAGCTAATCATTCTTCTTCTCAGAAGAAGGTGTGGTGAGGTCACAGTGTTATCACAACATAAGAGAGCCTTCCTGATAGATTTCACATGCTTACTTTGACTTAATCAGAAACTTATAATATGTTTTTATAAAAGCTTAGTTGTTGAAGTACAGTAAAGCTTGGGAAAAAACCTGCCTGGGAGGCTTAAGCGTCCATGTTGGACAGGAAAGCATGCTGGAGATGATTGGTGTGCCAAAAGGCGTGTCAGAGCCGCTGGGAAACAGAGCTCAAGAGGGAAGAGCGTGAGGATGCTAAACATAGTAATAACCTGTCATGGTCCAGCAGGAGGGGAATATGTTTGATAGAAAAGGGATCAGGTAATACAGTATGTCAGAGCTGCATATGTCTTGAAGAGTGTGTTGAAGCTGCCTATTGAAGAGGCCTTTACATTTTCCCACCAGAGCTGATTCTCCACAGCTGTTTGTGAAGTGCCTGCCCACTAAAATCAGTAATCTATCAAACAATGCACCACTGTTTCACACTTTAAAGGTAAACAAATGTACAGTAGAATGACACATGGAGCAGCTGTACTGTAAATGTGCCTCTTTTCACAGCCAACTTGTACAGTTTCTCATTTTCTCATTCTTGCTTTATCTTTCTGGTTCCCTCTCACCCAGATAAGGTGTTTGTTAAGCATGCGCACGTCAAGTAATCCTCAGAGTGCCTGCATGGATTACACTTCTGGCCGAGCTCCCACCTCTGCTCTACCATCGGGGGGCAGGAGGATGGAGGGAGCTCAACATCTGTGCAGATAAGGTCTGAAAGCCGCTGTTAAAAACCATGGACGTCCAGGTGACTTTCTCTGAGCTCACGTCTTGTTTTTTAGCAACACAGATACAACCATGTAATCTGTAAACTGCAATTGCAGTCTTCTACCGACCAAAGGAGCAGAGGGTGAAGTGCCTTGCTTAAAGGCACCATGTCAAATCACTAATTTTCTATGTCCCTTTAAGACTCTACTGTACTGAGATTACGGCTTAGCAATATATTGATATTACATCGTTAAAGGGACAAGAGACTAGACATCATTTTTGACTGCGGATATTGTTGTATCATATTATGACAGTGTTCTAAAAGATGCATAACAATAAAGTGATGTGTTTTAACCTCAGAGACATTTCTACTTCTTCTGATTTGCAATCTAGATATTGAGGTATTTGGTCAAAACTATTGTGATTGGCATTATTTGATTTTGTCGCCCAGTTCTAGCATTTATGAGGTGCTTTTGAGGTGATTTCAAAATATCACAATGTAAATCATGTTTCATACACAACCCTTTGAATATCACAATAAACATGGGCAACAAATCTGGCCATATTGCTCAGCCCTAACTGAGATGGTACCACTGACAATGTTACCACAGATGCCACCAGATATAAGTGAGATAGTATGCTGTTTTTTTCACAACTTGGATGAGGTGGTTTTAAAAACTATGATGCTCACATTAATGCTGTCTTTTCTCATTTTCTTCATTTTATACAATTATGGTAATAAAATCAACACAATACTTCAGTGGAAGTCATACTTGCCAATAAAAACATCAACTTTTGGGCTTCTTTTATGTCTTTTACTGACTCCAAATATCAAGAGATGAAGCCACAGACTTTGCCTTAGGAGCCTCATATCGACAGATCATACTTTGTTTACCTAATTTGATCTTATTATCTGACTTACAGCAGCAACAATTAGTCAAGTGAAAGAAAATCTAATCTCGGCAAACATTTGCTTGCTCCAGCTTCTTTAATGTGAGGATTTGCTGCATTGCTTTGTCATTTATCAGAATCAGAATTCCTTTATTTGTCTGGCAAAGGGGGTAATTTTCTTCACCACAGCAGCCAAATGACAGTAATATTGTAATAAACAATAATAGTAAAAAATAAACAATAAAATATGAACACTGGAATTGTAAGCAGTGTGGCAGTGTGTTGTTTTTAATAAATAATAAATATGGGAGAAATGGGTTGTGTGTCCAGTTTTTTAATGACATGTGCACATGTGAGGTCTATTGGGACAGTAAATGAAGAGTCTGGTTTTTGAAGCGTTTGTTGGATAAAAAATGTAACTTGAAGAAGTCAGTGTGAGCTCTGGAAAATCTTGAGTAGTATTTTTCACATTTTAAAAAAATATTTAATATGCTAAATGATAACTCCATTGTTCCATGGAAATAACTATCATATTAGTCACACATGACAGTAATTGTTAGTTGCAGCCCTATACAAATTAAACGAATGGGCTTTGCCTAAGAGTACAGTGTAGTAACAGCAGTTAATCTTGTACATAATGTACTTTTTAAATATCTTACATATATTTTTATGAACCTAGAACCATTACAGACCCATTCCTTAAGTTTGCCACATGCCCCTGGTGCGTGTACACGTGTATATGCCTAAGAGTAAATGTGTAGTGTGTGTGTGTGTGTGTGTGTGTGTGTGTGTGTGTGTGTGTGTGTGTGTGTGTGTGTGTGGGTGGGTGTGTATGTCTCACCTTTCGGATGCTCCCACTGTGGCTGTCCTCCGGGGGTAACGTTAAGGGCATATCGTCGTCCGAGGCACCATCTGACAGGGACATCTCAAACTCTCTGTGGAGTAATGTCAGTATCGTTTACTTAAGTGTAACTATTTGGACATATTTACTATACATCGCCCTGTACTTTGAACACAACGCTCAGCTTTAAAACATGCGTGAACAAATACATTACAAGCCACCAATGATGAACTAAAAACGGTTTGTTAACGTCTGCTAACATTGACGAGTTACTACTTGCCTTGTCGTTGGTTCCTCCATCGTGAAGTGAAGACAAATGCGGCCGAAAAGTACCTACATTTCTTAAAAGTGTGTACAATTCCCAGTTAAGTTACCACTCCGCGGTTCAGCCGACAGGAGATTCAAATTAACAACTTTTTACTCCTGAAAACAGCCCAGCTTTAACTCATTATATTGTGATAGTACCTCCTCCGCTTTTTCTGTGTGCACTGCAGCTGCTACAGCTTATTCAAATAGGCGGGCCGCGACGGTAGACGCTCAACCAATCATATTGGAGTATTTGAGAACGACAGTGCATGTGACAAATCAGAGTGAAGATTATGACCGAACGACAGCCTGATCTGACAAATTACCAGTCGCTCGAGGCGTCCCCTACCCCGCGGGCCGTTGCTACGGCAACCTCAGAGCTGTGCTTATGTGTGGGCTCCGAAAAGATTGTACAGGCTCTCCAGGGAGCTTAAACCATGAATGTAAATGATAATAACTTCATTAGGACCCGAGCAGGTTAAAGACCTGTGAGGTCCTTATTGCAATTTAAAAAAAAATATTCTTATTCTTGTTCTTCGGCCACTTTGACTGCAGTTTTGGAGGTTTGAACATACCCCAAAACTCACCAAATTTGGATTATAAATCACATCTGTCGAAAATAGAGATACTGCATTTAGTCCATGGGCCAAAAGTCAAAATTTGACTTTTTGGTACCACTCAAGGTGGCAAAACCTAGTAATATTTTTTGAAATGGTACATGTCCATAGATGATATTTTGGTATGTTAAGCCATCCTGAGTGGCAGCTTTGTGACAGTACATTAAATTAAACACCCCCTACAATAAACAGGCCTCCAAGCGCCGGTGCATATCCTACTTTATGCTTATTGTTTAGAGCTTTGCTCATCTTTTATGAGGGCATGTTTGGTAGCATTTCAAAGGGTAGATTCATAGCAAAATGATTTGTAGCAACGTTGTAAGCAACTCCAATCTAATGGAGCATCTCTCAGCAGCACACGCTTCTACAACACTAGTGGCCAGAAACCCTGTTGTTTACACTGTTGATGATGATAGCAGGCCATGTGTGGCTAACGTGAGCTCCGCTATCAAAGATGGACACGGAGTCGTCCAAGCAGCTAAAGCTGGATTTTTCTGCTCCAGCTTCACAAAAACTTGTGACACAGACTGAGCTGAATTCAATGATAGGCCGGTATGTTGAGAACATGCTCCCGCTATCAACAGTTGAATCAGACTCTCTCAGAGCCCTCATTGGCAAAATACCGGGGAGAGCAGGTGCCGGTCCACCATGCAAGAAAGACATTTTCTAAATACATGGATGTCGAGTATGCTGAAATGAATGCCGAGCTCAAAAGGGGGAAATAATTAAAAGTAACGAAATAGTTACTTTTCCTGGTAACTAGTTACTTTTATAGTGCTGAGAAGTTGAGAAGTAAAAGGCACTGGTGTAGTCCAGGGTATACGCGCAGTTAACAACAATTTACAGCCTGTGAACGTCGCGTTCGTCTGTGCCACATATTGACAGAAACGAACCATAACGTATGTGGAGCTCGCGGGGGTGCTAACGGCTCCAATTCTATTCATATGAATAGAAGCATAACGACACCTGGCTAGAAGATGTGTGGCCAGGCTTGAATGTCGTAAGTACTCGGAATTAGATGAAATCTCTACTTTCAAAAAAGAAAAGCCTCTCGTGATCTGTCACTATTGGTCACCTGGTCATTATAAATGTATATATACATTCAAACACAACTTGTAAACTTGAGACAAAAAATAAGTTAGTAATGCGAACCTGAACTTCCACGACAATCTACAGTGCCTCATACTGACGAAAATCCCACTTTTCATACAGTGTATGAAACAGCTATTTAACTAGTTAATAATGTAGAATTTTGTCTGTAAATAACTAAACTATGTCTTGCTTTGTGTTATGTCAGCTAATATTAAGCAAGTCAGGTGGCAAACAAAGTTAATGCAAGCCAGTTAAAGTTAACGGTAACTGACAGATAGTTTCCTAGAGACATCCACTGATTTTGACATTACTCAACATCATCATTATTCTTTTTGTCAGGAATGGCAAAAAGGAAGAGGTCGACTGACTTCTGTCACATAAGTGGAGTTATGTGACAGGAGGGAAATAGAAAACTAGCTTTCAATCCTTAAATGCACTACTTCGAGTTTACAGAAGTACATTCATATTCTTGCATTATTGCCATGTAGGTGTTCATTTACGTAACTTAAAGCTATTTGTTGGAGCTTAAAACCTTCTTTTCAATGAAGAAAATCTTCTATCAACTCATTCCTGTTACTGCTCTCAGAAACTAGAAAAGAATATGAATGAAAACAATCTTATTCACATTCATGAACCATAATTACCAACACCAACAGGATACCCAAGAGTCACTGCACCACAGTCCACATGGGGGATTACAATATGCCAGGAGAAGCTGTGATGAAGATTTTCAATTGGAAACGGCATTATGAGACGAAGCGTAGGAGTTTTAAAGAGACATTTCCTCAAAATTCAGAGATAAGCACAACACAAATAAATGCACTGAAATCGTCATATCAAGCTGCAAGAAGGATTCTTGTCACATCTATGACACAATGAAATAAAAATAATGCATGACTGAAGTGATGATCACAATGTTTGAAGGCAAACAAAAAGAGGAAATATTCAACTGTGTATATTAATTTATGTTAAAATGGAAATTACTTTTTATTTTAGTTTGTATTTTGTTGTTTTAAATGAAAAAGACATTTTGTTTTGAATATTACAGTATTATTGCATTTGGCCTGACCGACCTCAATACATGGAACTTTGAGTCATTGAAACATTTTTTGTGGCCCTTAAAGATTTGTATTTGAGTACCCCTGGAACAGAACAACAGAATATATGTAAAACAATTAATAAAAGTTAAAAGAACAAAAGAAAGTTTGGTCTAAGTTTTGGTCTAAGTTTACATCAAATATTTCAACACTGCCGTGTTCAGGAATATTAACATTGAGTTCTTTATGTAGGAGGTTTATGAGGAAGGGAAGTCCAGGTGTCAGGACAAAGGAGAGTTAAGGAGGAATAAGGAATAGTTCACACAAAATGTATAGTTGTCTCTCACTTGTCTGTGGGCCAGTATTGGTTTAGTAATCTCATAATCCTTCCTCCCTGAGATCAAGCAGCAGAGATTATGTGACAATGAGCAAAAACTACTGGAGTTTTGGGCACACTAAATAGAGTTGTCTTACATGTCACTGTTTCTAAAATGGGGCATTTTTCTTGGCTGCATTAAGAAAGTGCAAAAATTGAGAGTATACCCACTTCTCCAGGGACCACTACAGCACTGGTAGAAGGTGGAGACCAAAAAGATCCCGGTGTGCTCCCCAAACTGGGAGAGAAGCTCCAGCAGTTTCCAGGTGCAACATCAGGGCAGAACCCTCAAATTCAAGCTTGAGAAAATACACCAACCCCTCACATGGGGCTGAGAGGGAGGTTTTGCAATGATTATACATTCATAATACACCAATAATAACATATACTTTTAAATAATCTTGTAAATCTATCACTATAAAATAATTAGCTTTTATTTCACAACATGATAAAGGTGCAGTGTAAATTGTTTATGACTTGCCATCCATGCCGGTGTTACAGGCACTGTTGGGCACGATACTTTAAAAAAGTAACTAGTTATAGTTACTAGGTACTTCTCCCAAAAAGTAACTGAGTTAGTAACGGAATTACTCCACTATAAAAGTAACTTGTTACCAGGAAAAGTAACTATTGCGTTACTTTTAATTATTCCCCCCTTTTGAGCTTGGCATTCATTTCAGCGTACTTGGCATCCATGTATTTAGAAAATGTCTTTCTTGCATGGTGGAAACAACAACTGTTGATAGTGGGAGCATGTTCTCAGCAACATACCTGCCGTCATTGAATTCAGCTCAGTCTGTGTCACAAGTTTTTGTGAAGCTGGGGCAGAAAAATCCAGCTTAAGCTGCTTGGACGGCTCCGTGTCGATCTTTGTTAGCGGAGCTCACGTTAGCCACACCTGGCCTGCTATCATCATCAACAGTGTAAACAACAGAGCCAGGAAATTTTCTGTGGGGTGGCCAGGATGGTTATGTGATCATCTTGGGGTGGCAATGTCTCACTAGGAAATATAGGGGCATTTAGGTCACCTAAATCACAGACCTCCACAATATTTGGTTTCATATTCAGTGTAATATTCAATATTCAATTCAATATTCAGTCAAATCAAGCCAGTTACAAATTACATTCCAAAGTACATACAAAACATTAAAATTACATTCCAAAGTACATATAAAGCATTAAAATTACATTCCAAAGTACATATAAAGCATTAAAATTACATTTCAAAGTACATACAAAAGTGAAATAGTTATGCAGAAAAAATATGAAATGAAACCCTTAAGTGCAAATTTCCCTTAAAAGTACACATGACTAGAAGAATTTTCTCTGACAGATAAAATATCTGTTATCATACATCTCACAACAGCTGCATTCAGCAATTGTTGTGGTTTGCACTAAATCGATTTACAAAATATTCCATGTCCAGGGACTTTGCTCGCCTGGACCCCACGCTGGAAACACCCAGATCTCTCAGTCTGTCATCATCCATGTTAGAACACAGGTATGTCTTTACCTGCTTGTGGGAGGCTGCTGTATGCGTGTGTTGTTTGTGTGTAAACTGAACACTGCCTCTGATTGGCTTACGAACTCTCCCTCTACCTTAGAGAGCCAATCATCATCACTTATGCGGTTGTCTCGCCCCTCCTCCCTCCCTCACCAAAGCTGCAGCATTGTGGCTGAGAGCCGAGTGGGACGACAACAACTTCAAGGAGTAGCTTCAGTTTGTAACGCGACACATTCAAGTGTCATTAACAGTAACGGCGTTTTAACGATGGAAATAGTAATTTGTTAGGTTACCCATTACCGAAAAAAAGTAACGCCGTTAGTAACGCCGTTATTCCCATCACTGGTTACGGGTCTCAGGGATGGGAGAAAGCAGGTAAAAAGCAGGACGAGTGAGTGACACAGTTAACAGTTTCCTTTCCAAATCAACTCTCTGTATCATTTATTTAACATCATGTGTCATATCTATGTATGGACTGGCCATCTGGCGTACCTGGCAATGCTCAGTGGGCCGACGCACGTTTTTGGGCCGGGCTGTAATTATTTCATCAGAAAAGTACACTATAAATATTTTTTATCGACCGCGACGGCCCATTGGTTGATTTTCTTGAAGGACATTGGGCTTATCCAATGAAATCTGTCAGCCCTCCTCGCTTTTTTTTCTAAGTGCACAATTTAGAGGGAGCGGCCCATTGGTCCATCTTCACTATAGACAGTGGACAGAACCAATCAAGATATAGTATGACAGCGGCCCCACCCCTCTCTGCGCTGTCTCCTGTACCTTCTGCTAGTTTCAAAGTGTTAAGCAGGGAGAGTGGCAACATGGAGCAACTAAAGAGAAAGAGATTGGGTGCACAGAAGTTGCGTGCAAAGAGAAGAATCTCACTGTATCGGGGTGGGGAACCTTTTTCCTATCGAGGGCCATTCCAGGTTTCATACCATCCCTCAGGGGCCATGCCACTTTTTTTTTTAATGGTGAGCAGCTGACAACATATTTTTATGGCCTCTTTAACTTAATTGCTATACACAAATATCATGACTATTAATTAATGTTTTAGCCAATTTTAATTTCATCCATCTCAGTGTATCTTAGGGGTTTAATCCAATTAATTGTCTGTTCCTGTTGGTTTTTATATTCACTGATGTTTGGCAGTTTAAGCAGTAAATAACCTATAATATACTTCAAATCATATTAGTATTAATTAAAATTAAATAAAAAAAAACAGCTCTCATAAATCTCATATATCAGCTTTAAATCACTTGAAAGTGACAGATCTGAGTTGTCTCATCAGCATCAGCAGCAGTTGATGTCACACACTCTAGCTGACCCATTAGGGTGGGCTCAGAGGACAGGCTAAAAATCGGTAAAACTAAAACTGTAATTATTTCAAAACCGAACAAGATTTTTTGAAAACTGAATATATCACCAATAGTTCAAGATCTTGTGACTCTTTTGAAGTTGGAATGGTGTCTCTAGCTCAAAGAATGAGGGACAAGAAGAGGTTGAAATTCGAGGAGTTTTGAGGAGGGAGTTTTCTTTTGAAAGCAGGCTGAATATAGCTCCGATGTCATTTTTCGAGTGATTTAAGAGGGCCGTATCTGTTTATTTTCACATCAGAATGCTCTGAAATGATTCAAGGTACATTATAAGGTTGTCTACTGTCAAGACTGATGTCAGGTGGCAGTGATGACGTTGCCACTCTCAGCTGGTTGTCCAGGTTTGGGTCAGTCAGACCTGAGCGGAGTCAGTTATGAAAAGAAAAACTGGAAATCTCTTGCAGAATCCTTCAATGAGTTTCCAGTGTCTTGTGCCATGTCAGTCTGAGATGGTTCTCTGAGATAAAATGACACTTTAGAACAGCTCGATTTTTTTCTGGCGTGCGCAGCTCCACAAATTCACCTTCGGCATGAGGTTTCAGCTTCTTAGCAATTATCTCACTCACAGCGATGAAGCTAGCCTGTGTCACGTTGTCCTGGTCTGCTCGTGGTTTGGATAAAACTGCTTGCTGGCCAATCAAACTCGGAGAGTGGCAGTTTATCCAAGGGCACTTGTCCTTTCAACGCATCCAGTTTTGCATGTTTCGGGCTATGAGGACGCTCAAGGTTTGAGTTTTCATTACTGCCAAAGCGTGCCCACAAACCAGGCACACGGACTTGCCTTTCACTGTCACAAAGAAGAATTCAGTTGTCTATTTATCCTTGAAAGAGCGGCACTCCGCACCAACTTTTCTTTTCTTACTCGCCATCTCCCGTTTTAGCAAACACTCCTCTCGTTGTTGTCACCTGTCAGTCACTGAGGACATGACACGATGAGATGACACGCGATGACAGTTACACTGATGTTGTGTTCAGTGACCTTGATCATGGCCCGGAAAGACAGACACCCGCCCCGGGGGCATTTAATTGCACATTTGAAATAATTTTTCCTGAATTAATTTTTTGTGAATGTATTTATGGATTGCCTCGCGGGCCGGACCAAACTGTCTCACAGGCCATATACGGCCCAGAGGCCGGAGGTTCCCCACCCCTGCTGTATATGCTTCAAAATGTGCTAAAATCACAGACATGTGGGAGGGAGGGGGGAGTCACAGCACCTTATTCTGATAAAATAGCAAATTAAGTGTTAGATGAGCAGCATTTTAGGCTCCATCATAGCATTTTACATATTTAGGTTAAAGGTGAAAGGCTGCATAGTAGTTTGAATTTGAACCCTCTGTGCTGTGGTTAAACATGTTTTTAAAAAACAATTTTAAAACTGCTAAATGATAAGTAAAAGCTTTTGCAATTTAAGCATTACTAAAATAAGTGTAATTAAAAAAAGGATAAAAGTATTATTAGCAAAAGGTATGCCCACACTGAAAACGAGTAGTGCGGTGTCAAATGCTTTTAAGACATAGTTGCTTTGCATGAGTTCATAAAGCAGCCTGTCTTTAGCCTGATATAACAGTGTTATTAGTTATTAGTAGCTATTTAAAGGAGGGAGCCCCTTTTAATCTGAAGAACTAGAATTGAGCTGCTATTTCAGGGAAATTCAGAAAAATACATATTTGAGATGATTTCAATAAAAAAGGATAAAAGAATCAATTGAACTACACAGAGCAGACGGCGGAGTGGTAGAGTTAACAAAAGATGCTAAACTTCTGAGATTTAGGATGTTGATGATACATTATGCTTGAAATAGAATATACCTAAGGGGGTAGAACTATGTTGAGTAAATGTACTTATTTGCTTTCCACAATGGTTATTTGATAGACTTCTAAAGTAATGAGAAACTGTACATTTCTAATAAACCTAAAGGAAAAAAGTTACAGGGTTTTTTTTTTCGGATGTTTCCTGCTAATCATGAGGGGCCGGTCTAAGCCAAAAATGCCAGGGCCGATTATTTATCCCAGTCCACCCCTGGTAAGCACAAAGGATATCATTTGACTTATCTTTTACCTGCTTTCTGTAATGGATATTGACACGTGATTACTTGAAGCGCAGAGTAAAAGTACTTCATATCATTCATGCACATAGTCTAGGAAGTTCTTAATCTTGTCCTCTGCTCAGGATTTTGACACAGGATTACTCGAACAGTACACAGTAAAAATACTTTATATTATTCATGCTCATAGACTAGGAAGTACTGAGTCCAGCGGTATATGAACTACTTATGAAAACTTTTTTATTTTTGTCCTCATGTCGTCATTTACTTTAAATCTGGACACATACCTTCATGATACCTTCAGTTTATTACCAGGAATAATTGTATACTGTAAAAGTATCGTAATTTTCATAGGACTGATATGTTAGTAGATTTGCGCACTAGAAAACAACTTGCGGCTGATTTGACCAAGCTAACGCGAACCACAGCTGGCTTTACGGGCTTGACACTAGCCAAAGCTAACTTCGGTGAAGCTAAAGGGAGCTGCTGTAATAACTGCTCATTGCTAGGACGGGAGCTACAGCATAGAAACACATATTGTCATGTTTGCTTGAAGTTTGCCAGCTGACATGTCCACTTTTACAAAACAGTGCAAGCGAGACCCACCGCTGAACAATCATTACACTGCTAGCTAGCAGGAGACGCTGTCTCTGCTGCTGTTAGTTTAGCATGTGCTGAATCCACCCTCTCCTCTGATTGGCTGTGGGACAAAAGCCCTTCTCCTCTGATTGGCTGTGGGATCAGTCGATCTCAGCTCAGCACCCGCCTTTTGCACCATAGACTGAATGCACCAATAGTTTTGCACCACATATCTCAGTAGTCTATCATTGTAGTTTAAGGAAGTGGAGGGGCAGGATTCGTGATTTGTAGTTGAACAGAATCTGTGACTCGTGGGGAAGATTCGCACACTTTTTTGTTTGTGATTTAAAAGAACACACGTATTTCGTGATAAATTATTTGACATGCATTGAACATTTATTGCACAAGTTCACATTCAGATTTGCACATATTGAAATGTTGTCCACAAGTTCACATTGTCTGTTACAGGTGCACAAATATGTTTTGCACCAAATATTCTACAACATTTGAACACAAGTTCACAATCAGATTTGCACATATTGAAATGTTGTACACAACTACAAATTCCTCTGTTACAGGTGCTCAAACCTTTTGCACCAATAATACCTTCATAACCCACACCTACACATACATCAGGGGTTACGCAGACACAAATAAATGTTATGAGCAACTCCGTGGCGACCTATGGTTAATAACGTAGTTATAACATTTGATATGTGTGCCTTGTGGGGAACCCTTTTCCTATTATATTATGCATCGTGGTTTTGGAATGATATCCTTTGGTTGTGTGTATCCATAAGCACACATGAAGCCAACGGTGTTGTAACTATCGCTGTTGTTCAAATCCCCTGTGTTCGTTCCATTGACTACCATTTTTGAATTCCAGATACATGATTCAGTAAAACCAGAAACATAATTTCAGAATTCATGTTTGCATGTGACTTCTCCAAGTCATGCCTGATCAGAGTTGTAGTCTTTAGAAAGTGAATTTCCTAAGTTGTATTTGACCATCTTGTGGTCCTTTTATGGAGCACTCCGTGATTATTGACTATTTTGGCTCTCTGCCATCATGTGTCTTGGACTGCAGCCACCATTTGGGCTCTTTTGTTGTCTCTCTCTCTCTCACATAGTTAACTGCTTTAGTTAAGTGATAGATTTTTGTTTATTGAAAGTATTATTGATTTGATAAATGTGCTTCTGTTAATAAATTCTATATATTGAACATAGCAGTTTTCTGTAATTTTTTGTGCATATGTTTGTGTTTGTGTTTGTTTCGTTCACTGTTCCTTTAATTGTAAATATTGCACAAATATCTACGTTTTAAAGTGAACCCTTCTTTTGAGACTGTTTTGGTCTGGTTATTGGTCCCTGATTCCAGGGTGGTACCCCGTTTCAATGATGAAATCATATTTTTTGTTAGTTTGCATTGATTTAACTTTGATAATTTTTAATTTCTAGTAACCACACCCCCCCAACCATCGATTCCCAACGCAGGTTATTTTAGAAGATTTTTATTTCTTATGTAAAAATACAATCAGTTCCACTTACCTGTTATCATTCTGCTAGTTTATTAATTATCAGTATCAGAACTATTAAAGCAATCTCGGTTGACACCCATTATTTACTTATACAATTTCAATTTCATTATTCATATTATCTGTTTATTTATGGTTGAAAGCATACCACTATGGGTAGGCCAGTTATTGTGCCTTTCTTTAAGCGATTTTTTTTGTTTGTTTGTTTTTTTCCGATTACCTGTGATATTTTAAGACACACTCCCATCCACAGCACTAGCTGATTGGTAACATGTAATAGTTAATATCCTATAAACACTTAGTAATCTGAATCTGCAAAGTAACTACTAACTAAGGTTGTCAAATAAATGCTGAATAGTGAAAGTATTAAGTTGCATAAAATGGAAATACCCAGACAGATATTTTTTCCTGGCGTGATAACGTCCATGAGACAGCAAGAGGGAGGGAGATCAGTGCCCAAATCTCTTGCAAACACCACTTTAATTCACTATGATCCTGTCATAGCCACCACTGTGAAGACAGGTTCCTTGAAGGCTATGACACATAAAGCACCATGTTAGGCCAATGTCACTGGTTTGATTCTGACTGACAACCTCTGGAACCTCCATGGATGTCACTTATTTGCTCAATTGTATTGTGGATAATGTAGGTGCCAGGTTTTGAAAAGCAGTCCTCTGATCTTGAGATATTGCCTTTTTTATTCCACACATTCTTCCTTCTTTTCAAAACCTGGTGCCTACATTACCCAGCATGTAGCTTCTTCTAGTGACACAAAAGGCTTTTAACTACTATTTTTTCTGCAAAAGCAGTAGTCCTCTCTTAACAAACTTAATATTATTAAGATGGTTAAAGTTTGACTAAGTTTGTTAAATTTGACTGCTGATGCTTTACATATTGTAAAACATAAGCAATCAAATGTACAAGTCAGAGTGTAACCTGACTGGGAGGCAGTTTAAGTTTGTTTAATGTGCAAATGTGTCTGACATTAATTATAAGGAACATTTTTCAGTCTGCCTGCTTGTTAATGAACATCTTAACTGCGTATGTGTGTATTTTCACTCCATCAATCAGTAAATAACTGGGTGGCTTGGTTGCATACTGCAACATTGACACTGCCGAGCAGTAGAAGCAGTGACAAAAGCTCACAAAACTAATCATACAGTACTGTGTAGATGTACTTACACACATTAGTGTTTTGATCTTAATGCTAACATGCTAATACATGGCAAGTGTATTCCATGCTCACCATTTTAGTTTAGCATGCTCAAAACTAAACCCAAAGAACAGCCTAGGCTGATGGGAAAGCATATATAAAGCAGTGTAAAAGGGAGACTCCCTTAAAACATATTATTATTATTATTATTGTTGTTGTTGTTGTTGTTGTTGTTGTTATTGTTATTATTATTATCATCCGGGCAGGAGTGGAACTCTTTTTCAGCCCACGACCTTCATAGCTCGGACAGGCCCACTTTAGTTGAAAACCTATTGTACTGCAGACCAGTGCTTTAAGTGGAAAAAAATAAGTGCCGGTACTTCCCTTATACAATTGTTCCCAGGTAAATTAGGCAGTGGGCGGTCGGTTCCAGCTGATCTTTAAGTGATATATTCAAATACTAGAACATGATGCTTATTTTTAAAAAGAAAATAGTTTTATTGAACTTTCAACTTTCCAGAAAAATTATGTTTGCTCACTTGCATGTGGCCCAAGGGAGGTCTTCAGGGGGGCAGTCCTCAAGTAGCATACAGGCTGATGCACAAGGTAACTAACTGGCACCTAGCATTCCCTGTGGACACGCACATCAAAGACAGACATGGATAAGAGATGGAGAACAGACATAGAGAAAATTGGAGAAGCCATGTGGTTGACAAGTAAATTGATTAAATGACATACTCCTGTGTTTGATTCTATCATAACAAAAGAGTAGACAATGACTGTCTATTATTTTAGACCTACATATATATTGGATTGCAGTGTAACTTAAATGGGCAAATACACAGATTTAGGAGGACCCACAACATTGATATTATTGATGAATAAGATCTTCATATACTTACACAAATGCAAACAAAGGAAAGGAGGTTGATGTACAAGGCATCTGGTACTGAACATAATCTGTGGACACACACATCAAAGACAGACATGGATAAGAGATGGAGAACGGACATGAAGAAAATTGGAGAAGCTATGCAGTTGACAAGTAAATCAATTAAATGGCATACTCCAGTGTTTCTCACATAACAATATATATCGTTTTTTTCCCCAGACAACGTTAAAAAACTACTATGTCTTTTTTGAAGCAGAATTCATGGCAATGTTGCTGTTCTGGATGGCATTATATTGTACAGATGTGTCAAAAGAAGTGGAATATGAGTATATAAGACAATTATGATTATATTTCAACCTACTTAAAAAAGGCTCCAGCACGTCTTGGGGTCATCTTTGCTGAACGGCTTAGAGCTTCACATTCCCTCTCATCTGCGCTTCGTCTCCCCTTCGCCAGCCGGGACAGAGCGGTTCAGCCCCACTGACCAGCGTCAACAGACTCTTCAGATATCCAGACTTTACCTGGTGACAGTCCCTGTAACTGTATATAACTAAGTGGACACTGCAGAGACAGGTGTTGGTGGTGATTTTTAACTCTCCACAGTAGCTCCTTTTGACAGTTATGGTTGACTGGTTAGCTAGCTGCAAACTATTCTAAGAGATGCTATCCAAGACTGGAAAGCCAGCAGGAAAAACCACGAAGCTTCCGCAGCAGGATCGGGTTTATGCAAATCATGGCCGCGTTGCGTAAAGCGGCCATGATTTGCATGATTTTCTGACCCGCCTGATCCTGAAACACAGTTTGTGAGCCTAGTTCCAAAATTAAATTCTAAATGGCTGAATGCTTTTTACATGTTTAAAAGAAATACACTGGCAATACTGGCAACAGGTGAATCAGAGAATCTGAGAAGTGCCGGTACTCCGTACCGTTGCGTACCGGACCACTTAAAGCACTGCCATAGACATGTAATTATAGCCTCTCAATGACTTACCCCTAAGCCTGCCATAGTGCACTACTCTCAACAACAATAACATGATTTCCAAGTCAGTGTAAATAAGTATATCTTTATTTGTACTTTTTGTCTTACACGTGTCTTTCACCACCATGTACTCCTTGCTGAATGTGTATAATTCAGGATGGACTCAAGGCTCAAATGTAGTTATATAATTAATTATTGATGTTGAAACTGCAGTGATGTGCTCAACTTTTGTCATCCTCAGAGAACTCCACTGATGTGATCAGCCTCACAGGCTATTCTGTAAGCTCTCAGCAAACCATACAAATATGTAGCCATCAGAACCAGACAGGGAGCCAATGAAAGTTGACTGGGATAGTATGCAGATCTGTCTATATACTGCTGTGTGCCTGCGTTTGCCTGATCTTCCTCATTCCTTTAGGTAGTGTTCTTGTCATGACAGACCATAATCATGGCATGTTAGAGATCCAGTTATTGCCAAAAAAAAAAAAAAAACCCAAAACACTAAAGGCTTGTCATACACTGTAACATAATATACCATTCTAACACAAAAGGACATACAACAATCATTGACCTAAAGTGTTCCATAAAGAATTCAAGAGTTTATTAAAGTAAGCGAGTGTGACATAAATGCATTCCATTGGACATCCCTGAGAGAGACATTATCTCCAAATTAATGCCACTGCATAAGCATTGCTCTCCATAGTAATGAATGAAACCCATGTTTCACCATATGTATAAACATACACACAAAAACACACACACACACGCACACACAGAGTTTTATGATATGCTTAAAAGTGCTTCTGCTTAAAAAAAATGTGGCAATAGCATTAGCTTGGCAGAATGACAAGTAACTATAAACAAGGACCATTCCAAAGAGTTAACGTCAGCCATATAATAACAACAATTAATGACAATCAGTCTGACAAACCACAGTACTATGATCAAGTGGTTGTGTTTTCTGATCTGGCTGTTTCTTTCAATGGTGTTTTGTCCTCTAGTATATGATAACGTATTTTCACCCCACCACTCTAGCAGTGGGAGGGAACAAGCCTGCACAGGATGTTTGGTCATTACATTACGACAGAGGCATTACGACATGCACATTTTACACCTCCATAACCCTGACTGACCCGGTTCGAAATTCAAAATTGGGAACTCTGGAAAAGAACCAGGTCATTTCAATCTGTGTGAACTGAACCTTTACGTAGCTGTTTTGAAGTGTGAACTTGCACAACACTCCAGGCAGGTAGCTGAAGGAAGGGTTGCACCCTGCTGCCACTGATTCAAGATACAGAGCACTGACGTTGCTGTGGTAACAATTGCAGCATTGTAACATGCTCACAACAAAAATGCTTAAATCAAGATTTCTACTTTTAGTGTTTATTATGTTTGGACCAAGCCAGCTCAAAGTTTTTGAGGACTGTTCTTTCTGTTAATGCTCCACTGGTTTTCCAGCGTTGTGGCCAATAATGAAAAATCATTTGAAATACTGACATTCTCTTGATTAAATTCTGGCCATGCTGTGTGAGCCACAAGAATTTAGAGAAACACAGACAATTATCAGTGCAGAACATGTTGACAAAAATATCACTGCCAAAACAAACTAAGCAATGGCCAGAACAAACCATAGAGGTTGTTCATTAGCATATTTTGGAATAAAGTAGAAGCTGTAGTATGAATGTGCATAAACATGTAGCTTGATTCCATGTAAACTGCTGCATCACACCCTCCACCAATAAACTGATATAGAGTGTCTCCCCTTAAGATTGTCAGAAGTGTGACCCACATTAAACCGACATTCTCCATTTTACAGTTCCGTGAACTTCTCCTGCACCATCACCTTGCTGTAGGTGGGCACTGTGCCCACAGTGGTTGCAGATGAGCCCAATAAGCTGCTCTGTGAGACAGCAGATGTGCGGCCCTTGCTGTAAAGAACATTTTGAGAGCCAGAGCTGTCACTGCTCTTGGAAAGACCCCCTGCCTCCTGGACCAGCTGCCCTCCACTGCTTAGTGGCCCTCCAACCACCAGGACTCTCTGAGATCCTGAAAGTCCTCCTGATTGTAGAGTGCCCCCTTGCAGAAGGGAGGTCTGGCTCCCCTTCAGCACTTTCACTGACCCTGCAGGGACCTTGCCCTCCATGACCATCATTGTCTGAGAGCCAGAGAGGTTGCCAGTGTGGATCAGGTTGGCACCACCCCCCTCGACCCCACTTCTCCCCACCAGGACCATGCTGGGACCCTGGGCTTGTCCAGTGGACATCACTGTCTGTCCCTGAATAACCATGCCTTGGGCAGGACCACTCTGAGTGCTGTTAACCAGTACCATGCCCTGCAGGTTGGTGGCTGGTGCCTCAGCCAGCAGCATGGTGTTCTGAGCCTGTGGCTGGACTACGTAGTGCATTGGCTGCATCACAGGGGTGGTGGTGTAGTAGACAGGCTGTTGCTGCTGCAGCAGGAGCATCTGACATTGATTTACCATTCCTTGCTTTGCCATGGCCATCCCTTGTCTCACTGTAGCTGTGTTTTCCTTCACCACCTGAGAACTCTGAGATGTCTCCCTGACCACATTCTGAACTGTTTTGGGGATGGCTGGCTGCAGCTGGGGTGGAGGGGGGAGCTGCTGGGGTGGAGGAGGGAGCTGCTGGGTAGTCACCACACTTGATACTGAGCTCTTGGTATTAACAGAGGGAGTGGGTAGTGGAGTCAAGGCTTGTTTGACTTCTGTTGAGATCTTCTTGCCGCCACACACCTCAGCCAGGGTCTTGAACTTTGGCCCGAGGTCATCGAGGAACTGCAGGTCAGTGTCAGACTCCAGGAGGCTGCAGCAGCCCACTGAGCCAGCAGAGGAGCCCTGACCCTCGAAGTCATAGACCAACAGACTGTCCTTTACTCCTTGGTTCTCACTGCCACTGTTCACCTTCTGTTGAAAGAGCAAAAGAAATCATCACTGAGGTTAGCTTTTTGAGCACGGACTTTCAAAATTGCAATTTCATTATTATTCTGTAGAAATACCAAAGCCCTTGTGTATTCATATACTGTAACCTCACACAGTTATGTCTTTCATCAGATGTGCATTTGAGGTAGTTAGCAGAGAGAGCTCTTTAAAAAAGGTTATCAGATGTAAAGTCTAAACTTTTTTAACTGATAGGACATTCAAAATGTTTTTGAATTTTTGGTTGAGCTCGCGCCAGCTATACCTCTTTTATCCAGTTAGATTTGTGTTCTGTGAAAGCCCTGAGAGGAAGCTAGCTTCAGACTTCAGAACAATTGTCCTGGGCCTTTTCCCAACATTTGAAAATTATCAACATAAATGTGTCAAGGGTGAGAAAGGCCTACTGTGGGTCACTGAAGACAACTTGTAGAAATACTAAAATGATTCCTCACCTGGAAATAGTACTGTCTCAGGAAGTGGTCTGGCAGAGCCATGCCGTCATAAAGTCCTCCACCTACTCCTGATTCTCTACTCTCAAACTCAGAGTAGAAGCCACTGCCACTCATCTGGTTCATCCTCCCCATTGTCCCTTCTCTGTGGACACTAGAAAAACCTTCTGGGTAGATCGCCCCATTCATCCCATCCATGGAAGTGACTGATTTCTCGTAGTCAAAAGATGCCATGGGTGCCAATGTTGAAGTTCTGTTAGCCATTCCCGTCTCCACCATCTGTCCATCCATTTGTGTTGGCATGGTCAGTAGCGGCACCTCCTATCATGGACCAGTAATCAAAATGATAGACAAGAGTACAGTTATTCTGCTGCCTAGCAGTCAAACATCACATCATGCAGCTTTTAAACAGACATCATCTCAATAGCAGGTGACCAGTATGTATGGAAACATTCCTGCCCGGTAACAGTGGTATCATGTGTTTTAAAGGTAAATATTGTATGTTAGTCTTACCGTATTCTCTCCCTGGCCCTCAGTGCGGTAGTTAATGAGGTGTGATTTGGTGTCAAATGGCATCTCAGTAAAGTTTCCTGGCAGTCCTGCAGCCCCGCCACAATTACAGAAGAGCAGCAACAGAGGAATGACTGTAAAAACAACAACGACAAAGTTTTAGTCTAACTTGAAAGCTGTGATGTGGGGACTGCAGTGGTGGTGGTGTCCTCCAAAAAAGGAGGGCCAGTTTCCATTTCCTTGGCTAATTATGTCTTTTCTTGTGTTAAGCAACTACGTTGTTCTTTACAAGCAACACATGTTGTTTCAGTAACTCTTCTGGTATACCTAGCATGCTGTAATGCATCTGATATTTTCTTATTGTCTGACTGTCTGGCCTCTTCGGTGTGGCGGCATATTTGGCCATTTGCTACCTGCAGTTCGGACTCACAATTACATCTAACACTAAAGAGAGCTCAGAATTAACTCTGATTGATTTTCCCACCACAACTGCTCAGAGCTAGTTCCTTGTGGCTGTTGGACTAATTTAAAGGATCTGAAAACTTATTTTCTCATTCACCCAGTCAAGATAAAAACACTGCTTTGTGCCAAAGTTACAGCAGTTGTGGTCATTAAGCCTTGATGAAGAATTCTTTTTAGTGTTAATAATCCATCCATCCATCCATCATCTGTACACATTATATGTACGCCGCTTAATCCTCTGCAGGGTCGCGGGGGGGGCTGGAGCCTATCCCAGCTGACTTAGGGCGAAGGCAGGGGACACCCTGGACAGGTCGCCAGTCTATCGCAGGGCTACACATAGAGACAAACAACCACACTCTCATTCACACCTACGGACAATTTAGAATGATCAATTAACCTCAGTATGTTTTTGGACTGTGGGAGGAAGCCGGAGTACCCGGTGAAAACCCACGCTTGCACAGGGAGAACATACAAACTCCACACAGAAAGATCCCAGGCGTCCCAACCAGGACGCGAACCGGCGATCTTCTAGCTGTGAGGCAGCAGTGCTAGCCACAATAATTATCAATAATACTTAATTATTCTATTTAATTGACCCCAGTTTTAGAAAGTTATAGAGAAATATTCCAGATTCAAAACCAGGTTGTCATGGGGTTTCAGTGCTCGGGTATAGTTCCTTATCTCTATTATTTAATAGACTTCAATTGGCTTCACACTCATTTCATAACATCTGATGTATAAAGAATATTTTTTAAATGTATTGGTGCCCCACATATCAATCTTTAATTAACTTAAACTGGATTTAACCTACCTCAACTTTTGCAATCCCTTTCGATTGTCTTGAATATAACAAAGGTGTTGATAACACAACTCCTCATTGGAACGAGCATCACATTATACTTACGCAGTAAGAGCAGCAGGCCTAGTAGTAGCAGCCCAATGCCTGCAGGTCCTAATTCTGCTCCTTTGCTGGGCTGACCATTGGCGCCTCGTTTTCCACATAACACTCCATCCTCACAGGTACAAACTTGGACATTCACTTTTTGTGGTTCAGGACAGGCCTTTCCCTGCTCATCCTTCACCAAAAATTCCACTTCATAAATGCCAGGCCACATTGACTCCTGAGCCCTTAGGATAGCTGCCGTTTCTGCCGGCAATAAGGAAAAACATATGAAAAGTGTACAAAACATTTTTGTTTCATTATCAAATAAACAGTCATCTAGAAAAAGGAATCAAGCTTAAATTAGCCTTTTTCCACATCCTACTTAAAAACAAGGTTTGAAACATTCTGTTGATGGGGGTTGCAAGTTTTACGTCTTCTGATACAGCTACTACAAATAATCTGTTGAACCAAACAACCTTGCTCTATTTTTGATGTTTTCTGTTTTAAAGACTTAAGATGGTGAAATTCCTTCCCAAAGATTTTTTTCTATTTTTCATTAAAGACCATTACAATGAATTGGCAGCTGTAAGATTAGCTTTGGTTTCAGTGATTTTTGTGATGTGCCCATATGCATGATAGTTCATCGTTCTTTATGTTAATACGTATTCTAACATCAGGGCTGCCAACTTTTCAGTTTAGTTTGGAGTGTGATTTGTGTATCAGTGAAGTTGTTGCATTTAGGCATTCTTCAGCATTACCAACCATAGGATCTGGCTCACACAATCTATGTCAAGTCAATAATCAAGGTCGATAATTAACAAGTTTGATCGTTCAGCATACCTGCCAACCTTCAGACATCATGTCCTAAATCAGTTTCATTTTTTAGAGCTTTGTTAATTTCATGATTTTTCCATTGTATATGAATACACATCCTAATATAATAAGCCCTTATTTGGAATCGCTTGAAAGTTTCAGAGAGTGACAGAGGCAACCCCCATAACCATAGTAACTCACTGTCACTCTTGCCTGCCGGCATGCACTGCAATGCAGAGGCTTAGTATGTCAGACTTTTTCTGTTCAAAGTATTCTGTTAGTCTCAAACTAGTCCACTAGTCTTAAATGCATTAATGTTCCAGTCAAAACAATCTTAATGCTTGTGAATTTACTCTGCATTTGTAAAGCATAAAGCACTTTTGTAGAATTGAGAAAATTATTTCACTTTGGCAACCCTTAGTTGTATAAAAGTGACCATTAATACTGATTAATATTTTAATATTCTAATTAGTATTTGTACATTTGATCAACCATAACTTAATAATTGTCAGTGTTCTCCTCACCATTGAGATGTTCCACCTGCCATTTGCCCTTTGTGCCCTCTGGGACAATGGCAAAGTCAAAAGGTGCTCCATTAGGGAAACTATCCTCATCTTTTGCATTCACAATAACAGCATCTTCTGTAGTACACATGGACTGGAAGTCACTGGTTAAGGTGGGGCAGTGGTCATTAAAATCTTCCACCTGGATGGCTATGGTGCCAGTTGATGTCTTTCCATTCATATCTGAATTGGGGAAAAAAAGAAATAATAACATATAATTATTTCCATTTTTCAGAGACAACTACATAGTCAAGAATTTCATCCCGGATATGAAGGAAAATAGGTGTACACAATTGTTTGGCCAGCTAGTGGTGGGAACTAATGGTGCTTTTTGGCTGTTGTACTGTTTTACAGTGTGTGACTACTCACCACAAAGAGCAAGTGTACTAACTGCACCAGCTAGCGTTGGTGTTAGCATTAGTATTTATGACTTTACATAAGATTCATGGATTGCTATAGAGCCAGAACAGTGAATTTTGGCATAGACAATAAAATGAACTTTCAGAATTGCTGTTTTAATGCCAGTGTTTACTGTATCAGTTCAGGTTTTTTTTTTCACTTAAATTTTTCTATGCCAAAGTAAATAAATAATAATAATACATTATTCTATATCTATGCTCCCAAAAGATATAATGTTCTAGTACTCTATGGCTATATCCCATGGTCTTTAGCAGGGGTCCTTTACCTCAAGAGGATACTGCAGACGTGCTGCAAAATTATTGTTGATAATATTTTGAAAGTTTAACATTTTTCAAAGAAAAATTGATTTGTATGAAAATACACATTACTATGAATTCGGCATAATCATAAAAATGAATTTATAGGTGAAAAAAATAAAAATGAACTCAACATTAATCATGGTCTACGCATGCTTCCTTGTAATTCATGTGAGCAACTTATAACTATGCTAAGTATACTAAATCACTGTGGTATCTATCCATAACAGTGAACAGATCAGTTAACTAAATACTATTGAAACAGATGCCATCTCTGCATCATGGTAGGTGCGTTGTGTATTTTCCTACTTTTTTGTCCTTTGCCCATCACACCTATGTTTTATACTATACATTTAGCGGGGGGTCCCTTCTTTGTCTCTTTATCAACTAAGGGGCCACTGAAGACCTTCTCTAGACTAAAGCCATCCTTTTGCCAAACTTTCTTTTTTAGCTCCAATATTGACAAGACTTTAAAAACAGCATTTTCAGTTTTTGTTTCATCTATCACTTGAAACAAAACATTAGGTAAACACTGCGGAGTTAAGAATCAAACTTTGAGTTTGAGTAACTTTTTACAGCTACTTCACTAAGATTACTAGTTTGACATCAAACAAACAACAAAACAGCTTGAGCTGGAGCAGACGCATGGGTGAAGAGTGTACCTTCTGGAATACTCAACACATGAGCATAATAGGTCCCATTGACCAGGAATGGAGATTCTCTGTCGGGCTTCTTGTTTAGTTTGATCTCAGCTGTCTTTGGATCGATAGTTAGCCAGTTGTCAGGGTCTGAGCCCTTGGCATACCTGCAGCAGAAATAAGTGGTGTCAGTTATTATCACTGAGGAATAAAATTAGGATGACATTGTGGTTTTAACTTTAGAGGCTTTCTTGTGTATATGTCTGAGTAAGCACTGACCTGACATTCTCAGCTGGTTTCCCAGTGTCTCCATCTATTGCAGGGTATCGGGCAATAACCTTAGTTAAGTCAATTTCGCCACCCTCTGAGATGGGAATAGATTTGACTTTGGGGTCAAAAGCTGCCCCCTCTGGCTGATTCTTGACATTGATTTTGATTGGATAGGTTTTATATTTGGTCCCACTTTGCCATGATGATCCTCCAGACCAACCTCCAGCACCAGTGGCACTACCTGCTCCGCCTCCCCCACCAGCTCCGCCTCCCCCACCCCCACCTGCTCCGCCTCCCCCACCTGCTCCGCCCCCTCCCCCAGCACCCGTTGGTCTGCCTGGTCCAAAACTTATACCAGTTCCAACATTTCCCCCAGATCCACTATGTGGTGGAGCCTTGTTTCTCACAGCTATTCCGAGGTCAAGGTCCTTCACGTCCTCATAATCCACAGCCTGTGAAATGGCATACACAAACACAATAGACAAAGTTCATTAATATAACTTATAAGAGACGTCAACATTTGTCAGTACAGACACGCTGCATTGAATAAAACAAGGACTGAACAGCAGATGTAGCCATGTCATTGTCCACAAACACTTTATCCCTTTTATGGGGTCGCAGGGTTTTTTTGGTGGAGCCAATTCCAGCTGTCTCCGGGCGAGGGCAGGGTATTCCCTGGACAAGTCCCCAACTCATCGCAGGGCCCTTACTGACGACAGAGTCTGCCATGCAAGGTGCACATCAGGAGCAATTTGGGGTTCAGTATCTTGCTCAATGACATTTTGACTTGCAGCTAGGGTCAACCCGGAACCAGGATTTGAGCCAGCAACCTTCTGATCACTAGCTGACCTGCTCTACCCACTGAGCTACAGCCACCCCCACTGCAAATGCTGTGTATTGGTTAAATCGGTGTTGTTAATTTTGATTCAATATGGGATATAAACCACGCTTTGTGTTGAACATTTTGAGACAGCTAAAACTCAAAGGCAGGCTAAAAAACTGCAGAGTTGGCACCCTTCAAAGCATTGGCATATCCTCAGAGATAATTTCATTTTAATGTGGTGGAGGAGTTATTTTACAATCATAATCCCAGGTGCTATTTTTTTTGGCTGGTGCTAGGGTAAAGACAAATTTTGCTTTGTGAGCCCCCTGCGTACCAGAAATGGAAACAAATGACACCAGCTCTGGAGCCAAACTCCTGGTTAAGGCCTGCACCCTTTATCAAAACTCCAATTTCATATAAGGATTGTGGGGTTTCTCCAGATGGTGTGTAAATGTTGGAATTGTTATTGTCAGTGTTATTGATTGTCCACCACCCACACAATATTTGAGCATTAGGTGATTCACATGTGTGCCTGGAACTGAGGTAAAAGACTTTGAACGGTATGTCGTGTACACTCTTGTAAACTAAAGTTAACTGATCACCACCTGGTGGACTGCCGTACAGACCTGGTAAACCCAAGCTTTTAGTGAGGGCGAGTGTTGGGTTGACTTAGTCCTTTCCAGTCCTTTCTACACCTGCTCCTGTCATAATGGGCAGATTACTCCTTTCAACTTGTCGTCAAATATAGTCTGCAATTACCAGATCCCACAAAAGAAGACCTAACAATATATTTCCTGTCAGCTAGAATTGCAGAAACAAGGTGCTGGAGTAGCTCATTTAGTAGAGCATGTGTCCATGCACAGAGGCTGTGCCCTCACTGCAGGGATTGGGGCCAGGATCCAACTCTTGCCTGTGGCCTTTTGCTGCATGTTATCCTCTCTCTAATCCTGTTACCTGGCTTCTGCTGTACTATAAAAATAAAGCCAGGAAAAGGGCAAGAATAATAAAACACAATTGTAGAAACACTCTTGTTGCTCATTCACCAGTACCTTGTCAAGCATTAGGATGCCCTCATTGGTGTTGGGGTCTGTTTTAATGCTGAAGTACCCCGCCTCATTGCCTTTGACAATTTCAAACTCAGCCTCCCAGTTGTCTGTTCCCTCCAAGTCCAGGTCCTCTGCTTTGATCCTCATCACCTCAACACCTTTTGTGTTCTCCTCAATGCTGCCCTCATACTGCAAGTAAAACATACATAATGATATTAAAATAGAAAGGGTTCATTTTTGCTTTTTTCTTTCAACAACACAAAGGAATACACTAAAATCATGTAGCTCATAACCCTACAGTTTATATATATATATATATATACGAACAGTAAACTACAGAAGAGTGTAAGAAAGTAAACTACCTTTGCTTTTTCCAAAGTGGGAAGGTTGTCATTCACATCTCGGATATTAATAGTCACAGTGGTAGTTGCAGTATTTCCCCCTTCATTGCCATTCAAGTCTTGAGCTTTCACCGTCAGAGTGTACTTATCAACTGTCTGAAATCAGAGAATGGCCATAAAATATTTTCAAAGACTGTATGATATATATATATTAGACTTAATTGTTCGTTCTGAAAATTAAACTTGAACCATACAATGTGACGTTTGCTGCATGGTTGCACCACAAAGCAATACTCCCATTTGCTGTAGTTTCAGATATCACAGTATTCATAGCCAATGAACTTGTCAGTCTGGTCTAGTCGAAAGTCATTCAACATTAAAGTGGGGAAACAGGAACTTATTGAATATTTTGATCAAATTGCCCATCCCCAAGAGGATTAGAAGGTTATGTGTATGTTGGTTACTCATAAGTTGTTAAGTAAGCAGTAACATAAGATGATGTTGGAATGTTGGTTCAACTGTGTCTACAATGATACTTCAAGGAGAAGAGTTAAAACAAGTTACATGTTACAACAAGATCAGGTGTGGCCCTACTGTTGTGGTGTTTGTACAACCACTGTTCTTCTAGTTTCACTTTGGACAAATAAAGACTACCTAGGCATATGGAAAGTTACTTCGTCTAATGAAGGTGAAGTCTTTAAGGTGTGTTCAAGCACAGGTTTTGGGTGAGACACAGGTGTAGAAAGGCTTCCTGACTTATGCAGCTTTGTGGTGTTGCACTCAGACCCATATGCTTACCCATTCAATCCATGTTTTATAAAATGGTTGCTTGGAGCAGTTTATAGTGTGCATTTGTCATAAATCTTATGACAGCATTATTAGCAACAGTGAAAGTAATGAGGGTGAGAAAAGACAGAAGTACATTGCCTCAGGATAAGAACTCCACTCTGTTGTTCCCATTTTATCAACACCTTGACTGAATGTGAATGGTGACTGGACTTGCTGACACTGATCAACTGATAGTGTGAAGGAATTAAGTTCTCTGGAATTTACAGTAGCCCAATGGATATGTTGCTTTTATCCATACTTCTCTATCCAAGGAAGGATTGTTGACATAGATGGTCCCATCCTTTGAAATGGAGAACATGTCACCAGGTGGATTCTGATCCAAGAGGGTGTAGGCAATCATGGAGTTCGGATTATCAGGTTCATCAGCATCAGTTGCATTTACTTTCATGACTGAAGTTCCTGTAAATAACAGATAATGAGGCGATCATTAAACTTAAATATGCCCTGAGTAGTTTTGTTGCAAACAAAAAAAAAATGAGTTTACATCCAGTGTTTCTCACAAGAAACCCCTAGGGCTCTATTTCACAATGCGGCACAGCGCAGCACAAGCCTAATTTCTAGTGTCAAACTACTGCGTATTTTTTCATGCCCAGCGCCCACATTGTGTTAGTAGTAGGGCTGTCAAAATATCACCTTAATTTCAATTGATGAATTAACAGAAACACTGCTGTACATACTGAACGGGAAAGTCCTACAGCCAAACATTCGTTTTCAAACTGAGAGTGGGCTGTGATTAATAGCCAGAAGTTATACAATAACTACCGGACACTGTCGTTTTAGCCTGATAAACATTTAATAAACATTGCATCGATATTGTAACGTATACAAAAAGCATGGATAGTGATAGCTGTTACTCAAACATGAGGTCTTCCTGTGTATAAAGGGGCTCCAAAGTTTATTCATGGTCAAACTATGACCTGTCAGTAGACAACCTCTCTGCTAAATGTTCCGTCTGCTTGGGTGGCCGCTGACTATCCTGCTCTAAAATTTGCACTGAAATGTTTTTTAATTCTCATGGCAAATATTGGCAAATGCAGTTAATTTCGATTAATAAATCAAAGCTTGTAACAAATTAGATTCAGTATTTTAATCACTTGACAGCCCTTGCAAATAGCAAATGTACTTGTTCCCACCTGTGTGTCTTTGGGCATGTTGGTTGTAAAGTGATCTGTGGTCAGGCGCATTGATGGCGCACTGCCACCTGGAGGCTGCAATAACTAACTGCAATGTAGACCAACAAAAAGTTGGTTTTAAGTCAGCGATGCAGCGTTTTTCCTGCTTTTTAAAGGATACATTATTCAGTTAGTAAGATGGGCCTACACAGGTGAGTTCACAACATGTAAACACTATGCTTTAATGAGTGGAGGAATTGCTTTCAGTCACTTTAAATGTTTCCATGAATGCAGTAATGTCACTGTAACAAATATCATGGCACATTTTAGGAGCAAAACTAAAAGCTGTAGTTTTAAAGTTGACAGGAAAAATTGAACCTTTTATTTTACTGTATGAATCTGGACTATGTGTGTGTATGTGTGTGACCTTTAGATGAGAGGAAGAACCCAGAATATTAACATAATTTATTAACTGATCCTGTCGGCGAGTCAGGAGTTTTAAATAATCAGTGAAGCTTCTTGTGCACAGATGCTTGTGTTAAAGGCAAGATACTTATCTTAACTCATATAGTTTCTGCTGCTTGAGTAATGCTGAAGACAATTTCATTAACATTTTCCTCACAAAGATGTATTTCACCCACCTGTATCCCAACCCCTATTGATGAGAATGATAATTTGAATGACCCATCCTGTCTGATCCACTGACTGAGATCCATGCAACACTATTACACACAGAGGGACGTGAAGCAGTACTGCTGATCCCCCTCAGTGTATTTTCTCATATGCAGTCAAACAGATTTGTTGATGGGATGGATGATGGTGAAACGACCGAGGCAGGGTGTCCAGCAGAGGACAGCCTAATTGTTTTCTTATGGAAGACAAGTGTGACTGTTCAATATGTGCCTGGTGCTACCGCACCTAGCTCTTAAAGAGAATGGAAGATGATACTTGGATTTGTTTAATTTATGTTAAGCCCAAAACACCCACGACTAAGTCAGAGTCTAAATATAGCCCCTCTGCCCCCTTCGCCCAGATTACCTGACGTTTAACTAGGAAAAGGGAGTTGGACATGCACGCTTGAGCCCTGTCCTTTAGACCGAGTGCCACCGATCATTTAAGTCAGGCTGTAAAATATTTGCAACGTTAATTTTTCTTATCACTGAGTCATTCACAGTGGTGTAGCTAGTGATATCCAATTATATTAAGGCAAGTGTACTGCATTACTCTATAATATAACCTGACACCATACTACTCTTCTGCTGATTGGGCTCATGCCAAAAAAAATTTTTTCTGCAGTAGCTCCCTTCACTATGTATGTTATACTTTTGGTATTGCTGATTGAATACCAAATACCATATCTTCATCTTCCTTTTTGTAAATTGAAACATGGCCATTAATCCCCCATATCATGGTGTATAAATATTGAATTCATAAAATATATGTTGGTAAGAGCTCATCATCTTAACATGTTTAAAAGAAAACTGTCATTATATCTAATTCATGAGGTCTATTGTTTACTTGTACATGTGTATTTATATATATTTATTTTCCCTTGTATTCATTTTTTTATGTATTTCAATATTGTTATGGTCTTCTGATTTTGTCTTTGTTTTTTTGTTTTTTGTTTTTGTTTGTTGCTGTAATGGAGGTGGTCCTTCGTGAAAGCCTGATGGCTTCTTGACCTCTCCTGATACATATGTTATTTTTGTAATCATCACATTTTATCTAAGCTTACGTGTGCAAAGAAAATAAATAAAAGTAAAGTACATTTTTCAAAAATCTAGACAACACGCAACGGGGCTAAAATGCGCGTGCAGCACACATTCTTGCAATTGGTTACATAGCTTACAGCTGATTGAGAGGTTGCTGTGATGGGCCAAGAAACAGAGCAGTGCAGAAATGTAAAAAAAAATATAAAAATATATAAAATATATAAATATATGTATAATCCATGGATGCTAGCAATGCAAGTTTTGAAAAAGAATCTTTAAAACACAAAATCTTCTTTGCATGAAATACATTCAGCATGTTTGATTTCTAATATACATACGTTTTTGATGAGTAACAGTGAATTCTCACAACAGATAAACAAAATGTATAAAACTGCTAGAAATCACAGTGTTTTTCTTTTATTATTAGTTTTTATTAGTTTGAGCCAGTGATGACTACTTTTCCATCATGTAACAGGATCGCGATTTGTGAGAGCTGTATATCAAAACAGAAACACTAACCTGTAGGACTGAGCTCATCCACTTCCCCAGGGTTCATTTTTTGAAACACTGGAGTGTTGTCATTCTCATCTACAACCTGGAATCGTATGTCAACATTTTCCTCTGCTAGTGCGCCATTTTTGTATTTAGCAACACCCTGAAGCTGAAACAGAGAAGTCAAAAGTTGCCATCTTTATCATCTGTCTTAACAGGTGAATTTACAATATTAAATGGCCCGCGGCAATATAACAGAAATTTGCTGCCTAATTGTTCAATTGTACTAGTTGTACTTGTGAAAAGCAGCATTTGATACATCTTAGCGAGGGAAAAGTGACATCAGAGTCAAAAAGTACAGTAGAATAGAAAAGAATATTTCAAGTAACACTCACATCATATGTACTAATGAACTCCCTGTCAAGAACTTTGGTCACACGAATTACTCCAGTTGTAGGATGAACCACAAACACATGATAGGGAGGACTGTTTGCACCAACACCTTCAAGGGAATAGACAATATTTCCACTACCATCGTCAAAGTCTGAGTGGATCTGAAATACAGAGAAGAAGAGCTGATTGGGATGAACACAGTTTAATTCATATTAGTTAAAGTGCACGAGAAGAAAACAACAACAAAGGATTTGCACCAGACAAACAAAGAATAAAGAAAAATCATGCCTATGCTGTTTTACTTTTTTCATAACTGTGAAAAACCACCAGGTGCCTCTCTTGGTGGAAACCTGGGCAAATGTGATGGGAATGCTGGCAGTACAGTATGTAAGGGTTGAAGAAAAAAACTGTAGAATACCTACACACTGCTATCACTACATCTCTCTATAAAAGCAAGACATCATTGTCTGTGTGTCTGTCTGTCTTTCTGTGTGTGTGTGCCTCAAATAACAGATCAGGATCAGACTGACCTGAGATTTTCAGCATGGCTGCTGCGTGGTGTAAGGGTGTGCAACATTGGATTTGTTTGGACTACAATAATATCGTTAATAAATTATTTCATAAATGCTTTACCAATTCCACTAGCATCGTCAACCAAAGCCACCATAGTCATGTGTGCACCAGAGCCAATCACAACAGAGCTCATCCCCATGACATACCTTAAGAAAGAAGCAGATTTATACCTGCATCGGCGCAAGCGGGACCAGAATTTTGCCTGCAGTTCGGTCCCGTTCTGTGCATCTAAACTGACTGTTGTGGATAAATGAGATTAAACAAGTCCACACCGAGTTCGTTTGTGTCTGAGGAGATCTGGATCCGCAAGGACAACAAATTGGAATCGGAATCTGTGGATGTTCGTGTGTAGCTAGCTGCTAGCCCACCCTCATGCTCCACCTCCTGACACGCCGGACGCGCCGGCACGTCCAAAACTGGATTTACGGTAAATAATGTCCGCCACGCTTTTTCGCGAACATTACCATCATGTTTGCTTTGTGTCTGGTGCAAGAAGAAACGGTTGAATATTGAGCAGGCAGGGAGGAGCTGAGGGAGACCTGAGCCAGGACCTGAGTCATTGCCTGCATTTAAATGTAAATAGTTACATATAACTTTGTAAATTTCAAAAACTCAAATTTAGCAAACATCAATTCATATTTGCATCATGAGTAATAAAAATGGTTTGTTAAACATATTTGTGGTTTACACAGTAAAAAAATCTTAATTTTTTCCTACTCAGATTTTATGTTTTTTGTGATTTGTGTCACAATGAAACAATAACTGTACAGTCACACATGTGAGGTTGTGCTGAAAATAATGACACCAAACAAAGCAAGGTAAATAGTTTATACGGCGAAATATAATAGTAAAATCCAAAGTAGTCAAAAACGGCCAACTATATCCCTACGTTCCACCTTTAAACACAGCCTCATTGGGCCATCCATGGCCATCCTTCCAAAAGCTACTTAACCTCCTACTTTTCAATAGGAATACAAACCTCCTATGGGCAATGCGCTAGTAGCTCAAAAAGAAGTTGATATGTTGTCCTCTTTGCCCAGGTACATTCTTTCTTTAAGTAAATGTTTTACAATTTTCATGTCAGCAGCAGTAGCCAGCAGTTGACCACGCTCACAGTCAGGCAGTGCAATGAACATTTCTGCCATCGCTGCAAATTTAGATCGTAGTTTTTCTTGTGAACCACAACTTTACTTGTCAGATTCACTCATTCACACACACATTCATGCACTGATGGCATGCATGGTGCCAACTGCTCATCAGGAGCAATTTGGGGTTCAGTATCTTGCTCAAGGACTCTTTGACATTCAGCTAGGGGGGAGCCGGGATTCAAACCATCGACTTTCTGTTTACTAGACAACCCGCTCTACATCCTGATTCCCTCAGCTGCCCCAACAAAGACAGACAAAGACCAATGACTTACCTTAGCAATATTTAGGTCTTGAGTGTAGTCTACATTTTCTTTCAGTGGTTTCCTCGGGGGAATCCAGACAGCATTCACCACAGCAACAGCCCAGAGCTGCAAAACAGTAGATGTAATTACTTTACAGTGACGCCATAGTTGACAGACTTATCTATCGTCCACACATGTAAAGTCTGCAAATCATTTTAAGTTGGATTATCAGATAGTCAAGCATAAGATGAAACTGTATGAAAAAACAAAAACAAAATGAAACTGTCAACAGAGACAACACCAGCAAAGTATTTCAATAGTCATAGACAACCATGGACTGTTTGCTGTCAGGCCTAAAGGCTGTGGCTGTGACACCTCCCTCAACACCCCCCTGGCTTATATTAAATGTGTAAGGCAATTGTTATCATGATGTTTTTCATTTGAAACAATTAGGAGAAGATAAAGAGGATAGTTGCTCGAAGAGGTCTTTGGTTTGATTAAAAGTGACTACTGATGTTTCCACTGTATAACTATAAATTTTTAGCCAACCAGTTTTGTGTGAGCTTCACCAAAGAATGCGTTGGCAAGATCCACTCTGACGTGTGTAACTGTGTATTGCTTTGAAAATAAGCACAATTTCCTTGAATGATGTACTGGTCCTTTTGCATTCAGAGCGCCACAGAAATGTAACTAACCACAAGAGAAGTCTGTCATATTGGCAGCTGTCTGGGGCAGATACTGGTAAACTCTTAATTTAACCCGGTACAGATTCTAATTCAAACATTATCTTTCAGAATTTCGATGGACATTTTTCAAATTTCTAGTGTGTGGCAAATACAGCATATGTGTAGAACATGCACTCTTAACATTCAAAAAGGCCTTCATGTAACCTTTGGGAGCTGTGTGCCATCAAATGGCAAGGTGCACATAGAACAGAATAGAACCAAAGTGCATGTTGTTTTCTCTATGCTTTTGGTGAAGGAGTGGTACCAATTTGCGCTGACGTACAACATGCAACAGCTGTGCTGGCAAGTTCAGGCAGTCTACAAAGAACCCAAACCAGCAGAAGGCTAAGTTTACAAATGGAAATCATAAGGAGTAGTGGATTATCCAAGTTTTGATAGTGTGTCTGCTTTGTTGTTGATTCTAGTTTATCTTGTGCTTGTCATTTTATTAAAAAAAATTTAAATAACAACATAACACAATAACATAAGCTAGAAGGGCACAGAGGAAGTGTCACAGCCATTAAAATGTGGATACAGCCCTTGACGAATTATACTGTCAAGATCTTAATTATCAAAGTGGATTTTTTTAATGCATGATGAACAGCATCACTCCTGAAAACCCATAAAAATCACAAAAATGTAACTTTGTAATGATCTTGTTCCCAAGCATTAAGAAAGTAGAGGCCAAATCCTAATTACCTCTTGAGCATGCCTTATTAATTAGTTACCATGACTTAATGGTCTTATGACCACACTTCAATTGTGGCAATGCACTTGCATTTCTATTTTTTAAAAGTAATTAGATAGACTCCATACTACTGCACCCCAATCATGTAAATAAATAAGGTGGAGTGATGCATTCACCTCCTGCTGCTCCTTCTCTGTCCAGTCAAACTGAAATTTGACCTGCCAGTTTGAGAGTGAGGCTGGCACTGGCCTTTTGTTCAGTAAATACAGGCTGTTGCCTTTTCCTGTCATATCAAATTGTTTTTTTACTGAACTGTTAACAGCGCAGCATGTCAGCCACAGGTTTACATTTCTTCATATACCTGTCAAATTTGTAATATAACTTACAAGACTTTTCTTTTTTTCTACTGAAATGCCCATTTTCAGGTCCAAGTATTGTTGGGGCTTGCGTGTAAAAGGATCCACCTTTGAGGCACTGTGTAGCTGCTTGTGTCTAGTCAACAAGCCGACACACCCTATGTTCCACCCTATTAGCCAACTAATCCCCATTTATCAACGCCTGGGCATGTCAGGATAACAGAAAAGGTATGATGAGAAAATGAGAAGGGAGTGGCTTCACATCTTTAGTGAAAAAGGAGAACTCAGAGTCACAAGGGGTATCGCGTGTATGAAACTCTGCTGAGTACAAATAACTTACTGAATCAAAACTAATGGTGGGAACTACTTGTCTTCACTATTCATCTGAGAAAATATCTCTATGGTCTTTGCAAACCTTCCCAACTAATAACTATTTTGTGTTAATTCACAATAAAGCCTTGGCCTTGGTTTATGTCAGCAACACCACAACAGTTATTTGTTTTAGAATCAATCTGAAAATCTTTAAGCCAGCCACAAAATAATATAATAAATACTCAACGTATGATCCAGAGAATAAGAATATTGTCCTTTTATGCTGGTTTCAGCACAAACATACCTTCCTGTGACATTTCCATTACTCTTCGAGTCAAGCAACTAAATATGAAACAAACAGCTACAGGTAACAGAAATAACAAGCAGCCCAGCATTGTGCCATTTTCCCTTTACATCTAACAAATACAAACAACAAAATAGCATGACATATTTTACCCAAGAGTTCCATAAAAACTGCACAGTATCAGCAGAAAAA